>NC_042618.1:144208299-144838870 GCF_901001135.1 Rhinatrema bivittatum | reverse complement strand
ACCATTTTTTTCCAACTCTGTAATAGCCTTCCAGTGATAAGGGAGCCAGGAATGAACCCCATAAATCAAAGCAGGCATTTTACCAGCGCTGCAGACAGAAGGGAAAACCTTGTTGTCTGTTTACCATTCCTCCTCCTTACTGAAGGGGGTACTCTTCCCCGCTTTGCAAGCTGCTGCCTGGCATTATAGAGGCACAGTGAGCTTACTGAGAATCAATACCCCTCCCCCTTCACTTTTAAATACAACTCACTCAATGCAGAGCCTCCATACCTTTATCCTTCAGCAATGCAATCCAGCTCCTATACTAGATATGTGCATGCATGCTGTGCCCCGTACCTCCATCCCTTCATATTCTGAGGTCTGTCCGTGCAAAACGCACAACTACAAACCCTAATGTCTTTGGAGATGGAAAATCAGGACTGGTTCAAATTGTTTTCAATGGACTGGAGCCATTAGACAGTACGGTAGGTGCTATCCTCAGAGAGAAGCATGCTGGGGTAGTTTGAAGCTATTCCATTCAGTGACACGTTTATGACTCTCATGGTCCTCTTGATTTGTGTGCTCTGCACTTATGTAGGTGATGTGGGGCTGTAATGACAGCTCCTAATTTTACAAGTGAAATAAAAATGTTAAGCAAGACCTTATTACATCTGGTAGCCTAGTGACAACCACAGCCTCATTGTCAAAGGTCCATGTATTACAGCAGCACTTCTAATGAACTGACCAACTCCAAACACAGATGGTTTTGTTTCTATGCAGGAAAATATTCCTGATACGGCATGTGTAATGTTTCTGAACCAGGCATATTTTCATTCATTTAATGACATTACATCCATTTTTCTTCCTTGTTTTGTGATTAGTGTTGTACAATAAAAATGGCAGTCCCCTGCTGTTTTATTTTATAACAGATAGGCATGTTGATTAATTGCTTATAGTATTTTAACAAATATTAGCTCTGCTTTTTCACCTATTTTATGCTTAGTTAAAATATGCATATTTGTTAAGAATCAATTACAGGGTCAATTCAGTCCCCAAGGTTGAGGCAAATTGGGCTGAATATCTCTTGAAAGACAGAATAGTAGGGCTCGCTATCAAACATGATATATAGCACTGTTTATCAACTCTCTCCTGGAGGCACACCTAACCAGTTGGGTTTTCAGGATTTCCATAATGAATATGCATGAAGTAGATTTGCATATATCATAGACCGACACCCCCCCTGCGTATGCAAATCTATCTAATTAATATTCATTGGGGCAAGCTTGAAAACCTGACTGGATATAGGTTTGGCCCCAGGAGAGGGTTGGGAACACTGATGTATAGTTGCCACACCGAGGATATTCACCCTCCAAAAGACTTCTGTGTGGCTCCCTATGCAGCTGCACTCAAGAAGCAGCCACCATTTAGAGTTCAAATTCATCTCCTATGAGCTTCAAACTCTAGAAAGGCAGATATCCCTGGCAGAAGACCCCAGGAGGCCCCTCCTTCAGTTCAACATTGGAGCTTAGTTAGGTTGAAGCAGAAGATGCCACATTCCTGAATTACACAGCCCCATACATAACCTACTATATTAGTACTATATTAGTATATTAGTACAGCCCCATACATAACCTACTATATTAGTACAAATCATCAAACCTATATTCTAAAGGCCTTCCCATCACCTTAGGTGTATTACTCCAGCAGAATTCTGGGTTCTGTGTAGGTTGTAATCCCTTTTATTGGACCACTAATTAAAAAAAAATCCAGATTTTGGAATCTTGAGCTTCTGAAATCACATAGGCAGGCTGGCTGGCTTCTTGTGTCACTGATACTCACTATAACCTTGGGCAAGTCATTTTATCGTACCCATTTAGACCGAAGGACCATTAACAGTGCTGCTTGTTAATTTACTGGTATAGGGTGCCATATAGATGCCCATAAACAATGTCAATGTGTTAGCCTCAAATGCTTCCCATCCAGACCTTGAACAAATATTGTGGCGGACAGGAGAGAAAAGCATGCAAAATTAGGGACAAACAGAATAAGAAACGACAGTGTTCTAGATATCCTGGAATATTTTCCTAGAAATAAAATGAACAACCAAGTCATTTGCATTGATCAATGCCCCCTACAGATAAGACCCTACTATTTTCCCCAATCTTGAAAAAAAATAAAAATATATATATACAAATAAAGATCAAAAAACAAGCTATAGATGAAAACTTTTCAGGGCCTGATTTTCAAAAGCATTTGTGCACATAATTGGGCCTTTGAAAATTACCCAGGGGGCTGGGTGTGTAAAAGTAAACATGAAATGTATTTATGTTCATATTTTTATATGCACAAGAAAGAAGAGTTCTAGGCAGGCAGAGCTGGGCCAGGGAAATTATTAAGACCTACTTTAGATTTTCGGAAGTATGTGTATAAATGTAGGCGCAGATTTCCACCTGTTCTGGAGGAGTATAAGTCTGGCAGGGATTCTGAGCACAGCCTTATGCATACAAGTCCGCTTTGGAAATTTGGGCTAAAACTGTGAGCACTTTCTACTCCCAGACTTACGCGCGCTGTTATAAAATTGGATTGTACTAGCAATGGCTAGATTTCAATTAACATGGCAGCAACAATACTTTGGCCAATCTTGAACCAAAGCGAAGCAAAAAAAATGTAATAAATGTTTCCCAGAATCCCAACTCATCAAAGCATCAGTGGTACTTGAAAACAAATAAAAATCCCTCAGATTAAAAAAAGAAACGTACATACACACTTCTTTGTGACAGAATGAACCAGGAAATGGTTTATTTGTGGAATCCCGAGGGAGAGAAAGGAAGATCTATAGAAATAGAAGCCTCGGTTCACCGCAAGGACTGAAAAATAGCCTTAGGAAACACAAAATGCATTTTGGGAGGATGAAAAAATGGTCTCTGATAGGAAAGTTTGGCTGAAAAAAAATATATATTCAGGACTATAGCAGTATAGAAAAAGGCTTGTCCCAACTACACAGACTTTTTTCTGATAAGCTGGCATCTATGTAAAAATGGCAATGAAAGACTGCTTAAAAAATCAGTTGGTTTGTGTCCTTGAAGGGTGAATGAATTCATGCAGCTAGTAGAAGGAAATGATCAGTCAGGAAAAATCTGACTAAGATCTCTACCATGACATGGGGATTCTGCTATGGTATCTAGAGCATGTGTTTCTCTGGTTCAGGGTTGGTAGAATCCTTAACTTTGAGTATGAGGTTTGCAAGTTCATCTCCTAAAATATCTGGTTGGAATGCAAAAGGCTACAGCATCGGGAAATGTTCTTTTTGGTGACAAATAGGTTCCTAACCTTTCTCTAAGTATTTTATTTTTTAAAGCTGCCATACCAAGACTTTATTATTTATCTGGCTAGCAGGGGTTTAAAAAAAATGTAGAGCTTTATTCAATATGGTCTTTTTCCATAGGCACAGAATGGGGAAAAGTCACTTCTGAATAAGCCAAACATTGCAAGGGTAGCCAACTCCAGTCCTCGAGAGCCACAAACAGACCAGGTTTTCAGGATATTCACCATTAATAGACATATAACAGATTTGCATGCACTGCCTCCATTGTATGCAAACCTATCTCATGCATATTCGTGGTGGATATCCTGAAAACCAGTCCTGTTTGTGGCTCTCGAGACCAGAGTTGGTCAATCTTGCAATATCGTTTGTCCAAGGCTTGATTGCTACAGGTCAGGGATTAAATATGAAAATGTGATTCTTAGGCTAACCATTTTGTGCATATCAAATGACGTAGCAACTGACTTTTAAGTATTCAACACTACGTGGGACTGCTACTACCAATTAAACATATACAGCCCGATTTTAAATCTACCACGCACTTAAAAATAGCCACTTACACGTGTGGCTGGTTCCTGCCGATACGCGCATAAGTGCCGGGCCCTGACAAATGGGTGGGCCAAAGAGGTTAGGGCTGCTCAGCTTGGAGAAGAGATAGCTGAGGGGGATTATGATAAAGGTCTACAAAACTTTGAGAGGAATAGAATAGGTAAATGTGAATTGGTTGTTTACTCTTTCAGATAATACAAGGACTAAAGGGCACTCCATGAAGTTAGCAAGCAGCACATTTAAAACAAATCATAGAAAATTCTCTCTCACTGAATACACTCAATACATAATTAACTTCTGGATATTAACGGGGGGGGGGGGGGAGGAAATTAAGTCTATCCACTAAAACATTCGCTAGAATTTTTAAATCACAGTTCAAAAGAGATATTGGTCGTTATAAAGAGGGCAATAGTAGATCCTTCCCCAGCTTCATTAAAACAATAATGTGAACCTTATTAAATGCTTCTGGGAAGACATTTTTATGCAGACCATCTAGATAAAAATTAGTTAAAGGAGCGAGTATTTGTGATAGTAACGGTTGAATTTTACCAATTATGATGCAAACTCAAACCCCAACCCTAGGGCTGATTAGATAACCTATACGGTCATTTTCTACCATTATTGTTTCTTTGTGACTGTGTCCCCAGGAAAGCCTCCACTCACTCTAGGTATTTCTCTATCCCCTCTGGGGATAGAGAAATACCTAGAGTACCTGAATGTAAACCGGTGAGATATCTCAATTGAGATCGAATGTCGGTATATAAAAATAATAAATAAATAAATAAAAAATGTGATAAATGCACATAAGCTTCTCCACAGATCAGGGAGACAGTTTTGCAAAAGGCCAGTTCTGCGCAAAAAAACACTGCTTTATATGACGTTCCTAGGAAAATTGTCCCCAGTATGATTTAGTTCAAAGGTAGTTGCAGCAATTTTATAATTTTCTTAGCTGTTTCATTTTACTGAAAGGCATTTCTGCTATCCTTCCAATTAAAACAAAAACTAAATGTTGATCTGAAATATCAGCTGGCATGAGTCAAATGCTATTATGCTGATATTTCAGGGGTATTGCCATGATGGAGACTTTAAATCAGCTCTCTAGTTCATGATTGTTCTTAAGAGTTGTTCCACCTCGATTAAATCAATTAAGCTTTCTATAATATTTGTCTTATAATTTTTCCAAAACTTTACAATAACTGTGCCTTGATCTGCTGTTATTCCACCTTGCTTCTTGGTCTAGGCAGCCAAAATGGTTCAAGCCATTTCAAATCCATGTCTCCTGAAACTAGAAACTTAGGAACATCCTTCATCTTCTCCAGCAGTGTCTGGAGCTTATGCAGTGGCTGTGGCATGAACTAGAACTTGCAGCATAGCTGCTCCTCACTGATCTCCAGCTCATCAAAGTAATTGCACTGCACAATCCTATTCAGGAGACATAGAGCTGTCCAGCTTAGCCATGAGGACGAGCCACGTGAGACAGCCGCCTCCAAGCAGATACCCAAAGCCAGGAGTTAAAATGTATGCTGAAAGCAGATATCACTAGTTACAGTCTGCAGAAATGTCACAGAAAATGTGATTCTCCCCATAACCCCCTCAGTCATGGTGAACTGTGGGCTTAGAACGCTCATTAGGGGCAGGGATGTCAATGCAACATGCTGAGACATTAGCTTAACAGATCTAGTGCTTTTATTTTTCAAAGGATAAGTATCACAATTCCTCTAGGAAGGAAGCTGCTGTCACCTCTTTCTGACTTTAGTGTTGTACATACTGTTAGTGTCACTGATTCTGTTCTAGAAAGGAAGTATGGTGGGGAGGCTTAACATCAAGTCAGAAAAAGTGTAATAAAGTGTCAGGCTATGCTTGCTGGTAAAACTAAGAGGTCTACATCTGTTGTCTTGATATTTTGTTCAAAATGATCCCAAAGGCTCATGTTATGACATTTGTAACATCTGTTACAAATGCTGAGGTAAGTCAGGCACAGCCTTATTACTTCCCAGCTAATGTTCCATCCACAGGGCTTTCATACGCCACTGGCGAGTCATGGGGAGCCAGGAAGCATCAAATCTGCATGCAATAAGGTACAAGCTACCGTGAACCAGGGAGGGGAGAAACTGGTTTTAATTCACAGCTTATGCACTATCATTGCTGTACTGATCCTGGAGAAGCTGGAGTCTTAGTAGGGTTTCATACCCTTTAAAGGACCAACAAAATGATGTTATAGTACATGAGCTTTCAACTCCAAATCCATGCCAAGTCTGAAGGAGGAGAAACCAGCATGGTCTCAAAAGTTCATATAATAGAACATCTTTAAGTAGCCCTCTGTGATGGTAACCAGGCTATCTCAGTCGGTAGGTGCCGACCTGCCACACCCCCATTCCTCAAGTCATAGGTTGGGTGTGGGGGATGAGAGGGAAGACAAGCTGCAAAGCCCTAACCCTGCCGATCTCTCGAGTCCCTCATTTACTAGTCTCCAACAGAGTCTGCCAGTAAGCACAGCCACTTCTCAATAAAGCAAATATCCAGACCAGGGATTGGCTGTAGAAACAAAAGTACATTTATTGAAAATGTATGCAGGATCAAGTCCAGAAAAATAAAAGATACAAAAAAATATTTGCAGGTGACAGTCCACATCAAGTAGTGGCAGGCAGGATGGTTTTTGGAAAATTCCTTCAGATTTTTTTTTTCTCTCTCCAGACAGCGATCTCCTCAGAGATCACAAATAGGCAATCTCCATTTTTTCCTCTTCTGGTCAAGTACCAGCTCCTTAGCCAGCATCTTCTCACACATCTCTTCTACTTCACTGAACCATACATTGAACCTGTAGTGAAGACAGACAACAGCACAGACACACTCCAGGCCTGGTTGGCACTGGGGATCCAGCTTCCTGCAGTCCGGGTGCTCCCAGCCTTGGAGTCCTGCCACTCCCAGATGCTGGTGACAGGCAAAGGACCCCATTCCTTATACTCTGAGTACAAGGACACCTCCTGACTATTGTGATGTCACTACACCTCCACAATATCATACTGCACCACTTTGCTAACAGAGACCTTTAAAGATCTACAACCCCTCTAGTAAGTGGGGAAACTACGTGACCTTCCCCACCCCTGCACACACACACACACACACACACACACACACTTATGTTGGTTATTCAAAAAGTATCACAACTTACTAAATCTTGGGGATCTATTTTCTATGAGGTGATAAAATCGAACATCTGGGGAACTGCCTGGTAGCTTAGAACATTGCTACGAGGATCTGGGTTTGATTCCTATGCTAAGCCTTTTGCTGGGGATACTGCAGAGGCAGCACTCACAACTCCTGAGGGAAGTGAGCGCCACTTATCGTGCAATGGCAAGCACCTAATGGCTGGAGTCAGGTAAGATGGAGCCCTAGTCCATGTTCCCTATCAGAGGACTGTTCCTGCGATGGACTGGGCGAGGTGAGGTGTGGGGAGGGAACACGATATTAATGGAACAAAATTCCAGGAGAGCTGAGAATGGAGGTTTGGGGTACAGGATCCTAGCTCTGGTTAAGTTGGAAGCATACAGGAGCAGGAGAAAACCGATGGCGTCTCTACAGCCTCTCACTCCCCTCAAAAAATATCAGGCATTAAGGCACCCAGCAGTGTGCATTTAAATGTTCAGTTTGGAAAAAGGCAAAATACCTTTAGTAAATCTGGTGTTAAGAGCCCAGGGCTTTAGCCCCAAAAATGGGCTTTTATTAAAATGCCAGCCATATATGCAGAGAAAAATGCATTCGTGGGTCCCTCTGTGTGTGTACCTTTATCTACAATGTGAAAAGGTATTCCTAAGGCGGGGTTGGTGGAGGGGTTTGTACTCACATGCATAATTTTGCATAGTTAAAGGGCACATTTTTCCTTGTTAAAACCACCCACACAAATGAGCAGGTGCAAATGTCTGCGGGTTTGTTTGGTTTTTGGGGTTTTTTGTGATCATTTTCAAAGGGGAAAATAATAATGTACTTACGCTTTGAAAGCTGGCGTAAGTTCCCGGGTAACTGACTTCAAATCCATGCGGGCAGTTACAAAATTACCCCCGAAATGTATCAACTTAAATCTATGTCAAATGTGTACAGCCATTGAGTTAAAAGGAAAAATGAAATCCTTCCCTCAAAGAATGTCCTAATAACCATGGATTACAACTGTCAGAAGTCCAAGGGGGGAAGACATTAGTCAAACTGGTAACCTTGGCTTTATGGAACAAACTTGCAAAAAAAAACAAACCAGATTAAGCAAAACTCTGATAAACAAGGTTACCATGTACTCAGAATGTGAACTACTGCCCTTAGAAACAATAATTTCCAAACGAAGCCATTTAATCAATCAGAAGACTCATTACAATATGAAGGCATGCATAATATGTGTGCGCGCCTATGGCACTTTATATACACATACACAAGTGTACTTAACCATCCACAAACATTTCCATGCAGCTCTACACTAACATTAGTCATCAGCTTTCAAACTTATTAAATAGATAGTTTTTGTTAATAAAAATGTTCCATCTGTTCATATCCTGTTGTCATGTTTATATTTATCTATCTGAAGACCTGCTCACAAACTTCTGGGGAAATACTATGTCAAAAAACATTTTTTTAAATTCTGCACACAATATTTTAAAGTTTTACAAAATCCTGCATAAGAATAACACAACAAAATTAGAGTAATTCATTTAAAATGTAATACTTAAAATCTATTATTCAAAGATGCAGAATTTCCCCAGTAGTGTAAAAATACATCGTAAGGCAGGGCTTCTCAAACCTGTCCTGGGGACCTCACAGCCGGAAGGGTTTTCAGGATATCCACAATGAATATGCATGAAGTAAATTTCCATACACTGACTCTCCATGACATGCAAATTTATCTCATGCATATTCATTGTGGATAATTTGAAAATCGGACCGGCTGGGGGATCCCCAGGACAGGTTTAGGAAGCTCTGTCATAAGATCTGCCCCCTCAAAACTTGAATAACTTCCAGCTTGCTTTCTTCTCTCCTCTTTTGTAGTCCCAGATTCAAAGCTAACCCATGTTCAACTTCCTCCAGCTCTCCCTCCCCTTCCCCTTCCCTAAGCTCTTCTCCCCACAGCTCTCTCTCTCTTTCCCTCTCTCATGCTCAACTCCTCCAAGCACTGTTGTTTTTTCCCCTCCCCAGTTAACTCCCTAGGTTCGATCCCAGTTCGACCCGACTGCTCTCTCTTCCATGTTAGCCCATAGTGGCTGAGGCTTCTTCTTCTAGGTACGGCCATCACCACTTCGTTTCTTCTCAGTCTGCATGGGCTGGAAGAGTAAGTCTCTCTCTTTTCAGATATATGGGTCAACTCTGCTGTCTCCCTCCTCTTCCGTCTTGCATCTTTCGATGCTGATCTCACCATGTCCTGGTGCTCATGCCAAAGTCTGCATGGGAGGGGACTTATGACCAAATTCCACACTGTGCAACAATCCTCCTGGAGTCTGTCTTCATAGTAAATGGCTGCTGACACTGGTTGATTATTGACTAAAAAAATATTCCAAACAAGTTCTACAGACTATTGGCAGTGGGGAGCAATATTGGTCCTTCAGAGCCACCAACCAGTCACATTTTCAAGATATCCCTAATGAACATTCAGAAATTATATTTGCATGCCCACTGCCTCAGCTGTATGCAAATATATTTCATGCATATTCATTCAGGATACCCTGAAAACGCGGCTGGTTAGTGGCGCTCGAGGACTGGAATTTCCCACCCTTGGTCTATTGCATGACAGTCTGAAAACACTTCTAATTTTTTCAGCGCTCACCTCTACAAACTCAAAAGAAAGGAAAACTGATTGGCATTTCTATTCTGTCTTTTCCTTATTTGGAGGCTTTGAAGAAAGATTCTGCCTGTAATTTGCACCAATCAGTGAACATGGTAAGCTGGCACTGGCCTATTCTGACAAAGCGAAGCAACTTTGGTCAGGCATTTCAAGCTTCAAGGAGACTGATTACTTCATGCATGAATTTAAACTAGAGTAAGCCTCAAATAAACTGCTGCAATTTAAAAACAAAAAACAAAAAAAAAAAACCCCAGAAAATTCAACACCTGATGTGTGTCATTGCATTCAAACTCCATGTAAGAGGACAGAAATGAGCATGGAAGGATTGTTTTGACATTCTGGTAAAGTTATCAGATTAATTAGTCAATCTAAAATGTCATTAGCTACTGTGCAGCTGTCATGTTTGAGTCCAAATGCATGAGAGATTAGTTCAGTAGAGACTCTATATGATTACTGTACAGACTTATACAGATATTCAACTACAACATCCATTTAACAGTTATTTTACTGTCTTTATACAAAAGAAACATATTTAGGTAATCCGTAACAGGTTTAACTGGCCATTCAAGTTTGCATAGTTTATGCTGAGAACCTAATTTCAATAGCAACCCATATGTGTATGAAGCTACAGTGTTATGAAGATAATACCAACCAATGTTCTCTCTAATTTTTATGTAGGTGTATGTGAGTGTGTATTGCTATTGCAGTGGGGCACACAATTTCAGCAGTAAAAGGTGTGGGGGTGTGTGTGTGTGTGGGGGGGGGGGGGATTTATCCCTATTGGGCCCCTTCCCAACTCATGATCCCTCTTTATTTATTTATTTATTTATTTATTTTTACTGGAGGTGGAGGGCACTACTCATCAGCTCTCCGGATCTTTCACACTAACTCCTTGCCCAATCTGAGTCTCCACCCTCCCAAGTCCCCATACAATTTCCTAGTTGGTCTCCCCTACCCCAAGAGTGTAAAACCTGCTCCTCCTACCTCCTGAGGTCTCTCTTTCATAACTTGTCTTCCCTTGATCAGACCCAAGTTCTTGCACAGACTGATAGGCCTAAGTTGTTCCCATTCTCTGACTTGCCTCTGTAGTGATAAACTTCATGGATGGCATGACTATCAACTGAGAGAGTAAATAACCAATTTACATTAACTTGTTCAAGTCCTTTCATGATTTTGTAGACCTATATCATATCCCCCCCTCAGTCGTCTCTTCTCCAAACTGAACTGCCCTAACTTCCTTAGCCTTTTCTCATAGGGCAGCCATTCCATGCCCTTATCATTTTGGTCGTCCTTTTTTGCAATGCGGTGACCAGAATTGCACACAGTATTCAAGATGTGGTCTCACCATGGAGCAATACAGAGGCATTATGACGTCCATTATTTTATATGCCTCCCTTCCTAATATTCCTAACATTCTGTTTGCTTTTTTGATCCCCACAGAACACTGAGCTGATTCCAATGTACTATCCACTATGCACCTAGATCTTTCTCCTGGGTGGTAACTCCTAAGACAGAACCTAACATTGTGTAATTACAGCAAGGGTTATTTTTCTCTATATACATTACCTTGCACTTGTCCACATTAAATTTCATCTGCCATTTTGAAGCCTAATCTTCCAGTCTCTCAAGGTCCTCCTGTAATTCATCAGAATCCACTTGAGATTTAACTACTCTGCATAATTTTGTATTATCTGCAAATCTGAATACCTCACTTGTCGTACCCCTTTCCAGATCATTTATAAATATATTAAAAAGCACCGGTCCAAGTACAGATCCCTGAGGCACTCCACTGTTTACCTTTTCCCACTGTGAAAACAGACCATTTAATGCTACTCTCTGTTTCCTGTCTTTTAACCAGCTTGCAAGCCACAAAAGGACATTGCCCCATGACTTTTTAGTTTTCTTAGAAACCTTTCATATGGGACTTTGTTGAACGCCTTCTGAAAATCCAAATAGAATACACCACATCTATCGGGTCACCTCTGTCCACATGTTTATTTACCACTTCAAAAAAATGTAGGAGATTTGTGAAGCAAGACTTCCCTTGGGTAAATCCATGCCTGCTGTTTCCCATTAAACCATGTCTATCTAAATGTTTTGTGATTTTATTGTTTATAACAGTTTCCACAATTTTTCCCAGCACTGAAGTCAGGCTCACAGGTCTATAGGTTCCCAGATCACCCCTGGAGCCCTTTTTATTTATTTATTTTTTTTGAATGATATAACAATACACATTGAAAGGAAAAATGGTTATGACTAGTAATATAATACTACATAGCATTAGTTATTACAGGAAAGTAATAATCATACCATACAATAGCCCACAATACAGCGTGAGAGATCCATCACCATAAGAAGACTTATATTCAATACAAAAAAAATTACGTCATTATAAGAAAGCGCTAATTGGGAATGGCATTAATTTTTTTCTGAATTTTTTACCCACTTTACGAGGTTTTTTCAATCTCTGGGCTAATATTCCTCTCTGTAGTAATTACAGCTCTATCATTTACAAATTTCCTTAACTGAGACGGCAAGAAAAAAGGATAAGTAAGGTCCCTGAATTTTACAAGGCACTTACAAGGAAACTTAATGAAAAATTGTGCTCCCAGTTGTACTACACTAGATTTCTCCTTAATTGCGTTTCCTTGGTTAAATCGGGAAAGATCTGAACTCTCAATCCCAAAAATGGTTCCTGTTGACTCCGAAAGTAAACTCTCAGAATCCAGTCCCTTTCCGAGTCCAATAGAAATGTTATGATCAAAGTTGCTGGTAGAGGTTCCTCCTCATAGATGTTTCCAATATCTCAGTCAAATTTAAATTTATCAGAGACAGCTGTTGCATCTCTTTATTTCCACTTGATATCTTTTTTCTTGTGGGCAAATAAAATATCTTGGACAGCAGTGGTAATGTCGCTTGTGGAATTTTCAGATTTTCTAACATGTATTTTGTCCACATTTCAGTTGGCGATGTAGTCAATTTCTTATGAAAGTTTATTAGTCTTAGATTTTTACTTCTTTGTTGGTTTTCTAAACTTTCCAATTTTCTTAAAAGATACATATTATCTTTTACCATTTCTTGGTATTGAGTTTTCATTTGTCCCATATCTATCTTCAATGTATCCATTTCCTTTTTTGTTTCAATTTGCTTATCTTTCACTTTCTTAAGCTGTTTATCCATTTGACCCACTTTAGTTTTTACAGAAGTTAGTTGTGTTATTACATTTTTATTTACCGTCTCTATAGCCAGCTATATTGTTTCCAATGTGAAAAGATCAGGTCTTACCAGCGGTGTCGAAACAGGTTCCATTTCCTGGGAGGCAACCTCTTCACCATCATCACCTGATTGTCAAGCCAGAATCTCCTCCAGAGATTGAGTTTCTCCTCGGTGGGTTTCTCCTCCTTCTAACCCAACCATTGCTGAAGCCTCCGCTCTACTTGGGGTTCCCTCCAGATGTTGTGGAGGCTCCTCCCTGGCGTCATCCGGGTACTTCTCCGGTCGGATCAGGGTAGTAGTCTGACTCAATGCCGGGTTTTCAGGGGCCGTTCTTTCAGCCGGGGATAAAGACATTATCGAATCAAGGAGATTGTCGGATGTCATAGTGTCTCCACAACAAACCTCCAGTGATTTTTCACACGGCTCTCCGTTCTGTCTGAGGACATGGGCATCCATCGGCCCTCTGAACTGACCCGGCATCGAGGCTTCTAAATTCAGTCTCTCGCGGGCCCTTCGTTTACGCCCGGAATGGGGCATTTCAGGCAATAATTCGCTAGGCAAAGAGAGAGGTGACGCACGTCCTTCCTCTAGTGCGCCATCTTGGATCTGGAGCCCTTTTTAAATATAGAGGTACATTGGCCATCTTCCAATCTTCAGGTACAAGAGATGATTTTAATAATAGGTTAGAATTAATTGAAATAGGTCTGAAATTTCATTTTTTAGTCATTTCAGAACCCTGGGGTGTATACAATCCTGTCCAGGTAATTTACTACTCTTCAGTTTGTCAATCTGGCTTACCACATCTTTCAGGTTCACCGTGATTTTGTTCAGTTCATCTGAATCATCCTGTGACATTACCAGTCCTATAGTTGTGCGAAATCTTGCACCTAAATGAGTGAGATCTTGTGCTGGAAGATATTTTTTTCCAACTGATTATTCAGCCATATGCTTGAAGAAGAAATATTACTAGGCATCTGTATGTACTTCTTGGAAGGAAGCTACACTGATGAAAGCAGAAAGATATTTTGTTCTCTTAATTTTGTTCTGAGAGCTAACAGAACTTTTGAAGAGACTCTCTGAACTGATGACAGGAAGAACACTGATGTGCACAGATAATGCAGATCCTTTAGTGGAAATCTCAGATACTTTTGATGACACTGTATTATTAGAATATTCAGGTAAGCCTCTTAAATGTCTATCCCATGAAAATAGTCTACTTATCCAATTGCTTGAAATATGGATCTGTGAGATTCCATCTAAAAATGTCTTTAGAATACATTTATTTAGTCTCTTTAAATCCAGAATGGGAGAAAAATCCTTGCTGATCTTTTTGGAACAATGAAGTATCTTGAATAAGTACTAGGAGTCTTACCAATGTGAGATACTTGAATTTGCAGTACATATGGAATGGTTTCAAAAATTGTAGAAACTTTTGTTGCATCCCTTGAAATTCTAGACTTGAAAAATGGAAACTTTTGAAAATATATAAAGTAACCATTTTATATTACTCAAGCATCTTAGATTAAGTTTGTTCAGATGTTTTGAAAGTGTCATCATCTTCAAGACATCTAGGAATATGTGACATTGTCGCTGTTGCTGTGTAGGGGTATTATTTCTTGGAAGAATTGCATACTTTTGAAGCATGAATCTTGGTACTGAGTTGCCATCTGAATAGATGAAAAATGTCTCAGCTCTGTTGAAATTTAAAAGGTCATGCTCTTTGTTTGTCTTACCTCAACAAATTCTTTTTCTTTTCTTCATCAATGTTCTTCACTATCTTTTCAAGCTGAGGACTACAAGGATATTCTCTTTCATATGGAACAAACAGTAAGTGAACATTAGAGGAATAATTCGGGGACTGCTGTCTGATCTAGAGATCTTTTCTTGCTGCTAAATCAGAAGCAATAACTTTTGCAGATAGAAAAATAATGTCATGAATGCAGTCAGTTACATTCTTGCTGTCAAGTTAAGTAGAGCTATAACCAGAGACAGAGTAGGACTGTAAGAAGAAACCCTCTCACATATCTCACTCCAGGTTTTGAATCCAATGAATTGTAGCTCCTAAAGGTTATGTAAATGAAAGGGAGACTGCATCAATATATTCTGTTCATCTAACACACTCTTTTTAAGTTATTGTTTATTTTGTAGTCAATTGGCTTCCTTAAACTGGAAGAAGTTCCTACAAGGACAGCCACATATTTAGTTAAATTTACAACAATACCTTCTATGCTTTTTTTTTTTTTTATCATTTTCTTCTTCTGTTGAGTGAATAAGGAACATTACAGTCTTTTTACTGCGAGTCTGGTAAACGGTTTTCTGAAGAATCATTTTTAATGTCTGTGGTTTTTACATGCCAAGTTGTAGCAATTTGTTTAATAGTAAAACTTATACCAAAACATCTTAGTCTGTCAGAATGTTATTGCTTGTTATCAGAGGCAAAAAATTCTGAGAGATCATGGAAGGAGCCAAGTGAAACAATGCTGCTCTAGATATATTACAGATAAAGCACCTGTTCTTCTTTGTTTTTGTTAAGTACGACTTATGTATCAGTATTACAAGAACAAAGAATTGAGAACTCTTAGTAAAATGTATTCAGTCAGGCAATGAAACTGAGCTCAAGATAAATTTGATTCATAGGATGATTAGGTTGAATAGAGGGACCTGTTACACACATACGTCCCCTACCTCGGTTTACATTAAAACAGAAGTTGCATAAAAGCATTACATGGAACAGGGGTTAAAATGTAACTGGGGTCCTTGAAGATAAATAACTGGGTTAAATACAAATTGCTAAAATAACATTCAAGAACAGCATCACCATAGTAATAACATCAACATAATAACAATTAGTTAACAGATAGTAATGGCAAACAAATAATAAATAATTATGATTGAACTCAGGGGAGTATATTGAACTGTCGTCAACTCGGGAAGGGGAAGGTGCTGCAGAAAGTCCAGACTGCATGTAGGAATGCCCTGGTCAGGGGCAGTAAAGGAGATCAGTTATGAGAGATACTGGACGTCTGAGGCGGGTGAGAGAAAATGGATATCCAAAGGGGAGTGATGCTCATTGGCCAGGAAATTTCAGATTTTATATGGAGTAGTGATCATCAGAATGGAGAAAAGCTTGGCTGACTAGCCACGTTTTGAGTTTGTTTTTTTTAAGTCAGTGGCCATGGTTCTTGATGGAGGTCCGGGGTGAGAGCATTCCATTGAGGGGGACCTGATGTTGATAAAGCGCGTTTCCTTAAGGAGGTCTTGGCTGGGGGTGTGTGGAGAGAGCCTTTGTAGGCACTTCTCACCGGTCTGGAGGACAAGTGAGCCCGCAGAGGGATACTAAGATCAAGTGGAGAAAGATTGTGAAAGGCTTTGTGGATTAGCATTAGAGCTCTGTAAAGAATTCTGAATTTAATAGGAAGCCAATGAAGATTCTGAAGGATAGGGGTAATGTGTTCTCTTTTCTTGGGGTTGGTCAAAATCCTAGCGGCCGAGTTCTGTACCATCTGCAGGGGTCTGATGTGGTTGGCTGGGTGTCCAAGAAGAAGGGAGTTGCAGTAATTGAGTTTTGAAAATATGATGGATTGGAGTACCGTGCAGAAATCCTGAAAGTGGAGAAGAGGTCTCAACTTTTTTAGAACTTGTAGTTTAAAGAAACATTCCTTAGTGGTATTGTTGACAAATTTTTAAGGTTTAGGTGGTTGTCGAGGATGACACCCAGGTCTCTCACTTGTTGGGCGAGACTTAATTGGGATGAAGGCGGAATGCTAGAAGGTCTGTAGCTGTCGTCCTGGGAGAAGATGAGGATCTCCGTCTTGTTGGGTGTTTAGTATTAAGTTGAGGCTGGTGAGAAGGTGGTTGATTGACTGAAGGCAGCTATTCCAGAAGCTAAGGGTCTTAGTGAGGGACTCCATGATCGGGATGAGTATTTGCACGTCGTCGGCACAGATGTAGTGAGTTAGCTTTAGATTCGCAAGTAGGTTACAGAGCGGGAGGAGGTAGATGTTGAAAAGAGTTGGGGAGAGCGATGAACCTTGAGGGACTCCCAGAGTGGAGCTGACCGGGTGGGATTCTTTATCATTGATTCTTACCTTGAAGAACCTGTTGATTAAGAAAGATTTAAACCGGCTGAAAGCAGCTCCAGTGATGCCTATATCTGCCAGCCGGTCTAGGAGTATTGAGTGGTTCACTGTGTCAAAGGCTGCCGATAGATCTAAAAGAGCGAGAAGAAATGGTTGTCTATTTTCTAGGTTCAGGAGGATGGTATCTGTTAGAGAGATTAATAGGGATTCAGTGTTCAGCGATTTGCAGAAACCGAATTAAGAAGGGGTGAGAATCTTGTGTTCCTCCAGGTATTCTGAAAGTTGCTTGTTGACAATTTTTTACAGTAGTTTGGCAATAAAAGGTAGGTTGGCTATAGGGTGGAAGTTTGCAGGATCGGCAGCTGACAGGTTTGTTTTTTTTAAAAGGGGTTTGAGAATGGCGAGCTTTAGAGAGTCTGGTACTACCCCTTGTGATAGGGAGCAATTTATTATTTCTGCAATGGGCTTAGCGATGATTTTTGGAATGGTGATAAGATTTGAAGGAATCTGGTCTGATGGTTGAAAGGAAGGTTTGAACTTCTTGAGAATGTTTTCTATTTCCAGGGATGATGTAGGCTCAAAAAATTCGAATGTTGATTCACAGTGGATTGTAGAGGTGAGAAGTGGTGGGGGCTGACGATTAGCAGTGATCAGAGGGGTTATAAGGTTGGTGATTTTTTTCTTGAAGAAGGTAGCAAGTTCTGTAGCTTTGCTTAGTGTTTGGTCATCCGGGATAGTTGGTGTAGACGGTTTGGTGAGAGCGGAGACGTATGAGAATAGGGCTTTAGAGTCGAAGATGAAGTGAAGTATTTTTTGGGCGAAGAAATCTCTCTTTGTTCTGAGGATAGTGTTTCTGTAGTGATTCATGAGTGATTTGTATATGGCCAGAGACGTTGTGGATGGGTTTTTACGCCATCCACAACTCTGATAACAGGGTTTCCTGTTATCAGGGTTCCTGTTATCAGGGTTTTAGCTATGTATTTATGCATACTTACTGCCCAACAGAGCAAGCATACTCAGCTCACCTCTGAAGGCTGCAACTAGGCGTGACACACTTCTGTCACCGGAAGGAGCTTCATTCTTTATTCATTATTATTCATACATGTTTCTTTGTGTTACACTGTGCCTCAGGTCATGCCCATGAAGAAAGCAACTTTGTGTTCCTCAGTTACCTTGAGTACCAACTCCCAGTTAGCTAATCAAATACCTTGTTTCTGCCTTGCAAGTAGCACCTGCTGCCTTCTAATACATTGGTGGGGACCTGTATGTAGTATTGAGCCTCGTTGGTAATGTTTTGAAGCTGAAATTTAGTGGCAAATTCTCCAGTAAGACCAAGAGACAAACTGAGTCAGAACACGGAGGCACGTCAACATCACTAGCAAACAAAAATGTCATCACAAGATAGCATGGGGGGAAAGCCATTGGCTTGAGATCTCCACACTGGGGTGAGACTATAATGGAAGAGAAAGATATGATAGAACATTCAAATACCACAAAGATGTAAATAATGTACAAATTAAAGCAATTTCTGGTGGATAGAAAGCTCAAGAATAATGAGACTCATTATAAAAGTTGGAAGGGCACAGACACAGAAATAGTAAAGAAAGTATTTCTTCTGGGAAGGATAGTAGATACCTGGAACAATTTTCTACTAAAGACAGTTGGGGGAAAATGACAGACTCAGAGGAAGAATGTGGCAAGCGCAAAGAAGGGAGAAATTGAGGATAAAGTCAGCGATCAAGAAGGATATGCAGTCTTGCAGCAGCAAAGGTACACAGGCAGATTAGATGGGCCTAAATAGTTTTATATGAAGACAGTTTCTACGCTTCTCAGCCTTGTGGGCTGGATTTTAAATGCCCTGCGTGTGTAAATCCGGCCGGATTTACGTGCGCAGAGCCCCGGGACGCGCATAAGTCCCGGGGCTTCGTAAAAGGGGTGTGTCGGGGGCGTTCCGGGAATGACGCGGCGTTTCGGGGGCATGACGCGGCGTTTCAGGGGTGGGCCCGGGGGCGCGGCGCCGGCCCAGGGGCGTGGTCGAGGCCTCCGGACCAGCCCCCGGGTCGCGCGCAGATTTACGTCTGCTTTCAGCAGGCGTAAATCTGCCAACAAAGGTAAGGGAGGGTTAGATAGGGCCGGGGGGGTGGGTTAGGTAGGAGAAGGGAGGGGAAAGTGGGGGGAGGGCGAAGGAAAGTTCCCTCCGAGGCCGCTCCGAAATCGGAGCGGCCTCGGAGGAAACAGGCAGCGCGCGCTGGGCTCGGCGCACGCAGGTTGCACAAATGTGCACCCCTTTGCACGCGCTGACCCCGGATTTTATAAGATACGCGCGTAGCCGCGCGTATCTTATAAAATCCAGCGTACTTTTGTTCGCGCCTGGTGCGCAAACAAAAGTACGCGCTCGCGCAAAATTATAAAATCTACCCCTGTATGTAGGGATATACCCCTCCTTGAGGTAGATGCAGCTATGTTACTAAAACACTGCCTTTCATAGATTTAATCTCCATATAAAATGTTGTATGCTATCAATGCTAATTATTAAAATAAAGAAACTAAAGTACACACACAATCATCAACATTTTGTGTTTGAAAACATTTATATTTTATAACACACTGAAGGGCAGTGTTGGTTTTTTTTTCTTGGCTCAGAAATTTCTCCCAGCAGTATTCTGCACTGTTTATCTGGTTGCAAACTTTTACAGACACAAAGTATTTTAAGAAGTCCTCTGGAAATGGCCTGAGGTAATTTCAAACTTAACAGACCCTGTCCCACCAGAGCTCATTACAGCGAATTTTATAACAAAATACCCGCTACTTAATTTTCAGAGCTTAGCCAAGCGTGCTAGCACTGCAGATGCATTAAGTACAATTAATGGTATAATAAAAGCAGTGGAGGGCTGTTTAACATTTACGAACCAGCAGTAAACACTGGCTCCATCTTCTCTAACAGTCAGCCATGTGTCAAAGTGCCAGAAGTGTCTGAATTCTCTATACTGGGGGGAAATACAAACAGTCCTGCAAGAGAAACATCCTTTGTCCTTTCATAATTCCACCCAGTTAACCAAGTAAGAGGTTCTAAAATCTTTCCTTCCAGTTATGTCACCGACATTAGCACTTCTCCCCTGTCGGTCTCAGAGTCCAAAACAATAAACCCAAATCCCTAATTCAAGAGGAAAATGGAAAATTCAATTGCACACACAAAAAAAGTGGCTTATGCTTCACACCAAATGATTTAGCGTCATGACTTAGAACACAAACAGACATTTTAAAAGAAATAAAGGGAGATGCATCTTATTAGATACAAACTACTATAGAAAGTTTTCTAATCTAATTTGCTGGAAATACAAATTTCTCTTGATAGATCACAAAAAAAAAAAAGTTACCTAATCAAATGCACAGCATACAGCCATTATGTACAGCATCTCATGTATATTTTATTATTTTGCTCTATATCCTTTTCAAAGTAGCAACATAAGATTCTTATGTAAATTTATATACGGACCATCATAACACCCATGTACATGTGGTAACCAATTAACCATATATATATATATACAACTTCTTAGTACGCATGGTAATACATAATCATAAGTCCACATAGTTCAATAAGGTTTTATGAAAAATCTTTCATTGCAGATAAAAAAACGAAATGTTACTTTCCTTTCAATTGAAAAATACCCAATAGGATAATATGCTTCATTCACTACATCAGAGGCTAATTCCTTTAAATACAAAATCTACTGCTGGTCAGTTTATCCATTCAATGTCTTTATGGGAGCAAAAACTAGAGAATGTTAGTAAAAATAAAAGTACATTACTCTCCATGTTCTTTATTTTCTTCTTAAACAAACCCATATTTCTCTGTCAGCATTCTTCCAGTAAGCAGCCATCTTGAAACGTCATGGAAAATCATGTTTATTTAAAAGGGAAATATTGTAACATGGCTCTGTGAGATTGGTTATACTTTATAACATGCATTACCATCAACCATCAGAATATATTGTATATGACATATGCTTCAGGATAAGACACTCCAATCTATTTTAGCATCTAACCACTTGGGATGTACCAACTGAAAACAAAAGATCTATTCCTGTTCCCTTTGGCTTAATTATTGTATTGTCACCCCCACGCCAATCAGAGTGCATATGATCTAGAATGATCCAATTAATTTCTTCAAATGAATGTCCCACTTGCACAAAATGAGAAACTACCAAGGCTTCATGTTTTAACATTTACAAGTAGCTTCTATGCTTGATCAATCTGGTTTTAATCATATGTTTGGTTTTGCCCACATAATAAAATTTACAGGAGTACATTATCACATATATAATTCTACAGTTCCACCCCTGTTGTAATTTACAGTCTGACCAAATGAAATAACTACATGATCACTGTTTAATATAAGTGAGCATATTACAATAGAGATGTTATTCAGCTGAACCTTTCGGTTTGGCCATCGTTATCGGCTCGCCACAAGAAATTTCGTTTTTCCATGGTTCGGGATGATTTTATTTTGGCTGCCCCGGAACAAAACCTAAAACCCACCCCCCAACCCTTCAAATTTAATTAATTGAACCCCCCCAAAACTTGTCAAAAATCCTTGGTGGTCCAGCGGGGGTCCCGGGAGCGATCTCCCGCTCTCTGCCAATAATCAAAATGGCACCGATGGCCCTTTGCCCTTGCCATGTGACAGGGGCTATCGGTGCCATTGGCCAGCCTCTGTCACATGGTAGGAGCAATGGACGGCTGGTGCCATCTTAAAAAATGGTGCGGGTCATCCATTGCTCCTACCATGTGACAGGGGCAAAGAAACTGCTTGAAAAAGTTAGAACATGAAGCCCTGTGTGTGTCTCATTTTGTACAAGTGGGACATTCATTTGAAGAAATTAAGTGGACCAAATTAAGTGGACCATTCTAGGTCATCTACATTCTAATTTGCATGGGGATGACAGAATAAAATTATTAAACCATAGGGAACAGGAATGGATCTTTCGTTTTCAATTGGTAGATCCGCAGGGATTAAATGCTGAAACAGATTGTAGCGCCTTATTTTGAACCATAAGTCATATACAATATATTATGTTGAGCGGTGGTAATAAATGATGGATAGTATAATCAATCATGCTTCAAATAAATGTGATGTTTCTAGGATGTCTAAAGATGGCTGGTTCCTGGAAGAAGACCATCAGAGAAATGTGGGTTTGTTTAGGAAAAAATTGTAACTGCGTGGAGAGTAATGAACTTTTATTTTTTACTAACATTTTCTAATTTGTGCTCCCATAGAGACATTGAATGGATGGATGAAGTACCAGCAGTAGCTTTTTAAAAAGATTTTGTATTTAAAGGAATTAGTCCCTGATGTAGTGAATGAAACGCAATATCATATCAGGTATTTTTCAAGTAAAAGCAAAGTTATCTGTAAAAAACTTTTTTCAGAAATCTTTATTGAACTGTGTGGACCTATGATTATGTATGACCAAGGGTATTAAGAAGTTGTATAGATATGCTTATCACGTGTACATGGGTGTTATTATGGTCCTTAAATAAATTTACATAAGACACTTATGTTGCTACTTTGAAAAGGATATGAAAGAAAATAATAAAATATTTATCAAATTCTATACGTATTGGCAATAAAAGTTTCTTTGCCATTGTGAAGATTAAAATTATTTACGATATGAAATTTTTATTCAGTATGTCATATTGGCTGTAAGCCCGAATTGGGAAATAAATACTTTCTGCTTGGTATAAAGTATTTTTGTTTTCTAACTCACCAATTATTACTACTGACTGTAATCTATGTTATATACGAATAAATGTTCTTATTTCAAGGTTCTCGCTCTCAGGGAAAAGTGTTTAATTCATCTACTTTGTAGTCAGGAGGAAAGGCAAGCTATAGAGCTAATCGGCTAGGTGTTATGGTTGTGAGGTGTTTGTGGACTCTTAGGTGCTGCAGCGATGGCCACTCCCATGGGGAGGAACCCCGCGGGAAACTGCAGTACCAGGCTAGACTCAGATGCACAAACACAGATAGTTTTATTATACAGCTTGTAGAGACCACCAGAGGTGGCAGTAGTGAGCAGATTCCTGCAGCAGCAGTCTTGGGTCCTCGGCTGAGGAGACCCATCCCACAATGGTGGTGTAGATAGCTCCGATGCAGGTTTTCAATGTGGAGCTGTAGGTGAGACAGAGTGGCTGTCTCATTTTTCCTAAGTACTAAGCATTTTTCCTATGGACACAACATGGGGAAAAAACCTTTAGTACATCAGCTCCATAGTTATTTATTTGGATCAAAGAAATGTATAAATCCTGAGAGGGAACCTCTTTCAGATGATAGGGTGCAGCAGATTTGTTTTAGACCACTAAACTGCTTTAAACAGCTACCTGGTGCGCACAAATGTACACCCGATTTTATAACATGTGTGCGCTGCTGCATGCATGTTATAAAATCCGGGGTCGGCACGCACAAGGGGGTGCACACATATGCACCTTGCGCACGCCGAGCCCAAGGGGAGCCCCGATGGCTTTCCCCGTTCCCTCCGAGGCCGCTCCGAAATCGGAGCGGCCTCGGAGGGAACTTTTTTTTGGATCCCCCCCACGTTTCCCTCCCTTCCCTTATCTAACCCACCCTCCCGGCCCTACCTAAATCCCCCCTACCTTGTTTGATGGAGTTATGCCTGCCTCTCGCAGGCGTAACTTGCCTGGGCCAGCTGGCCAGGTCCCGACACAGGCCGCTGTGTCGGGGCACTTGGCCATGCCCCCGGACCGCCCCGGACTGCAAACACGCCCATGGAAACGCCCCCGGACCATCCATTTTAGCAAGCCCCGAGACATACGCGTGTCCCGGGGCTTGCGCACGCCGCCAAGCCTATGCAAAATAGGCTTGGCACGCGCAGGGGCAGATTTCTTCAGGTTACGCACGTAGCCTTTGAAAATCTGCCCCATTATGTTTTAATATATAATTAGGACTTGCTCAACATTAGAGCTTCATTCCTCTTTTATAGCAGTTGCATCTCTGGTATCTTTGACAGCTTTCTCTTTCTTTTCATATAAACAAAGGTTTTCTGATATTATTTAAAAATCAATCAATCAAATCTATGGTGGCTAGAAAAGAATTTGCCACAAGGTAGAATACCACAAGAGTTACCAAACAGGTGACTCACAAAAACTATAGTAGAAAACCAGATCCAATTAATTTGTTAAATATAGTTATGCATAAAATGTTTGATAAAGCATATTTTCATTCAGCAGCTTCCAAACTATTTATTAATACCTTACTCATCAATGTTTCAGCTCTTTCTATATCTTTAAGAAAAATAAAGCAAATTGCCAACCTAGATTTTCATGCATATGGTTCACAAACATAAAACAATTGTAAATATATCACATACAGTGAAAGAAGTGAGTTTTTCTTCATGTTTTGAATCTCTTCAACCTACTTTTGTTCAATGAGAAAAAAACTGCCTTGATCAATATATTTACAAATACATAGGGAGCTCAACTTTCACAGCTGTTCACAGTACACAATTTGCATGTATAAATGGACCTGCAGAAATTAAAGCAAGTATTTTGTAACCTGTGTGGCATGTGCCGCATAGTTTATAAATTACAGAGAATTTTTGCCCCAAAAGTATACGTGTATGTTGTAATAAATATATATATATATTTCTAATGTCAGAAAATGCTGACTTTCTCTACCCATTTTATAAACATATATGCATATATTTTAGGCACATAAAAATAAATAACATGGCTGCCCTGATTTAAATGCAGAGGCAGGCATTTTATAAAGTACACCAGTCTGAAAATACTTGCACACATACCTGAACTCACCAGTTCGTCAATATGTCCACCAGTTCACCTAGATCCTCTAGCACTTCACCTTGACCTCCCCGCCAGGTTACCTAGACCTCTCACCCAGAAAGTGCAGACAGAGAACATATCTGATTTCAACTGAGCAAGTCCATGAACAGGTGTAAACTATTTCAGACAAGTTCGGTAAGGTAAACTTCTAATAAAATAGCAACTTGCACGCGTACTTTTGAGCCCTGCCCTGGAATGACCTTAAACTGTTCTTTTTTCCCCCCTGATAAAATGTACGCACCATACTGCAAGTACACATGTACTCTTCAATTTTATAAAACAGCGTACACACACGTACATTTTACTTACATACAAAACCCCCTTTGAAAAATTCACTCCAAAATATACAATTCACAAATGAACCATTAACAATCATAACACAAACTAGAGACAGAGCGATATCAATTGCTGGCCCAATGCTGTGGAACTCAATGCCAGAGAATCTTCGAATAATAACTGACATTAAGAAATTTAAGAAAGAACTGAAAACCTGGCTATTCGATAATGCCTATTCTCTGACTAGTATAACCAATTCCCCCTCACTCTGATAACCAGCTTTGTCCTACACATTACCCCACACTCTCCTCCCCCCCCCCCCCCCCCCCATAACGATTACAAATGCATCTTATATGGCTGTCTTTGAAGTACATCCTTAGATTTGGAATGTTTACCTTGAATGTTTACCTGTATGTGTGCCTGCCTTTGTAACTCACCCTCTGTCTGCGAGGGTTAAACCTGTACACCGTTGTGATCTAGTGGAATGACGGTACATAAAACACTCAAATAATAAAAGTAACTGAAGTAATGCAGACAACGAGCCCAATGTTTCTACGTCAAAATTCCTATTAAAACAGACCCCAGTATGCACACAAAAGTCACTGAAGCAGGTGTTCAAGATGCGCTCCCTCATCTTTCAGGAATAAAATAAGGGAAAAAATCATCCCCCTTCCAAATACAGTAGTGACCCCCCCCCCCCCCCCAAACAATGAACTTTTGCTGTGGTAAACAGGAGTTATTGGTTTCACTTGTGACTCTAATGTGGAAACTAACCTTTACTTAGATGAGCTACTGCCCTGACTGAACTGCTCTTATGCCAGCAGAGCAATGATGTAGAGACATACACTAGGGAAGGGCTCAAACGCAACTAACAAGTCCTCAACAGCCCATCAACCACTAAAGAAAACACTTAGGTATCTTGATTATGCTTACTAAACTCAAACACATGCAACTGTGTTAATTTACTTCTGTCCATGGGCTAATTGTGACTACAAAACAGCTGTTCCATCTTTTCTGCTCATAATGCCATTTTATCTTTGTTCCAAATAAGCACGCAAATTCTACAAGCAAAACCAACATGCTCAAAGTTTTCCATTTTCCGGTGCTTGTTCCTTTATCATTTCACCAGCCAGCATAAGCATTTGGAACTTTACCCAACGTTTATTACAAACTGAGCACATATTTACAAAAGTGTTCCATCCATACTATGCCTCTGCCAAAACTCTTGCAAATACGGCTAGTTGTGCTTTCAGCTTCACTACCTGGATTGCTGGAATCTTGCCTGCTATGAGCTTACATTTAACAGAACATGTACAACTGTGCAGTGGTGATGGGATACATTTTTAATATAAGACGACATTTTTGTGTCCTTCCAAGACCTTGTTATAAACTTCATCAGACATAAGTGTTTTCACCTTTAGTTTGTATATTTCCCTAATTCGCTTGGCATATACATGAATAAAAGGACAACAGGTGGGGCTAAGCCTAAAGTAGCATGCTTCACCGATGTGTTGTACCAGCTGTCCTTCTAAGCCCATATTTGCTTGGCACCCATGTTCTAGTAAGACAATCCAAACAATTTATGGGCAGGCACAATGCCATCCAAACACATGGGCATGAATGTCACCAGCCAAGAGACCATTATAAGCAGCACATCTCTGTTGTGGCTAGAAGTTCACACCATAATAATCCAAATGCCTGTCTGTTCTGAGGATTTCTGCCTCTAGGGATGTGACATTGTTGATCCATTTTTTTTTTGCCTGGATTAACTTTGCCTCTGTGCTCTGATAAAGAATTTGGTATTTTTAGAAAGGGCCTTAAACATGGCTCTTCACCAGAGTAGATAAGCCTTAATACTATCCAAGAGACTGTATTTATTTTTATTTCCTGATGATACAGGGGCAGATTTTAAAACCTGCACGTGGGCGCAAATTGGTTCGCGCAACCCGGCGCGAACAAATCTACGCCCGATTTTATAACATGAACGCGCAGCCACACTCGTGTTATAAAATCCAGGGTCGGCGCGCACAAGGGGGGTGCACAACCGCGCAACTTGCGCGCGCCGAGCTGCACAGCCTGCCTGCATTCCCTCAGAGGCCGCTCCGAAATCGGAGCGGCCTCGGAGGAACTTTCCTTCTGCCCCCACCTTCCCCTCCCTTCCCCTACCTAGAACCCCCCCTTACCTTTGTTGAAGAAGTTACGCGCGCCGGCCAATGGGCAGCCAGCAATCCCGGGCACAGCAGCAAATGGCCGCTGTGCCTGGAAGCTCAGGCCATGCCCCCGCCCCTTTTTGCAAGCCCCGGGACATACACGCGTCCCAGGGCTTGCACGTGCCGCCGAGCCTATGCAAGATAGGCTCGGCGAGCGCAGGGGCAGGCAGGGGAAGCTTTTCGGGGGTTGCGCACGTAACCCTTTGAAAATCTGCCCCTTTACTTGTTCATTGTTTCTATGTATAACTGTTCTTTCTTGTTTTCATTGCTTTCCTCTAGCAAGCATGAGTTTTAATACATTTTAATGTTTTGGTCTAATCTTGTTACATTTGTATCATTTTTAATGCTTCAGTTTTTTGCTTGTACTGGTTTTTACTGATGTGCTTGAATAAGCTTAAGTGTGTTGGTCAAAATTCTGTTACTTTTTGATCATTTTCATTGCTTTACTGTTCTTAGGTATGATCATAGCTTTCTGTTTTCATTGCTTTAATTCGGTATTATTTATTTGTTACATTTTTGTTGTTTTAGTTGTATTTGTTGATTTTTATTGATGAACTTATATTGTCTTAACAGTATTTGCCTTACTTTAATTGTAAATAAAGGCGATTCATCATATTAACATAACAACATAGTAATGATGGCAGAAATAGACCAAATGGTCCATCCAGTCTACCCAGCAAGTTTCTTATGGTAGTAATTGCCGATCCATGCAGGTTACCCCTATGTTTTTGTTAAGGACAGTAAATGCCACTCTGTGCAGGGGACCCCCAAGCCCTATGTTAAGGCTAGCAATATTTACAAAATTACTGTTAGCAACATTTTTATGGGGTGAACAGCCTTCTTAATAATTCAGACATTGCTACTTGAACGTGCTTTGCTTTTGGAGTTAGCCAAAGAAGCAGTCCTGTGCTTTATCCCTAATGCCTGCATATCAGTACCTGGACCATAAAAGTTGGAGCCCAGCGTTCGTTGACATCTGAATCCAATGCCGCTTTTTCTTCACCATCAAAGCAGAGTGTGATGTTGCAGATGCATTGAAAGCATCAAAGCTAATTGGTTAAGGGTAGCAATTCCTGTGCCTTCTGTTAAGGGTAGTAACTGCCACTCCATGCAGCTTACCCCCATGTAACCTTTCCTTCATTTCCAACCTCTAGCTTTTAGGGATCCACTGTGTTTATTCCATGCTCTTTTGAATTCATTTTCTGTTTTTGTCCTCACTACCACTTCAGGAAGGACATTCCAGGCATCCACTACCTTCTCCATGAAGAAATCTCTCCTGATGTTGGTTTTGAGTAGTCCTCCCAGGAGGTTCATTTTGTGTCCTCTAGTTCTACAGTTTCCTTTCCAATGGAAAAGATTCAAAGTTTGTGCATCATTAAGACCTTTCAGATATCTGAAAGGTTGTATCATATCTCCCTAGACCTCCTTTCTTTCAGGGTATATATATTCAGATCCTTTCTTCATAAGTCTTCCGATGCAGACCCCACACCATTTTGGGAAACCCATCTCTGGACCATCTCCGTCCTGTCCTTATTCTTTTTGAGATAAGGGCTCCAGAATTGAACACTGTATTTCAGGTAAGGCCTCACCAAGGACCCTGTACAAGGGCATTATCACCTTCTTTTTCTGCTGGTTCTTCCTCTCTCTGTGCAGCCCAGCATTCTTCAGGCTTTAGCTATCACCTTGTCACATTGCTTCACCACCTTCAGATTGTCAGAAACTATTACCCCAAGGTCCCTCTCCCAGTCCATGTATATTAGTCTTTCACTCCCCCATCACATACACATACAGCTCTTTTGGATTACCGTACCCCAGGTGCACGATTCTATACTTCTTGGCATGGAATCCCAGCTGCCAAAACTTAGACTTCTCGTCAAGCTTTCTTAAATCATTTTTCATTCTCTCTACACCTTCAGGTGTGACCACTTTGTTGCAGATCTTAGTATCATTCGCAAACAGATAAACTTTATCTTTTATCCATTCCAAATGTCGCTCACAAGGATATTGTCAGAACTGGTCCTAAAACTGATCCCTGTGGTACTCCAGTTAACAACGTTCTCTCTTCAGAACAGATTCCATTTATCATTACAAACTGTCTCCTGTCAGTCAACCAATTTGTAATCCACTCTACCACCTTGGTGCCCATTCTCAAGCCTCTCATTTTATTCACAAGTCTTCTATGTGGGACCATATGAAAAGCTTTGCTGAAATCCAAGTAAATCACATATAGCACTCTTCCTTGAATCAACTCTCTAGTTACCCAATCAAAAAAATCAATTAGGTTTTGTCTGACAGAACCTTCTCCTGGTGAATCCATGCTGCCTTGGGTCCAGCAACCCACAGGATTGTGAATAGTTCAGTAGAGTCTCCATTAATTTTCCCACCACTGAAATAAGGTTAACTGGCCTATAGTTTCCAGCCTCCTCTTTGCTACCATCCTTGTGAAGCGGGACCACAACCACTCTTCTCCAATTGAGTGGTACCCATCTCATTTCCAGGGATCTATTGAGCAAGTCTTTCAGCGGACCCACTAGCACATCTCTAAGCTCCATTAGTATCTTAGGATGTACCTCATCTGGACCCATGGTCTTTTCCATTTTCAGTTATCCCAGCTCTTCCCATACATTCTCTTCTGTCAATGGGGATTGCATCTACCTGACTTCCATCCAAGGTCTTGTCAATCAGCAACAATCCATCTCCTGGGTCTTCTTTACTGAACACAGAACTGAAGTATGTGTTTAATTTTTCTGCATTTCTTCATCTTTCTCCACACATTGCTCCTTGTCACCTTTAAATTTCATTATACCACCTCAGGCTGTCCACCTTTCTTTGATATATCTGAAAAATGTTTTGTCTCCTCGCTTTACCTCTTAGGCAATCCTTTCTTCCACTTGACCTTTTGCTTTCCAGACTTATTTCTTTGTCTCCATTTTCACCAGGTATTCTTCCCTGTCTTCCTCTTTTTGGGATATTTTGTACTTCTTCAGTGCTGTTCTTTTTGCCTTTATTTTTTCAGCCACCTCCTTTGAGAACCAGGTTTCACCAGGTATTCTTCCCTGTCTTTCACCAGGTATTCTTCCCTGTCTTCCTCTTTTTGGGATATTTTGTACTTCTTCAGTGCTGTTCTCTTTGCCTTTATTTTTTCAGCCATCTCCTTTGAGAACCAGATCGGTTTCTTTTTCCATTAACCTTTGCTTACTTTCTGACATATAGATTTGTTGCCTTTGTCCTGGCTCCTTTTAATTTGAATAACATATATCACATACCTGTATATATGAATATTAATAAGATATATTTGTATCAAACTTTATATCAAACAATTTGTTTAAAAGTTTTCTTGTATATTTACAATACAATGTAAATCATCACTCACACTCGTACAATACATACAGTACAATAAAATATGCATTTTTCTACAATTTGTATCAAACATAATATATTTTAAACATTTATAAAAAATGTATAAAAACACTCCTATAAATACCAAATTATTCTCTACACACAATTTCCCCACATTCCTAGTGGTATAATCCTTATATTGTTCTTTCTTCTTCCAAATGATTCCTCTTATCATTCTTCTATTCCCGACAAGAGACTCCTGTGTCACCCACGGTTTCGTCAGGGGATTCAAAGCTTATCATCTAAATGGATCACCACTTATTTAACTGGGAGCCATCCATATTAAACTCTGCTTGAGAATTTCACCATTCTTTAATCTCTGAGAAATCAATTGTAACACTTCTCACCACAGATCACAGAGCACAACAAATTCTATCTTCAATTCCAGGACCAATTATTATTCTCCTTGTCGCAGCTACCAACTACTTTTTCGTCCTTTATTACAACATTTTCATGACGCTCATTTCCAGGAACAGTTATTGTTCTTCTTACCGCAGCCGACTGCTTTCCATCGTCACACATCCTCCGCAGCATTCTGATGGAGGACGATGCCGATGTTATGAAAATATTGAAACAAAGGATGGAAAGCAGTCGGCTGCGATAAGAACAATAACTGTTCCTGGAAGTGAACGTCATGAAAATGTTGTAATAAAGGACGGAAAAGTAGATTTAACTACTCTGAAAATTGACCATTTAATCCTACTCTGTTTCCTGTTTTTCAACCAGTTTGTAATCCTCAAAAGGACACCGCCTCCTATCCCATGACTTTTTAGTTTCCTTAGAAGCCTCTCATGAGGGACTTTGTCAAACACCTTCTGAAAATCCAAATATACTACATCTACTGGCTCACCTTTACTCGCATGTTTATTAACCCCTTCAAAAGAATGTGAGGCAAGAGTTTCCTTGGGTGAATCCATGCTGATTGCATTCCATTAAAACATGTCTTTCTATATGCTCTGTGATTTCGATCTTTAGAATAGTTTCCACTATTTTTCCCAGCACTGAAGTCAAGCTCAGTGCTTGACTTCAGTGGTCTATAGTTTCCTGGATTGCCCTTGGAGCCTTTTTTAAATATTGAGGCTACATTGGCCACCCTCAAGTCTTCAGGTACAATGGATGATTTTAATGATAGGTTACAAATTTTAACGAATAGATCTGAAATTTCATTTTTTAGTTCCTTCAGAACTAAATACCATCCAGTCCAGGTGATTTCCTATTCTTTAGCTTGTCAATCTGGCCTGCTACATCTTCCAGGTTCACAGTGATTTGATTCAGTTCATCTGAATCATCACCCTTGAAAACCAGCTCTGGAACTAGTATCTCCAAACATCCTCATTAGTAAACCCAGGAGCAAAGAATTCATTTAGTCTTTCTGCAATGGCCTTATCTTCCCTAAGAGCCCCTTTAACCCCTCGGTCATCTAACGGTCCAACCGACTCCCTCACAGGTTTCTTGCTTTGGATATATTTAAAAAACTTCCTCTGAGTTTTTGTCTCTACGGCCAACTTCATTTCAAATTCTCTCTTAGCCTTTGTTATCAATGTTTTACACTTAACTTGACAATGCTTATGCTCATTAATTGAGCATCCATTTTCCTAACCCATGCACAGCCTCCTCTCCTGGAAGCCCAATGTCATGGACGTGCTAGGACGCACAATTTATCCCTAGCTCATCCTTTTTAACGCAGCAGCTCATTTGCCTATTGCATCAGGCACCCAGTAGAGGGGGATGTGTGGGCTTTGTAAAAAAAACATGCACCAGTTTGGATGCACATTTTTTCACGCTTGATATTGCATCAGTCCATCTGTAGGAGAACCAAGGTTTGTGTCTGGGATGCCTTACAAGATGGGGAAGGGGTGGGGGTGAGTGTGTCTAAATCAAAGGAGAATATAGTGCCTCATCTACAGGCTGTGACAAGGTAGTAGAAGATGAAGATCAGATAGCATTAGAAACTTTGCAAGGCTCAATTGCCTGGAGATAATAAATGGTGATACGGTGAGACTGTGGGAGGAAGAATGAGTGTAAAAGTTAGCAGATGATGATCAAAGAGAAGAAGAATAGAGATGGAGAAGCCTGAGAGAGAGTAGATGGAAGAAAGACCTAGATAAAGGCATGGGCTATGCTGGTGAGTAGAGATAGTACAGCATAGCTAAAGGGCAAATAAAGAGGTTAAAGTAAGGAGCTTTGAGGCATAAGAGTCAGAGAAGTTAATCAGCACAGAAATTAAAGTCCCCCAGGAAAAGGAAAGGGGAAGGGGAAGATAACTCAAGCAAGAAGGAAAGCCAGGAACCATTTGGATTAGAAGGATGGACTGAAAGTGTTTATCAAACTGGAACTCATCAATAATGCTCATAAAGTACAGGATATATGCCTGCCTCTATCAAACTACCATCTTCCTATACTCTTTCAACAGCAGACTGGCACTCTTGAAATCTACTGTCCCAGAGGTTTTGATCTCGTATAAAGGTAGCTAGTACTTGATATATACATAGTACAAAGTTAAATTTCAACTCTCTCCCTCATCTCCACCAGATCACAGATAAATATATATATTACCCATGAGTAATGTCACCTGCACTGTCAAAGACATATGAAACCTAGTTCACCTTTGATGCTCCTGTGCTGTTGGAAACTCCCCCGACTGAACCGGACATAAGCATTTTAGTCAAGTCTCAGTGGGAGATGAAAACATATCCTGTAACCCCTGATCAAGTCATTTATGCTATTCATCAGATCCTTCTGATGACTTTTGTGCCCATATAAGATGTGTACAATATCTCTTGAATACAGAAAAAAAAACCATAATGGCAATTAAATTAACATTATTTTAATTTCAAGGTCTCATGTGCCACTTTCATGCAGAATTCAGCTAACAAGGAAAGAACCAATTTGTTTAATATTAATATTACCAATGACATGCAAGTTTAAGTCCATTAAAGTGTTTCAACTTCTCAGGCTTGTTCATATTTTTTCCTTTGAACTGTAAATATGTTGCAGAAATAATTTTAAAAAGTTAAGAAAAATATTACTAATCTAATGGGCTTATAATGATGTGCCATATAATATATGTCATCAGTGACACCACTATCAATCAAAACGGATCCCTCTATATTAGCTGCATTGTCTGTTAAAAGTGCTACATAAATTCTTGAACTACGGAAAATCATTTTTATCGGCCTGCATAGTTATTGTATAATTGCCTTTGACAGTGCAGGTTCCTAATAGCCATATTGGTCCTGGAGAGAACTGGAATCTTTGAAGGTCATGATACTTTTTATTGGCCTATCAAACAGACATTGCAGTACATGAGCTTTTGAGGCCGCATAGGTCCCCTTCTTCAGATCTCACCAATCCATCTTACTCCCAGCTTCATTTATACAATGAGCAGCAACTGAGTAGGAGAAATCTCTCCTCCTGTATTGCAGAGATGTGCCCCAAGTTCCTGCAATTTTATCTTTTTAACAGTTTATCCAATATATGCCTTACCCGCATGTACACTTCATCACGTGCACAACAAACATAATTACAATTAGTATATACACGGGGTAAGATGGATTGTTTGAATGCATTTGATGTTGAAAAACTAAGGGCAATCTGAGAAGAGAAGATAAAAGCATGAAATAATTGCAGAGGAAGAGAGCGAAAGCTTCTGGATTTATGCATTCAATCCTTTTAGTCCGTTTCACATTTCAAGCCATTTTGGCTTTATTCCTTTTTTTATTAAGATTTCTGGTTATCAATGAAATAGTGATTGATGGTAAATAAATGTCTATTTTATACCTATTTACCTGAAGTTATACTCTACCCCCTGACAAAGGACAGTGAGCTTGAAACATCCACACTGGAGATTTGTGCATATAGGGGCGAATTTTCAAAGGGTTACGCGCGTATAATATGCGCATAACCGCGAAAACCCACTCCTGTGCGCGCCGAGCCTATTTTGCATAGGCCCGGAGACGCGCACAAGCCCCGGGACGCATGTAAGTCCCGGGGCTTGAAAAAATGGGTGGGGGCATGGGCAGGCCGGGGCGGTCTAGGGGCGGGGCATGGGCATGGCCAGAGGCCTCTCCACTGCCACTGGGCCTGGGGATCGCGTGCCGGCACTTGGCCGGCGCACACAACCTACGCCTGCCCAGAGGCAGGCGTAAATAAAAAAATAAAGGTGGGAGGTGGAAGGAAAGTTCCCTCCTAAGCCGCTCTGATTTTGGAGCGGCCTCTGAGGGTACGGGGAAGCCATCGGGGCTCCCCTAGGGCTCGGCGCATGCAAGTTGCTCAAGAGTGCACCCCTTGCGCGCGCCGACCCTGGATTTTATAACATGCGCGTGGCTGCGCGCGCATGTTATAAAATGGGGCAAAGATTTGTGCGCTCCGGTTTGCGCGCACAAATCTACGCCCTCGCGAAGGAACGAAAATCTGGCCCATAGGCTGTTTAATACTCAATAGAAAGTAACGGTAGAAAAGGACCCTATGACCCATCCAGTCTGTCCAGCAAGCTCTCATACTTATCAGTTACTCAGATCGCCAATGTCAGGGCTCTTGGTTACTGTTTGAGTCCAATTTCCTTCCCCACCTCCTGTCGTTGAATCAGAGAGCAATATGCAATGTTGGAGTTGCATCAGAAGAGTAGTATCAGGCTTTTGGTTAAGGGTAGTAACCGCTGCATCAAGCAAGTTACCCCCATGTTTTATTCTCCTTGTCTTGGGTGCTACCCTGCGTTTTTCTCAGTGCAGTAGGTATCGTTTTTCTGGAACTTGGCAATTGTTGCCCTTATTTGCACTGCAGAGCCAATGTCATTTTATACAGCACTTACTTTTAGTCCATTTATGATTTTTTACATTATAGTATTTTGGTTGGAGTAATACTGATAACTTATTCCACCTTACAGAAATAAATGAAATGATATGAGACTTGACATTTGATTTATATAATAAACATGGTTAGGTTTATGGATAGTAATATAGCATCATATAACATAGCAGGTGACAGCAGATAAAACCAATTGGCTCAGGTGTAATTTATAACTTTTAACTAATATGGATATTTATCTAGTTCACTGTAACCTTGTGATTATACTGCATAAAAGGAAGGACCATCAGCAGAACCTGCTATCCTACAGCCTGAGGATGCAGAAGGAAAGCAGCTGTTCGGCCATTTGCCTATCTTTTTTTTTATTGGGCATAGATGAGTTTAATGCTGCTATAACTGCAGAATAAAGCATTACATTTCTATCACCACTACTATATGGTTTTGAATGATTATTCTCAAATGGACTGGCACTATGAAGGAAGTGCAGCACTTTGTCGGCAATTCTGTAACACAAACATTCAAGGGCATGCATGCTGCTTTCTAGACAGAACCATGGTCTGGGCCTGGGATTCTGTGGACTTTCAGTGCAATGACTGGCCTAGACAAGAAAGTTGGAGGGAAGGGGGGCTAAAATTAGGGAACACAATGTATTTACAAATGAATACTGAAGATGACACAGTCCTGGAGAATATGGGTTCTAACTGAGTTTGAGGCCTAAAAGTCCAGGAGAAAACTGCCAGATAAAAAAACAAAAAAAAAAAAACCTAAGAAGTTTCTTTCATTTTTACTGAGAGATGGACTCTTACCATTTAAGGGACATTTCTGTCAAACATGGTATTGCTCAACAGCAATATACAGAAAAATGTAACAGAATATGCTACACAGTATTCTGGGATATATCATATTAAATTGAGTACAAACTGTTCTTCCACTTCAAGCTGCAATATCACCAGGACATTTTTCAGTTAACTCGGCTGCCAGTTAAAACAAAATAAATCACTATCATCACCTACTGCAAGTTCTGATTTTAATTTCAGCCCTAACCAGATAACAGCAAATCGGAATTCTGATTTTTGGATGTTCACCAGAATGCCATGCACACATCACACTGACAGCTACAAACTATAATACAGCATGAGCAACTGCAGAAAAGCCTAAGAAAAAAAACAACATTTTAAAAACCTGTGGTGTGGTCACAATGAAATGTGTAAAAATGTAAGAAATGAAAACACCAAAGAAAGGAGACCTAAGATTAAGACAAAAAGAGGTAAGAACAGACTCAAGATCTAATGAGTTATTAATTTGGGCATGTCTCTCTGACCACCACTTCTATTTAGGGTGGATTTTCCCAAATTTTTAATTTAAAATGTTTTTTATTTTGTATTTTTTAATATAAAGCTCTCAATGTTTTATTAACATAATTATATTCTAAAATGCATTTCTATGTAACAGAATATAATACAAAGTAAACAACATTCAAGATCATAATGATCATTTATTTGTAGTTTGAGGTTCACACAAAAAGGAAAAAAAACTAAGTTATAATTAACATCCAATAGTGCATTCTTTTCCAATAATTTGTAAGAAGACAAAACCTCTTGGCATTCATCTTCAATCATAAAAGTCCATGTAATTTATATATTACTACATTAAATTACTTTTGACATATCCAGCATTGTTTCTTCTTCATAAAATCTAACCCCTAGATTCATCAAAATACTATAACACATGGATAATGCCCGCGCTAAGAAAAAGTGCATGTTTAGGGTAAATTTAGAATTCCCACACCACAAGATAACATACTGCTTTGCATCAGTAGTATCACATGGTGATGTAAACATTTCACACACCATGATAATTCTTATTTCATGAGAGAGAGAGAGAGAGACACTATCTACAAGGCCTTCATTAGGGGTGTGCATTCGGATTGACCGCATTAGTAAAACGCAACTCATATTTTTTTTTTACTTAAAAAATTGATTCGACATAAACGATCGGATTTCCCACATATCGAACATAGATATGTTCGATATGTGGGAAATCGCGATTGTTGAGCCAAAATAAAAATATAAACCCCCTCACCCTCCTTAATCCCCCCCCCGACTTACCACAACTCCCTGGTGATGGAGCGAGGAGTGAGGACGCCATTTCTGCAATCCTTGGCGAGAAGCATGTGACGTCGGCGGCACGTCGAGTGACGCCGGCGTCATGTGATTCCCGGCTCGTTCGCGCCGGATGGCTCGTTCGGCCCAAAAAGAACTTTTGGCCAGCTTGAGGGGGTCAGGAGGCCCCCCCAAGCTGGCCAAAAGTTCTTTTTGGGCCGAACGAGCCGTCCGGCGCGAACTTGCCGGGAATCACGTGACGTCGCGTCTGAGTGACGCGGCGCCACGTGATTCCCGGCGAGTTCGCGCCGGACGGCTCGTTCGGCCCAAAAAGAACTTTTGGCCAGCTTGGGGGGGTCAGGAGGCCCCCCCAAGCTGGCCAAAAGTTCTTTTTGGGCCGAACGAGCCGTCCGGCGCGAACTTGCCGGGAATCACGTGACGTCGCGTCTGAGTGACGTGGCGCCACGTGATTCCCGGCGAGTTCGCGCCGGACGGCTCGTTCGGCCCAAAAATAACTTTTGGCCAGCTTGGGGGGGTCAGGAGGCCCCCCCAAGCTGGCCAAAAGTTCTTTTTGGGCCGAACGAGCCGTCCGGCGCGAACGAGCCGGGAATCACGTGACGCCGCGTCACTCGACGTGCCACCGACGTCACATGCTTCTCGCCAAGGATTGCAGAAATGACGTCCTCACTCCTCGCTTGATCACCAGGGAGTTGTGGTAAGTCTGGGGGGGGGGATTAAGGAGGGTGAGGGGGTTTAAATTTTTTTTTTGCACATATGTACATATACCCAACTCATTGGATTTTTTTTATGTCCATATTGGCCGCAAGTGGGACCCCCTTTCGGACATAAAAAATATGAACATAAAATTTTGCTCTGCACATCCCTAGCCTTCATAGTAGGCAAGTATTTATATCTCTATAGGAGGCCCACCTAATAGCTGGAGGTGAGGTGTTGGTGGTAGTTTAGGGGCCAGTTTTTCATGTAGAGTGAGACGTACGAACAGCACAGTATACCTCAGTGAAGATTTGACTTCATTTGGAGTGAGGAAAGTCTCACAAAGATGACATTTCTACTATGTACTCTTATCCTAGCATGATGGACAGGGTACCATCAAGCTAGGGTGGCATAACGCATTTTGATGAATGACCCAGTCAGAAAGGTTTTCATGTATGCAGTATTTATGACTTGTGGAAATTTTATCCCATATGTTAACTCTTCAGTCGATAAGGTGTTCCAGGACCTAATCAAACCAATCTTCCACAGTATGACCCAATGGATTTTGCCACTTAATCTCAATTGCTAATCTTGCAACCATTAAAATGATCTACAAAAATTTAGCTTTCATTTGATATAATCCTTGAATTGGTAATGCTTACAGAAAATTTTACTGACGTCAAAGGTAGATCTTTATGTGATAAGTTGAATATTATTTTGCAAGCACAATCTGATTACTGGACAAGGCTATCATATATGGCTGTAATTCCCTACTTGCCCAGGGTTTCTCCAACAGAAAGTAAATCCTCTCTTGTTAATTTCTGCCATTCTATTAAGGGTCACATGTACACACATACATGCTATTTTATACACAGGGACTGTAAGTTTTAAACAGCCACGTGGGCGCTCATCTGCGTGCATTTGCCAGCTTGCTCCCAGGGACACAGTCATTTTATAACATGCGCATGTATATGCGGGCATGGTATAAAATAGGATTAGTACCCGCAAATGTGCGCGCAACTTAATGCGGATTTTAAAAGCCATGCACGCTGATACAATTGGACATTTTCCTAGTTTGTTCCCAGTTCACCCAGGTAAGAGATAGGACTTCTTAGGTGAACTGGTGGAGATATGGGAAAATTGGTAAGTCTAAGTATATGCACAAGTAAATATTTTCAGAACTGTACATGTTCATATTTTAGAAAATGCCTGCCTGTGTTTTTAATTCAGTGTTATTAGGCAGACATGATATACATTCTTACACACCTAAAATCTGTTTACCTATGTTTCTAAAATAAGTAGAGAAAGTAAGTGTTTTCTGGTATTGGAAATATACATTTTTACTGTAACATATGCATGTACTTTCAGGGCAGAGAAATACAGAGGTAGATCTTTAGCCACGCGTATCTTATAAAATCCGGGGTTGGCGCGCGCAAGGCTGTGCAAAATCGGTAGCCTGCGTGCGCTGACCCGCGCAGCCTGCCTCCGTTCCCTCTGAGGTCGCTCCGAAATCTGAGCGGCCTTGGAGGGAACTTTCCTTCCGCTCCCCCCACCTTTTTCTCCCTTCCCCTACCTAACCCACCCCCTACATTTGTTGGGCAAGTTATGCCTGCTTGAAACAGGCGTAACTTGCGTGTGCCGCCTCGCATCCCCCGGCACAGGCCGCAGTGCCGGGGGACTCAGGACTGCCCTCCCGGCCCGCCCCCGAACTGTCGCCATGCCCCCGGACCCGCCCCGGACCGCCCCCTAACCCCGGACCCGCCCTGGGCACGCCCCCTCCCGCCCCTTTTACGAAGCCCCGGGACTTACGTGCATCCCAGGGCTTTGCGCGTGCCAGCGGCCTAAGCAAAATAGGCGTACCGGTGCACGAGTGCCCTGTGCGTGTAAATCCAGGAGGATTTACGCGCGCAGGGCTTTTAAAAACTAGCCCACATATTTTATAAAGCGTGTGGCACCAAACAACTCGGGGCGGATTTTAAAAGGGTTACGCGCATAATTTTGCATAGGCCTGGCGACGCGTGCAAGCCCTGGGATGCGCGTACGTCCCGGGGATTGAAAAAATGGGCGGGGAGTGGGCAGGCCGGGGCGGGAAAGGGTCCGAGGCCTCCGGCTACTCGCGCATGTTATAAAATTGGGCGTAGATTTGTGTGTGCCAGGTTGCGCGCACAAATCTACGCCCCCGCAAAGGTTTAAAAATCTGGCCCTCGGCTTTTAAAATATTTGCATAAATCTCTGCACATCTTTTTACGCGCACAAATGGTGTAAGTTTTGAAAGTTGGACTCACTATATATTTGTTTCTGAACTGTAAGTTTTTCCACTTTCATAGGACCATTCCCTGAGGTTGTCCGTCTCATGCTTTTGCCACATCACAGCCTTGCTGCTATAGAGATGACTGTGATGCATTAATTCAGGAGTAAGATTACACTGCAGCAGCAGTCCAGAGAAATAAAACTGAGAGGGAGAAATACAAACTACAACAGAAGTACTCTTTATGCTTATCAGATACAGGAAGATAATGTCGGCAGCCCGGACAACCAGCCTCATCTTGCACACGCACTCTTCATAATCTATGTCACATCAACTCTTTCCCCCAAGAAAACCGCTGCTCCCTCCTACGAGATTCCCCATTGCATCCCAGCAAGGAGTCTCTCGCCGGATGAGACTGCACCCAGTCACACCAGATTCCCAGAGTTCTTTTATAGCCATCTTGTCGGCCCTCAGGCTACTACGTTGGCCACCCACCATTTCCTAATGTGCTCGGGTATTCTGCCTCCCACCAGCTGCAACAAACCATACAACCAAACCTCAATGTACAACAAACCAACAGAGGGCAGGTGGGAGAAGGCAGTTTCCGGATGGCAAAAGACGGGAGAAACCCACCTCTCCTCCCCCCTTTTCTCCCAACAAATTACACCCCTCTTCTCTTGCTCCCCTGGGGCTTCGACCAATCAGGTGGCGACATTGACCAGCCCGATTCAAAACCCCATCAGAGCAAGGTGCCCCCCCCTTCCCCTAACCTAACTGCCTCTCATTCAGTGATGAGGCCAGGCCTAACCAGGCACCCACATTAATTACCTGTAGCCTGCGACCTGGCTTGTCTGCCCTTCCCAGAAAATGCAGAGGCTAGAGGAAAAGTATGTATTTACAAGAACACAGAGTTTCACCTTATCGTCGTCTATACTGAATTCTGGAATGTGTTTTATCCCACTCTTCATGCAAGCATTCATCAGAAGACAACCCCAACCACCTCTTCCCTCCCTGAGATTTAGACAAGTGGATAATTTAGAAAAATTGGAACTGAAAAACTTTTTCCATGCAAATATTTTTTCTTTAGCATAATATTTGCATAATATTTTATCTGAAAATTTAATGATGCAAATTTTCCTGATGCAGTAAAAAGATTTGTAATTTGATTTGGCATGTTATTCAGCTTATTTATTTAGTGAAAAAAAAAACTATCGTATACATTTCCCATGCTGTATTTCAAAGTTTTTCAAGTAGCTAGATAGTTGAACTGAAATATTTGATTAGGAGAGAAAAAGCAATAAAGACATTAGGGATGTACTTTTGTAAAAACAAAAGAGGAAATTTTAGCAAAATGTCCTATTTTGTTTCATTTTGAAAGCAAAAACATAAAACTAAATTTTGTTAGTTTTGTCATTTTGTTTTGAAATTCCAGCAACTATCACTTGACTTGATATCTTTTCCTGCCACCGAAACCCAATTAAAAGATCCCCTTCCAGGCCGTTGACTTCTCTCCATCCCTCCATTCCCTTCTTACCCCACCCATGTGTCTTCCACAGGCAAGAGCAATCCCCAGGTACTCATCTGGATTTTCAAAATGGATGCAGGTCAACAGAAGGCCGGCACCATTATGGCAGAATCTGCCAGCCTTGGGTTGACACCAGTGGCCATTTTGAAAGCCCAGAGTTGTGAGGTACAAACAGCTAAGGATCACTTCTGCCATGAAAGACGCACTGATGGAGGTAAGATAGGTTGGAGGGGTAGGAGTGGGTTGCAGAGGTCTGGGGAAGGGCCAGAGGGGGTTTATTTTCATAGGTTTTGTGGAGAAACGTCAGAGAGGAGCAAAAGAGAGCCTTTTATTTTCATGAGTTTGGTGGATGGGAGGAGTTTCTTTTTGTTTATCTGGGGATTTTTATTTCATTTTGGATACCAATGAAATGAAAAAAAACAAAGAAAAAGAAAACAAACTGAAATTTTTCCAGTGCTCATCCCTAAAAAAGATACTTACTGCGGTTTAAATGTTGTACTGAAACAAATTCAAAGCATGAAATTATCAAGCTTGCCAAACATTGCTTTGGCATTCATTGTTACTAATGAATTTTATAAAACAATTTTTAGAAATGAAACATTTTCCAAGGAAAAAAGAAAGCTTTTAGTAGATTTAACACAAATAAGTCATACTTCTTGCATGGCAGAAACATTTTTAATACTGTACCAAAGAATGCTAGTTAGGGCAAATTAAATCTTCAGTAGAGATGTGCAAAAAAATCCAAGTTCAAACTTGAACCAGGAGAATTTCTGTATTATTATTCTGTATTTGAGTTTGACAAATGTTTTAAATATTGCCCAAATTTAATGGGAATTTTGTCAAAATTTAGCTTAAGTGAGGAAATGTTGACCCCAGAATCAATATAGATACAGTATCTGGGAATCCGCGTTAAAGCTGCCTGCTGTGGACCCCTCGAATTAGGAAAATCTGTTCAATATCTAAATCAGATTCACCAATTCAAGGAGTTTGCATAGGATATAATTTATTTTTAACAATTTATATCACACTTCTTCAAATGTTCGAAGTGAGATCAAATCGTAGAGCATATAGAAAGACATGATTTAATGGAACACAGTCAACACGGGAAGGGAAGTCTTGCCTAACAAATCTGCTTCATTTTTTTGAAGGGGTTAATAGACATGTGGATAAAGGTGAACCGGTAGATGTAGTGTATTTGGATTTTCAGAAGGCATTTGACAAAGTCCCTCATGAGAGGCTTCTACGAAAACTAAAAAGTCATGGGATAGGAGGCGATGTCCTTTCGTGGATTACAAACTGGTTAAAAGACAGGAAACAGAGAGTAGGACTAAATGGTCAATTTTCTCAGTGGAAAAGGGTAAACAGTGGAGTGCCTCAGGGATCTGTACTTGGACTGGTGCTTTTCAATATATATATATATATATGATCTGGAAAGGAATACGACGAGTGACGTTATCAAATTTGCAGATGACACAAAATTATTCAGTGTAGTTAAATCACAAGCAGACTGTGATACATTACAGGAGACCTTGCAAGACTGGAAGATTGGGCATCCAAATGGTAGATTAAATTTAATGTGGACAAGTGCAAGGTGTTGCATATAGGGAAAAATAACCCTTGCTGTAGTTACACAATGTTAGGTTCCATATTAGGAGCTAGCACCCAGGAAAAGGATCTAGGCATCATAGTGGTTAATACTTTAAAATCATCGGCTCAGTGTGCTGCAGCAGTCAAAAAAGCAAACAGAATGTTAGGAATTATTAGAAAGGGAATGGTTAATAAAACGGAAAATGTCATAATGCCTCTATATCACTCCATGGTGAGACCGCACCTTGAATACTGTGTACAATTCTGGTCGCCGCATCTCAAAAAAGATATAGTTGCGATGGAAAAGGTACAGAGAAGGGCAACCAAAATGATAAAGGGGATGGAACAGCTCCCCTATGAGGAAAGGCTGAAGAGATTAGGGCTGTTCAGCTTGGAGAAGAGACGGCTGAGGGGGGATATGATAGAGGTCTTTAAGATCATGAGAGGTCTTGAACGAGTAGATGTGACTCGGTTATTTACACTTTCGAATAATAGAAGGACTAGGGGGCATTCCATGAAGTTAGCAAGTAGCACATTTAAGACTAATCGGAGAAAATTATTTTTCACTCAACGCACAATAAAGCTCTGGAATTTGTTGCCAGAGGATGTGGTTAGTGCAGTTAGTGTAGCTGGGTTCAAAAAAGGTTTGGATAAGTTCTTGGAGGAGAAGTCCATTAACGGCTATTAATTAATTAATTTATTTATTTAACAGTTTTATATACCGCAGTTCCGGTAACAAAGTTACTAATCACTTCGGTTCACATTTCAACAATTACAATGACAATATAAAGAATAATTTATAATGTCTTACATAGAACAGGGTGAGTGAAACTTGGATAATAAATCAAGTTTACTTAGGAAATAGCCACTGATATTAATCAGTGGCTATTCCACTTAAATAGCCACTTGATATTAATCAAGTTGGTTTGGCCTCTGTTGGATACAGGATGCTGGGCTTGATGGACCCTTGGTCTGACCCAGCAGGGCAATTTCTTATGTTATGTTCTTATGAGTTGCAAAAAAAAAAAACATCCATAAAAATTCAATGGCATAAATGCCACTCACAAAATAAAACAAACAAAAAGCAGACAAAGCTCAGGGCTCAAAGTATCTGAAACAAAATACACAACAGAGCATAAGATTTTAATGTTCTAAATCAAAAGCTTCTCTAAATAGATATGTTTTCAAAGCTTTCTTGAACTTCACTTTATCAGACATCAATCTGATATCTACTGGAAGTGAGCTTCATAATAATGGACCTGCGACAGAGAACACGTGTTCCCTCATCTCCACAAGACGAGCACGCTGGGTTTCTAGATCTTGTAGACAGATAATAAAACTGAACAAAGAGACAAAGCTTCTTTATAGTTCCCTGATGTACCTATCAGGTTGGCAAGCTTGTATTTTATAAGGTAATGAACTGGTAACCAATGAACGGTACACATCTATAGCTCTTTTAGGGATGTGCATTTGCTTGAAACTAAATGTTGACAGGCAATCAATGAGACAGTTTTTGTTTCAATTGTGGACCCCAAAATGAATGGAGGGTGCCCATGAATTAAACAAAAATTTGTTTTGTTTATCTTTCCCATTCAAGTCCATGGCCCACTGAAAAGTGCTAGTAAGTAGACTTAGTAAGTATAGCAACCAAGAAATTTCTGAGTGAGGCAGTAGCCAGGAAATAGCCAAGGCAGGAAAAGAGGGCAAGTAGCCCGATGGAGGCCCAATCAAAGTGAAATGCCCTGCTGCCAATGCTACACCTTGGACACATTGCCTGGCTGCCATCCATGTCCCTTATGCTACACCTTGGGATTCTTTCTGCCACTATGAGATGCTGCCATGTGCCAGACCCTACAGATTAGGGGTCTTGATGCCACTCTGCCTAGGTGCCATGCCCCTGACATTACACTTTGATGCCTTGCTGCAACTCTTCTTTGCTGCTATACCCCTTATGTTACACCTTGGGAGTTCTGCTACCACTCTGCTTTACTACCCTGTCCCTCACACTACACTTTGAGGGTCTTGATGCCACGCTGCCTGGTGGACATCTATGTCCTGATGCTACACCTTGAGAATTTTGCTGACTTTTTTCCTTGCTTCTATACCCCTTATGCTATATCTTGGGGGACTTTTTGCCACTCTGCCTTGCTGCCATACCCCAGACTTTACATCCTGGGGTATTCTTGCCATAGCGGGTGGCTGTTTCGCACTTCTCATGGTGCTTTGGTGGTCTTCATGCCACTCTTTAAGCTGCTTTGACCCTCTGTCATTTCTTGAGGTTTTTCTCTGCACTTTTGATGCTTTGTTCTCCCTTCAGGACGCCTTAGAATGTTCATGCCGCTCTTGGTGCCACTTTGCCCCTTTCGCGCTGCCTTTGGGGTTTCATGTCACTGTGATCAGTGGCTTCTTTTGAAGCCTTGTGGTGTTCCTGCCATTCTTGCTGCTGCTTTGCTCCTCTGATGGTACCTTGCAGAACGTCTGCCACTGCTGGCACCCTTTTGCCTCTTTACACTGCCTTAGGCTATTCATGCCACTTTTGGTGTTTCTTTGCCACAGTCTTGGTGCCTTGGAGTTCTCTTCCCCCTTCTAATGTTATCTACCCACAGGTTTCATAAGAATTGATTAGGAAAGCCCGATTTTGAAGCTCAATATAGGCTGCATTGCTTCCCCTATTGATTTTAATGGAAACAAATGAAATAAAAACTATTTTTTAACTAATGAAATGAATGCCAATGACCTACAAAATGAATGAGTGAATCGAAACAAAAATTTTGCCTCGGCACATGCCTAATTTCTCTTGACCTTCCTTTTACATATATACAAATTGCATAACGGTGAACATGTAGCAGAATCTAGAATGTAGGTGGAATTGCAACTAGAATTTTATAAGCAATTTTCTAGAGCCAGTGACTCGACTCTTCCCTTTGTTGAAGTAGTCAACCACATAAAATTAACATGCATTTTTCTTTTTAGGAATTCTAGAATAAAGATAATACAAATAAAGTGCCTCACAAGTAAAACCTATGTATTGTTAAAAACTTTCATTGTTATTGACTTTTCATTAAGCAGAAACTAGATTCTTAATTACATCAACAGACGGTCTTTTTGCGTGAAACTCTATACCATAACGAGACCCATTCCAGCATAACCAGAAATTCTTCATTCTAATAAAGTCGGTTATCTTTGAAACGTACTCTATTCAGTTCATCATATGATACCATTTGGGAGGGTATGTAATAGGAAAAGGGCAACATGATCTTCACATAAGAAGCAATTTTAATCCCCACCACTGCTGGAAAAAAAGTAAACTTAACTTTCCAGCTTTGTAAGACTTTGTTATTGCTATTGTTAATTATTTCTCATTTAATGGGAAATTGGCAACAAGGTCCCTGACTGTCATTTTAAATCTGCAGTAATATCATCTGAAGCCTTTCGTCCTTATTCCCAAGTCCTGGATTATCAGAGCTAAATGGCAGCTCCAGCCTTTCAAAAGCTCAGGGGCAGGTACTGTTACACAAATTGCCAATTCAATTAACAGTGTGTAAATGCTCTGCTGGCAGGCTGCAGGAAGGACAGCCATTTTGGCAAGTGTCAATCCTAATTTATCAAGCTGTCAAACCTTCCACTCAGGTGCCTGCGGTCACTGCCTCTTAATGCCATCTTGTGAAGCTGCAGGAGTTGCTCTTGTAGCTTGACAAGGCACAATGCTCAAAACTGATTTTCAAATCAAATGTACAGTCGTCCTAATTATTCTCCATATAAATGATGTTTTAATTACCCAAATAGAGTGAGAATATTAACTCAGCGTTAAGGATTCTTTTTTTTTTTTTTGAGAGGGAGTGGTAGAAAATCCAGCCTTTGCTGCACATTTAGAGTAGGGTTTTAATATCTTGCGTGGATTTTGTGTGTTCTGCTTACATAAACTATTCCTAAATGTAAGGTCATAAGAGCATCATTCCAGGTAGAAATCTTTGGCTGTGAAGGATGCCTTATGGATACCACATTTCTAACCTGATCAATCAGATTACTGCTTGATTCAACATTTCCGTGCATTACAAACTGTACTTATACCAAAAAATAGAAGAAGCATTCTTTGACTGAGATGGTTTGCTAACTTTATCTTTGCATAGCATGTGTTTGACCACAAAAGATCTCTAACTCTTGGTCTGTACTTCCTCTTTCCAGAATTCAAAAGTTTCTGCTGTCTAATGCAGCGAGAAAAGAATCTAACAAAAAATTGTAGATGGAATTGGGAGGGTACCAGGAGAATGCTATCTTTCCCCAACATTTCATCTTCAAGGCACAAGGCCCCAAAAAAATCCAAAAACGTGGGCTGAAACTGGCAGAGATGGAGAGAAAAAGAAGACTGCCAAATGATAACAAGAACATAGTAAAAAGAAAAATGAAGATTGGGATAGAAGAAGCTGGAGAAAGTGAACCAAGGTGGGGAAATGGGTTGAAGTCTGAAAAATAATCCCAATCATAGTAAACAGTGAAGGAGATAATGCAGGCAACAGAGGAAGTGAAGAGGTAAAAGGAGAGACAGGTGACTACAAATACAAGGACAGTCAAGAGCCAGCAGAGAGGAAGAGTAAAACGTGCAGAACAGAAGAAACAAGAGGAAGGAGGAACCATCAAGGTAAGAATCGATTAACTTCTATATGCTTTTGGAGGAGCCTACAAATGGTGGCAAATGCAAGAATTAAAACAAAACAAGTGCACTGATATATTTTCTCAGTGCACAAATGTGATAAACTTGTAGAACCTGCATTAAAGAACATTCTACTTTTTAATTCCATTTATGTTCATGATCATTCAGAGCTTTAGCTCCACAAACCTAAAGTCACTACAGATTAAGGATGTGCAGGCAAAATATTTTCAGTTCAGTTCATTCCATTTCTTTTAAGCTCATTTTTGGCTGCATTTTATTTCAGGAGCAGAAGGGTATGTGTGTGTGTGTCAGATTTTTTTTTTTTGGCAAATAGTGCATGTTCTTTGCCAAAACAAAATTCCAAACTTTTCAGATTTTTTGGAGGCATTTTTGTTTCAGATTTAACAAAATAAATTTGCCTCATTTGGTTCAGAATGCACATCCCTACTACAGATTCATAGGTGTACTGTCCTATGACTCTTTACTCAAGGTTAGCCCCAACACCCCAAAGCTAATAAGCTTATTTTGCCTCTATCTTCAAATTTGTTAGATAAAATCCATCTCATTTCAGCACCATGTGCTTGCTGTTTGCAAGAATGGAGGTAGCAATGGGGGAAGGAAATCAGAATACATATGGTCCCATGCACCTCCAGTCACATTTTGCATCTAAACAGCACAGAGGAAATGTGATTAAAATTAGATAGGCCAAAATGTCTAAACTGAGCACAATGGCAGCAGAATGACTGCGAACTTACATTAACTGGAACAGTGAGAGACAAATATCTTTGAATTACCTTGTTCAATTAATAAATAATATATGATACCCTAGAGAAAAGGGTTGGACTGGGGACATAAGCTGATTATCATATCTGCAATGGTAAAGAGATTCTGTTTTCACTGTAGCATAATTTGCTACAGATGCACAGGGTTTATCGCTTGTTTGTTTTGACTTAGCCTGGATTTACTACATAGAGATTGCTATTAGAAGTTTAAACTTGGATCTATGCTTTTCTAATAGTCTAACCTTCTAGGTAACTATAAGTACTATTTGTGAACATTTAGAGCACTTCTTGAACTTTACATAATGCTTGCACTATTTTTATTCAGCTACTATTTTACACAATTTATTTACCTCAGAAACACGAAATATTGCACTGACTTTGTTTGAAGGTATATATGAACCTCAGGTCTACAGAGTGATACAAGTTAATACCAAAGACATCAATGCTAGGTCATTTGGCTTGCCCATACTCAGAGCCCTCAGTTTCCTACAGTGAATTTTTCAAGATTCTGAGGTAAGAGCTGGCAGATTTTTTCAAAATGCTTTGGTAATTATTGTGCATACTTTTGCATATATTAACCTATTATAAATGTATTTTTTTTTTATCTGACTTAAAAATAAAGTAATTTTTAAAATTACTGAGCCCAGGTCATTTCATTCTTTTTTAGGGGACAAGGGATCTTGGTGATTGGTGGGGAGAGAGAGGATCACTGAGGAGGAAAATGAAGAAGGGATCTCAGATAGGAGGGTTAAAAGGATAATGGATGGAAGAGGACAGAGGTAGAAGAGAAAGCAGAGTTCTTATCTGTAATAGGTGTTCTCCAAGGATAGCAGAATGTTAGTCCTCACACATGGGAGACATCATCGGATGGAACCTGGCACAGAACTTTCACCTCAAAGACTCTAGAACTTTCAAACATGCCCTACTGAGCATGTGCAGCTCTAGTCATCACCCTGATCCCTTAGGCAGAGTCCCTCAGTGCATGATATAGCTCATACATGGAGAAACCAACTCCTAGGGGAGGCAGGTGGGTGTCGTAAGGACTAACATCCTGCTGTCCTCAGAGAACACCTGTTACAGGTAAGCAACTCTGCTTTCTCTGAGGACAAGCAGGATGGTAGTCCTCACACATGGGTGAATCCCAAGTTATTGGCTGTCTGAGCAGGACAAAGCAGGAAACCGCCCCATGCTGAAAGTACCAACTCTCTCCCTTTGCCTGTGAGGCAGCCGACCCACCAAGAGATCTAGGTGGGAAAAGAGTTGAGTTCTACAAAGACAACACCATAGAAAAGACTGAGACACAAAACCCCGATGCATAGCAGAGGCGACTAAGGCAGGGGAGTGATGTGAGTGCCATAAAAAAACATACGCCGCGTCACAGAAAACATTAAAAGAAGGGATTTGGATCAGTAAACCCTGACAATGACAATAGGTCTAGAACCTCCTGGATACAGAAAAAAAATCTAGATATATAAACAAGAGAAGGACTCTTGGACAAAGACCGCACAGTTTCCTTCAGTGTTACAAGACAACTGAAAAACCAACTGTGGCTCGAGAACTCCCCAGAAAGAAATTGCGGTCCACTGACATCCAAAGGACAGAATATCTATGCAGAAGTGTGCCAATGTTTGGCTAATAGTCATAATGGGCAGAAAACCCAAGCAAAGCTTTGGAAGAATAATCAGCAACAATGACAGGGCCTGTGACAGATCCTATGTACCAAAGCACCAGACATAGCTGACCAGCAGGACAGCATCAAGAGTGTCAGGAGATGAAAGTCAATTCCTGAATGGGATCGCTAGCCCAAACCCCTGAGCAGAGAGATATGTTAGGCCTGAACTCACCCACAGGATGCACAGCCCTTTCTAGGGAAGGCCTATGCACCCTATCTCAAGGATAGTTCAGGTGAGCAGGAAGACACTTTGGGCAACCCAGTGAAGTGAGAAAAGCTAAAGGCAGTAGTGCCCAGAGCTTGGTGAAAATATAGGGAAAAAGTGATGTCTCTTTCCCTCCAGGTATACACTAAGATATACCACAAATGCCTTAGCTCCCCCCCCCCAAAAGTCCAACTGGAAGTTGGAAAGAGCAAAGAACACAAAGAGGCAGACCACTGGACTGCTGGGGTAAGCACAAGTCGCTAGGTTGTATAACTCAAACCCAAGCAAATAATTCACTGCTGATTCCAGTAGGGAGTTACCCACTGAGAAAGAGCCCTCAGCCTGCTTGGAACAGCTGAAATTGAGAGCGAAGTCCACAGGGAAGAAATCCAGAAATGTTCTGCTGAGAGACAGGAAGCCAGGGTGTTAAACAGGATTTCTTCACCGGCCTGGAAACTCTAGAAGTACCAGGGCAGGGCAATGGTGATCTCGGAACAGAGTGCCCCGAACCTGGCTTAGGTATTATTACCTAGGCCATGATAGCAAATACTTCTCTCAAGGAAGCATGCGGTCCAATAAATGGAACGAATCAGGACTTCCCTGTCCGCAGCCAGGGCTATCCCTAAAATGGGGAAGTATAGCTTGCAAGCCATTTCAACCAAAGAGTAGCACCTCTGTTGCAGGGTCCTTCATCCCCCAACTCCCTCAGCCATGGATATGGCAATAGGTTGAAAGGCATACTCACCAATAGATGGATTAGAACCCTCCTCACTGAGATAGGCTCCCGCAGGCGAGAATGACTGGCAATAGTGGTCCTTATCAAAAAGCGCCCATGAGCTCAGCAGGTATCAAAGGTGACTCCTGGACAGGAGAAAACCCTAACCTTCACTGTGGAGCTACTCTGGAAAGGCTCCCTCATGAAATAGACCTGATGTGCCTTAGGATGACCTAAAGATGGTGCTACCGCTCTACCGGCTCTTGGATCCCACAAGGAACCGAGAATAACTGCCAGCCTGAAGCAGTGATATGCCTTTTCCGGGAAACAGAGGACAAGGGACACCCCTTGAAGAGGGTGGACACCCAGGTGTCCAGAGGGGCACCATATCAGTTCTCTGGAACCCAGTCGAATCCCCAGGATTTGAAAGCAACAGGATTCAGGGCCTCCCAATCCTGAAAAACCTGTCAACTCTCCAGTTGAGAGTTGAGACACAAATCACTGATCGCTGAGGTTCAGAAGTGACCAATATGCCGCTAGCGGCCACCCTTGGATGGTAAAGGCCACCACAATAATCAACGAAGGGGCCCCAGCAAAAATGGTCAGATGACCGCCGCTGCTGTCCCCCAGCCCTGGCCTACAAGGAGATGCACGGATTCAAAGTCTTGAGGCTCCAGTTCAACAATAAACTTGTCAGGAACAGAGCCCCAGGGGCTTCTTCACAAAGGGGATTTGTGACACAGAAGGGGTCAAAAGACATATTCCTCTTTTTAGGAAAGAGAAGACTCCTGACAATACCCTCTTTGTGCCTACTCCCATTAGGGTCGACCAGGAACACAATCCTAGGTCAGTCCTGTGCCTGTGCCACACAATCTGTTGTGCTCGCCATGAGGGAAATACACAAGCACCCATACAGTAGAGGGCAACTGAAGAATAGAGCCCTCTGCTGTAAAAACACGATGACCAGTACTCATACAGTTGGGTATCCTATGCCATGGATGGAAGCACACCGATGACCCCACTCGCCATGCTTATGGGTAGAATCACACAGCACAGCAAAGACTGAGCACCACTTGCTAGAGTCAGTGGATGTGCGCTGCCAAAAGGCAAATCACAGAGAGTGTGATGATGCCTTCCTCGCGAATGCTCCCCAGAACTGACAAGGAGGCTGAGACCTTAATCCAACGAAGGCAGAAACCTAGCGTGACTGAGAACTGCACAGACAGGGAGAATGCTGCCTGCCATTGCCCAAGGTGCTTGGAGTAGATGCCTTGCTGTACCCAACCGCACATGCTGCTGCACTCCACTGTCCCAGAAACTCCCAGTGGAGTGCATAGGAATAGTGTGACGACGTCGTCCCCAATACCACTGGGACTCTGAGTATGGCATAGTGGTGGGTGGCATACTATGGCATTGCCCCCCTCCAGTATCTGATAACACTCCAAGATGCTGGACACAGCCCTTGAAACTGTGTTGGGAATGGCTCACCACCATTTCCCACTTGGAATTACAACAACAAAGTCCACTGCGACAGACGGTGCCCGTGGTGCTCTGCAGTAATGTCCTGCAGCATCCAACCACATCCACTGGTGCCCAACAGTGGTGATGGTGCCCATAAGGCCCAGAGTCTTTTTGTGTTCACCAACGATGGATCACATCAAGGGCACCAAATGGCACTATATCCAGGGCTTCAATGGCACTTGATCCAATCTTGATCAGTTGGACAGTATACAACGCCATCCCCAGCACCACAGGTGCCCACGGACATCAATAGCCTGGTGTCACCAATAGAGACCACAGTGCCTGAAGGCATTGATAGTCCGGCGTGGTACCAAGGATACCAGGTGTGCCTACGTGCAGAGGCTCTGCAGCCTGACACGCCCCATCGGTGCACAGAGGAACAGATAACTGCCAGTGCCTTCGACTATTCCCCTCGGCTCACCTGTCCATCCGAGGTCATCAATACTGCGAGCTCGATGACGTCCCTTACCAGCGGCTATGGCCAATGATAGCCTTGCTAGCACTCAACACCGATGGTTGCACGAATCCAGGTGGGGCCTCCAATGTCCCCTGATTCCAGTGGCTCAGGACCCACAAGACTATCACAATCCATGGTGCCCAATAGCCATAGGCCAGTGATGGGACAGCACAATGCCCCTCAGTTCCTCGTCAGGATACCGCCAAGAAGCCTGGAGTGCACCAAACCCCTGTGCCTGGATGTCTCGGCATACCAGGGTGCCTTGAGTAAATGGTGACCCCCAGCGCACGATCAGTTCGAGGCCGAAATCCCTGTCACTTGAGGGCTTCAATGGCACTTGAGGATTCTCAAGAGTCCCAGAGGTCGACGGCTTCAGGGATGACCAGGGCACTCAATGGCAATCCCAGTGCCTTGTTGCTGGAGCTCGACATTGTCAAAAGCGAGCAACAAAAGGCATCGGTGACCAACATGTCCGATGGCCTCCATGGTGGCCCTGCACATCGATGGCATTGGGGCAGTTCCACACTGCAATAGCATCGAGGTCACACACCGCGATGGCCCTGAAGGTGGCTATGGCATCGAGGGCAGCCGCAACATCGAGGCCACGAACTTCAACAGCATCAAGGGTGGCCACTCATGCACCTTGATGGGATTGAGAGCATTTATGGCACAAAGGGCATCGATGGCATCGACATCGAGGGTGGCTCCAATGGCATCGAGGTGGGCCATGGCACTTAATGGCAGACCTGGTCCCCGACACTAGAGATCAGTGTTGCTACTCCGCAACATTGAGGCACAAGGCACTCAACTCCAGTGCATCGAGACTCTATGTCCACAGATGCCCTTATGGCATCGAGGGTGGTCACGCACCCCGATGGCATAGAGGGTACCCCAGCACCTCAATGGTGTCAAGGGTGACCATGGCACTCAATGGCAGTCCTGGTCCCCGATGCAGTCCTGATATCGATGCATCAGATCAATGGTGCGCTGGTCACAGATGTGCACAGGCACCCATTACTGGGCATGGCACCGAAGGTGCGGCAGCAAGCTGCTTGCCCTGGCTCCTGCTCTCCCTCTCTCACAAGGGGACTGCCCTGCTATCACTGGCAAGCAGGAGGGGAGGCTATGTCATCCAGGGCTCCTGCTCGAGGAGACTAGTTCCTTTGTATATGGGGAGGATGAGCTCTCTCCCCCACAGGAACAGTGTGGTTCTCAATCTCTGAACTCTCTGAACCTCCATCGATGCAGATCAATCAGTGAAACAACATGGCACTCCTGCCCGAGTAGAGCTCATTCGAGTCCTCAGGCTCAGTGGCCTACACAGATCACTCACGGACTGCATTCAGTCAGTCCTGCCAGCACTAGACAAAGGTACAAAAACAGACAGAGCAAGGAGAGGTCACAGATACTACCAGTGCAGTATTTTATTTATTTTTTTTTTTAATAAGGGATAGAAATAGGCTCTGCCAGACTGCACAGCAAATTAAGGCCCGTGATGCGGCTGGCAGATAGAGGAAAGAAGAAGAAGAAAAAGGAAAAGAAATAAAACTATCATAAGGTAAAGGAAAGAAAACAGCTGCAGCTCTAGAAATAAATCACTTACAAAAACTGTGAAGAGCCAGCAGAGGTGAATACTGTGAGACACATGGCTCCAGCGACCACAAGGCTCTGTAGAAAAAAAAGACTGAGGGGACTCTGCCTAGGGGGCAGGGTGATGATTACAGCTGTGCATTGCTCAGTAGGGCATATTTGAAAGTTCTAGAGTCTCTGAGATCTGTGCTGGGCTCCATCTGATGTCACCCATGTGTGAGGACTACCATCCTGCTGTCCTCAGAGAAAGGGAGAATCAGGAAGAAGGTAAACAGAGGAGGGTACTAGCTAATAACCTCATCGACATGGCATTTGCACGTGATGAATGCTATTAGCTACGCGCCGGTTTGGACGCATGTTTTGGACGTGCTAATCCTGATATTGCAATGGGTGCATGTCTAGCGTGTCCAAAACGTGCATCCAATTGGGCATATAGCGGTGCGCTGAGCTCAGCACCTGATATTGCATCAGCCCCATTATTTTCAGATCCAGAATGAAAGAGTGAAGAAAGGGCTACAAAAAAAAAATCAAACTCAAGAAAGAAACTTTGTATTCTGCTGTACTAAAAGTAATATGCGAGAAACATTATTATGATGGGTGGTGGGTCACTGTGGTTTATGCTTTAGGTTATATACTTTTATTTTGTTGTATTTGGATTTTATTTGAATGATTTATGTACTTGTTTATTTTATATGCTGTGAATCGCCCTCAAGCTGTTTGTAGAGGCGATAAAGAAATGTCAATAAATAAAAAATGAAAAATAGATTTTTAATAAGAGTTCCGTAAATTACACACAACGTGCAGTAGCTCTCACAATCACACCTTGCACATCTTTCAGCAAAATGTAATACAAACCAGACACAGCTTGAAATGGAGTCTAGGAGGCTGCAGATATATTTACCTGTGTTAAAACATTAGGGGTCGATGCAATATCAGGCACTGAGCTCGGTGCACTGCTAAACGCCCGGCTGGACGCGCGTTTTGGACGCGCTACACATCCACCCAATGCAATATCGGGATTAGCGCATCCAAAACGTGCTAACATACCAGTGTGTAGCTAATAGCACTCATCACATGCAAATGCCATGTTGATGAAGCTATGAGCTAGTACCTCCAATTAAAAAAAAAAAAAAAAAAGTGCGGCCTACGCGCCATTTTAATTCCAGCCCAGAGCTGGTGTTAAGTATTGAGGACCCCGAGCCATGCTGGGAAGAGCAAAAAATGCAGTTTCTTTGAGTTCCTCCTACTTAATATTGTTGCAGTACTAAGCAGGAGGAACTACAGAAAGCTGCAAAAAAAACCCAAAAAACTTGACAGTGGTCAGTTTAGGAATGGGACACTCAATTTACGAGCGTCCATTTATTTTTTTATTTAGATTTTTATATTCTGCTTTTCACACTTTCTTCAGCACTTCAAAGCGGATTACATTCAGGTACTGTAGGTATTTTCCTGTCCCCAGAGGGCTTACAATCTAAGGGGGTTATTTTCTAAAGCTTTATCGCGTGCGTTAGGGCCCTAACGCACGTGATAAGGCCATATCGCATGCAAAAAGGGCCTTTTCGCATGCGATATAATGCAAATTAGGTGCGAAGGCTGCGGGGTTTCGCAGGATTCATCATTTTGCGAAGAATGATGAATCCAGGCCTAAGTTAGTACCTAAGGCAACGAGGGTAAAGTGACTTGCCCAAGGTCACAAGGAACCTAACCCGTAGCAGTGCATGGGTTAGCAAAATGGACGGTCAGAAAATTGAGTGTCCGTTTTCCTTCCCTGCGCACAGCCACTTCTCCTGGGCACTCGATGGTATGGACATGTTAGGGACGTACAAATTATCTATTGCGTGTCCCTTTTAGCGGGCCAGCTCATTAGACTATTAGATCGAGCGCCCAAGAGAGGGGAAGTGTGGGCATTCAGAAAAATGTGCGTTTCAAGTTGGACACATGTTTTTTGCACGAATGCTATTGCATCGGACCCTAGGTTTGTTCACACACACACACTTGCTGGTCCCACTATTTTCCAAGCCATACATGTCATCAATCCTCAAACCAACTTTTCACTAAAACCCAGGGTGGAAACAAAGGGAGAGGCAAATTAATCTCCTCCATCCAGACCAGCCACTGGTTGCCCATGAATCTCAGATCCAGTGGCCAACAAGCTCCACTGGGCCTAAGCCTCTCATAAAACCCGGCACTACAAACCATCTGCCACAAAACCTGGCAGACCCCTTGGAATGCCCCCAACTCTACCTTAATTGCCCCTTTGCCCCTTCCCAGATGTACCACCACCCATCTAATCAAGCTACAGCTGCAAGGGAAATGTCAGTCTCTTTAGCGCCATCCTAAGGATTCATTTTTTTAAACCCTCCCCTTTTTTTGGCCCTTTCCTACTCTGCTCTTTAATTCCCCCCCCCCCCCCCCCCATTTTACTTTTGTCTAGTTATTGCAGTGACATTCCTCGGCTTGGGGTCATGAACCAGGGCTCTTTCCAGAACCTTGCAATCATGGGTCCTAATTCCAGCTACTAGGTGGCATCACTGAATGAGTGCTAGGACTTCATCCTCTCCCCCCCCCACTCCCTAGCCAGACCACAGAATAAGGACCTGACCTGGTAACTGAAGTGAAGGCCTCCGCATGGCGGTACAGAACATTTCTACTGAGCGGATCCTGAGCCATTAATTTCTATATAGTTCCATTTTGCCTGCAGGAGGACCCTGTGGTGGACTGTTTGTCAGCCAAGCACTTGCTGTATAATCCCAGACTAGTCTGGCATGTGCATCATTCATCTAAGGTCTAACCTGTTTTCTTCCAGCCTTGTGTCCTGCCCTTGCCCTTCCACTCTGATCCATTCCCCCCTCTTATCAACCTGCTTCTGTCTCTCCTTGGTGTGGTCAGTGGCCAATTTGTAAGCCATCCCTTTCCCATGGGGGAAGATCTAAAATGATTTCTTCAAGGTTAGAATGAAATAGAGGGCAAGCACTGTTCCCTTTAAAATATGGTAGGCAGTGTGACCTAAAGAAACGCACAAGTAAATTAATTATTATGTCACAGGAGATCATGGAGATATTGAATTCCATTCTAGAGCTGCCTGTATTATCCATCCACTCAGCTTTGAAAGGATGAGCCAAAATGCTTGAATATAGAAAGGATTAGGAGGTACAAGTTTAAAGCGGCTCATAAACTAAGATGAATCATCCTGGTCACTCTATGAAAGACATAACAGGATGGACTAAACTGATAAGCTCTGAAGCCCTACTCTCTTCAAGTGGTTACAAGTCAACTAGGTAAAATGTATTGATAATAAATAGTTGGTATCCAAGTAATTATTCTGACTACATTTTATTTTTGGAACATCAATTTACTTGGCATTGTGATTCAATAAACCAGTGTGCTAGGGCATTAGCTCCCGGTATGTAGGAAACTCAGATATCAATTCATGTTATAATCAGGGGACTTGAATGATAGATTGTTTCTGGATCAGAGTTGCTCTAGCTGAGAATATTTTCTTGAGCAGCTGATGAGAATGGCTATTTTGACTTTGAGAGATAAAACTTATAGAGCGAGATATTAATTCAAATACATTCAATCTGATCTTTACAGGTTACAAAGCTGTTGCAGTAAGAAGGCTGTTCTGTAAGGGAAATAGCTCACTATGCTGTAAAATACATCAATGCAGCCACTGGAGTCTGAGGAGAAAATGTCTCTTAAAGATACATTTTCATTTTCTCAGGCTATAATCAGTATGCAATAGCAACCCCGATATATAATAAAGTTCCTCTTGTATTTCTTTTAATAATTTTCATTCTAGTTATTTTATTACTCTGTGCAACTGACAGAGACATGTTGATGTGCAACAATGTCTAATTTTGGTTTCAGCTCACAGAAATTACAGTGTTTAACATATATTTTTACTCTGATCACACTGCTTCCTCTGAATTTGAAAAATGTAGCAGACTACAAAATCAAGGTGTATGTAAGACAACTGTTGCTGATTTAATGGGCTCCTACTCATAATTAGCAAGGGATGAAGTTAATGATGTCAAGAGTCAACACAATGTGGCTGTCAGATTGGCTAACAGCATATTGCACAAAATAGTGACACCCAGTGGTGATTTTCTGTTAGGTCACCAACATGGAACCTTTTTGAACTTGCTTCCTTTTTTCCAATGGGAAAAAGTGGAAGGTGAAATTACCACTGGTCATAACTGGAATTAAACTGTAATTGTATTTCATAGCCAGATGTATGCAAATTCTCACACTGCATTTTGTTTATCTGACTCCTGGAAAAGTAAATCACATTTTGCCTCTTAGACTATCACAAATGTCTGCACTATAAATTCAGATGCTTTTTCAACTTGCAGATTGAGACTCAAAAATCAAGGTTTGGAAGATCAGCAGCAGTTTTATTAGGAAAGATCAGTAGTAAAACAATAGCACCATCAGGACCCTAACTGTAAGTACTGGGGATGTTATCATCCCAACCGAGGCACACTTGAGCACAGAGCTGTGACACTGGAGACCCCTGCTCAGATCCACTGCCTATCAACCACTATGTGACCTTTAGCAAGTCAATTAAACTTCTACTCTACCAATCTGAACTATAAACGCTTTGGAGCAGGGATATAGTAACCAAGGGAATTATCTTATATATTTTACATAGATGATACCGTACAATTAGCCAAATACTCACTGGTTATTATTGCTGTTTTATCTTTCAATTGTATGCACAACAAAGCAGAATATGATGGTCAAGCTATGTGCTTTTGGAAGACATTACCCCAAAACACCAACCAGATAACCATAGGGTAATGTTAGTTACTTGCCTGATTATATCAGATATAGAAGGAACATACGATAATTTCATATTTTGTTTTCTCTGCAATTAAAGAATGTACAAAATACATTTTAATAAATAAACTGGGCAGATGTGAGCTAGTAGTCACAGTTAACTAAACATAGCTATCCAAAAGGAGACACACTTAGGTAGCTTTACTATAGGAACATTTTATTTATTAAACACAGGGAAATTCTTTCATTTTGGCTGCAGACATAATCAATTGGAATTCATTCACATTAATCTGCCATCTGAGGATCTAGGATGCCTTAATCTTAAACCTTGCACTATCATACAGCTATATTTCCTTATACATAAGGAGATTTTTTATCATGAAGTGAAGGGAAAGATAGAAATCAGCTCGTGTCCATGTTATTATCAAAGGAAATAAATTGGACAGACTAGTTGGACCTTAGAGTCTTGTATCTGTTCAGGGGCTCATTGACCAATCAGGGCATCCCCTGGTAGACTTTAGTGCTGGCCTGTGTGTCTGCAGGCTGCCTGGGAGCAGGGATGACCTAAGGAGGGTGCAGGGCCAGCAGGAATCAATCGCAGCAGAGCCTTGGAATGCTGAAATGATAGTGCAGGTAGCTCCCATTTGCCCTCTCTAAGGGCAGCCCTGGGGAGAGAAACAACATGAGGGGAGCAGCTTGATAGAGAGCAGAGTAGCTCTTCTTTGATCTGGTATGCTCTGTCCACTCCACATTCACCTCCTTCCTTTCCTTTCCTTGCAGGATAGGAGGGGAGGAGCTGGATCAGGAAGCAGACCGGCATTTTTCTTCTCTGACCTGTCTGCTCCAGTTTGTCTCACTCCCTGCTCTCCTGGCTCCATGCAGGCTGCCTGGGAGAAGAGAAGCTGGAACAGGAAGCAAAGAGCCCTTCTCAGCTATGGGAGGATCCTCGCACAAGCCCTGTGTACCAGTGGCTAGAAAGAGGGAAATTGCTGGAACCAGGGAAGAGGGAGTGTGCTGGAGTAGGGCTTGGGCAGTCATCCCTGGTGGGGGAGGGGGGAGGGGAAAGAGATGGAGAATGTGTCAGCGGGCAGTGGAAGGGAGAATGTTGATGTGCACACTCCCCTCCTCAGTCCACACAGAATCTAAAGGTGTCCACAATTCTCAAATTCCTATTATGGAGTTTGCAAAGAGGTGGCTGAATGGGGAAAGAGGGTTTGCCATTTCAGGCAACATGCAAACAGTGTGTGCCCTCTGAAATGGGGGTAAGTGCCGATTCCATTCATAAAAAGAAAAAAAAAAGAAAGAAGCGATTGGGTTAGAAAATTAACCAGCTGTGAAGGAGAATCATATAGCTGACAAGACACGTTAGACTTGTGGTGAATGGAGGAATGTAGTGAGAGACTAACTAGTGAAATATGCTTAGAAAGTGGGCGAGAGGGACAGCCAGGTGTGTGGGAAAGAAGAGATCTATTGTGCAAAGGGTTTTGACTAACGGGAACCACAAGCCCGGCTGTAAGGTGAAGGAGGAGGGAGGGAATCACCCACGGGTGGGTGAGAGGGGAGGAAGAGAAAATCCTCCCGCTCCTGTATCCTCCTTCCCTTCCCCCATGGGCCAATTGTTTTTCACAGTCCAAACCCTGTCTGCTATTATGTTTTATGTTTCTGTTCTAATTTTGCAGCTTTCACAGTTTATTCTTTGTTAGAAATTGTCGCCTCACTGAATTTTGTGGTGAGTTACATGATTTCGACCTGGCCCTTTAAATTTGTGTCAAGCAGAACCCCTGACATGGAAACTCCCGTACCAAAGATTTGATATCTTTAAGCAATGGCTTTTTTTTTTTTTTTAACTTACTGATTGTTATCAAAACCCAACTCTTGGAGTAAGAGTTAATGAGATGATTTCTAAGTGTTGTTTTTTTTTTTTTTCCCCCCAGAAAAAATAAATAAATAAAATGTCTTTTTTTTTTTTTTTTAAAACAAGCCATTCATTTGATGTCTTTTTTGCTTTCACTGACTTTAACTTCACTCACATATTTGGAATACACCCAATAATTTCAGTTTTTTATCCTCACCTACACAAATTACATACTTCATCTGATGGGTGGTAATCACAGCAATGAAAAAAAAAATATTCATACATCTTCATCCGAATGTACACTTAAATCTCATTAACATACACAGTAACACAGCAATCATTCTTTCTTTTAAGTTACTTTTCAGAAGCACTATGAAATAAAGGCATTTTCAATAATATGTTTATTTTCTCTAGTGAATGACTTAAAAGCGCATGCAAAATCTTTGTTTCTTCCTTTCCATCAAATTCTTTAAATGATATTGTCAGAAATTGGCCATTTTTTCTTCAGTGCCCAACTCAAACACTTTTGCTTTCTCAAGCCTTCCTAAACCTGAAATTGTTTGCTGCTGGTTTAGCCAACAAGAACTCTTCCACCTTATTAAAAAAAAAAAAAAAAAAAAAAAATCTCAATCTAAGAAAACACTAAAATATTCCTTATTGTGATAGGGCAAAGGTCGTGATGAGCAGCTTGGCTAAAGTAAAAAGGGTTCTCCTACTACTTCAGTCAGTAAAGTCGCCATAACTTAGTAGTAGAGTCACTGGTTTGTAGCCCAAAGGCCACGAGTTCAAATTCTGAGATCGCCAGTTGGAAAAACACGCAGTGGGATTGTGGAGCAAGGGTTGAACCTTCACTCACTCTTCAACCCATGAAAATGATGTTGAAAGAGAAAGCACATGAGAACACCATTAGTACACAATTTCCAAGTGACAAAAAGATGTTTTTCCTTTCCCAGATCACATCAGGTATCTTCTCAATAGTAAATCTACTCTATGAAGAAGCAGCAAGTCAACGTTGCATCTTGATGTGTGGGTGGGATATGGAACTGGGCAAGCTCATAAATGTAAACATTCAATTACTGTGCAAGTCCTTCATATAATCATAACATCATAGAATCTTCAAAATACAGTCTCACCATCATGCTCCCTCTCCTCTCCCCATTCCCAAAGAGGCACATCTTTCCTGGTGCAGTTTATATGGTTTGTGCAGTCCTGCATGCCAAGGTTAGTCTCTGCAAATGATCTTCCATCTATTTGACCTCCAAACCCATTCAAGAGGTTCCCCCTCAGTCTGGCTGGTGTGACTATGGAAAAAAAAATCACAAGAATCCCTTTTTTAACTAATGTAGAAAGACCGAGTCAATCACCTCATTCTTATCATAGGGAAATATTATTAAACCACGCAATGGGTAAGCGACTCCATATCAACCTACTTTGTTCATCCAATGGTGAACAAAAAATTCATCCAAAGTCATTGAGAGGATTTTAAGGCATCTGGGTCGAATTTAAATGTACATTTATTATATTGAAGTTGTATGCTTACAGCCAATATTGAATGAAGCAGAATTAGAAGCATTGACTGCATATATTCTATCCATCCTAAGAAAAGATGGAAGATTCTTCATGAAGACTCCAATACATATGCTGTTGAGCTCCCACTGCCATTATCAGCTTCCCATTGACTACATAAAGCTATCAGGCACAAGGACAAGACAAAGAGGGTAAAGAAGTTGGATCAGTCTAAACCAGGGGTGGGCATACCTTATGTCCCGGGAGCCACACAGAGGGCCCAGTCAAGGTTGGGGGCAATAAGGTTCCATGGGTTTGAGGAGCAGGGGAGGGCATCCTAGAAATCTGAGGAGCACATGAAGGTCCAATGGGATGATGATGTCACTTCCAGCCTCACAATGTCAGAAGTAAGATGCCCTCGCTGCCACTGGCTGGGACCCAAATCACCACCACAAGCTGGATTAAAACTGCCCCTGGGCCAAATGTGGATTGCAGGCCATAGTTTGCTCACCTCAGTTCTAAACCTATATATCCTTTTGGAAAGGTTTATAGAGCCTGACTCAAAGGTAATCTGTAATGGGGTCACTTGAAAAATAAATAAGGTCTAGAGACCTTACTACAAGAACCCATTTTGTTGAATCAAGCACTTAATGCAGAATTCACTTTGGCACAAAATACTTTGTTTTCCTTCCCAGATAATACATATTTTTAAAAATATTAAAACACTCTGCCGTACCTAGTGTCAGTGTTCAGGGACCTGCAACTGCACCCCAGGAACTCAACACAGACAAACTGTTTTGAATGATACCTGAGGTGTACTGCATGGTCTGCAGATACTGTATATGGTTAGTCAAGGCAAGCTGCATGCTCAAACAAAAAGTAGCATGCTGGCACCACATGTCTGTTCCTGTCACCTCATAGCGCATGACCACATAGGAGGGTAACAAATCCACTTAACACCAGTGCTACTGTTGCTAGGAAGACTCAAAATCAAAAGGCTCTATCAGAAAATGAGAATCCATGAGTAGTAGCAGTAGTAGTCCCTAGTGCAACCAGTAGTAGCAGCAGGCAAGTAGGGCCATAATGTAGCACATTTCAATATATGTTCACTGAAGTTTTTATTGCAAAATATAGTTGCACCACTGAGAACAATCAGAGAATATACAATAGGGATGTGAATCGTTTTTTGACGATTTAAAAAAATCGTCCGATATTTTTTAAATCTTCAAAAATCGGTACAGTGCGCGATACAATAGAAATTTTCACGATTTATCGTGAAAAATCGTTACTCCCATTAGTGTCCACTAACGGGAGTTATTTGGGGGGAGGGCGGGAAAACCGGCACACCAAAACAACCCCTAAACCCACCCCGACCCTATAAAACTAATCCCTTACCTTCCCCCACCCCCCGAACCCCCCAAAACTTTTTACGAGTACCTGGTGGTCCAGTGGGGCGCGGGAACTGATCTCCCGCTCTCGGGCCATCAGCGCCATTTTGGCTGCCACTCAAAAATGGCGCCGATGGCCCGATTAAAAAAAAACCCACCCGACCCTTTAAAGATGACCCCTTAGCTTCTCCCACCCTCCGAATCCCCCCAAAACATTTTTAAATTACCTGGTGCTCTAGTGGTGGTCCCGGGAGCGATCTCCCGGTCTCGGGCCGTTGGCTGCCACTCATAAAGATGGCGCCGATGGCCCTTTGCCCTTACCATGTGACAGGGTATCCATGCCATTGGCCGGCCCCGGTCATAAAGATGGCCGCCGCCATCTTTAAAGATGGCACCGGGCATCCAGTGCTCCTACCATGTGAAGGGGAAGATAAGGGGTCAATTTCAAAGGGTCGGGCCTCACTAAAAAAAATGAACGATGTGAATCGGAACCGATTCCGATTCACATCTCCAGCGATCAGATTTTTTTCTCCCTTTGAAATTGACCCCTTATCTTCCCCTTCACATGGTAGGAGCACTGGATGCCCGGTGCCATCTTTAAAGATGGCGGCGGCCATCTTTATGACAGGGGCCGGCCAATGGCATGGATACCCTGTCACATGGTAAGGGCAAAGGGCCATCGGCGCCATCTTTATGAGTGGCAGCCAACGGCCCGAGACCGGGAGATCGCTCCCGGGACCACCACTAGAGCACCAGGTAATTTAAAAATGTTTTGGGGGGATTCGGAGGGTGGGAGAAGCTAAGGGGTCATCTTTAAAGGGTCGGGTGGGTATTTAGACATACAGGCACAGTTTTGCTTGGGTCTACAAAGGTCACACGCATAAGCAGGGCTCTTCATCTTGCCCTAATGGAAAATACTTCTAACATACAGATGTTATCCTGTTGTCTGCACTGTACTGTCCGTACAACTGACATCATGCACGCTCTTTCACAGAGTACAAACAGTGTTGTTACAAAGCATGCATGTTACACACACATAGCAGGCAGTAGCAGCCGCAACAGCAGATAGGCTTACATATTCATAACATCTGTCAGTGCACATCACACCTACGCTACACAGACATACCTACTAGTAGATGTAGTACACTGTCAGTTTCTATGAGGATGATATTCAAAAGATGCCTAAATGAGAATTTCCCCCTGGTAAGCTCTTACATTTAGGGGCTTATGTTAACTAGGTATCTAAAAAGTGGGCGGGGATAGCTGTAAGGGAATAATGTAGGCACTCAGCACTGATTTCCAATGTTAGGTGCTTAACTTAGGAGCCTAAATGTGGTCAACTTAATAGCAAACCTAAATTTTCATACCTCAGTATTAGGCGCCTAGCATTAGACACCTACTTTCAACCTAAACCTTAGGTCCCTAAGCTTGGCTGAAATTTCACCAACCTTTAAATGCCTAGCACTGAGGTACCTATGTCAGGCACTTAGCTTTTTTTTTAATGTCGACCTGTATGTGTCTGGTACCACTGGCATCGTGCAAGGTCTATATACTATAAAAATACAAGTGTTAAATGTTACTCTCACACTCATGACAGCAATAGCAGACAGGCAGGGAGTATAGCACAGTATATTCTAGCACATCTGCTCCTGCATAATACAGATGAACCCATTACTACTGGTGCTACACCTTTTTTTTTTTTAACATATTGAAATTCCATCAGAATTCACTGAATATGTAAAATAAATATATCTGCTGTATAGAGTTTGATGGATTCCAAAAAGATTTCATGAAATTTGAAGCAAAACTGAAATCAAGTTGGTTTGAGCTTGTCTTTAAATTGTTTGCACATCTCTACATAATTCTTTAATGGCATCGCCTGTGCTTCCTTGTTGGTTTTCATTACGGGGCACACATTTCTAGCAACCGAAGATCAGATAAACGCCAAGGCTGACATCACCACCAGTCTTGTCTCATCTTTTAGCAAGGACTTGAAGGGGGGGGGGGTGAGATCAGTATGGATCCTTAAGAACACATTCCCTTTAAAGGGAGGCATAATGTGGGAGCAGAGGAGGGAGGAGGAACTGTCTCTGTGACAGGCACCTGACAGCAGATCACCTCGGTTTCATGGACACCTCGTTTAAAGCCGCAACAGGTTGACATGCGCCATCTGATAATCTCTTTCACCGTTGACGGTCAAACACAGTTAACATTTCTGCCAGTTTCAGAAGACTCTGCTCTTTTATGTTTTGGCAGTCAGGTCTGCTTGCATTGATTGTTCTATAAAAGGCTGTCCTCCATTACAGAGTATTAAAAATCCCATCCAACAACCATGGCTAAGAATCAGAGATTCTAGCTTTTTTGGGGGGGGGGGAGGGAGGGGGGAGATCGGAGGATTATTCTTACTGAAAACAATCACGGCTTAAAGCCACAGCCTATCCAAAACAGCTTTCTCTCTCAGATACACAGTTTTTAAACTGTGAAGTATAATTCACAGTTAATAATTATTAATCCCACTCCTCAGGATGTATAAATGTTCTCATAGGTATTTAATTCCTGCTTTTCTTTCCAGTTAATATATTTCCTTTTCTCCCATGCCATGATTCAATTGAGCAGGATGGATGTTAAACTGAGGAAGTAGGCAAGAAATAGAAGTATAAGAGTGACGAGATGTTAAAAAGGAATATTTCACATCCTCTAATATACGTAAAAGCCAGTTGCAAAGTTTGCATGTTTGTCAGTTTTCCCCTCCTATTACTGCAATGTGTTTTTTAGTCGGTCTTGTATACTTTCTGCTGTCTTTTATTATTTAATAGCGTGAGTAGTTTAAGACTTGTGCAAGTTTATGGTTTTGGGTGTTTTTATTGAATATCTACAAGCAGAAGTGGGAATAGTCATTTTGTGTATTTCTCCGTATTTTTGTTTTGATTTGATTATGAATGGTTTTGTTGTAGCTTGCCTTGAACATTGTGAGTAGCGTGGGCTTGAAATGTTATACATAAATAAATAAATAAATAAATGATCTGCGCTGACACCAGGTGGCCACTGCTGGTATTGCATGCTCTCCACATTGAAACAGACCATGGTATCTTAAGGTAAGAAAGGGGGGGGGGGGGGGGGAAGGGGAGAGTGCTGGCATCAGGCTTGTAAAGGAGGGGGAGACAACCTGGGATGAGGGAGGGGAACAGAAGTGATGAAATGGGAAGAGAGAGAGAGAGTATGTGAGAAAGTTCTGTATTTCCCACTCTGCTCCATGCACTGGGGACGAGTTTTCAACCCAGGGGCGGTGATTAGAAGGGGCAAAGGGGATAATTCCCAACCTCCAAACTTAAATCTTGGACACACTGGCCCCCGCTGGGGGATATTGGGGCAGTGAGTGCACACACTTGCCTGTCTCTTTAGCATGTCATATTTACGGATCTTTTCCTGGCAGAAGCAAAATCGCTCGATATATGTTTTTAATCAGCTCTGTTAAAATGTGTCTTCAGCAGCAGAGAAACACAGCAGCAGCAGCTTTCGGATTCCATTTTGTTAGAAGGCTTTTTAATCAAGCTATATAGTTGGGTTCTTTTTTTGTTTTATTTCTTGTTATTCAATTACCTTTAATTTGTGTCTTGAATTTCTCCAGTACTTTTGCATTTCTAGGAATTTACGCGGATGGTTCTTTATTAACACTTCCCTTTCCTCTCTTTTTTTTTTTTTTCTAAATCAAGAATCTGTGATTGTTTAACTGCTATCGACCTGTGCCTTCCAGCAGGAACAACGCAGCCTTGGGAAAGGCTCGGCAGTTCTATCAAACGCAGTACTGTAAGCACCTGAGCTCCAGCACACAAGCAAACTCCTAACACAGCTTTACCTGCATTTCATAAATGGAGCTGCAAGATTGGATTTATTATCAAAGAACCCTATTTTTGCCTGTTAAAAATAGTTAAGTTTAAATCTCTTCTCTGTTTACCCTATGACAAACTTCCAAACGGTGGCCTTCGTACTCCACAGAACAATTCTTTTGGACAGGGCGGGTGGCTCAACTCCAATGCTTGCGACTCCCCCCCTCTCTGAAAGAGTTCATGACTTTCAGGGTGACCAAAAAGGAGCAAAATAATCCATTTCTCTGGCCATCGTGCCGCCACGCATCTTATTGTGAATAAAGGGAACAACCAGGCTTTTTCTGAAGGTTACAAGATCCAATCGAATGCCAGTTGTAGGGGATGAACTAACTAAAAAAAAAAAAAAAAAAAATTTGACAAATATAGAAAGCAAGTAACAGTTGATGGCGAATTGTACTGATCGTTGCTGAAGAAGGCAATGCATTTCTGCTGCACGACAAAAGGAAGAGGCTGCTTGTCCTTTTTATGTAACTGACTGCAAACAGAACGTCGGGTAATATCTGATGATTACCGTTATGCTGATGGCGACCCGCCACTAGAAGCATTAGCTTCTCGGAGGGAAGGGTCTGCTTCAATATATGTTTTTTGTTTTTTTTTAAAGAAACCTTTCTGAGGGTATTTTCAAAGAGATAATTATGTGGGTAAAGCTCTGCTTTATCCGTATAAAGCGTTCAAGAGCAGAGTCTGGGTGGACTCTAGACTTATGCACACACTTTTTTCATACTTTTTTCCACCCAGGAAACCAGCTGCAAAAACCAGCAGGCGTAAATACGTGTGGCTAGATTTCCCGATGTCATTTTCAAGGGGAAAGTGCATGCGTACTTTCCCTTAGAAAATTAGCGTAAAGTCTGCAGACTCTTCAGCGGCTGAAAATTAACCCCTTTGTAGGGATTCGACATTTGCATGTCCAAGACAAATAAACATTTGAAACAATAACAACAACAAAGGCTTCAGAAATATACAATTCCCTCCCCTGGAAGGGGAAAAGATATAAATACCCAAGTCCTCAAATAAAGGTAATTCCAAGACAAAAGTCAAGAGGGAAAATAAGAAAGAAATATCAGAAATCAAGACAAAAGTAGAATACTGAGACAACAATAATTATAGAACGCATACCTAATAATTACCAGCTAAGACATAACAAAAAGATCTGCTAGGTGCACATTAAGCAGGTTTGTCTCTTAGGAAACTAGCTAGTAGAGCAGGGTTTAAGAACATTGCAGGGCCAGCCCCATGGCTATGTGGCAGTGCTGTGCAGAGGGACCTGGGTTTGCTTCCCACCTCGTCTTCCACTCACCAGGATGGCCACGGCTGGGGAGCTGCAGAAGCAGCGTTCAACACAGCCCCTGGGGAAAGGATGTCATAGTCACTACACAATGGCAACGGCTAGTGGCTGCATTTAGGGGCCATGACTGCAGGCTTCCTGAAGGAGCCCCGGTGGAGGAATGTTGCTGCAAAGGAAGCTGGAAGGGGATATATAAGAGGGGGGGAAATCCCCTCCCCCCGTAATAGCACATGAAGGTGCTTGATGACAGATCCCAGCCTGGTTCCAACTGGCCTGGAAGCGCAACAATGAGCAGGAGGAAACTACAGAGATTGGAAAAAAGAAATACCAAGTATCTTGATAATTTATCAGACATTTGCAATAAAATGTCAGAAAAAAGCAACCACCTAATTGTAAAACCCTAGACCTTAATTCCAAAAGAAATTTCCATCTTTACTGAGTGGAATGAGTTTCATTTGGCAATACTCAAGATTTTTTAATTCATAAAAAATGCGTAAGGCAAAAGCACAATTTTAGAAGCTACTTTCTGTCTGGCTCCAAAATATTTACAGTTAAGGTGGAGCTAGTCACTAGCTCAGCTTGCAATTTCTCCAAAATATCAGAAACATCCAGTCTGTCAAAAGACTGCTGGGTTCCCCGAGCTCTTCCATCTCCACCTGTGCCCCTGTTTGACAGATAGTATATTTTAAAGGGTGGGGGAAGGTGCTCTAAAGCAGTGGTCCCCAACTCTGTCCTGGGGACCCACCAGCCAGTCGGGTTTTCAAGATATCCACAATGAATATGCATGAGAGAAAATTTGCATGTTATGGAGGTGGTGCATGCAAATTTTCTCTCATGCATATTCATTGTGGATATCCTGAAAACCCGACTGGCTAGTGGGCCCCCAGGACAGGGTTGGGGACCACTGCTCTAAAGGGATCTTGAGAACCTCAATGAGGTATCTTTTAAATATGTCCCCAGATGGCACTGTTGGAATTTTGGAGAAGTTAAGAAGCCATAAAAATTCTTTTTTTAAAGTAGTTTCATCTTATTCTGTAGTGCAGTGTTTCCCTCTCCTGGAGGCACACCTAACTGGACTAGTTTTTAGGATATCTGTGATGAATATGCACGATAGAGATTTGCATGCATTGGAGACCCAGTGTATTCAAACCTATCTCCTGTATATTCATTGTGCCAATCCTGAAAACCCAACTGGCCTCAGAGAGTTGAAAAACACTGCTCTAGAGACAAAGGTTAATATTCAAAGAGATCTAGCAGGCTAGATCAAAGCCTTTGAAAATTGGCTGGGCTAACTGATTGAATTTATCCCTTTAAAGGTGTATTTATTAAACTGTGTTACAGCTTTCCCTCCCTGTAAACAGTGTTTACCACGAAGTAAATGCCTTAACACAGACATAACACATGCTATCCAGCGCCTTCAAAAACCTGGTGCAACACGGTTATTAAAATGAGATGATATACATGCAAACACATGTAAATACATGCAAATCAGTTCACTGTAAGTTAAATTTATGCAAATCAATAACAACTTGCCTTCAAATTTGGAAGCTGTGTTATTTGACTGAAAGTCTGCTACGACACAAGGAGTGTAGAATCTTTTCCCAGGAGCAGATGCAAGCACACTTCCTGACACTCCCCAGCTTTGGCCTTAAAAGGGATCCCAGAGCTTCCCCCTTGATGGAGCATCAAAATCAGTAGGGGGTCTATTTTAGAGACGCTCTTTTCAACCTCCCTCCTCCCCCCCTCTCCATCCAGCTGCAGGATTACATGACCCAAGTGCAAAAAATGTGAGTAGGTGGTAGCTCCTCCCAATTTATCTGCCCCCTCCCCCAGCTTCCTTCAGGACTCCACCTCAGTACCCCACTCCTCTTACTTTTAACACAGGTGACCTAGTAGAGAAGGTCGCATCGCCTCCTATCCATTTGGGCTGGTGAGTCCAACTTCAAAATAGTGCCGGTTGGCCTTGGGCATCCCTTTGCTCCTTCACTTGATGAGGGGGGGCAAAGGGGTGCACGAGGTTGGCCCGCGTCATTTTGGAAATGATTTTGTTGGCCCCGGACGCAAAGGGAGTGCTGTGGCCTTCATCACTATACAACCAGGGATAAAAGTAAGTAACTTGGGGAACTGGGGGAGGGGCCCTGAAGATGACCAAATTATTTTGTTTTAACAAGGGGTGGGGCAGTTAACCCTTTTTTTCTTTTTCCTACACTTTGGCCGCATAATCCAGCAATGGGGAGAGCTCTGAGTCTTTTGAATATAGCAGTTTTGGGATGGGGGGAGCGCTATATTTTACTACCAGAAAAAATAGACCCTTTGGGGTAGATTTTCAAAGCAGTGCACGGGCGTACATGTGGGCGCGCTACTCAGCACGCCCATGTGTGCGCCCAATTTTATAAATTCCGCGCGCAGGCCTGGGGCTTTACGCGTGTCACCGGGCCTTTTGAAAATAGGCCTGGCGCGCGTAACCCTCTGAAAATCCGGCCCTTTCTTTTCACTAGGAGGCTATATTTAATAGGTCGAATTCTGGATGGACCTGGGAGCAGGGTTCAGTTGGGGGGAGAAAATTAGGGAGCCAGTCCTGATTTTCAGCACTAGCCAAACATTTAAGTTGGCCAACCTGAGGTATTGCAATAGTGGGCCTAAATTTGTTCAGTCATTCTCCCTCCTGACTCTTTAAATGAAAAATAATGTCCCTGCAGCAGTCTGACTCTTTCTCCATCCCACTCTTAAAAAAAATAAATAAATAAAAAAACAACAACCCTCTGAGACCAGCCCAACCCTTTCCTTCTCTCCCCGACTCAGAATATGGGGGAAAAAAACCAAAAACAGCCCCACTGCCAGTACAACTTTCCCCCTTCCTCACTCTGTACTCTTAACATATGAACAACAACAGAAGGGAAGGGGAGTCACCAGCCCAATACTCCCTTTTTTTGGCCAGCAGGGAGGGAAAGAAGGGAACCTGTTGCCGGGAAACCTTTTTTTGGTGTTGTTGTTGTAAGGAATGAGAGGGAGGGAGCAAAGGGTTGGACTGCCCATGGGCACTTTTTTTTCATATTTAAAGAATGTAGAGAGAGGGCAGGAGGAAGGGATGGGGTGGAATGGCCTTGAAATTACTTTGCTATGGAAACTTTTCAATGATTTATTAAAGCCTACCAAATATTTGCATTTTTCTATCATACACCCCTCTTTTCCTTCTTTCTACCAATGAGCACATTTTGAGTATCTCCAGCCTTTGGTTCTAGGCCCTTTCCCATTTCTGTAGCCCTCTTCCAAACCACTTTTCATTCTCTCAATGTCTTTACAGACGTACGGTCAACAGAACGGAACACGGTACTGAACATCACCACACTTCTATCTCTTACATATTCTCCTGCTTCTCCTCCTACTCTCAGACACGGATATTAATTCCAATCCTGGTCTTCCAAGACAACTTTCACCTCATCAGTGCATATCAAACCATTACTCCTCCAATCTTAACACTATTCCCCCTTCTCTTCCTTTCTCGTGCTCCCTGTGGAATGCCCACTTTGTTTCCAAGAAGCTTGCCTATGTTCATAACTTTTTTTTTTTTTATCACTCATACTCTTCATTGCCTTGCCTGAAACCTGGCTATCTCCTGAGGACTCTGCTTTAGTTGCTGCTGACAGCCATGGAGGTCATATTTTCTCCCATACACCTCACACAGTAAGCCACAGTGGTGTGTTGAACTGCTGCTCTCCCCTCCTGTAGGTTTTGATCCCTTCTTCCACCTCAATCTCACTATTTTTCTTTCTTGGAGGGGGCCACTCCATAAGAACATGCCATGCTGGGTCAGACCAAGGGTCCATCAAGCCCAGTATCCTGTTTCCAACAGAGGCCAAACCAGGCCACAAGAACCTGGCAATTACTCAGACACTAAGAAGATCCCATGCTACTGATGCAATTAATAGCAGTGGCTATTCCCTATGTAAACTTGATTAATAGCCTTTAATGGACTTCTCCTCCAAGAACTTATCCAAACCTTTTTTGAACCCAGCTACACTAACTGCACTGACCACATCCTCTGGCAACAAATTCCAGAGCTTTATTGTACGTTGAGTGAAAAAGAATTTTCTCCGATTAGTCTTAAATGTGCTACTTGCTAACTTCATGGAGTGCTCCCTAGTCCTTCTATTATTCAAAAGTGTAAATAACCGATTCACATCTACTGGTTCAAGACCTCTCATGATCTTAAAGATCTCTATCATATCCCCACTCAGCAGTCTCTTCTCCAAGCTGAACAGCCCTAACCTCTTCAGCCTTTCCTCATAGGGGAGCTGTTCCATCCCCTTTATTATTTTGGTCATCCTTCTCTGAACCTTCTCCATCAAAACTATATCTTTTTTGAGATGCGGCAGCCAGAATTGTACAGTATTCCAGGTGCGGTCTCACCGTTTTTTCACAAATTATTTTATTTCAATTGACAAGGTTTTATGGGGCTTCCTTTCTCTTCATCTAAAGGGATTTGTACGCATAAACTTTTGAATTTGACTATTCCCCCTACTATCTCTCCAGGTAGCTGTTATCGATTGATCCCACCTTATAAATACCCTTCCTCCTTTCTCACTGACTGACTCCTGGCTTTCCTTCTTCCTCTTCCTTCATTCTTGGTGACTTTAACATCCTCACTTCATCTCCAGTTGTGCTCTACCACCTCTACTCGCAAGAATGGCCACTGCCCTGACCCAATCTTTACCTCCAACTGCTGTCTCTCAGCCTTCTCCACTTCAGTTCTTCCTCTCTCAGACCATTATCTGATAACTTTCAAACTAAACTAGCCTATACCACAGACTCATTCAGACACCTTCAAAAATCTCCAAGCTGTCAACCCTTATATCCTCTCCATTAATGTTTCACCTCTCCTTCCATCCACTGAATTGTCTGGGTCAGTTAACAAAGCAGTTTCATCTTACAACACTAAACTCTCCTCTGCTTTAGACACTCTTACCCTTCCCCTTTATCCTTCCTGTACGGCACAACATACCCCAACCTTAGCTCACTCCTAGAATTCACTTCTTATGTTCCTGGGCCCATTCTGAAGAATGTCTCTGACAAAAATTCTGTGTCCATGCAGACTTCATACATTTCAAATTCATCCTGACATCCTTCCAATCTGCTATTGTGCTTGCCAAGTATGACTACTACATCTATCTGTCAAACTCACTTGCATCCAACACTCGCTGTCTCTTTGCCATACTCAATTCCCTCCTTAAAATTCCTTCACCACCATTCTCCCCGCCTCCACTTTCTGCCCTAACTACAGCTGACTATTTCCATCACAAGATTCACTAAATTAATCTTAAGTTCTCAACCAGGTCACCTCTACCTCCCTCTCCCCCTTTTCTTTCCTCTACCTTTCCCCTGGCCTCTAACACTCTCCCCTCCTTTTCTGAAGTCACAGTAGAGGAAACTGCCCATCTTCTCTCCTCATCCAAACTCACTTGTTCCTCTGTCCTTATTTCCACCCAGTTCTTCAGTTCTATCTTCACTGCAATTAGCCGTTCCAATTGTCACATCCTCAGACTATCACTTTCGACTGCTACTGTTCTTGCTGCCTTTAAACATGCTGTGATCATACCATACCTCAAAAACTCGTCACTGGACTCTATCTGTCCAGCCAACTATCATCCCATCACCATCCTCCCTTTTGCTTCCAAACTACTTGAACATGCTGTCCACCCCTCCTGTCTTGACTTTCTTTCATTTCAAGCCCTCTTGATCCACTCCAGTCTGATTTTCACTCTCTAAATTTCACAGAAACAGCCCTTGCGAAAATCTCCAATGTCCTGTTTATGGCTAAAACCAAAGCACTTTACTCAGTCCTTATATGCCTTGACTTATGTGCTACTTTTGACACTGTTGATCACTACAGACCTCTTCTTACTCTGTCCTGTCTTGGTTCTCTTCTTACTTCTTCCATCACACTTTTAGTGTTTCTTCTGGCAGATCCTCCTCTACTGCCATCCCACAATCAATTGGTGTGCCTCAGGCTTCTGTTTTGAGACCTCTTCTCTTTGAATAATAATTCCCTTGTTGCTCTGATGTCCTCTCATGCCTTTCAATGTCATCATTCTGCTGATGATGCCCAGATTTACCTTTCAACACAAGAAATTTCACCAGGAATCCGGTCTCAATCTCAGCCTGCTTGTCTGATATTGCTGCCTGGATGTCCCACCGCCATATTAAACTCAATATGGCCAAGACCGATCGCCTTATCTTTCCCTCTGCCTCCTTTATCTATTTCTGTGGATAACACTACAATCCTCCCAGTCCCCTCAACTTGTAAACTTGGAGTCATCTTCGACTCCTCTCTCTCTCCTTTTCTACACATATCCAAAACACTGCTAAAATATGCTGTTTCTTTCTCTAGAACATCCCATCCTTTCTGAACACACTACCAGAATCTTTATCTATTTTCTCATTACCTATCACTTAAGACTATTGCTCCTCAGAGGACTTCCAGTGAGCCACCTCTCTCCACTAAAATCTATCCAAAATTCAGTTGCACAACTTATCTTTTGTCAAAGTCATTACATTCGTATAACCTATCTTCTCATGTTACTACATTGGCTCCCTATTCTTTCCCACATACAGTTCAAGCTCCTTTTACTCATCTACAAAGAGCCGTCACTCTGCAGCTCCTCACTTCCTCTCCTCTATTTAAATCCTATCTAAAAACCCACTCACCAATTGTCCCATTTACAGCCTCATTAATATTAACCATTGTTTTAATACATGGAATTTCCAAAGTCTCTTTTGCCCTGTATGCTTGTCTTGATTAAATTGTAAGATCTACTGAGAAGGGGTTGTCTAGTTTTTGTAGCATACATCAAGTAGTGCTATAGAAAGGCACTTTTGGTGTATTCACTACTACATTTTTTGTAAGAATCTGTTTCAGGAGAGCAGGGAATGAGCTTCAGCAGAGTTGGAAGGTGGAAAATCTCAGTTGGTCTGCTGCCCCTAAATGTTTGCCATCCTAGGCATAAACATAATGGGTGCCTACTGATAAATACAGGACTGCTAGAGGGTTATGTTACCTCTTTTTTTCTTGCTGATGGTATGCTTATTTCCATAAGTAAAATTATTAACCTGGTGCTTGTAGTATGCTTGGTTGCATAAGTAGAGTTGCCATCAACAGGAAAAATGAAATATTATTACCCACTGTTGCATTTTCAGGTATTATACTGTGCAGTTAAAAACAACTTGCAATAAAGAAAAAATGTCCCTAAGTTTCAGAGGGATAGTTGTGTTAGTCTGGTGTAGCAAAAATTACAAGAGGCAGGTGGCACCTTATAGACTCTGTCCTTAGGAGGCATAAGCTGATAAGGACAGAGTCCACTTCTTGATACAGTGAATTATTAATTTGATGTACCTCATTGCTTAAATGAACATTATATTTTTTGTGATTAAATAAGAATTGTACTGAACTTTGGTCTGTTAACCTTTTTATTCAATATTTGATGAACTCCTGCAAATTGGAGAAATTATGGGACTACAATCCTTACTGTCTGACTACTAATTGATGTGTGCTTGAACTTACTCCACTTTCTTTCTGGCAGATCACAAAATAAAATATACACTTACAACCATACCATATATAGGCTTAATAATTATTACATAAAAATATATACCTATAAGGAATTTCCAAAAGTAATTTCTAATTAGTTTTTAAAGTTTCATGCACTGGTATGAAATTAGTCAAAGTTTTGGTACTGAACAGCTTAAACACAAAAACTAAATAAGGTATGAAATTAATATACTTCAATGAGAAATATTTAGAACAAAAATATTCCAAAGTACAAAACACATAGGAAAATTTTAACATTTCAATTGTTGACTTTTTACAAACATCCACAGACTGCCAGATAACATTTTTCCAAGTTTATTAATTATATCAAGACAACATAATTCCACTAATTGCTCACATCATTGCTGTAGAACTGGCAATGAGTATTAAGGCCAAAGATTAACTCTGATTATTAAGATGGAGAAATTACTACTTACCTGATAATTTTGTTTTCCTTAGTGCAGACAGATGGACTCAGGACCAATGGGTTATGTACCTCTGCCAGCAGATGGAGACGGAGCAAGCTGACCGTCATATATATACTCCTGCAGCAACATCAGCCCACCAGTACTCTCTTGAAAAGCAACTCTGAACAGATTAGCAAAAAACTTGATTAAAAACAGTCAACCATTACTGTATTCAACCAATAGGAAACACAAAACTCAAGTTATGAATGTATTACCCCAATCTAGGGACTAGATGAACACTTACCAGTAATCTCCCAGAACACACAGCCCCACAGGAGAACCATTAAACCAATCATTTGGCAGCCAAGGGGGGGAAGCTGTGTCCATTTGCCTACACTAAGGAAAACAAAATTATCAGGTAAGTAGTAATTTCTCCTTTCCTAGCATGTAGACAGATGGACTCAGGACCAGTGGCATATACCCAAGCTACTCCCAACTAGGGTGAGAAGCTGCCTATGGTCTAGTCAACACTGCTTGTGCAAAGGCTGAATCCTCATGGGCCTGCACATCTAGATGATATTACCTGGAAAATGTGAGAAAGGAGGACCACGTTGCAGCTTGGCAAATGTCGTCAGTAGACAACAATCTAAACGTCGCCCATGACACAGCATGAGCCCTAACCTGAGTAGGCAATGGCTTTTCAGCCTCTACATACACGGCCGTGACTACCTCCTTATCCAGCGAGCTATTGTAGCCTGCAAAGCTGGTTCGCCCTGCTTTCTTCCACCATGAAGGGCATACAGGCAATCCATCTTTCCGAAGGCTGAGAAACTTCTAGATACCACAGGACATGTCTCTTGACATGCAAAGGACGCAACAGGCAATACTCTTCTGCATCTTTTCCCTTACCCAATGATGGCAAGGAAATGGACTGATTCAAGTTAAAATCCGAGACCACTTTAGGCAAAAAACAGGGAACAGTACGGAGCTATATTGCTCCTGGAGTCACCCAAGTCTGCAGCTTGGAAATTCAGCACACAGAACATATCGCCACCAGAAACACCTTTTTCAAGGTCAACAGCTGCAAGGAAAAGCTACCTAGCGGTCAAAACATAGAGCCTGCCAAGAAATCCAATACCAGGTTAAGACTCCACAAGGGTAGGTAACCGTAAAGGACAAAGAAGATGTTTCACACCCTTCAAGAAACAGGCCACATCAGGATGAAATAATAAGGATTCACCATTGACCAGGCCTCTGAAACAGGTTAGAGCTGCAACCTGTACCTTCAAGGAATTAAGGACCAACCCCTTATTTTTAACCCATCCTGCAAAAATTCCAAAATGAGCAGGATCCTCACCAAACGAGGAAATACAGCTTAATCCTCAAACCAAGCCTCAAATACTTGCCAAACCTGCACATAGGTTAAGGAAGTGAAGAACTTTCGAGCTCGTAGCAAGATGGCAATCCCTGCAAAAGAATAACTTTGCTTCAACAAGCGAGCCCTTTCAAGGGCCATACTGTAACTCAAAATCGAGTCAGATCTTTATGAAGGACAGGCCCCTGCTGCAACAGATTCTTGTGCAGCAGAAGACAAAGGGTGTCTCTAACACAAGTCTTCGCAGATCTGCATAATTCTTATGTGACAGAAGACGAAGAGTGTCTCTACCACAAGTCTTCGCAGATCTGCATAATTCTTATGTGGCAGAAGACGAAGGGTGTCTCTACCACAAGTCTTCGCAGATCTGCATAATTCTTATGTGGCAGAAGACGAAGGGGGTCTCTACCACGAGTCTTCGCAGATCCGCATACCATAGTCTTCTGGGCCAGTCCAGTGCCACCAGGAGCACCGTTCCCTTGTGGCCTTCGATCCTGCAAATTATTCTGCCCAACAGGAGTCACAGGGGAAAGGCATACAGCAGCTTGTCTTCCGGCCAGACTTGTACGAGAGCATCAATATCCAAGAACTTTGAATCTATCCTGCAACTGAAGGAGTGAGGAACCTTTGCATTTTGCAGGTCTAGGAATGGAAGGCCCCAGCGATCCACTATCAGCTGAAACACATCATTTGACAACACCCATTTTCCTGGGTCTAGCCTCTACCGGCTGAGAAAGTCTGCTCTTACATAGTCTTTTCCTGCAATGTGAGAGGCCGAAATCACCTGGAGATGCCCTTCTGCCCATTCCATAAGTTGGTCTATTTCCAGTGACACTTGCTGGCTCTTGGTTACTCCCTGCTGATTCATGTAAGCCACTATCATTGCATTGTCCGACATTATTCAAACTGCTTGGCCCTGCAGTCTTTCGCTGAACTGCAAGCATGCCAACCGGACTGCCTGGGCTTCCAGGCGATTGATGTTCCAGAGAGAATCTTCTGTATTGCAGTGCCCTTGTGCTGTTAGTTCCTGACAGTGAGTTCCCCAACCCTGGAGAGTCGAATCTGTCATGAGTATCAACCAGTCTGGTGTTGTCATGGAAACTCCCTCTCTCAGATGATCCTCCTGCAACCACCACAGCAGGTGAGAGCATAAGAAAATAAGAAATGCCATTCTGGTTCAGACCAAGGGTCCATCAAGCCCAGTATCCTGTTTCCAACAGTGGCCAATCCAAGTCACAAGTACTTGGCAAGTATCCAAACATTAGATAGATTACAAGCTACTATTGCTTATTAATTACCCTAACAGCAGTTTATGGATTTAAGCTCTAGGAACTTATCCAAACCTTTTTTAAACCCAGAAACACTAACTGCTGAAACCACATCCTCTGGCAATAAATTCCAGAGTTTAATTATGCGCTGAGTGAAAACGAATTTTCTTCAATTTGTTTTAAATGATCTACTTGCTAATTTCATAAAGTGCCCCCTGGTCCTTCTATTATCAGAGAGAGTAAATAACTGATTTACATTAACTTGTTCAAGACCTTTCATGATTTTTTAGACTTCTATCATATCCCCCCTAGTCATCTCTTCTCCAAACTGAACAACCCTAACTTCTTTAGCCTTTCCTCATGGTGCAGCAATTCCATGCCCCATATCATTTTGATTGCCCTTCTCTTCACTTTCTCTAGTGAAGCTATATCCTTTTGGAGATGCAGTGACTAGAACTGCACACAATATTCAAGATGCAGTCTCATCATGGAGCGATACAGAGGCATTATGACATCCTCTGTTTTATTTTCCATTTCCTTCCTAATAATTCCTAACATTCTGTTTGCTTTTTTGATTGCCACAGCACACTGGGCTGATAATTTTAATGTATTATCCACTATGTTGCCTAGAACTCTTTCTTGGGTGGTAGCTCCTAATATGGAACCTAACATTGTGTAACTATAGCAAGGGTTATTTTTCCCTATATGCATCACTTTACACTTGGCCACGTTAAATTTCATCTGCCATTTGGAAGCCCAATCTTCCAGTCTCACAAGGTTCTCCTGCAATTCATCACAATCCGATTGAGATTTAACTACTCCACATAATTTGTGTCATCCGCAAATTTGATATCCTCACTCGTCAAACCTCTTTCCAGATCATTTATAAATATATTAAAAAGCATCAGTCCAAGTACAGATCCCTGAGGCACTCCACTGTTTTCCTTTTTCTAGTGTGAAAACTGACCATTTAATCCTACTCTCTGTTTCCTGTCTTTCAACCAATTTGCAATCCACAAAAGGACATCACTTCCTATCCCATGACTTTTTAGTTATCATAGAAGTCTCTCATGTGGGACTTTATCGAATGCCTACTGGAAATCCAAATATACCACATCTACTGGTTCACCTTTGCCCATATGTTTATTCACCCCTTCATAAAAATGTAGGAGATTTGTGAAGCAAGACTTCCCTTGGGTAAATCCATGTTGGCTGTGTCCCATCAAACCATGTCTATCTAAATGTTTTGTGATTTTATTCTTTATAACAGTTTCCACCATTTTTCCCAGCAATGAAGTCAGGCTCACCAGACTATAGTTTCTTGGATCACTCTGGGATCCCTTTTTAAATATAGGGGTTACGTTGGCCATCTTCCAATCTTCAGGTACATTGGATGATTTTAATGATAGGTTAGACATTTTTACTAATAGTTTTGAAATTTCATTTTTTAGTTATTTTGGAGTCCTGGGGTGTATACCATCCAATCCAAGTGATTTACTACTCTTCAGCTTGTCAATCAGGCCTACCGCATCTTCCAGATTCACCGTGATTTGGTTCAGTTGATCAGAATCATCACTCATGAAAACCTTCTCCGGAACGGGTATCTCTCTAACATCTTCTTCAGTAAACACTGAAGCAAAGAAATCATTTAATCTTTCCACAATGGCCTTATCTTCTCTTTAACCCCCTTGATCATCCAACAGTCCAACCGACTCCCTTGCAGGCTTTCTGCTTTGGATATATTTTAAAAAGTTTTTATTGTGAGTTTTTGCCTGTATGGCTATCTTCTTTTCAAATTTTCTCTTAGTCAATGCTTATGCTTTACCCTGTTTTCTTCTGAAGGATCCTACTTCCAGTTTTTGAATGAAGGTCTTTTGGCTAAAATAGCCTCTTTCACCTCACCTTTTAACCATGCTGGTTAAAAGGTGAGGTGAAAGTATTCCATGCTTTCTTAAAGCATGGAATACATCTGGTCTATGCTTCTAGGATGGTATTTTTTAACAATGTCCATGGCTGTTGCACCTCTTTTCCCTTTGTAGCTGCGGGTCATCAGGCAGCTCTCTTCCAGAGACTTGACTCGAATCAGCCAGTCGTTCAAATACGGGTTGATATGTGTGCCTGAGCTTGAGACCAACATGGAGATGGCAACTGACCCAGAATCCTCTGCTATCTTAGCCTTTCTGGCTCTGTGAACTTCAAATGTCTTACTGAGCCTGACCTGCAGGAATTCCAAGGACATCTGGACAGCAGCTGAAGCTGGCAACACTTTGTGATGCCTAATTATAGGGTCGCAAAAGCAGAAGGAAACAGTTGGAACTTCAGGCTAGGCTGTCACTACAGGGGCATCTATAAACACAGCCTAAGATGTGATAATTGCCCTGACCAACAAGATTCTAACAGAACAAAGGACTTTCTACAGAGTGATAGTAAATGGGCCCCACCTTGGAGAAATAATCAGGGTAGTTTAGGGATAATCTATCATGCTGTTGACATGGCAATCAATGTAAATGATTCTCTGGGTAGTCACACACTTTTAGAATTTCTAACCTAGTACTATATTGTATTTTACCTATAAAAGAAGGATCAGTTCATGTATATAATGAGATGCTGGTGGTCAGTTTGCCAGAGAAAGGGCATCCAGCATCTCCCAAGAATACTTTTATTGATCAATAAAAAATTATACTTTCTACAAAATCTAAGCATAATTTGGCACTTAACAGGGTGAACTAGGATCCATCCTTTCTCAACTCTGCTGCCACCACCACCATAACCTTGGAAAAAATTCTGGGAACGGTGGCTAGACCAAAAGGCATCGCCTGAAACTGATAATGGTGCCCCACCACAACGAAATGCAGAAAACGTTGGTGCTCCAACTGAATGGGAATATGGAGGTAGGCCTCATACAGATTCAGAGAGATCAGATATTCCCCCGACTGCACAGCCATTATCACAGAGCGCAAGGTATCATGAGAAAATGAGTCACCCGCAAATGACGGTTGTCTCCTTTGAGATCTAGGACGGGACGAAAGGAGTCCTCCTTCTTGGGCACAACAAAATAAATGAAATATCACCCCATACTTTCCTGAGACGTAGGCATTGGAACCAAAGCCCTCAGAGTGAGGAGCCTTAACAGAGTAGATCCCACTGCCTGCTTCTTCTGCGGGGAGTGGCAAGACGACACCATGAAGACATCCTGAGAAACACTGTGAAATTCCAACGCATATCCTTCTCGTATCACCTTCAGGACCCATTGATCCAATGTGATCTCAACCCACCTCAGATAAAAGAGAGAGAAAAGTCCCTCTATCTCTTGTCCCAAGGTTGCGTCGGCAAACCTTCATAGTGAGGCAACATGTTAATGTTACAGAAAACTCCTTCCTCTTCCCTGCTCTGACTCATACAACAAGTCAGAGTGGTAACTAGTATTTCTATTCTAACCATACCTCCATGTACATACTCGTAGCCTTGCAAGATACACACACATACACATATTTACACACACATATAAATATATATATATATATATATATATATATATACACATGTTAAATCTTTTCTCTCTCTTACTTTCTGTCATGACAGAGTACCATTTATGACATTTAAAAAAGCACAGCAAATACATTTAATATTGGCCTAAATGAAAGAAGCAACCCAAACCTCCCTGCCTATATAACATCATTATTATTATTTTTTTAAGCTGTATTAAAGCAGAAAGCAAGATGTTTAGAATATGCACGTTCACTGATAGACTTCTGACATATTCTGTGCAGCTGAGAGGATGATAGACCCAGTCATACACAGCTGAGTGAGCAGACTGTGCACATCCCCCACCTCACCTCCAGCACTGTTCAGCCATGACATGGAGAGACTGACTCTCTTGATTTATTTATTATACACCCCCCCCCCCCTTCGTAGTGCCAATTGTTAAAGAAGCAGTGCTAACCATCTTCGTTATGTCTATCTGTTGCATTTGATATTCTTTACGGTACTCCATGACTGTTTTTCACTGTGATTTTATCCTTCTCATACATCTGCAGGCATATTTCTGTTGGAATACATATTAACATTGCATGCATAGTCTAGATCATAGATAAAATATGATGGAACTCATCTGTTATTTTACTGTTTTATTATGAGAGTGCCAGGAACTACAAAGGGGTCAATATATAAAGATGCATTAAAAGTGGCCATTAACACATGTTAATGGCCACTTTTAATGCAGGCATTAACTCCTAGAAAATATTATGTTAAATGCTTGATGCACTAAAGGGTGTTAAAACCAGTGCTTTGTGGAAGAGAACACTGTTGAGTTACTGCTAGTGATCATCGCCATTACTGCTAGTGATCAACCCCACAATTGCCCCTCTGTGAGCCCAACTTCCACCTGCCTGATCCTGCAGGAAGGCCCTACCGACCTCTCTCCATCCTTCCCAAGTCAGGACTTGCACCCTATTCCACTGGCAGCAGTCCAGAAACTGAAGGGGACAGAAAAGGGCAGTCCTGCTTCTTGCCCCACTGGTTCTACCATGAAAAATGGCACTGGTAGTTCTGGGAGAACAAGAGCAGGGGTGTGGTGGGTGGGTCTTCCTTCAGCATCTGGCGGACGGGAGAAGGGGGCAGCCCACTAGGGCCTTCTTGTCTCATTTGGAAGAGGATATGGGGGTGATCACGGCCCACATCAGGCCTGGTTAGCCCTGGAAGATAGCTGCAGTTACGTTTTGCATTATTAGCAGACTAACACGAATTGTGCTGCTTAATGCGATTTCTCTTTGCCCAATATCAGTATTTAAGAGCTGTGCTATATGAATTTGCATGCAGCGCAGCTCATTAACACTTTTACAGTTTTGTCTGTGTTAACTAATGTGTGCTAATGCACAAGTGCATTAGGGCTAACGCAGCTTTAGCATGCATTCACACTAAGTTAACCTCAACACACTGACCTCAAAATAGGGAATGTATTGTGTTCTGCAAATGTATCTCATATGCACTATATAATGCAGGTAAAAAAACCCAAAACACTTCTTTCTGGGCTGTTATCATTCTTCACTATATTTTGTGGATAGGACATGACTGCTGCATGCCAGATAGGTATGACATGGCTAGTGACCTTTTTCCTGGGAATTTCAATGTCATAACAAAAAAAAAAAATATATATATATAGGGGAGATTTGAAATGCTGTGAATAACATTAAGAATATAGAGGTACTTGAAAATGTCTATAGGTAGGAATTTTAAAGTTTTGTTGGAGGCTATCCTCGTGGTGAAAGGTTAGTGTGCTGCATCAGTCACTTTAAGGTTTAGATTGAATTCCCTGTCAAGTGTCCTGAAGCTGAGGGTTAGCAAGGCCGGAGGATTCTCCGGGAAAACATCTATTTTGTACAACATGTTAAAAATAGAAATTCAAAGGTATCGTTCATTTCTAAGTTGTGCCGTAGCATTGCATCATCATGACCATTGCTTTATAGCAATCCCTGAGGAAAGGGCTTCTCTCATGGTCTGTAATGAGCAGTCTGCCTTGTCGAGGGAACTTTCTTTTCAGTTTTTTTTTTTTTTTTCCCTGGGAACGTTAGGTTTGCACTGATTTTTCTCTTATTTGTTATAAAAAATTCTTTTTCCCTCTAATGTTTGAACATTAGAATGTGTGGGATACAATTTTTTTTACAATAAATACATATACACACACACACATACAAGATTTCAACAATATATCAACATTTAATGGCCAGGGACAAAATGCACTCACAATGTACTCCCATAACATCCCTCTCCATGCCTCCCCGTCCCCTAAATAATTGTTTCTGAAGGGTTAAGTGGCAGGAATGCACGGCTGAATATTTTCTGTGGCAAGTGCAGACCTCCAGCCCCAGTCCTATTCGGCCCTCTTTCTATCCTCCATCATTTTCCACCTCCCTCGGGTGCTTTTTTCCTTCTCTTCCTCCTTAAAAGCATCGCAAATAACACAACTACCTCAGGCACCACTTTAGGAGCAGCAGGAGGCAGCGTGCATCAGCCTATACAGGGCAGGAGCGACTGGGGATCACTCCTGCTTCTTTCTAGGATAAAGACCCTCGTAGAAGGGGTGGCTGGGGGCCAGGACAGGCAGCGGGTGAGAGGAAGAAAATAAGACGAGGCAAGCCCCAGGACCTGAGGTAGTGGAAAATTAAGAGGTTCCTATTCAAAAGCCTTTAGCTGGATAACTAAGAGTGCATCCATGAGCCCCCTTTCCTTTCCTCATCCCTATCCCTCTGCTCCCAATTCTCCTGCTCCTCATCCCCTCCCATTTCCTATCCCTCTCCCTTTACCCCCATCTCTCAGATCCCCACGCTTAGGCTGAGAGGTGCAAGGGGAGCAACAGTGGGTGGGTGGGAAGTCAGAGGTGCTATGGAGTGTAAGTATGAGGACTGTGAGAGGAGGAGAGTAAGGGGATCAAGGAGCTGTGGGGTGCGAGTGAAGTGGAGGGTCTAGTAGTGTGAGTGAGGAGACTGGAGGGGTGTGCATGGAGAGGCAGCACATGAAAGGACTGGAGATGGTGTGGGGTGTGAATTAGGGGATTTGTGAGAGGAAAGATTGAAATGGGGGCAGGGGGAGTGATGTGAATTGATTATCCCTTCCTCTCCTGATCCTAGATCTCTCCTTTCACCTTCCCCTTCCCTATCCCTAATCCCTCTATTCTCCATCATTCCTTATCTCTCTACCCCCCTTCCTGAGATCTCTTCTTCATTCCCATACTTGAGATCCCCTAGCTCTCTGTCCTCTGATCCCTTCTCCTTCTTCCTCCCACCACCAATCACTAAGATCCCTCAGGAAATGTGCTATATGTTTATTATGCAAACATATATACAAAATTATGCAAATCTGCCACATAATTGCCACAGAACTTTGAAAACATCTGTCACAGGAAACTGGGGTCACTGATAATAATGAACAATGGCCTTTTCTTCTTAAAAGACACAATGGGCACAGACCAAGAGACAGTACTGGCTTACAGTAAGGCTCTTTTCCCTTTTCACTTTCTTTTTGTCTCTACAAGCTGTGCAATGTGACATTTAATTTGTCAATAAATAATAAAAATGAATAATACTGGGCTAGCTGGAGACAGGACTTAACATTTATCGATCAAAGCTGTGAGGAAAAAAACATGATTTTTTTTTTTTTTTTGCAAATGTAAAATTCTGCAGAACATAAGGGTAAAATAGAAAAATATTAGGAAAAAGGGCTAGTAATATAGTTGGGCACATGGAAGTGACTGGAGCTGTGAGAGTCTGACAGGTTCAGGTTAGTTGTAGACTCTGTATAATCCACAGTGTCCTCTCTCGGCTGGAGACCACAGAAGGTGCAGGCTCACAACAAGGTTTTATACCTTCCCTTCCTTTCTTGAATTTATCCCCTTTCGCCATCCTTCTGCTAGAGCTGCTTAAAGTGAACGGGAAGCAGAGTTTTCATCTTTTTTTTTTCTTTTGCACAAGTGAAGCCCTTAATGTATTAAGTGGCTTGTAGAGCACCGGGGAATGGACAGTATGTCTTATTCTCTTCCCCCCCCCACAGAAGACACACACCATTTGTTGAAAAAGGGATTTCCCTGATCTTTCTCTGCAAACAGCAAACAAATAAGCCCTATCTAGCAGCAGGCGAGGGGCGCCGCGCCATTAGATCATTAAGCTGCTCTATTCAGACCATCCTTATCTTCCCTGTCCTTGGCCCCGAAGAAAGAGCTGGCCGCGGTCCAATCAGTCAGATAGAAGGGGAGTCGAGCGCGCACTCTCTCCCCTACGCTACCGCTTGAACTGTCACAGCAGGATGAAAGTCGTGGAACAGACAAGCAGCGGGGAGAGAGAGAGAGAGGAGACGAGGCACTACACGAGGGTGCAATGTTCCAACACCGGAAGAGGCTGGTGCTGCAGCCTGCCAAGCAGCGTAATGACTCATCCAGGCAGAAAAATATTACCACCAGGGGAATACTGGGAACGTCCCAGCCTGAGAGTAATTAGGGACTAAGCTATACCAGCCTGCTTCAGCAGGGAAAATGAGAAGATAAGCAATGCCTCTGTCAGGTTCCCACCGGCGAGTGTTAAATAAGGATGGGAATAGGTGCGGGCGGAGGGGAGGGGAGCGGTGGAAGGAGGATTCCATCTTCTCCAGATCACACTGATCTTTTGGGAAGAATACGGGAGGCAGACGTCGTTTGCCATGTTTTCATGCAGCAGCCAAGGGTCGCCCGCCCTCCCCCATCCCCCAAATTTGGGCTACTCAGAAACTGGAACCCGCAACTTGCATTTAGCTAACATTTTCCAGTTTGGAAAAGATAGAAATTAAAAATTGTTGCCATTTGCTTAAAACCATGGCACAGAAGCAAAGGAGTGGCTGAGCCCAGGTGCTGCTGAGTACCAGCAGTTCTCAGCCAATGGCCACAGATCATGGATCCCTCCAGAACCCGACAACATGCATCTCTGAGTCCAGTCAAAAGGCATCACCGTTTGGGCACGGATTGCACCCTTGCATAGGTATCTTAAAACAAAGGAAAACCCCAATGAAACAATCTGAGATCTCAATACCAAAAAATCACGCCTCCTTTCTTGGGTGACTCTAGCGAAATCTGGATATATGTGTACTAACTGTCCATGAAAGGGAACAGAGTTATTTTTAAAATATCTCTTCATAACTTCCCTCAAGTCCTGTTCTAACACAAAAGAAACAAGAAGAGTTGATCGCTCCATTATTTCAGCTGTTGAGTCCTCAAGGAATTGAGTCAAATTAGCTATAACGTTGGCATTTCCGTCTCTTGATATCTTATCTTTACTTATGCCCGGTAGAAAAAATGCTTTATTTATTGAGGGAATATTCTCCACCTGGAAATTCAAAATCTCGAGGAAAAACTTTTTTAGAGTGTGATATACATACTCCCCAAACACGCTAGGAAAATTCAAAAAGCAAAGATTTAAATGCCTGGTATAATTCTCCAAGTTACGAATCTCTGCCGTATACATTAAGCCTGTTTCTATTATAGATTTCTGTATGTACTCCCTTAATCCGGCCCTTGGTTTTCTTATTTCTTTTTCAGAAAAGTGATGTATCTAAGACTGGTGATTCCTTAACTATATATTTTCATTGTATTTCAGTGATATCACTTTTTGTTTTCCGTAGTAAGAAAGTATCTTGCTTATATTTGTTGAAATTGAATAAAAAAAAAGGCATCACCATGGTGCCATAGCTGAGACTCTCATCCTGCCTCCAGAGCATCCCTAGGCCCGAGCAGCCCAAGGTAGCGCAAAGCAGTGACACTGAATCCACCACGTGCATACACACACACCCAGGTTTGTGACGTCTATACTGTATATATACACACATACACGCACACACATATCCTGTATCCCTCCTCATGACTTACCATTAAAAAGAATGTTATTTTCATGGTGTGTGGGTGGTGTGTGTATTCACCTGTAAGAAAAATGTATACTAAATCTCGAGCTTGTTTATAACACCTCCCACAATCAATCTGCATTCAACAAAGGGACCTCACTGTGAATTTACAAGGAATCCAATTTTAGAGGTATATTTTAAAACTCAAAGAAATACTGCAGCCTCTCTCTGATTCAGGCAGAAAGGTGGCAATCGGATCTTTGTAGCTATCTGGGCAGAATTTTTCCCATTTCAGCCTGTGGCAAAAGCTTTTGTGGGAAGGCAAACATCACCAAAATCTTGCAACAGAATTAAAAAAAAAAAAAAAATTGAGAATGCCTTTTCCCATATCTATAGTGGCTTGACTTTGCACAATCTTTCCCGCTGCAACAAAACTGGTAGCAAGTCTCAGCCACTGAAGTGCAGCACATTCCAGGCATAACACTGGTACATTTTCACTCAAAACGTTTAAAAGCCCAGGGGCCTCAAGAAAAACAAGCATAATTCAGCTTAGAAGTACGCACGAGATGTATCTTTCCGAGATTTTCACATTCCTATTTCACTAAGCAAGATGCATCCCTTTAAATTTGAGCTCAGCGTATCACAATAAGGTGACAAAGCAAGGGATAGGGCTTCACATAGGTACAAATTGAGGGACACCCACCCCCACTCCTTTATGAATTCAGCCCAATGAATTTATTAGTCGTATGAGTGGTATTTTGCAACCTGTTCCATATCACTTTTCATTTTAACTCAATCCCCCTGCTTTAATCAAAACCTGTTTGGCTATCTGAACTGTGCTGTTTACTATTTAAGGAAGTGCAATACAACTATTATGTTTGGTAGAGAAAAAGAAGTCATTACTTCCAGAATAATATCTTGTTCAAATAAATATTTGCACTTAGTTTTCCTATCTCTGATTGCAAAGAAACCAAAAAAATAAAAAAAGAACACACAATAGCTATCAAAACTACAATTATACAATAAAGGGTTCAAGCATTTAGGGGTCAATTAGTCCCTGTGTTTGAGCAAATACAAATAATCATATCCTGAGTTTGAAAAATAGATTGGGATTTTAGGCTTACTCATTCAACCTTTCCAAGACCTGTGGCCCAAGGCAAGTTAAAATTCAGATATAGTAGGTAAGTCCCTGCTCAAGAGGACCTACAATCTAAGATTAACACATAGCACATATGCGAATACATGTTATTTTCAAAACTGCAACTTGCATGCGCAAATCGGTGTCCGCAAGAAACTTTATGCATGCAAGAAAGGGGCGTGCCAGGAGCGTTCCGGGGCGGGGCCAACATTTATTCAATTAAGTTCCACCCTAAATGACACGGGTACGTCTTTTTACTTGTGTATATTTACTTCTGCCCAATATCAGGTGTAAACGATTATAAACATCGTTAAAGTGAAAAAATAAATGACTGGATAGAGGGTTCGGGTGAAATGGGAGGACATCGGGCTGGAGAGCCAGAGGGGGGGGGGGGGGTCTTCATGAGCTGCAGATGGACTGGGCCAGCTGGTAGACCAATTGCTAAAACTGGATAACGCAAATTATAAACTCCTGATTTGCGTGTGTAAAAGCCGACTTACAGGGGAGTAAAAGCGTCAAATTAATGCAATTAAAATCTACGGGGTAGATTTTCAAAGGAATACGCGCGTACCCCCCGAAAACCTACCCCAAATACCCCCTGCGCGCGCCAAGCCTATTTTGCATAGGCTCGGCGGCGCGCACAAGCCCCGGGACACGAGTAAGTCCCAGGGCTTGCATGGAGGGGCGTGTTGGGGGCGTGCCAGGAGTGACGTGGCAGTTTCGGGGGCGTTCCGGGGGCGTGACAGCGGCCCCTGGACCAGCCCCGGGACCGGAACATGGAGCACGGCAGCTGGCCCGGTGCGTGTAAAGTTATGCCTGCTTCCAGCAGGCGTAACTTTCGGGATAGAGTTAGGGGGGAGGTTTAGATAGGGCCGGGGGGGGGGGGGGGTTAGGTAGGGGAAGGGAGGGGAAGGTGAGGGGAGGGAACGGGGGCAGGCTGTGCGGCTCGGCGCACGCAGGCTGCCAATTTTGGGCAGCCTTGCGCGTGCTGACCTCGTATTTTAATGGATACGTGCGTATCTATTGAAATCCTGCGTACTCTTGTTCGCGCCTGGTGCACGAACAAAAGTACGTGTGTGCGCAGATTTATAAAATCTGCCCCTACATGCGTATCCTTTTAAAATTACAAGTACAAATATGCGAGTGTAGGATTTGTGCACACTTATCCTGCTGAATAACGCCTTTCCTGCTGCTTAGACAGGCAAATTTGAACTTATCGGATAAGTAGTGGCACTTATCTGGCTATATTCTGATTTATCCAGTTAAGCATCAGCAGGCCTATATAGCCGGATAAGTCTGAAAAGAGCTAGCTGTCCGTTTAAGCAGCATTTTATTTTTTACTTATTCATTTACATACCACTACTTAACCTAATATATCAGTGTTTATCCGGATAAGCCTGAACTTTCACGGCTCATAGTTTTAACGCTTGAGCATTTGTGTGCGCATATGCATTCTTATTTTCTGTGCAAGTTATAAAATACTGTAGCAACTTTGCTTGTATCCATACACATGCGTCTATGGGCTCGCGCAAGCAGTTTTGAAAATTGTCCTCTAAGTTGGTATTTGAGGCAATGGAGAGTGAAATAACTTGCCCAAGGTCATGAGGAGCATTAGTGGGAGAAGTGGGATTTAAACCATGGCTCTCAGCCCATTACTGCCCTAATCCTAAATGTTGCCAAGAAGTCGAATGCATATCTATAACCCGCAAATAAATTCCCTTTACTCTGGCTTTCAGACCTGCGCTCGTTCTCTGGCACATCGTATATTACCTGCTTCATTATCCCTTTTCAGACATGCAAACTTGCTGTTGTGACATGAGCAATATCTAGTCCTGGGCAGAGGAAAAGCATGGAGCCTGCTCACATTGTGACGACAATCCGATTGTAAGGCAAGAAGTCAAAAACACTTGCCCATGCTTCAATCAACTCTTTGCCTCATTTAAATATGCTCTGGACAGCCTGGGTCCATAGGAAGTGACGGAGAAAGCAGAGTACAACGAAGGCTATTAAGCATAGGAGCACCAAAATATTCCAGCACACATATGAAATCTATTATATCAGCACATATCAGGAAAGGGGGAAAAAAAGCACACAGTGGATAAGTAATTAAGCATCTCCGAAGCATAACGCTGTATTTCTGTTTGATTTGATTTATATTCCGCTTTTCGACACTTCAAAGCAGATTACATTCAGGTACTGTAGGTTATTTCCCTATCCTCAAAGGGCTTACATTCCAGTTTGTACCTGAGGCAATGGAGGGTAGAGTGACTTGTATGGCTAGGGACTTTCATTCTCGGCTTTTACTGTTCTTTATTTTTCCCAGGAATTTATCAGGGTTTATTACGATAAGAACAAAAACAAGAGAAAATCAGTTGATAAAAATGACTCATTATTTTTCCGGGTAAATATTTAAATTTATTTTGGTGGACAGAAGCCAGGATAAAAAAAACAGCATTATCAGATTCTCCCACCCACCCACTCTGCAGCATCTCCATCTGTATCCCCATCCCCTGCCTAACATGCCCCTCTCTCATCCTCCTCCCACCCCATCGAGAATCTCCCTCCCGGCTCCCCACCCATCATTCATCCTTACCTGTGGTGTCTACAGACTTCTTCTCTCTCCCTTGGCTTTCTGAAGCTCCCTCGCTCTGCGGCAGGGCAGGCGATCCTGCCAGAAAGAGCTTCTGGTGGACAGGCCCTGCTTGAAACACATTCATGGCACCAGACAGCAGGCACCTTGGCTGCTTGGGGGTCAAGGAGGCAGGACTTGAAATATGGCATGGACGGCACTGGAGGGTGAGGCTTAAACATAGCTTGAGCTTTGGCCCACATTAGCTTTCAGCAGTGGCCGGAGGCCTGGAAACACTGCACCTGGAGCAGCCTTTCAATCAGCCTAAAATTAGAGTGAATATCAGTTTAAACAGATTGTCCTCTTTGGAAAAATGCAGGAATTTATTGGAGAAAATCGGTTTAAACTGAAAACAAAGGACCCTATGGCATACTGGGACAGCAAGAACTTATATGACTGTAGCAGGAGAGAGTGGAGCCCTAGTGAGGGGCAGCAACGACTCACTTGCCTTGTTCCTGACTCCTGGATTACAGAGCCTGGTTACTAGCTTCTGGACCTCCACGCCCGGTTCCTGGCCCCCCTCTCCTCCCACTCGCTCCCAGTACTTCTGGCCTGCTGGTTGACTACACCAAGGTCGCCTCATCTTCCAAGTCACCAGTTCCCACTTGACCCGAGACCCTTTCTTGGTGACGAGGTACGAGGGAACGTCACCCAGAGACTGCCAATAACTCGATTACAACTCTTGACAAGGGCAGACTGACGCTCTTTGTGGCCGGACTCTGAGTTCCTTGTAGGTGAAATGGATACTTTTTTTTTGTTTTAGAATTTAGGTGACTGTTCACACTGCAATGAGGAGGAATTGTACAGACTTAGATAGTGTGCTGTGACACAGGAAGGAGGAAAGTTGAGGATACCGAGCTGTCCTGGCAGGAAGATAACAGAGAAGAGATTTAAAGACATTGATAAAGGATGGAGAACACTGTTATCATTCCAGGAGACGTGTAAAGCTGGAGAAACTTTTTCTTCATGTACAGTGGCACATTTCCAACAGCGGAATGAATGGCAGCTTTTGCACAAATTGGGAACAGAGACGGTGAAGTGTCAAAGCACTGACAAAAAAGACGAGCGCCACGACCTGTGGCGGACAAAGCGGCACTATCTGTTCAAAAGCGTCTGTGAGTGCGATGGTGTGTGTCAACTTGTCACTGGAACAGCCCCGTTGTAGGCCCAGAATTACAGACCTCCTGCAGACAAGCAGGTAGGAGGAGAATGCAGGTGCGCTCTCTCTCTCTCCCTAATTAAGGCCCTATTTAAGCTGCCTAGCAGAGTTTTTCAGGCAGACCAAGTTAAGTCTTCACAGGTTGCAGAAGGCAGTCCTGTGAGGAAGAGAAACCTAACTTCCAAAGCATAAAAGTCGGTTGAAGTTTGTTAAAAGGTTTTAGCAGCCTGTGAAGGCAGGACGGTGGTGAGTGGATAGCAGCTTCATTGCACACACACATATTACATATATCTATATCTATCTATCTTTCTATCTATATATATCTTTGGATTTTTAGGATTAGGGGAGTAAATAAAAATGGTATATTTATGTGGGTGCAGCAGAGGCTGTTAATGGACCATCTCTGGTGACTCAGCTTCATGTACAAATTTTAATTTTTTAGAGCTGTGCAAAATACTTTTTTGGCCATCCCACAAATCTGCAAAATAGAACCTTTTACAACAGATACTATTTGACAAAACCTTCATTTCCCAAAGCATCCATCCTCCAGAGCCCCAAAAGACCAGGGATGAATTGGCCCCTTAATATATTGCAGGTACTGGATTGGTTAGGCTTTTAATTGCCTGCTAATTTCAAGTCCTGGGTGAGAAGCAGCAGTGCTCATTTTTACTCTGCCTGTGCAGCCCATATTCATTTTTAAATCCATTTAACTTAATTTGAACCAAAACCAAACTATTTTCCTTCCTAATTATAAACCAGCTTTATAGTGCGGCTGAAGCTACCACTTGTCCAATGCTGTCTTCCTCCTAAAAGAGCAAGATCAAATGTCATGGTTTACTCGGTCATCACAATTCCTTCTGGGTGTCCCTCGGTCTTTTGCTGCATGCATCACAACTGAGCTGAGAAGAAATGGAAGGCAAAGCATTCTTGCTATTAAATACCAAGCAAAATGCACAGGGGTGTAAACATTTTTAGAAAACTCAGGCATGAGCCAAAATTCTTACGATCCAGGGAAAAATGATGTTCTCTACAGCTTCTCCTATTCATTTTTCCTTTGAAGGCTTTTGTTCAGCCTTTCTTCCCCCGCTCCTTCCCTTCTTCTGCATCCTAGAGACTGCTCCTTACCCCGGTGATCACTGCACCACCCTACACTGGCTGCTACCACTCCTCCTCCTGTGCCCAAGGCTAAGACTCACCTGCCCGGCGGTGAATGAATTTTAGGTGGACCTGGCATCCAGGTTTTTCCAGCCCAGAAAATGTACAACCCATGTGGTGTAGTAGTAGTAGTATGTACAATTTAATAAATCTCCCTCCAGCTGACCAGTGCCACTTGTGACCATTGCAGAGAGAACGCTTAGCACCCTAACATCAACCTGCGAAACATGAGGTGAGAGATTTACTTACAAAAAAACGGTTATTCATTAGCATAGTCAAATAAAACATCTGGGATTCTATCATCTATACTTTAAAATCTGAATAACCACACCGATTGATCAGGCTTTCAACAAAATATACTACATGGCCTAGTTATTTATTTATTTCAAAGCTTTTCTAGTCTGCGTATCCAGGTGGGGCACTGTCTTAGGAGGACTGCTGCAGGACTAATTTGCTTCTAAGATCTTGTGTTATAAAAGCACCACACAAGGATTTAAAATGTGAACCCGCTGTGCAAAGGTAAATCCTGTCCTAAGGGCATTTTGTTTCTGCCTGGCAGGATAGTCTAGTTGTTAAAGGTTCAAAGATGAAGACCCAGGTTTGACTCTCACCTCCACTGCGCTGTGTGATCTTCAGCAAGGCCATTTTTCTTCTCTTTGCCCAGTCAGACACTTTGGGGCAGATTTTCAAAGCCCTACGCACGAATCTTCAAAGGGCCCGGCGGCGCGCATAAAGCCCCTGGACGAGTGTAAGTCCCGGGGCTTGAAAAAAGGGGCAGGGGCGAGGCCAGAGGCCTCCGCACGGCTGCTGAGCCTGGGATGGCGCGCCGGCAGTTGGCTGAAGTAAGTTTTGGAACAAAGAAAACAGAAAGGAAAAGGTAGGGGGGAAAGGGCAGGGGAGGTAGGGGAAGGGAAGGTGGGGGGGGGGGTAAGGAAGTTCCCTCCGAGGCCGCTCCAATTTCGAAGCGGCCTGGGAGGGAACAAGGGAAGGCAGCACGGCTCGGATAAGGCTCGGTGCACAATTGTGCACCCCCTTGCGCGCGCCGACCCCAGATTTTATAACATGCGCGCGCCGGCGCACGCATGTTATAAAATCAGGCGTACATTTGTGTGCGCCGGGTTGCGCGTGTGTATGTTTTAAAATCTGCCCCTTTATGGGGGAGGAACCTTTTAAACATTATCTTGTTTCTGACTCAAGTTAAAAGGACGCATTCTGAAAAGTCACTAGTTATAGACTACTGACTAGTAAGTACAGCCACTAGTACCCAGTGGCTAACGGAGCAGCAATATTCCCTGCTGTGCCTCTCTTTTCCTCCACTCCAATAGAAAGCATGTCACATTTTTACATACCTGATGATAAATTATAAAAGCATCCATGCAATAAAGCTTAGCATGTATGTTAAGGCCCATTTACACTTACTAAACATATTGCGCTATGCAGGAAGGCCTTTACTTGCATGTTAACATAGTCCCCCAATACATTAATGTGTAAGTTCTAAAATTTGCTCTTATCCACATGCAAATACATTTTTACCAGACCCATGGGAAACAGCATAGTATGCTGTATCCTCCCACTATTTCCCATGAGCTCAGTAAAGGCAAAAATGTAATACCTGTGTCGGATCAAGTGCGATGTTTTTACAACACATGCGGTAGGCTGAAATCCCCCATGCTAGTTGACCCTTCCGCTTCAAGCTGGTTAGCTTGGTGGACATCCTCTCTCTCCTCAAACCCACCAAATAGAAAGTGGCCCCTGCACCAAACTCCTCACTCTCCAAGTACCATCCACTATTCCCATCAACACAGCAGAACCACCCCTACTTGCCTCCCCAATGAAAGGCATCTCCCTTCCTGGCACATTGCAGAATCCCCACCATACCCCCCTTGCTCGCCCATGAAACACATACCACCCATGGTAACTATTAGAATTATGCCCCCTCCACCCTGAGAGAGGCATCTTTTCTGCTGTGCATATCTTCATTCAACCTCTCCCTCCCTTCCCAATAAGCTTCCTCCCTACACTGCTGCATAGCAGAACCCTCCTACTCATCCCTTCAGAACTTGGTTTTACCAGTGTGGTGAAACAAAATATTCCTGGGTAGGAAGGATGACAGAGCTCTCCTACCCACACCACAGCAACCAACAAATGATGCTGTCAGGAGGCACTTCACCATAATAGCTCGAATGGCATGCTTCATCATATAAGGTAAAGCGCCTCCTAGTAGCATCGTTCAAGCAGTGGCTTCAGAGTAGACAAGAGGGCTCTGACATCACCTCCTGCCTATGATGATCCTGCCCTTTCAAAGTGGTAAGACATGGATCTAGAGAACTGGGTGGGATAAATGAGGCAGGAAGCCCCTCTCGGAAAGCAGAGGATAATGATATGCGCCACAGATATGCCTCTCTCAAGGGGCTCCTGAAATTCTGGGATGCCTCTCAGGATAAGGGTTTTGTTTTTTGTTTTTACTATGCCAGGTGGGAGGTGGAGGGAATAGTGTTTGGGAGAAGGAGGCCATGTTCTGTTTGGTGGATCGAGGGTGGGGTGGAGGAGGTATTTCCTCACGCTAACTGGCCCAAAGTGAAAAGGCTAGTTAGCACAGGAGATTTTAGGCCAAGGGAAAGTTTTACAATAGTCTTGCTAAATATTTTTGCATAGCATATTAAGGCCCATTTTATTGTGCATGTAAAAATGTTATAAGCTGCACAATAAAACTATCTTGGTGCAAGTATTATTGCATAGGCCCCAAAGTGTGATCACAGTTAATAAGTAGAATGTAGGTAGACTGCTTCTTCTGTAAGCAACAAATTTTACTCTTAAAAGCAAGCTGAAAATTAATTTCAAATGGCTTCAAGAACTAATTGGTTCCTGTAATCTCTCACTTAGAAATGTAGTCATATTACAAGTCATTATTAAACCATACTGCAATGGAATCCTTTTGATCAATCACAACACAGGGTTGCTTAATATATTTAAGCTCAACAGGGCTGTTTTTATTTACATGCCTCATAAAAGGAGCCTAGCTATACACATGAGCCACCTGCTAGCCATCACATAAATACAATCTCGGTGTACTCCTTGCTGGTTGGTAATCTGCACAGAATTTAGACCACAGAATAGGGATATGCAGAGCTACTCAACCTGGAATTGAAGAAGAAGGACTTTCAACCTGATTCAGTTCCACAGAAATCTGCAAATTTTGCCAAAATCTGCATTCATCCAACACATTTTTCTATAGATATTGGCAAAATCCTCGACATATTATGTAGGAATCAAAACATTTTTTCCACCTGAAGAAGTTCAAGAAGCACTTGCTAGGAGAAGATTTATAGCTAGCTACTCTGAAGACCAGCTGGTAAATGCTTTAAAAGGAGCCTTGCTGTTTGGTGAGACTGCCATACAATCCTCCTCAACTGGGTCGAGCAATATATTGATTTGGCAAAAAAGGTTAATTTGGACAGAACTCCATAATGCCACGCTTATTGAATACTAGAAACAACAGCGTATACCATGGGGGTTAAGGATTTTCAAAGAATCCAAGGTTTACTGCGAGCATGCTGACTTTCTTGACAAATGGTCCACTACTCTAAACAAACATTCAATAGACCTCATGCTACTCATTATTGAGCAAGCAGGTAAGATGACTGTAGAACTGCAAGAACAAACTGTCACTTTGTTGGACACTGTTACAAAGGATACTGTCTTTAAAATCTTTGATACCGTGCATATGGATTTTCAATGCACCATTGACAAGTTCAAAGCGGATTTAAAACCATTTAAAATCAAGAAATTCAGATGAGAAGAAGCCGACAATAAAAAGGGCCCTAATTACCCTTGGTTAAGTAAACCAAAACTCAAAGGAAAGTAACCTTTGACCTCCCTTCTGACACCTCATTGGGAAGTGATGAAGACGTGTCAGTCTTTTTTAGGACAACCGCCATGACGTGGGTGACCCAACAGGGGGTGAAGCAGATACCAACAAACAATTACGGAATGGGATAGACCCTGGACATGGCACATCTGCCCATCTAGAAGGAATCCAGGTGAGCCACTCTGCAGTGATTATCTCAGGGCTTGAGCTCACCACAGAGCAAGAAGCAATTTTAAATAGAGGCTTATCATTGGTTACTCTTGATACTGAATCACTGTACATGGTCATTCCCCAGGAGCAGGGAGTTAATGAAATCAGAAATGTGCTCGTACAGTGCCCACAATACCAGAGAATTCCAACAGAGTTCATTATTGAACTCACTTAGGTGGCATTGAATAAAAATGTTTTTGCTTTTTAAGGAAAATATTATATGCAGATCCAAGGCATGGGTGCGGCAATGGCCCCAGACATGACCAACATTTATGTGACAGCCTTTGAGGTCCAACACATTTCTGACAGTGCATTGGATGATCAGATTTCCTGCTGGAAACACTATATTGATGACATTTTTGTCATCTGGAAAGGTTTGGTGGACTCCTTGCTGACATTCCGTCAATGGCTCAATGAGAGAAATGCCTATCTGAATTTCATATTGATCTTCGACAACCTAGATCACATTCCTGGACATCCGCATAATTAAGGATGGAACCCACATATACACTACCCTCCACAGGAAGCTAAATGAGAGAAATTTTATTGTTGTATCAAAGTTTCCATCCGTCTCTAAGAAGAACTTACCAATAGGGCAGTATCTATTTTATGAAGGATATGTTTTGATGTATGTGTTTAAACAGAAGGCCACAATTATGGCATCCCGGCTTTTGGAGACAGGATACTCCAAAATGATTAAATGTGCATATCATAGATCGCTATTCAACAGCAGAGAGTTGTTACTGATACCAATCAATCGCGAAAACAAGGAATGTCAAACTTGCATCCTGAGGCACACCATGGTATCTCCCAAAATATATGCAATGATTCTTCAGCATTAGCTGATTTTGAGAATACTTTTGGAGCTCCAGCAATGGCTTAGGTTTGCTTTTTCCCATGGAAGTAACATTAAGGACTTACACTCAAGTCTACCGCTTAATTCTCTATTTCAGGATTAAGTAAGCAATACAGCTTGTAACGACTGTGCCATATGTTCCCTACAGTGTACCAAGAATTATGTTTTCAAATTAGCACGTGTCTACCTGCACTGTAAAGTATGTAGTATACTTGTTCCAGTGTCCATGACTACAGTATATCAGACAAACACCCAGATCCTTCAGAGTACGGCTTCTGGAGGATATGAGCTGTTCAAAAACAATTAAAATGTGCGCTCTGATGGTTCCGCATTTCATTCAATACAGGCATAACTTCCTTAACAATAAGTGGTTCATATTCGAACAAATAAAACAAAAATGGAGGGGGGAGGTGATTGGGTAAAACTTTTACACCAACGTGAACAGCATGGATCACCTACAGTCAGTAACACCATTGGGACTAAATGCTGGGATTGATTGGAGTATATTCTTTTGATTTTTTATTCCTTTGGTTTCCTAATTTTTCTCTGGCCTTGCATTTAACCTAAGTGTCACACTGTGAAAATGAAAACTGAGATTGTGAACCATAATGCAATCTGTAGACTTTGCTTTCCTTTCAAACTGAAACTAAGATCGTGAACAACTGATTGTCAAAAAAGTACCTTAGCTGATCGTCACTGTGCATACATCAGCGTGAACTGATGTTAGACAATGATGCGGCCTTTCCCATTTAAGATGTACATCACTGAGTATCGCCAATGATGTTGAAAGAAACAAAAGATGGTTTCGAGTTTAAATCTGAGACTGACAATGTAAAATTTGTTTTGATTTGTGAATATTTGTCTGGAAGTTGAGTGTGGAAATGCTATATCTCTTACTTCACCTTCATGTGTTTGTCTTTTTGAAGGATTCTAGTTACTGAAGCTCAGAAAAAGAGAACGTGTGCAGTTGAAGTCCCTGACGAAGAGTAAATAGAAATATTGCACTATGTCTGGGTTTCATACTGAAGTTCTATCATTTTTGCTCAGCATGTCTAAAAGGAAAGTAACTCACTGCAGAAACTGCTTTTTATTTACATTCTAAAAAAAATTCTTAAAAATACGATATTAATGGATGAGCAATTGTTTGGGATCAATGATTAAATATGACCCGTAAAGTACAGCTGAGGAGTGAAACTTTAAATCGCCCTGCTCATGACTGTTACAATAATCCATGGACCTTCCTTTCAAAACAGGATCCCCAGCTACATTAAGGGTTCACTCAAGTTTTAGCAAGCAACACCGAGCTACTGCAGAATTATATCTGTGCAGGTCACCCATTCAATCCTTTAACAGCACTACAGCCACCTTGGGATTCCACTTAAACACAGGAAAGGGCAAAAGGCACTTTTGTCCATCCTCTGCAATATCTTTCCACCACAGAACTAAGTCAACAACCTATTGGCAAACAAAGGCAAGATCTACTGCTATCTTCAACTATTGACATAAACATAAATATAGATTTCAAAGAAAATGACCTACTTTAGCAAAACTACCTGCACAATAAAAATTAATGAACTCCAAATGATCCTGCACATCTCTACCAAATTACATTTTCAGGCTCACATCTTCAGGACATGCTGGGTGGTTTGATGCATTCCCACAATTCATCTCCCTGCTAAGCCAATTTTAATTTAAATGCAATTAAAGGCTCAAAATGAACATTATATATAAGATAAAGCCCTGAATCGGCAGACTACCATAAATATGATTTTAGAAAAAAAAAAAAAGAATTAATTACAAGCCATTAGGGTACAAGCTATCTTAAATGGAAGAATGAGTTTGTTCTTTCCATTAAATGTTAAATACTGATTTTAGCCACTGCTGCAATTTATTAATGTTCAGCTAGTATGAATGGTAAGACCAACCCCTCCCCCCCCAACATATGTGTTATAGGAGAAGTATACGCAGCACCTCTGTGTCTGATCCCTTCTTACCATGGACTGGTCTGGCAGTCATATCTTTAAGAGAGGTTGCAAAGCAAAGCATTTAAGAGTACTTTTTCATCAGGGGTGTGTTTCTAAGCCTGCACAAACCAACATGATATTCATTCACAAAGTACCCACACAATGAGTGGTGAATACTGGGTTAGGCTGATAAAAAGGTTTGCGCACACCATGAGCCATTTTATATGAAGATATAAAGCGTGCACGCTGGTGGCCGGCGGATTACACGCTCACGCTTTGGAAACGTCGGTGCACACGCTTGGTTTTTGAACATGCCTCAGAAAACCCCCCCTTTTAACGTGGCCACACGTGTGTGATGTGACGTACGTGTATCTACTTCAGATGGCTGAAAATCCATTTGCGTAGATTTCAGTCAGTCCTCCCGCAAAACGTCTTGGATTATGTGCCTAGATCCTTTGAAAATGTAACCCTTTAAGGCCAGCTGTCTCATAACATGTCAGGGAACGGAGGGGGGAAAAAAAAAGAGAAAAAGGAGAAACAAGAATGATGGAGCAGAGAGGGAAAACATACAAGAGAAATGAAAGAAAGGGGAAAAGAAAGCATTCGGAAGGGAAGAGTAGAGAGAACAAGAAAGGGAGGGATTACAGAAGGAGGAATTTGATCACCTCCCCCCCCCCCCCAAAAAAAAGAAGGTTTACAGTGAGAAAGGGTGAGAGGAAAAAAACCAAGAAAAACGGTACAACAAGAGACAGAGAGGCAGATTCAGAGAGAGAGAGAGTGCGACAAGGAGGCAGCTTACATTAATGTGAGCTATTCTGAATCTTAGAGCAGACAGATCACGCCTGACATTTTATTTGATAGAATTCTTAAAGTCTGTTTGCTGAACCCTGCAATTCCAGTAGCCCATAGACAAAGTGCATATTACAACATCAACATCAAAACAAAAACCCCACAAGGAAAATAAAAGAGCTTTTGGCTATGAGTGGTGACATCACAAGTACAATAATAGCAGACAATGTTTATGTGCTTGGTAAATAAAAGTAATCTTCCGTATAACAGGAAATGCCAAATGTGAGAGCTGTGCTGGTCTTGGACAGTTGCTTTGTGATACAGATCTGCTTCCCAGTTTGTTAGATAAACTAGTAATTAAATGCTACGCCCCTAAAAAACACAGTTCAGTTGCTGCTGCAGACATCCCCCAGGGGTTGCAGGAGGTGGCCGTATTCCTCGGCCTAAGGCTAGCATAGCATGCTCCTCTTCAGGGACCTGGCTTTACATCACAGATATCCCTTAGAAAGCCACCCCTGACATAGGGATGCTATTTCAGTTCAAAGGATAAAATGCAGGTATTAATTGATCTGGGTCTTTGACACTTGGCTCGCTCACAGGCCAATGTAGTAAGTTTAACCTGCAATTCCGTGCACATCTGTTTTGTACGCAAACTTTGCTGCCGATGCAGCAAGGAGTTCTGCGCACCAAAAACCCTGCGCCCGACAATGTGCATGCCCTCGCATGCAAACCCCGTGCAAATGAAGGCATTCGCTATTAACCCCACAATACAGGGAGGGGCGCTGGCTACACTCAAGTTTTCTGAGTGCTGGAAACCTTACCCCTGGTCTGAGGAGGAGTAAAGTTTCCAGCGCTAGTGTTAGTCTACATGGAGTTTTGGGGCTGGGATCTGGAGTTGGTAATTTATGTGCGGAAAACATGATTTGTGCACATAGCCTACGTTTTCTGGCATGAAAGAAAGATTATGCACACAAAAAAATGCTTTCTACGCAGAAAACATTTGTGGTGTGCATAACTTAAATCATGTTTTCTGGCAAAAATATATGGGCCAAAAATGCTTTTTGTGCAGAAATAGCTATTTTTCTGCCATATTCCTTTCGACGACTATATGCCATGGCTATTCCAGTCAGCCTCACCTTTCACTGGCAAACTAAAAACACCTCTTATCTTGCTGCATTTGTACCATGCACCACTGGTACAAATACCGCAGTCTGTTCTACTCAAGTGATTATTCCTGGTTCGGTTTATTCAGTTTATTTAATGCTGACAGCAAAAGATATTTTAGTTGTTTTGTTGCAGGGCAAGGCAATGTAAGTTCTTTCCTTCCTCTCTTCTCTCAGCTGGAAAGAGTTCCACTATCTTGTGGATTAGGGGTAATTTAAGTTTTCAGAGCGATCATTTCTGAATTCTGATCACAAACTGTTCAATCTTTTTCAAAAAGCTATAAGAAAGGAGCGTTTGCTGAAAAATGTCAAAGCAATTGAGGTGTTGATGGGCCTCTGTACTTCCAGCCTTATTACACTTTCCTGGCACTAGTGGTAAATAACATATTAAAGGGAGACGGAGTCCATCCACCTGTTTTTCCATCCATGTGCCGGCAATCAAGGGACTGCAGAGTCGCAAGTGCAGTGTACAGCGGGACACGTGATTTTGTCATCTTCTAAAACCTAAGAGGGTATCTCGTCCCTTACATTTTTAAAATGCGGACAATGCTGTCATCTTCGAGTTGCATGCCAGGAAAAACTAGCTCTCGTGGTACAATGCAATGGAATGCACGCTGGCAGCCGCTGTTGGGATCTAGATTTGAAGCCCTTTCAATAACCATACACACACATCTTCAAATTAGAAGGAACTGCAGGCAATAATTTTTCAATTTCTTTTTCAAATGGGGGAATGCAATTCTCCTATTTTTCTATCCAGGTAACCACCCAAATTACTTAAATAGCATCCAGATCCTTTATTTGGCTACAGCAATAGCAACTGAGTAAGGCAGGTTTGTATTTCACTCCAAAACACTCCAACAAGATACAAGGCTAGCCCCCAAAGAGTGACCAGAATCCAGTCATTTGGGCAGATTTAGTTCACGGATTCGCAGTGTGGTCCCAGAATCCTTGAAAGCTCTCCATGGGTTATTTGGGGATTATTTTTTTTCCCCTGTGCTCAGATGAAGCTCTGCTTAGCTAATGCTGAGGAGGAGCAAAGCAGCAGATCTACAACACTGAGCAGAGTAGGGAGGAGCTATACTGAGGCAAAGTGAGAGCAGCGGTCTTGGTGGAGATCTTACTCCTTAGGAGCCAACCTGCTCAGCTGCAGGAGATGAAAAGTTGGAGAAGAGGGAAGTGAAAGCAGGAGGCAGGAAAGGGTAGAAAATAATGAAGGGAAGGTAGAAAGGAGGAGGGGAGAGAGAGGGGGAAAGAGGAGGAGGAATGGAGAAGAAGAGAAGAACTGGAAGAAAAGGCCAAGCAGGTAAGGAAATGAGAAAATAAGAACATAAGAAATTGCCGTGCTGGGGTCAGACCAAGGGTCCATCAAGCCCAGCACCCTGGAGACGGGAGAGGCTGTGCAATATTTTCTGGTGACAGGACCGTGGTAGAAATCACTGTGCAGGTGGCCGGTGTAGATGGGTGCTCAAAGCAGGCTAAGCTGAAAGAACTGAGAAGAGACCTCCGATGGTGCATGCAAGACCAGGGCCTTGAGGGCTTGAACTTTCCTGCCTTCTTGGTGGCAACTATTTGCAGGTAAAGAGCCACCGGATGATTCCCGGCGCCATCATATAGAGCAGAAAATGCCGCATGAAATCCCCCAACTCCTGCTAATCCCAAGGTCAGAAAAACCCTCAAACTTCCCAGGCTTTTTTTTGCTAAGCTCAGGGAAGGTAATGTGCTGACAGGACCTAGGAAAAAGATGAAAAGGATCTGGAAAATGTAGCTGGATCACAGGCGGGAGCGTCAGGTGGGCCACCTGGACCCTGGGCCCCCAGAAGTGTGGGTGCCGCGAGTCTCCTTTCTAATGTAGTAAAACTTTTATTTTTCTCAATAAAACCTTCGAACGGGTTACATCAGCAAATCGTCTGTTCTTCTACAGTAGGCATCAATGGTGACTGAATAGATTTCTGGGTATAGTTGGTGGTGCAGGTGCCAGGAAAGCTTGGAAGTATGCTGAGGAAATCTGAAGCTGGAGGCTGACTGGGGAGGTGTGGAGATCTGGACTGGGGAGGGAAGGGGGGGGGGAGTCTGGGGCTGAGGGGGTCATCCAAGGCTCACGGCTGGTATATAGGGATGGGCAGCAGTCTTGTTCATTATGTTTACCCAACTGGAGGTTTATTGGTAAGGTCCAGTATAAAATTTGCAGTGTGTAGTTCAAATTTGGCGTTGTTGCTCTTGGGAATCTGTAAGTTAATGTTATTATGGCCTGAATATTTTGGATTGTTTTTGTGGGGTTTTTTTGCAGGATTTTCTATTTCACAGTGTGCCTGGCAATGGAGGGAGTTTATGCTATTGTTACTGAGATGACAATGGAATTTAAATATACTTTTTTTGTATGGTGAGGGGGAAATATCCTGCTCTGCTCCCTTGTAGGAGGGATGTATGTGTATGTGGTGGGGATCATTTAGAGTACACATTTAGAAAACTAAAGGTACAAGATTTGTATTGTGTTTGTCTTGCACCTACAGTGACCACATTCTTAAGTCAATGTATTTGGGCATGAACTCAGTCTCTCAGAAGGGGTTCTATAATTAGGAGGGTGATATGGCTGCCTCATGTGGAAATATTTTGGGACGGCAGCAAATATCCCTGTGATGGTGGATTCGCTGTGTTTTGGACTTGTACCGAAACACCGGCGGCAGGAGTTAGATGAAAAGCTGGCAGAGGCCCCACACTCCATCAACAGAAGACCTGTGCCGTGGCACTATTTGATGATGTACTAGAGGGGTTTCCACACCCTCAAGTGAGAAGAGACACCAGGGTGGTGGCGCTGTTTAATAACTCACTAACTCACACCCTGCCAGCAAGAAGAGGCCCCCCCCTCCTACCCAGGTATGAAGAATACATTTACAGGCCACTAATAGGGCCAAATGAAGAAACTTTCCATAATCTTGGAGGGTTCTGGTGAGACCCTGTATGTCATCCAATAATGGGGAAGCACAAGGCCTGTGCATTTGCAAATCAACACCAGCACTTTTTTCCAAAAGCTAGTAAGTTTTGTAAGTTGACAAAGTGATGTACCATTGTGCCAGGTTCGGCATAACATTTCATACATACAGAGGAAGGAGATAACTTCATCCGGTGTCGCTTGACATCATCATCAACAAAAGCATGATGTAGCAACTTGTATTTTGCTTCCCTCAAGATGGCCTCTTTGATAGTTATAGAGAGTGATTTAAAATACTTTTTTATGCTCTCTGAAAGATCTCCACACCATTCTCTCTCCAAGAGGAACTGTAACGTTTCCGTTTTTGCATTATGGCACTGCATATGAGTTTGGTATGTAGTGGTTTCCAATTCATATTTTGTCTGCATGTTTTTATTTATACTTTATGGGGGTTTTTAATTCTTATTTGGTGAGGGTCTATTTGTGTTATGCATTTGTGACCACGGTGAGGTATTCTGCTATAGCAGCCTTGCTTGATCTGTTTTCCTAATAGGTGCTGTATTGGTGATTTAGGGCCCGGTGTAGTATTTTCAGTGTTGCCTTTTCATAGGTAAGGTTGTTACTGTTTGACTGCTGGCAGTTAGACTGGTTTTGGTATGGGAAGTTTACTATGTTGTAATTCTGTTTTCTCATGGCTTTCTGAGGGCCAAGCGTACACTCAACATGCTTTACAACGACCTAATACCATATGGATTTCCAAGTGACTTTCTTGCAGGGTTTTCTGGTTGGTACCACATCAGTGCTTCTATATATAATATACACATTACAAGTGATATTTTTATTTCAGAAGACTGTCTTTAAATACCCTTTTTATGTAAAATCTCCCTTTTTGGTTTGGGGAACTGGGGGAGGGGGGGCAGATGCTGGGGAATGGTGGGAGGCAGGTGATAAGGGTCCCAGGAGTGTGGTAAGGTTGCCAGTTCCCTAGGAATATTATCACTGATACTCCGTCTGCCACGCCTCTGAGAATCCTGACCCCTGCCTTCCAGCCTTCGCCAGCATGTCAAATTACTGAAAGGGCCAGACTCCAAGGAGGACCTCTTCCCCAGTCTCCTCATTACTTTGACCTGTGCTGAGCTTTTGGGGGCAGCCGATTATCTTGAGCTACCCCTGACTCTCAGACTTACTTCTCATGCTTGCATTATGCCAAGCAGCTTCTTTCGGAAGCTCGTAAGGTGTAATATATATACAGGCAACATACTGAGGTTAGCTTGGAAGTTCTTTTTAATCAGGCAAGTGGGCCACATTTTCTTGGTCTCTGATTACATCGCTTGGCACCTGATGCTCTCTCTCTCCCTTCATACGCAGTACAGAAGAGTCGCTTAGTACTGATGCTTCAATTAGAACTGATGCATTTGTCGTTTTCTCTTTTACCGCTGTGTTCAGTTTTCTAGCATCACGCTTTTTTATTGCTTGGCCTGGGAATGAATAGCGTGCGTTATTCACTCAAGCAATGCATGTAACATTAACAGCAAACGTAAAGTAAGAAATTGATAGTGGAAACTGTGGGTGGCGCTTGCTTGATTTGCTTCAACCCCCTCCCCCCTCCTCCAACCCAGTGGCGTAGCCACGGGTGGGCCTGGGTGGGCAGGTGCCCACCCAACTTAGACCCAGGCCCACCCAACTGGCACCGGAACTGCAAGGCTGTCGCGGGATCCCATCCCCGCGACAGCGAACAAGAGAACCCACGCCTCGCGCGCCATCACGGCACACATGGGGAAGCGCTGCTGCGGCCGTATGGCCAACCGGTCTTCCTGTTCGGGGGGGGGGGGAGCGGAAGCGCCACGCGCAGCTTCCGCTTCCTCCCCCCAATGCAGGAAGATCAGCTGCCTCTCCTGCTGCCACCCGTTCTCCTGCTATCTTCGGACCAAACGGCCCGCCGAACTTCCTGTTTGGGGGAGCGGAAGCGCCGCGCACAGCTTCCGCTTTCTCCCCCAAAGCAGGAAGATCAGCTGCCTCTCCTGCTGCCCCCGGCCTCCTGCTATCTTCGGGCGTCGGGCCGTACTGCCCGCCGATCTTCCTGCTGGGGGGGGGGGAGGGAGGAAGCGGACGTTGTGCGCTGCGCTTCCGCTCCCCCCCCCCGACAGGAAGTTCGGCGGGCAGTACGGCCCGACGCCCGAAGAAGATAGCAGGAGGCCGGTGGCAGCAGGAGAGGCAGTTGATCTTCCTGCTCTGGGGGAGAAAGCGGAAGCTGTGCACGTGCTTGAATGTGTATGTGTGGATGAGAATGGGAGTGTGTGTGGGTGAAAACTGGAGCCTGGGTGTGTATGTGGGTGAGAATGGAAGCTTGAATATGTGGGTGAATGGGAGCTCGAATGTGTGTATGTGTGGTTGAGAATGGGAGCCTGGGTTTGTGGGTGGGTGAGAATGGGAGCTTGAATGTGTGTATATATGGGTGAGAATGAGAGCCTGGGTTTGTGTGGGTGGGTGAGCATGGAAGCTTGAATATGTGGATAAGAATGGGTGGTTGAATGTGTGTATGTGTGGGTGAGAATAGTACCTTAAATGTGTATATGTATGGATGAGAATGGGAGCTTGAATATGTGTGGGTGAGACTGGGAGCATGGGTTTGTGGGTGAGAATAGGAGTCTGGGTTTATGTGTGTGGGTGAGAATGGGTGCCTGGATGTGCGTCTGTGTGTGCATAAGAATATAAGCCTGGGGAGGGGTGAGAAAGTGAGAACTTGAATGTGAGCTTGTGGGGGGGGGAGAGCATATGAGAGTGACAGCTTGAGTGTGTGAGAGGGAGTCTGTGAGAGAAAGCGTGTGTGTGTGTGTGTGTGGAAGGGAAGAAGACAGTAATAGAAGAAAGACACTGAAAAGGAATTAGGAAATGAGCTATAAGGGAAAATGGGAAAAAGACCAGGACCAACTGATTAGAAAAATACAAAGATCAGACAACAAAGGTAAAAATATATATCTATATTTTGAGATGTTAGCAATTTAAATATAAGCAACACAACCGCTCTCTCAAAATTTATGGACAGGTAGGAGCCGTGTATAAAATCGTAATAATAAGAAGGCTAAAGTACCACAAATCACCGTGAATTATGTTTGTATCATTAAGTAAACCTCATACTTAGGCGTAGATGTGAATGCTATGCTGCATAATTTGGCATTATTTATCAGTAAAAAAACAACTAGTAGACCTGCATGCCTACAGCCCACCCATGTTAACCTTGTGCCCACCCAAAAAATCAATTCTGGCTACGCCACTGCTCCAACCAAAAAAGGCATTCCGCTGCCCCCGAGCTGGGCAGTGGCAAATTTTCTGGGGTAAAAAAAGAATTAGCAGGTCAGAATCTGCAGTGACCACACCTTCCCCTTGCAATGGGGAAAAGGAAACAGGTTTAAAAAGTTTCCAGGTCCACAATACAAGGGTTGAGTTTGGCAACATGGTGTGACCTGGCAGAAAACCGCCTCTGACAAAGGGGTCCTCGCTGGGGAAATGCTCTGGGAACTGCCGACTTCGTCAGTCCTCAAGCAGTGAAATTCTTCTGTTTTTCCCTTCATTCAACCAAAGAACACATCATGATCTTCAGACTTTCATTGTTACAGTATATTCAGGGTTGCCGAAAGTTAGCGAGACATTTTATGAGTAAATATTTTATGATAATTGATGGAAGTTTCAGAATGTTATGGATGCTGTGGATGGATTACCTTGGTGAACTTTGCAGTTAATTTACATGTTGCCTTTATAAATTGCAGATTAAAATTTTCTTGCCCTTTCAACTTAATTATTTTGCCAATTACCTTGACACTCTAACCCCCAGCAGCACACACACTCATCAAGATAAAATGAAATAAAAATGTGTACGAACACTAAGTAAAAAAAAAACAAAAAACGGTGGTGTGCGGAGTTTCAGAAAAAAAAAAAAAAACAACATTGTGAAATTATCCACCCTAGTATCACTTAATGCTAATAACTTGCCAAATTGGAAAAGTCTTTAAAAAAAACAAAACAAAAAGTAACATCCAATGAACCATTCAAAAAGTGAAAGGAAACCCAAACAAATACATAGGGAGGGTAATTTTAAAAGCTTTTTCAACGGATAAAGAAAAGAAGTGCATTCACAGTGGAAATGAGTAAAAGGTTTCACGACATGCATACTTTTCCCCCTTACTAGATGGAGGTGTTATGCACAGACTTTTACATTTTCAAAAGCATGCAGGTAGTTTTTTCCCCGGAAGTACCTGCACAGATTAGCAGGTACGAATGTGTGTGGGTGCCTTGCCTAGGGTAACTTTCAAAAGTGAAAGTCTGAGTACACTTGCATTTTGAAAATTAGTGCAGACGTCTGTGGGCAAAGAGAGCCCACAGGCTTTGCACCGATGCAGACAGACTGAACATGACCTTCAAAGAGGGCCACTTTCAAAGCTCGCTGGCTGATCACCTGTGGCCTACAAGGTCATTGTCAGTGGGAGCCTCTCTCCTTGACAACGTGGCTCTGGTGCACTCGCCCACAGATGCAGGCTAAGTTCCCTTGCAAATGAAATCCCCGCCCTCACCCTAACCTTGCTGCCCCCCTTACTTCTGGTGCTTTTGGAAAATTGCTGCATTCACGGGGTTGGCGGATGGAAGGGATTTTTTAGTGTTTTTACAACAATAAATACATAGACCTATGGAAAAAACATTTGAAAATTGCTCCCCCCCCCCCCACCAAATATTAAAGTCACAAATAAGTGCACAGACAGAAATATACAGAGCTCTTGTTGTGGATTCAGGGTAGGAATCACAACTTCCCGGCTGCTTCTCCAAGCTTTATGTCCTTGAGTGGTTTTTTCCATGTTAAAATCTAACCAACTGTGATTGGGTAGAAAAGGTCTAGCCTTGTAGACTCTATGGGACTGGGAATAGTGTGGCACTATACTGGGCACACACTGGGTACCTAGGGACCTTCGTTTTCAGTTTTTATTTTAGTGTTAGAACAAAAAAGAAATCAGTGGAATTATGACTTTTCCATTGATTTTTCTCCTGAGTACTATATCAAAGTCATTTTTTCCACTGATTATTTTTGTTTAAACATTGAAATTCCCTGGTAAAATAAAACAAAATCTGAGAATGAAAGCCCTTAAGGATACCTTAGTGAAGGCACTTCCACTCTGTATACATTTAACAACTATTCTGGGGTTTCCCCACATTCTGTCTTTTTATTTTTTTTTAATACATTTTATATACAGTACCTAATGTAATCATCTCTCAGCCTGACCTGTAAAATTCAGACAAATTTATGTTGATTTCAATTCAAGTAGTAATTAGTATGATGGAATTACAAGCTGATGGGAGTTCAAAGTCAAAGCACTGGCATTCTCCTCCTCAGGATAACATGTGCAAAAGTCATATTCTTTCCATGTTAGTCTTTCCCCTCAAAAAATTCAGAGAGCAGAGGTCCTCCCCAAAACAAGCCAAACATTTGTAAGGATGCTCAGGTTCTTCTGTATATGCCAAAAATCTGTAAGGGATCCCCTTTCCTAAACATTTCTGGCAAAGATAATTAAAAAATAGCATGTCCTATAGCCCCAATATGAACACATTCACCCATTAGTTTAGCAACCTAGGAACAAGTCCTCTTCACGGAGCCACAACAGGGTTGACAAAAGCCAATCCCAATGCATGCAACTATGGAAATTCTTATATATAGTATCTCTGTTCTCCTATGTAAAAGTATGTCCTATGTCCTCCAATATAAAAATCACTATTTTGGGGCTATAACAGGTCTACACTTTGGGGTATGCCTTGGTCACAAACTGTCAATGTAAGATTTTGTGAGTAAACTTAGTGAAAATTTTCAAGCTAACAGCGAAAGTCTATGTGAATCCGTTTGTTGTTGGGTTTGGTTTTTTTTTTTGTTTTTTTTTTACAAGGTTAATAAATTATGTCCCTATGGTCTTGCTGGCAATTTTTGCTAAGTTTATCTGTCTTCACGTAACGCCACTCATCTCTAGTCTAACGTGCCTCTGGCATCATGCTGCATCCCAGGAACATGGCTGAAAGTCCTGTAGTCCCTGTGCCCCTTTTATAGGGCCTGTTGGCTGGACATCCTGTAACAAACAGAAGTGACATCACATCCTGCCTAGTATAAAGAGAAGCTCAGAGCCACCTTCCAGTGTCTTAGCAACAGGTCTGCAGTTCTTTCTGCTGTGCTAGTTGCTATAGCATGTTCCTGGCTTTGTTCCTACCTTGCTCCTGGTTTATTTCTGTGTGTTCCTGCCCTGTCTTGTTCCAGCCTTGCCCTCTTCCTGTCCGTTCTGTTTTCCCACTGGCCTGATTTCTCATTGCCTTGACCTCAGCCTGGACCTTGAATTTGCTTTACTCTCTCTGCCTGCTTTGACCTCAACCCGGCCTCTGAACTTATGCACTTCTACCTTCCTCATACCTAGCCTGGAAAGCCCTGCTAGCCACCAGAATCTGCCAGCAGGGCTTTCTGGTCAGGCAGAAGATCTAGTCTTGTGGTGTATCAGCTGCCGCCTGCTAAGACCTATCTTGTCCTCGCACAAGATAGGCTGTATAAACTTAACAGCGGCCCAAGGGCTCACTAACCCCACTTCGTGAAGCTTCAGAGTTTATCCTTGCCCATCTTGGGTTGCCCATCTTGGGGTCAGCAAGGAAGCACATTTTTTTCAATATGCTGTAAAGCAAGGGTCCCCAACCACCGGTCCGCGGACCAGGACCGGGCTGTTGGGGGTTTTTTTTGCCGGTCTGCGGGGCCGCCGCAAACCAGCACTAAACACTGACAGTGTGCTCTGCTCTGCAGCGGCTCAGAGCACACTTTGTGGAGTGGATGCTGCCCGCTGCCCAGGGCCGGTGGAAGCACTAGGCAAACTAGGCGATCACCTAGGGCGCTAAGCATTAGGGGGCGTCGAGCCATCGATGGACCTCATCCCACTGACGACTGAGCGGTGAACTACTGCTGTGCTGTGTGCCGGATACACACAGCAAGAAGATCAGCAGGGCCGTGGTGGAGCTCACGTCACCACGACCCGAAGAGAAAGGTCGCGTCTAAATGTGCAGGTGCTCCTCTCCTCCTTCCTGCCTGCGCGGCCCCGGAAGAAAAATGTTGCCGGAGCCGTGCGGGCAGGAAGGAGGAGGAGCATCAGTCGCGTGCAGAAGAGGAGCAGCGCGGCCCGAGAAGACAAGGGCCGCTGCAGAGCCCATCCTGTGGCGATCCGTAAAGAAGAAGCCCAGAGGTGAGAGAGAGGCTGAGTGTGTATGTGTGCATGTATGAGATGAGTTGAGAGATTGCGTGTATGAGATGAGTTGAGAGACTGTATGTGGGAGTGAAGACCTGAATGTTTGCAGAGAAAGCATGTGAGAGCCTCTGTGTGTGTGAGAGAGACAGCATGTGAGAGTGAGAGCCTGTGGTTGAGCAAGACAGCATGTGGGAGTGAGAGAGAGCCTGTGTTTGTGAGAGTCAGACAGCATGTGCCAGTGAGAGACTGTGTGTATGAATGATTGTATGAGAGAGAGCATGTGAGAGTGAGAGCCTGTGTGTGTGTGTGAGAGAGAAAGCATGTGAGAATGAGAACCTGACTATGTGTTTGAGGGAAGAAGACAGATGGAGAGAAAAGAAATAGAAAAAAAGACAATATAAAAGGAATTGGCAAAAAATAAGAAAGGGAAGGTGGGGGAAAAAAAGCCTGTGACCAACCGATTAGAAAACTAAGATCAGACAGCAAATGTAAAAAAAAAATAAATTACTTTTTACTGATTGAGCCTTTGATGTAATCTTTGGGAATGTGCATGAGTAGCACTTTCCCTATGCGCATCTCACAATGTACGAGATCAGCATGGAGGAACTAGAAGCCCACGGGGCCTGCACAGAGGAGGCAGCAGAATGGGCTTCAGTGCCAGTAACAGCAATCGGCACCTCCCCAATAGCCATGTGGCAGCAGAGGAATAAGAGAGGCTCTGAGGTTGCTGGCAAAAGAAAGAGAGGGGGGTCTCTGCCTTTAGTGTGTGCTTGTGTATGAATGGGAGTCTGACAGGGGGTGTATGTGTGTGAATCTATGGGTGCCTGCCTGAGCGTGTGCCTGTGTATGAGAATGAATGGGTGTCTTCCTGGGGTTTGCTCACAGCTAGGGGAGGTCATGAGAGGGAAGGCGTCAGGTGGAGGAGAGAGGTGTGAAGTTTGGAAAACAAGGGAAACAAGCCCGGTGCTCCCACTCATTCTGAACCTATGGTGAGTTGAGTCACATTCACATTATAAATGTCATAATTAAATAAGTATGCACTAAAATCCAACCCCCTCCATAACCCCGCCCCCCATATGACCAAAGCCCCACCCCTGCCCCACCCCCGCCCCGCCCTGCCGGGCCATGGAAAAATGGTCTTGCTTGAAGCCAGCCCCTGGTGCAAAAAAGGTTGGGGACCACTGCTGTAAAGGATACATATAGATTTTCCATAAACATGCAAGACTATAATTGTTTATACAGAACCACAGGTGCTATATTAAGTTTTAATATACTGTAAGTTCTTTAGGGAAGGGACTATGTTTACAACTTAAAAATTATACTTATTATTGTCCAATTACATAACAGCTATACAGAATGAGGCACAAAAACAGTGTAATGCAAAAAAATCAGTTTGTGCGCATGGTAAAACAGACGAGAAATTTATGAGTTCTGAATCACTGTCCTTTGTATGAACCACTTTTAAAGCAGAGATCCTCTGAAACAGAGGTCACGCTGCAAAACTGAGCCCGATGGGTGGCTTGAGTAGGCATTCTCCATGGCCTCCACCTTACACCTCTGCAGTATACTAGTGAAACGTCTTTATGTTAAAGCACTCGATTAGCACACAGCAAACTGAGTCCAGTGGTGAGGATGTGATCTTTCTGCAGCAGGCAGCATCAGACTGCCTCGTCAACTGTCAGGTGGCGCCTGTTAAAGAAACAGAGCATCCGCAGTTTCCTATTCCGCTTTCTGACTGCAGGAAAGATGTGGGTTAAAAAAAGTGGCTTGGTAAACTGAGCAGATACATTCCAAAAGCCACAGTATAATCACCAAGAGGAAACCTGAAAGTGCCGATATGATGTGGTAGCTTACCACCAGAGGGCAGCACTGAATGCCTCTGAATTCCAACAACTTTTCCATTTGTGGAGCCCTACTGGAGATGGCCCCCGTTCGGGGCTGATCGCATTCACGTATGCAGACCAGCCATGTGAGATTTTTTGTTTGAAAATGAAAGGATGAGAGGTTTTTTGTTTTTTTTTTTTCTCTAGGCCATCTCCTTCCCCTCTGGGATGAAAGAGGCCCCCCCCCCCCCCACCACTAAAAGAGGAGAGAGGACACTTAGATAACAATAGTAAAAAAATAAATACAAATTACGGCTGGCTAAAGAGTCTCTCGATGCAGTCTGCTCTGTGAGGTTTTGGAGCGACCTTCCCTTCTCCCGTACTCTTCTAATGACAAGCTGTGCTTTGTGGTGACTGCGTACCTGGCATACGTACACAGTGCACTCTCCAGAAATAATGGCCCCTGTGACTGCTCGCATGATGGACACAGATGGCGTGCTCTACCCGAGCGCCTGCTGTAACAAAATGCATTAACTTAAACGGTCCTGATACTGCTCCTCCTGACAGCTGCCCAGTTATCTTCATAATAATCTCACTTTAATAATATCAGAAAGACGGTGTTCAAAGGGGGGGGGACATAATATACTAGTTATTTATTTTAAGGGATGCTGAAAAATTTAATTTGGCGGCTTGTTCTTCAAGCAGCGATGCTTTCTGCTTCGACTTTACATCTTGATCATGCTCCTCGAGCAAGGCGTAGCCGCCATGCATATGTATAAATTAGACATAATGGACACCAACAAGGACATGCAAAATGGCTCGCAGCACATCATCTGAATTGGGCGATTACGAAATCCACAACGATGTTGAAAAGAGGAGAATAATTCTAACCTGATTGTGCAGTTGTATTTTATCTTTATTTTCACTTGACATATAACTCTCCTTTTAAGGAAGAGCATCTTCCCCCACCCCCTTCCCCCGAACATAAAACATACAGGTTTTCATCTGTTTTTTCAGTGTTTGTGAAAGTATTTGATTCTGGTTGCTTTTAAAAAAAAAAAATGCATGCAATTGCATGCTTTATGTGACCAAAATAGCTCTTACTTGTGTTAAGAGATGTAGAATAAATAAAAAGGCTGCAGGAGAACCTTTACATTGATGGGGTTTTTTGTTTTTTTTTGTTAAATCTAAACATTTCTATTTATAGGATATAAAGCAAAATGCACATGAGAACTTTTCTGGGATGTATATAACAAAGTAGCATGAGATTGACCAAGCTGCTGAAGTCCATTAAGGGACTGAGTTGAGATCATAAACCGCAGAACTGAAAGTTTTATACTGAGTCAATGCTATTAATGAAGGATGTCCTAAAGCTCTGTTTACATTCTGCCTATTAAAAGTTGTCCATACCTATAAAGGTCTTTTGCTTAAATCTGTCTCTCCTGTAAGGTGCAGCCACCATAAGATGAGACAGCAATAATTCCATGCTGACTCTCCCTTGCCCATCACCTTTTGATAAATGTAGATGTCACCAGCAGCAGCAGCGGCGATGAATTTCTCAGCCATTAGAAATCTTGTTCCTGGAAGTTAAACCAGCGAGGAAGCGGACTTTTTTTTTTTATGCCATTAGTATGAAAACGGATGTTCTGAGACATGGTTTCCAAGGAGAAAACGTGGCTTGGATCTGCTTGTGCCCCAGCAAAAAGTTGCAAGTGGGCCTCCGCTTCTCCTCGCTGCACCGTGGACGTGATCATGAGGATTAGGGGATCTGAATGAGCTGTGAACTCAAATCTTCCCCCTAACGAACGAGCCAGCTGCGCCGAGGGCAGCTGCAGTTTAACTTTCCAGCCTGCCCTTGGTGATGGCAAAGCCCTCACGCCCCAGGGAGTGCTGCGCCCGGCATTTCGTTCTCTCGTCTTAATTCCTGGACAATTTATTGCCAAAGCATCGGGTAGCTTTTTTTTTTTTTTGCAATGAGCACCATACCCAGTCATTAAGAAAATCGGAAGCTCATTTTGCTTCTGACTTGAAGACGGGTGCTAAGCTACATTCCTAAGGTTAAGAAGCTTATTACTGCCACAGTAATGAGGTTTGGGTGTTTGCTCAGCGCTGACAGTTCATGGCAAAAGTGCAATGCTATTGGGGTCTCTGGAGTGCTACACTTTTGCATTTAAGAAGGTAGAATGTGTGTTCAGCAAGGTTTTTGTGCAGAAAGCATTGTAGCTCATTAGTATTACTTTGGAGACGATTTAGCGGTGCTACGTACAGTTGCTAAAGAGTTTTGCTTGGCTGAAATGTTTCTCAGTTGTGATGAACTGCTGTGTGAACTTACTGTTCCTTCCAGCTTTCTAATGCTTTTTTTTTTTTTTTGGGCAGCACCATTTGGTTGTGGATTACAATGCTTGTCAGACTTGAAATGTCTGGAACTACTCCAGCGCTAGCGGGTTTGTTACAAAATACTTACATGGAAATTAAGTTATGGGTTTGGCAAGAAGCCTTAAAACCAATGAAACGTTCAGCTATGCCCGATCCAGAGGGTTACATCTTTGCATAAATATGGTGCTTGGCACGGGGAAGAAGCAATTCGTCGAGCAACATTTTTGGAGAAGGAGGTCACATGGTTATCTGGGAGAGTGTTTTCCAGCTAACTAGGATGCAGCGACTGAAATCACATGGCAGTATTCACTTTCTGCTAGAAAAATAGTTCAGTGGAATAAGAAACCTCAGTGTTTCAACTTGATAATGGGATTTTTTTTTTTTTAACAATTAGTGCATGTCCCCATCAGACCATGCTACGGCACCCTGAAGAAAATTCAGGAGAAAATGGCAATGTGCCACTGAAAACAGAAGCTACGTAGTAAAGTTCCACAATTCCCCCATCCCACAGGGAGCCCGGTACAAGGCCCACTCCCAAAACAACAATACTAAGCAGACTGCTCATCTTGCCTATTTCTTGGTTCTATGATTTGTTTTTATTCCAAAGCTCAGATGTATTTTATTTCTTATATTTTTGCCTCTTTTGGACTAAACGATTTGTACCTTTTGATAATGATCACACCTTCCTTTTCATTTTCCCTGGGTCTGCTCTTCAGTGCTTTGCACTATATTTATGTTTTGTATATAGGTGTCCGTGGGGGATGCCTGGGCGGAGCTTTGATAAGGGTCAGAACAGCAGCATCCCTGTATACTTGGTGCAGATTATAAATATAACAAACGAATGAAATAATGAAAAAAATGAAAGCCGTACCATGCGTGTCTTGAGCTTAGTTTCCCTTATTTTATTTATTTATTAATACTTAGATCCCGCCTATTGCGAAACAATCGTGCTAGGCTTGTCTTCTGATCTTCCATCTGTTTCACAAGAAAAGTCAGCTCAGGGAAGTGGACCAGCTCTGCACCCGGTAACAGAAGCGCATCCGACCTAAGCCACAAGGACCAAGGCTTTAGCTCCGTGACACAACTGGACAAGAAAGGACCCATTAAGACAGGCAAAAATGAAACACGGCGGGGAGAGGGGGAGGAAGCAACAGAAGCAATATCACCACTAATCATCAAAGCAAAAAAAAAAAAGCAAAAGTCAATAGCTCATAGAATACTGATCCCCATGAATGAAATTCTGAAGGGGCCTTCATATTTTGTAAGACCTCTTGCTCCAGTTATCAGCGCTGGTGCACATATGATTACCCCAAGGGTTTTCCTGCCGTGTTTTGCTCAGATTATGTCTTTTGTCAAATCAGCTCTGAAGAAAAAGTTTGTAAGTGGTCCAGTTTGCTCATGCCACATGACTGCTTTTCACTAAGAAGAACGGCTGAATTCCAGATGTGCTATCCAATAAGAGGAGCTTTTCAAGAACCAAAGAGAAAAGCCTTTCAATGCCCCTTTGTGTTGGGATGCTATAACTAAAATGAGTTGTTTTGCTTGCCGGGTTTGGAGATGGACGAGACTTTCTGGTCCAGATACAACTTTTTTTTTTCTTTGCCCTTCTAAAGGTGTATTTATTCATGTTTAAGCCTTTAGGCCACCAATGCAGGCACGGGAGTGCTGGAACATGGCCACTGTTAGGTTCTTCCTCCACTGCTATCCATGTGATGGAATAAAGCACTTTAGCTGTTTGTCGTACCACTAGGGAGGAATAGAGCGGATCATCTTTCTAGGAGAAAAGGGACGCATGCATTTCATTCTCCGTATGTGGATTTCATTAAAATTTGAAAACAGAAAAATGAGATATTTTTTTTCCAATACACCTGGAATTTATTGGGTATGTGATAATTAGAGCTTCTACTTTTAGGTGTTTATTTTCCAGCTAATTTTGAGTTATTTGAGGGGGCTAATAAATTTGGTGTTTATCTGTGTTTTTCAAGTTGAATCAAATGCATATATTTGTGCCACAGAGGAGTTGCCAGCTCAGAAAATGCACAAAAACAGAATGACGGATTCAAGGCAGGCAAGGTGTGGGGAGAGAGAATACTAGGAGAAATGTTTATCAGGGTTTATCCAATTAAACATCTATTTTATTTTTTTACTTCAGGATCTGTGTTTATCGATTAAAACCTAAAATCTGAAGACCTAAGTATAATCATTAGTGTGCTAGTGCTAATAAACCACAGCACAAGCTGCCAAAACATAAGGTATCCATTCAAATTGTCATTCTTGGGGCTCATTAGCTATTTACCTCAACAAATAAGTGCAAGCTCTTAACAATCTCCAACACAGGTTTTTCGTTGAACCCTACCAGTATGAATCTTACACATTTTGGTCCTAGAATGCTCCTGTTTCTGCAGTGTTTTAATTCCCACAAGCATATACTGTGTGTGACTGAGAGCAGACTTGAGTGTGAGAAAATAGCTTTTCACTGCCTGAGGATACATTTTCTTGCTTTATACACATTGTCATCTTATCCCCATCCATGTCAGAATAACTGTAATCCCCCATGACCAATGCCCTCTCTCTTCCCAGCCTTCTCTTATCTGCATACACACTACTCAATCTGCCTTCTGATCCTGCCCTGGAGGTGCAGATCACCTTCCTATACCTTTTGCTTAAACACATATCATTCTACTCTTTAACCCCAGTAAGAACTGTCCTTGCCGACATATCCAATTTTATAGCCTAAGCATCTTACTTTGAGACATACAACAGAGGATAAAGACTCAACCGGAGTACGAAAGGTAGCATTTATCGTTTTTATTTCTTCAATTTATAGGACAGTTTAGAAAATGCTATAAACTGCTCCTTTCATCCCAGCGAGATGCCAGTGTGCTTCACAATAAGAGAGCCTCGGGCAGACACTTGTGGTACCTCCCAGGTGGATGTGGGCTTGTCACAGCAAGCAACGGATACGTGACAGCTCCAGAAGGAGCACAGGAACCAGAAATACAAAATGTAAATATATTAGAAAGTTTTAAGGGGATTTTTGTGATCACTAGCTGGTGGTATTTTCTATTTAATAACTTCTCAATTTTCTTCACAATAGGTGATGGGGCAGCTCAGTACTAGAGGACAGTATTTTTAGCACGTTAGACAGATATTCAGGTTAACATGTGCTTCAAACAGATTCCGATAGTCCTGATCAGGATTTCTTTGCACTTCCTGCTAGTTCAGTTTATTTATGCTCCACCCAGCATTTTGTGAATAGCATCATCTACCTGCACAAGAGTCAGAGGTTATTAGACTCCACATTAGCAGAAGCAGAAAGCAGCTAGCCTGACTGTAAGCTCTGCCATGTGTTTTAACACATCTGTCTGATTCAGTCTCAAGCTTTGGTCTCCATTTCTGAAGCTCCCTGGGACACATGTCCCTTGTCTGTTCTCAAATGGTTAGGGAGCAGGTACAGAGTTGGAGATTGGGAATCAGGTTATATCATCATCATCATCCCACCCTAAGTCTTCCATTGCTCCTGGGCCTGAGTCACCCATAATTGGGACTTAGAAATATTTGCAGGGAGGTTTTCAGGGAATTTGTAGCATAAAGTTAATCACATTCTATATTTAAACAAGTCTAGAATTGCATGGCAATTTAAAAGAGCATATTTTATGACTCCACGATCTGTAAGTTACAGTTCCTCTGGGTGGAAAAGGGGGAATGAGGGGAGAATATGATACAAGGGTACAGGTAAGAGTGGGATTGAGGTGGACGGGTGGAGTGTAGGTGTCAGGAGTGGGTATGCAGCACACTCTTTCACACTTCTCATTCTCTTGCATCCTCGCCATGCTCTCTCTGTCCATATGCACTTGCACCTCCTCCACTAACCTCAATACCATCTCTCCTCTCTCAATATCCCCCTTTCTTCCTCATCCACCCTTTTCTTTCTCTTCTCCCCTCACAGCCCTTAACCTGGCTGCTGGCTCCACCGCATGTTAGGCTGGTAGGGCTTGGGAGCCACGCCCGCTATGCTGTTTGGGCCATTGGCAGTGTCTCATTTTCTTTCGCTGGCTAGGCCTGGGGAATACTGTCATCACCGCTACTCCATGCCACTGGCAGAGTCTGGGACTTTTACCAACCATGTTGCTTCTTCTGCCATCAGTTCCAATGGTTGCCTTCTTTTATCTGCCTACCCACTGGGACTCCTTATCTATGACGTCAGGATCACAGATGGAATAATCAGATGGACAAACCAAAAACATAAGAGCTTTAAAATGTTATTAAACAAAGTTTATGCTAGGATTCGTAGGTTGGTGGGCCCTTGGCCCGAGGTGAGAGATGGTACCGCCCACAGGGAGGAGCCCCACTGAGTCTCACTGTCGGGAGGCGAGGTCTGAGCAATAGGTGACACAGCCCAACGAGTACAGGAAGCACAGGAGACTGGGGTGTGGATGCAGTTGCCAGAATAGGTTCCCCTAGTGGTGGCGTGCTGAACAGGCCCTGGGAAGCAGGGAATGCAGGCAGCATATGGAGGAGTGCTTGCGAGGGCGATCCCTGGGGGTGGTGTCACAGGGAGAATCAGCACAGGAGGTATGACAAAGGCTTACCCGAGACACGGGGAAGCCCATGGGTCTCCAGCAGTGCAAGAGGACACTACCCCGAGGAGCGGCGGAGTGCGGTACAGTCTCAAAGATAGGCAAGATGTAACCCGAAGAGCAGGGAGCGTGAGAAGTCACAGCAGTATACGAGACGCTGTCCCGAGGAGTGGGGGAGCAGCACAGTCCCAAGTTCACTACGTGTTACCCCGAGGAGCAGGGGCGTGGCTAGTCACAAGCGATGGCAATGGCCCGCGAAGCGGGGTACACCAGAGCTAGGTCCCACGAAGCAGAGTAGTGAGGTAGTGGCCCGCAGGGCGGGGTACACCTACGTTGGTCTCCACGAGTAGAGTAGTAAGGCAATGGTCTGCAGAGCGAGGCTTGCTACGCTGAGTCTCCACGAAACAGAGTAGAATGGTAATGGTCCGCAGAGCAGGGTACATCGAAGTAGAGTCTCACGGGAAAAGTAGTTCCTGGAGCAACCCCGAGGAGTTGGGGGGGGGGGGGGGGGGAGTGGCAGACAGCGTCCGAGACACAGGGCCCTCCGAGGAGCAGAAAACTAGAGACAGGAGCAGGGCCCCTGAGGAGCAGGTACCTGAGCGTGTCTCACGCCAGGAGAAGCAGGAACCAGGAACCAGCATCCGTAGCAAGAACAGCAGGATTCAGCAAGGATGGAACTCATTGCCAAGTCGATGAGAGCCAGGCCCCGATGGTGCTTAAGAGTCCAGGGCTAGTGATGTCATCAAGGGGAGATACCCCTGAGGTTCCCGCCCTGGCGTCCTTAAAGGAGGGCCATGGAGCGCGCGAGCGCTTAGGGAGGCCCGGGAGAGACATGGCGGTCAACGGCATCCTCACCGCCCTGGGGAGTCCTGGAACAGAGCCATGAGTGTCTGAAGCAACTAGCCACAGCCACGAGTCTTCCCAAAGGAGAGAGGGCAGCAGCATACGAAGTGAGTAATAGCGGTCACAGCCATCTGCGACCGAGGGTCATAACAGTTTAAAGGCAACTTGACTGCCTCACATCTAATAGAAAGACTATACAAACCCCACCAGATTTAGGTTTTTAGATTAGCTCCTACTGTACTTCACATGATAGCTTATCATCTTCATTACAAAATGCACAACTCTTATTATCCATTTTCCAACACGTAGAGCCCCTGTCCTGATGTCACCAACACTTGGAATTGGGTAGAGGGTACAAAGTGAGCCTGCTGACTGGTTTCAACTCCAATTAACAAGAGGCCAAAAACTCCTCTCGACACTTCTGCCATCATACTGCTCCCATTTAATTATCTCTAAAAACTAATGATTGTAACGTTTAAATAGCCTCGTGGGAGCACATGTACCGCGTGTATGCTGGTTCGTGTGAATGGAGGCGGCCATATGCACACGTTATCAAACTGGCTGTACGCGTAATTTTATATGGATACGTGCATGTCTGTGAAAATGCCACCTATACCACATAAGTAGGGGGAGTATTAGTAGATACGTGAGCCAATGCAAAATACCAGTTTCCCCAGTTCATTCCCAGTTAGCCCCGGTAAAGGATAGAACTTCCTAACCCCCTTAGCTAGATAGCCTTCCTTTTAACCTGTTAGCCCCGGCCCTTCAAACTCCGCTGACTAGCCCTGATTTTGTTTTATTTTAAAACTTACACACCATCCATAGCAGAAGTAAAATTACACGGTAGGGGACCCTGGTGCGTGCTTGAAAAGAAACGGAGAAATCTTTCATGCTTGATGAAAAAAAATCACTATTATAAGTAGAATAAATTTAAGCCATATCTTTCCACAATTACTGGCTCATTTCTGCTACTCTTTTGGTCATTTAATGGACTATTAAAAACACAGCTATCATGTGGATTTCCCCATAGCCTGGCTGACCCAACCTACACTACAAGGCTGCCTGCACTTCCTCCAGCTCATCCAGCTGGGACAGTAACATAACAATGAATTAGTCCCTGGAGCATTGATTCTACCAACACCAATAAGTAGTATGCGTCTATTTAACTTTCTCACGCATGCTTAATTTTGCATAATGTAAACAGTTTGTCGACAGCTGATTTGCCTATATGCAAATCAGGGGTTAATGCATGTGATGGTAATGGGTTATTCTCAGTTTATTATGTAATCATGTCATAAATGTGATATGCTAAATTAATTTCTTTCTTCTTTCCAGATTGACACAGGTGAAGCAAATCCCCTGAATGACGGCCAGCCACTGACTGTATCTCTACCTCAGCCTCCACTACAGGGAGGGTTCTCTGTAGAATCAAACTTTTAGCATATCCTCTCCTGACTGCTTGCCTGGCAGCATGTGTGTGGACACAGTCTGGTTTTCATCAGGTAGATTATTCTGAGATCTTCCTGCGAAAGAATGAGTACTGTTAACAGTTTCTATGCATGAGTTCTGGCGGGAACTTTGTTGTGCTTCGTGGTATTCCCTGTGCTGCAGTCATAAGATTGCACTGAACTGAGTTAGCAGCAGTCATGGTATTTCATATCTTGGTTCTTTTCTGGCACCATCTGTAGCAGCCCTCCCCTTTTTTTTTTTTTAGGGGGGGGGGCGTTGTTTAGGAAGGGTAACTTATCATATGTCATTCTTTGTGGCATGCTGTACCCTCATCTCAATGTATTATAGGATGTAGGGCCTAATTTACTAAGACATTTTTCGCCATTCTGTGTCTATAGGAAAAAGCTTAGCAAATCAGAAAGTTGATGCAGCCAATCTTCATTCTTCTGCAGTAGAAGAATTTCTCCTCTTTTTGCAGTGTCATCTTCATATTTAGGAAGGAGCAAGCAAGAAAGGAACAGAAATTCACCAGACTACCAAGCAAGTGGAAAGGCAAGCATGCCAGCATCCTTCTAAATTACCCCTGAAGAGCTACTGGAATTAAACCAAAAAAAACATCTTTATACATACTCGTATCAGATACTGCCGGTGACGGCAGAAAAAGACCATATGGTACGTTGAGTTTGCCCATCCATCCAATTAATTTAGCATTATAATTCTCATCACTTCCTTAGAGACCCCCTGTATTTATTCCATGCTTTCTTGAATTCAGATACCATTTTTGTCTCCACCACTTCCACTGGGAGTCTGCTCCATACATCCACCACCCTCGAAATATAAAGAAATATTTCTTAAGAGTCTACCCCCATTCAACCTCATCCCATGAACCCTCATTCTAGAGCCTCCTTTCCATTGAAAAAAGCTCACCTCCTGTACATGGAAACCTTTGAGATATTTGATTGTCTCTGTCAGATCCCCCATATTTCACCTTTTCTCTAGGATATACATGTTTAGATCTTTAAGTCTATCCCCATATGTTTTAAAACAAAGACCACTGACCATTTTAGGAGCCATCCTCTGGACCAGTTCCATCCTGTTTATATCCTTCTGAAGGTGCGGTCTCCAGAACTGTACACAGTATTCCAAGTGAGGTCTCACCAGGGATCTATACAGGGGCAATATCACCTCTCTTTTTCTGCTGAGCATTCCTCCCCCTATACCGCCAAGCTTTATCCTGTTATTTGGCCACCTTAAGATCATCAGGCACAATTACCCCCAGATCCCACTCCTCCTTTTGTGCTTAGAAGAATTTCACCCCCAATAATATATCTTTTCCTTGGGATTTTGCTCCCTAAATGCATTTTTCAGCATTAAATCTTAGCTGCCAGACATTAGACCATTCCTCAAGCTTTCCATTGCTCTACTCTGATCCAAATGCCATTTCAAAAAGTCAGGCTTTGATTTATTTTCAAAAAGTCAGATAATTGACTTCCATTCTCGTTGCTGAGCTCAGTATGCATGTATGCTACTGCTTTAGCTATGTCATGCTTGCATAATTGATTGTTTTGCTTCATTTTTATTTTGTTATGACTGGATTTTAAATGGTTTTGGATGATTGTTATTGTAAATCGCTTTATCATACACAGAATGGCAAATAAGTTTTAAAAACTAAGCTATTGTTCGATAGTTATGTTGTACTACAGTTATGACTGTAATATGTGCCTGAAAAAGCCTTTTGTGATATTAATTTATATTAAATATAGAGCAATGCTTCCTAAACCTGTCTTGGTGACCCTATAGCCAGTTAGGTTCTCAGGATATCAGCAATGAATATTCATAAGAGAAATGTGCATGCATTTATGCCCCAACATCTGCAAATTTAACTCCTGCATATTTATTTTGGATATCCTGAAAACCTCACTGGTTGTGGAATCACCAGGCCAAGTGGAGGCAGGCCTAATGTAGACAGTACCCAAAATACTGAGGAGAAGAAGTCCATCAGATTCATACTGAGAGGCTGTGATAGTATGGTTTAGCTGCACATATGTCCAGTAAAAATGTGAATGAGGGAATATGATGTAAATTAATAAAATTAGGTTTAAATTAGGAAAAGAGATAGTAGACACATTGTAAATGAGATTCTAGTAGTTTAGGGCATAGCAAAGAGATTTTAAAAGTGCGAGCACCAGGATTTTCAGCAGGAAAATTGGCAGTAGCCCTTTACAAGTGAATTTTGCTTGGAATACTGTTAACCAGTGTTTAACAGTGGAGGAAAGTTGCTAACTTTTTCAAGGTGTTATGTGGTAGCATAGAAAAAGCAGGTTTCTTGTTAGCTTTCCTATTTTTCAGCAAGCGTGAAAGATTTAAAAGTATCAAATTCACTCCCATAGGAAATAATGAGAATGGCAGTGACTGGGGCCAGGATTAAACCAGCCTGGAGCCAAAGTAAATATGACCATGTCTGAGGGCTCCGGGAGATTAATAAAAGGCATGGGTGTATTTAAGTGACCAGGTTTTTGTGGGCACGTCTGTGCTGTGGGTAAAATTGTAAGTGTTAATGAAGCATCTAAGGTAGGAGTCCCCGAACTTGGTCCTCTAGGGTCACAGCCAACTCAGATTTTTCAGGATGTCTAGAATGAATATATATGAGATTTACTTGCATACAATGGAGGCAGTGCGTGCAAAATGATCACATACATATTCTGCGTGGCAATCCTGAAAACCTTCAAGAACCGAGTTCGGGGTCCCCTGTTTTAGGGGGTCCTCTCGTCAATTCTGAATATCTTTTTTGGCTGTAACAAATCTTTTTTTTTTTTGGGTGTGGATTATCACAGGAATATCCTCTTTTAAAACAGTGACTATTCAGCTAAATTGGAATATCTCCATTATTTGCCCTCCATAGGCCAAAATGCATTTGGATAAACTGAGCCCTTAATAACCAGTAGTGATGGAAGTATCCTCATCTAGAGAAGAAAGTGATCTTTTTATTTTTTGTTATAATTATTCAAACTTTTTTCTACTAATTTGTTTCAAAGCTTGTAAAAGGTAACGGATTAACGGTTGCCAAAAGTTCTTCCTTTACCCATGAAGCAGCTACAACACAAGTGGCAAGCTTCTCCACATACCTCACTGCCAAGGTGCCTCAACCCTGCCATGAAGGGATCGCTTTTAAGAGTCACAGGTTTCTGATTATGTGAATATTTAATATAAAAAGATTTAAAAATAAGAGTCAGAGGATAAGTCAGTGTCCATACCTGGGCAAGATTTGACCTATATGCTAAGACTGACAACAAAGGTGCCAATTAGTGCTAATTGTGGATTTGATAGAGTTCTATAAACTATTCATGATTTTGCACTACCTAAAATTAATATATATATATCTATATGCCAAATGTGTTTATAATGAATCTGCACTGAGGTAATTTGCATATACTTAGTTAACATGATGCAAAAATTACCTATGCCGGGGATGTCAAAGTCCAGTCCCTAAGTACTACAAATTGGCCTGCTTTTTTTTAGAATAAGCAAAATATGCAAAGTAACCATATTGTTATTTAAACTAAAGATATGATATGCAAATACAGTTCATAAAAAGTCATAGTCAAGTTTTGTTTTTTTTAGGGGGGGGAGGGTGTCATTTTCGTCTTAAATCTCTGAGCTTCCAGCTCACTCAGAATTGGCCACCATTTGAGCTACAATGCTTCAATAGCAGTTACCAAAGAACTTTATCCCATTTTAATATCCCTCCCATCTGCCTAATCCTGTCAATACAGGGACAGTCCTAACCAGTATCCAGAACCCGGTGTGCATACAAACTGAATCTAGTCAGTAGGTGACATTATTGAGCTTTCCCTCCTTCTGGGGCCCATAAACACATTGTGTATGTTCTGAAAAACAAACCTGGTTGTTTAGTAGTTTAGGGCATAGCAAGGTACAATTAGATCTTACCTGCTCATTTTCTTTCCTCAAGTCCTGACAGACCAGTCTTCACAGTGGGTTTTGTCCCCCTACCAGCAGATGGAGGCAGAGTTCCTGATCTTTCCCCTGAGGTTCAGCAGGGAAGGAGTCAGTAGATTCTTAAACAAGCTGGTTCTTAAGACCTTTACATCCTCCTTCACTATCTATTCTTGCCCTTTCTCTCTCTCTTTTTTTTTTTTTTTAATACTTCAAATAACTTAAAGGGAAAAAGAAAAAAGTGCTCTGGACACATTTCCGTGGGGGATCCTGCTTGGGCGGGCAGATCTCGTGCTCCCTGCACCCCCCGATACTTATCTTTGCTAAGTCAAAAAAGGGCAACACAAACAAAACAAAAATGTATTCAGCCCAACCCTGGCTTGCAAACACAACCAAAAGCAAAAGATAAGGAGACAGAATAGGTGTGCTCTTACCAGCTGTCCTGAGGAGCTGTGCTAATTTTGCCATCTTCTTTTTTGATAGCACTAGGTTCCCTCTTGTGACCTTAACACTTATTTGGCAAAATAATATTCCTGTTTCTTTTATTCTCTTTTGTTTTTTTCCTTTTTCTTTGGTTGTACCACTCAGAGTGGAATTTTGGACTTGTCTGTCAGGACTTGGAGGAAAGAAAATTAGCAAGTAAGATCTAATTGCACCTTCTTCTTTATCCTGCCAGTCTAGTCTTCACAGTGGGATGTACCTGAACTGTACTCATCCCAGCTGAGAAAGTCCCAGGGCGGCATCCAAGGATCCCTAGCAAGTTTTGTTCCCTCTCTTTCATGTACATGCAGCCTGTAATGCTTTGTAAACATGTGTACTGAGGCCCTCGTAGCTGCCCTGCAAATGTCAATGCGTGCTACTGATCTAAATTCAGCCCAAAAGAATGCTTGTACCCCTGTTGAGTGTGCTCTTAGGTCTCACGGCACCTTTCTACCGTTCATTATGTACCCTGAGGCAACAGCCTCCTTGATCCATGTTGCAATAGAGGTTTTAGATTTTGCTTCTCCTTTTCATTCACCTGAATGCAGAATGAATAGCCTATCTGACTTCTGAAACTGTTCATGGCTTTTAAATGTTTTAAGAGGATTCTTCTAATATCCAGAAGTTGGAGATCCTTCCTTTTATCAATGTAATCCACCTTTCTGATTCCTGGTAGGGAAACTGATTGGTAGATGTGGCATTCCGTCACCATCTTAGGGAGAAAGGAGGAACTGGACTAATCGTTACCATTTTTCTTGAAAAGGAAAGATATGGTTCCCAGCATAATAGGGTTTGGAGCTCTGATATTCTCCTTTGTAAGCATAGTGCCACCAAGAAACCATCTTCCGAGTCAAGTCTCTTAACTTGAATTTATTGAGTGCTTCATAAAGGGCCTTTGGTAATGCTCTTATGACTAGGCTGGTAGCAGCGGTTTATGTGGGGGCCGAAGGTGTTTTGCTCCCCTTAGGAACTGGAGAACATCTGGGAATAATGCAATGGATGAGCCACTTACCTGCCCCCCTGTAGCATGTGATTGCTGACACTTGGATTCTCAAAGAACTTACTGCCAGACACTTTTCTAGGCCATCCTGTCAGAACTACAGTATCGTTGTCATATCCACCTTCCTCAAGCACATGCCCCTTTGTGTGCATCAATGCTCAAAGAGCCTCCAGACTCTGGCATAGGTTAGTGACATAGATCTCTTTCTTCCTCTAAGTAGGGTTGAAAGCGCTTGTGAAGAGTATCCTCTTCTCTTGAATCCATCTCTCTCAATAACTATGCCATAAGAGAGAATTGAGCTGAATTTCCCATCTTGATAGGTCCTTGCTTCAGGAGTCCTGAAACTGGGCTGAGCCTGATTGGTTTGTCTGCCTTTAATTTCATCGGGTCTGCATACCATTGCATCCTTGGCCAGTCTGGAGCCACTAGAATCACCGGCTCTTGGGGGACCTGCAATTTTATTAAGGATTCTCCCTGTCATGGGCCAGGAGGGAAAAATGTACAGCAGTGGTTCATTGGGCCACTTCTGGGCTAATGCATCTATTTCCTTGGGCCCCCATTCTCTTCTTCTGATGAAGTTGCCTGGCTTGGTATTGCTTCTTTTGGCCATCAAGTCCCACTGGGGTTGTCCCTAAGGGGCTATTTGTTGATACTCCTCCTCTGACAATTCCCATTCTTCTGGGTCCAATCTTTGTCGACTTAGGAAGATTGCTTAGACATTGCCCGCCCTGCTATATTGGTCACTAAGATATCTTGGAGATGCTCTTCTGCCCATGACATTATCTGAGATACCTCAAATAATATGTGTGACCTTCTGGTTCCTCCCTGCCGGTTTATATAGGCTACTGTTGTGGCATTGTCTGAGAGAATTCGGACTGGTTTCCCCTCCAACTTCACTCTGAAGTGATTTAGGAGTAGCCAGACCACCCTGTTTTCTAACCTGTTTATGGAGAATTCTCTCTTTTTTATGTCAAGAATCCCTGTGTCACCTGTCCTTCACAATGCGTTCCTCAGCCATGGTTGCTGGCGTCCATTGTCAGTAGGACCCATTGTAGGGGTTCTAAACTGGAGTCTTTGGTCAAGTTGTCCCTCACTTGCCATCATTGGAGGCTTTCCTTTACTCGAACCAGCAGCGGCAGTCTCTGGCTCTGTGGCACCCCACTGGCTAACAGGTGCTCCTGCAATGATCATATATGTGCCTTTGCTCAAGGTATCGCTTCAATGGCTGCCACCATTCACCCTAGCACCTATAGGTAGGCTCTTGCTCTGAGTTCCTTGGTAGATAGCATCGTCTGCACCTGCTGCTGCAGCTTGCAGCAGCAGGTGCAGACGATGCTATCTTGTCTTCCAGCAGAGATACTGTCCCTTTGTTTGTGTCGAAGACAGCTTCCAGATACTTGAGAATCTGGCTGGGCAAAAGTGACTTTTGAGTTTGTTCACTATCCATCTCAGCTTCTCTAGTTTGTTGTATAATTCTTTTTCTTGCGAGGGTTCCCCCCTGCTGGGTGTCTGCTCTTACCAGCCATTTGTCCAAATAGAGATGGACTCTGATCCTTTCCTTCCATAAAGAGGCCACTACCATCATGAACACCTTCATGAAAGATTTTGGTGCCATTGCCAGCCCAAAGGGTAGTGCCTGGAACTGGTAATGCTACCCCAAAACCGCAAAATACAAAAACTTCTGGAAACTTTCCTGCATTGGTATATGCAGGTAGGCTTCCATCAGGTCAAGAGAGGAGCGAAACTTGCCTCTTCTTACTGTGTCTTTCACTGTCCCCAGAGATTCCATCCTGAAGTGAGGAATCCTGAGAATCTGATTTACATTTTTTAGGTCAAATACAGTCTTTTTTTTTCGGGACTATGAAATATATAGAATATGTCCGTCTTCCTCTTTCTTGGCTGGGCTAGTGTAGACAGTTGGCTCGGAGATCCAGCAGCGTGGCCACTGTATCTTGAACTGCCTGCCTTTTTGCCTTGCTGCAACATAATAAGATAAAACTCTTCCTTTATGGTCTCCTTTAGATCCGGGTAATAGCTCTCTCTTAGGATGTGAAGACCCACCAAACTGATGTCATTCTAGTCCACTTGTGATAAAACCTTTCAGCCTGCCTCCATCCTGTGGGAGTATCAAGTGGGTTTGTGCTCTGTCACTGCACTCTCTTGATAGGAAGCTGACCTCCGATACCAGTGTCTCTGGAGCCACATCTGGCTTTTCGAAAGGGCTGTCTCAGGGGTCCCAGCCTGACTTCTCTGATAGGCTGGGGCCTTGATCATCCAGCCTGATGTCTCTGAGCTACTGCTTACTTCCCTCTCTCTGTGGCCTTCTGTTTCTGTCCTCCGGGTAGTCTCTAAGTTCCTCATTGGTTTTTCCAGATCCTCTCCAAAGAGTAATTTCCCCTTGAAGGGGAACTAACTCAGCTTAGCTACTGACATAGAGTCTGCTGCCCAATTTGTTTTAGCCATAGCAACCACCTGACCATTACTCCTGTGGCAGTTTCTTCGATGTGATTCTAATTAGAATGAACAGGGCGTCTGCTTTTGACTCTGCTTGGGCTGCTTAAAGCTATTGGGTCCTTCCCTGTTACCACCTTGTGGGACTTATAGTAGTGTACAGAGCAAGGCATTCACTGAATGCAGTACCAGGCTACACAATTCAGATTCTTTCCTGAGGAGGGTTTTAAAGGACCGCACCCCCCTCGACCAGGATGGCAGTCTTCTTAGAGGCTGTTGCATCTATTCTACAGCAGGCTGTCTCTCCCTGCCTGGCCCATCACATACAGTTTCTCCATATTTTTTTCTATTACATAGCCTCATCTCTGTTGATGTCCACTCCACTGCAATCATATCCTGAATTGCTGAGTGGATAGGGAAAGCCTTTGTGGGTTTCTTATTCCCTGTGAGAAGAGGCTCGATTCTTTCGGCTGCTCCTTTGTCAGCCTGAGGACCTGAGAGGCCTTAGAAATAAGGGCTTGCAGCTCTTCGGCTCTGAACAGTCTCATGGCCTGTTCCCAAATCTTCCTCCTTATCATCTTCCTCCAAGAAGTCTACCTGTGAAGAGCCCTCTGGCTCATCTGAGGCCTGCTCCTGTGACCAACTGAACTTTTCCCCCCTCTGGGGTCAAATTTACCCTGGAGGGTTCTGCTTCAGGGGACTTCAATGAGAGGCTACCTGAAAGGGTCAGCTTGCCCTTCATTTCATGGTAGGCATTGTGAATCAGCAGAACAAATTAAGTAAATAAATCCTCCCCCCCCCCCCACCTGGACAGTGGGCAGGGGCATGACCCACGATGATTACATGTTCTGTTACTGTCGATAATAGTGGGCTAGCTAGTGGGAGGAGAACAGCCAGGCCTTCCTCCCCACTGCATTCTCCCATGGCCCCCTTCCATAGAATCGACGCAATTGCAGCAATATGATCCCATCATGGTGGGGACGAGCAGTGCTCCACAAATGAGGCACTTTTTCCCCCTCTCTATATAGTCATGGCTTACCTCAGGTGAGGGGAGTTCAGGGCTTGGGCTGGGTTTGCAGGTTTCTGAGGCCTACTTACCTCCACTACTTGCACCACTTCCTGTTCCTTTTCTTTTTCTCAGTCAGGAAATGTAAGGCCATTAGCCTGATCTCCCAGCGGGAGCAAAAAGCGACCATAGGAGGGCCATCATCCCAAGAAGGATCCCCGATTCAGCCTGGGCGTCTCCTAGGGAAAGCGATCTCAGTGAGGTCATTGTCCCTGCCAATTCCTCTTGCTAAACCAGCTTCACCTACCAATTTGTTGGAGGCAGAAAATACTGCTGAACCAGCCTATATAGAGCAACCTCGGGGAAAAGGTCAGGAATTCTATCTCCATCTGTTGGCATGGGAGACAAAACCTACTGTGAAGACTGGTCTGGCAGGACGAAGAGTAAAGAGATTTTTAAAGTGTGAGCACCAGATCTACAGCAGGAAAATTGGCAGAGGCCCTTTAAGAGTGAATTTTGCTTGGAATGATGTTAACCAGTGTTTAAAAACTGAGGAAAGTTGCTAAACTTTTTCAGGTGTTATTTGATAGCATAGAAAAAGCAGATGTGTTGTTAGCTTTCCTATATTTCAGCAAGTGTGAAAAAAGAGATGTAAAAGTATCAAATGCATTCCTATAGGAAATAATGAGAATGGCAGTGACTGGGCCTGATTGAGCCACTCACAAACTGGAGTTTCTTAACCCTGGCTTAGAATATCCATGCTGTAATGAATTTTGGAAATCCTGGTTTTCTTAAGATGGAGGAGTCCATAATTCAGAAAATACACTTTTAGTTAATATAAAATAAACAGAACTAAACCAGCATGTTCTTAATAATTTAGACCCATCTAGTCTCAAACACCCAGTTACTATCTGAATCATCTTTGTACTTCTGTTCATTTCAGAAGGCATTCAGCCATCTCCTATGATTCACTCTCTGCTGGATATATTGCTGTATCTTCTATATCAAATGTTAGTGCTAGATCTTTCATAAATCTTTCACACTTATTCATCATTCTTCCCCTTCCAGCTCCTTCATTCACAATTTAAACATCTGAATTGTCAAATATCTCTCGTGTCTCCAAATTTTATACTTTCTTGCCCCTTTGCTTCTAGCGTACAACAGAGACCAGACTATGTACCTGATGATGGAACAAAACATACCAAGTAAAAGTCAAATAATGGATCCGGTTACCAGCTGAAACAGAAAACCCGGGTTTGATTCCCAGACCCAGTTTCTGGTGCTGGGCTGGCCACAGTTAAGGACATTATAAAGACAGTGCTGATAAGCCCTGGGGGAAAGCATCCCAGCCATCACATGACGACAACACCAAACGGCCAGATTCATGATCCACGCTAATTAAATTCCAAAGGGAGTCATGATCTGGAGCCCCGGGCTGAGCACTTTCAAATTGCCCACCCGATGTGTACACCTAGGTGCGTATGTTATGTTCATGTGTAAGTTCACCCAAACTATGTGGTAGAGCTTTCACTTATGTGAAAATGTTTCTATTTTAGGATGGTATGCATGCAAGTTTATGCACGAAATGTATGCCCTCTGGATAGCAGATGCAACATATGCAGGGACTTTGGGTGAGATCATTTTCAAAGTCAGTGTACATTTCCGTAGAAAATCAAAGTAACTTATATGCAGCATTTGCTATATAAATTACCCGCAGTGTTACAAAATTACCCTCTATATTAGCATGACTTATTGAACCTTGTTTCCCTGTAGGATTCGTTCTCCGTGTTTGCCACATTTCCTTTTACAATTCAACACCTGCACAACCCTGCCAATGTTCAATGCCAAACTGCCAGCTACCAAGCACTTTTGTGAACGCCATCCCAAACAGGGTCCATTCTAATTAAAACCGTGAACAGAGCTGGGTTCAAATATTTGTCAACTTCCCCAGTAAGAGGCATTTGTAAATCATTTTGAGCTTGTATTAAATAAACAAATAAATCATGTAGGGATTTACAGAATTTCGCTGTAGCAACTGATGTGTTCATTCAATGGATTGGGGTGGAGCAGAAGCTAATTTGAAACTAGCAGGTTGCAAATTAAGGATGTTCCATAGTCTTGGAACAGAAGCTGCTGGAGACATTCAAGGTGGTATATTCATTAGTAAATACTGATGAATATAATGTAAGATTCCCATTGCATACTTCTGTGAACCATTCCAGTTTTACTATAAGCTTATCAGGTAGATCTGGACAAGGAAGAAACTACCTAGGCTATACTTTCTAGATCAGAAAGCACAGGCATACCCGATTAACACCACCATAAAAGCAGAAATGGCTCTCATCGCTGTGCAATAGGAGTCTTATGGTGCGCCCCAATGCGCAAGTCAATAAAGGCATAAGGTACACAATAAGCCATGTAGACTCAGCTGCCGAGTACACACAGTCGTATTTCTTTCCTCAAGAGAAACATATGTGATGAGAGAACTAGGATAAAATGAAAACAGCACACAATGTATAAAGGTACCACGTGTGCAAAAATGGCAGAACATCTAGGCCACTTACCAGAGGATGGAAACCCTTTGCGTGTGTGACTGCAGTGCTTTAAAGATGCCCATGGAAGTGAGCAGACGGAGAGTAACGAGGGTCTTGTGGAAACATGATGGTACCATTTTGTGTCTTTTTGTATGATTACAACCTGACAGTATTGTTTTTAGCCAGTTTCCTTCAAACAGACTGACGGAATTATATGTTGACATTACTATGAAATCTTAGGATGTATCCTGTTAACCACGCCAGTTTGATTAGCTTTGATTGACAGCTAATGTCTATGTGGAAAGTGAAATATCTCAAAGAAGATGTTAAGCTGCCGCATGCCTTTTATATTGAAATAACAGCTTTGAATAATTTAATTTGAGATCACCTGAGGAATTTCATCAAAATCATATTCTATTTATATTTTCATAGCATGCATCCTTGCCACAGGTGAAAATAAATGTTTCCAGTCTGCCGCTATGGGAATATTTATTATTAATTTTTTTACTATACAAATGGCATGTCAGAGTTGTTACAGTACATGCAGCTTCATCCCCTTCACCTTCCATTATTGCCTCTAAAGGCTATAATGGCATCAACTTACTAAAAATTCACATTTTAACCATCGCAGAAAGCCACCAAATTTCACTCACAGAGGACTCTGAAGGTAGTTTCAGAGGTACTTGATATAGCGGAAGTTCAGCCTGCAACAGCCTAGTGTTCTGAAGGCCATGTCTAATACTCTGGGGTTAATTTATAAAAGTTTTGTGCTGCCACATGGTGTGGCAGCTCTCTCTGAACTGCCACAAAATATCATTCAGAATCTCTGTTTCTACAATATGCATGCAGCCCAAGTATACCTGGAGGCATTTGTCTATGCCAACTGCAGGAGACAAATTTAGACAATAAACATTGGCAAAGAGAAAACAATCTCTCCAAAATATGCCATTGGACCACTCATGCCATTTTCTTCAAGATAAAATACAAATAAAGAAAGAGGGCCAAAGCTCCCTAGAAGCAGGTCATTGCTGCTTCAGGTACCAGCCCATAAATGTAATGCAATGAACTGCCAGTTCCCCATTCCCACCACCATTAAGAGCTGACCTCACAACTCCTATTTATGAAGCCACTTGTTGCATTAAGTGAAACGTCTTGCAGGTTGAGTTCAGTTGAGATGATCAGTTCTCTGGGAGGCTTCAGCTGATCCCACAGTGGAATGATCTCTACCCAAAATATCGAGTTGATATGCATCTTTATGTCCCCAAATTTACTAAACAACCCATAGTCAAGAAGTTTAAGTGAAAAGACACCTGAACGGAGAACTTGCATTTACCAGTAAACCTGTTTCATTCATGCCTTTTCTATGGTGCATTCTTTCTCACATAGGAACGTAAAGCAAAATTTCTGTGCTAGTTAAACAGGAAAATGTCCACACTGCTTCCAGATGTTAGGTTGAAGCAATGAAGTTTTTTGTACCTAGCAACCATCTGAAGGCTAGGTTTTAAAGATACTCTAAGGGGCGGATTTTAAAAGGCGCGCGAATAGCCTACTTTTGTTTGCGCTCCAGGCGCAAACAAAAGTACGCTGGATTTTAGTAGATACGCGCGGAGCCGCGCGTATCTGCTAAAAACCTGGATCGGCGGGCGCAAGGCTATGGATTTTGTATAGCCGGCGCGCGCCGAGCCGCACAGCCTACCCCCGTTCCCTCCAAGGCCGCTCCGAAATCGGAGCGGCCTCGGAGGGAACTTTCCTTTGTCCTCCCCTCACCTTCCCCTCCCTAACCCACCCACCCGGCCCCTGTCTAAAACCCCCCCTTACCTTTGTTGGGGGATTTACGCCTCCCAGAGGGAGGCGTAAATCCCCGCGCGTCAGCGGGCCTCCTGCGCGCCGGGACGCGACCTGGGGGCGGGTCCGGAGGGCGCGGCCACGCCCCCGGGCCACCCCGGGCCGTAGCCACGCCCCCGGAACGCTCCCGACACGCCCCGAAAACGCTGCGCGGTTCGGGCCCGCCCCCCGACACGCCCCCTCCGAAAACCCCGGGACTTACGCGAGTCCCGGGGCTCTGCGCGCGCCGGTAGGCCTATGTAAAATAGGCTTCCTGGCGCGCAGGGCCCTGCTCGCGTAAATCCGCCCGGTTTTGGGCGGATTTACGCGAGCAGGGCTCTGAAAATCCGCCCCTAAGAGTTTATGCTGAATGTTATGTTTAGTTAGCCTGCTTTACCACTTATCTGCTTCTGAAGTTTGTTATAATTAAATAGATATACTGTTAAGTTTATAGAATTTCTTGCAGCTCAGAGGTTTTTTTGAAGTTACACAAATATAAAACAGTATTAAACAGTCTAATAATTAAAACACTTGATTTGTGTTATTAAATTCTAGTTTAATAATGATCAATTTAACAATAAGGAGTCTATTTATTGTCTGGCGTTAATGCCTGCATTACCAAATGCCCCATCTACTAAGCATGGTAGCATGTATAATTTGCATGCACATTAACCATAATGCAAGGTTGTGCTAACTGCATGCAAAATGACCCCAAAAGAGGGCTGGTACAAGCAAGTTGGTAAATTTACTATCCAGCATTAATATGTAATGGCCTTAGCATAGGCAACACTGGAGGAGTATCCTAGTGGTTGGAGCAGCAGGTTGAGAATCAGGGAAGTCAGGGTTCATATCCTGCCAATGCTCCTTATGACCTTGGGCATTCCTTCATCCTTCACGGCCTCTGCTACAAGCTTAGAGCCTGATTTATTAAGGCTTTTCTTCTAACATGTGCCTGTGGGAAAAATGCTAGGTAAATGAGGCCCTTAGATTGTGAGCTCTCTGGGGACAGGAAAATACCTACTGCACCCGAATATAACTCGCCTTGAGCTACCAATGAAAAGGCATGAGCTGAATCTAAAACACAATAAAAAGCTAGAAACTTAAATAGACCTCAGGCGATGTAGTTAACTTTCTAGGTATTCAGGGCACACTATTATTTATTTATGAACATCTGATATTCTGCTTTTTCCTGAAGTTGGTCTCAAGGCAGATTGCAATAAATTTAAATGAACAGAGACAGTAGAACAGCTTACAATCAAATCAGAATTTACAAGTAATGTAGCAGGATAGGAAAACCCATTTATAAATCATTTCAAGACCCAGTTGTATATAGCATAGGGTGGGGAAAGGAGTGAATGAGCATCACTTTTGCCCCTTTCTTTGTCATCAACACCCCCTCCCCAAATATCCAGAAAAGGATTTGAAGCAGGAAAGGTGACCTTGGCAAATTATTTTTCCCTTCATTGCTTCAGGTACAAAAACTTAGATTGAAAGCCCTCTGGAGATAGGGAAATACCTACAGTACTTGAATGTAATCCACTTTGAAGCACCAAAAAAACAGAATATAAATATAATAATTAAACAGTGGGGTCCGAGGGACAACCCTGGCCCCAGCAAATTTCGCAGAGGGGACTTGGGAGGGCCTGACTGGATTCAGGTCAGCTCAGCCGGTAGGCCCAGGCCCTGCAGATTTCTTGAGGGGCAGAAGAGGGGTTGAAGGGACTTGGGGAGGCCCATTTTATTTTATGGAGTGGGGGGGGGGGGGGAATTTTTCTTTAATGACTGTTTTGGGAACTGAACTAAAGAAAATCATTAAATGAACTGAAAAATGAAAAAAAAAAAAAAAAATCCCCTGCAACAGACAATTAATGAGCATCCATTTTCCTAACCCGTGGCTGTGCCCAGGTTAGGAAAATGGGCACTCGTAAAATTAAGCGTCCTTTTTCCTAACCCACTCTGACAGCCACCTCTCCGAGGAGGCACTAGTGGCGCTCAGTTTCTCTATGCATCTATCCCTTCCTACCATGTTAAAAGCAACCATCTCCAATGATGTCAGATTCTTGGGCCAAATTTAAATTTCAGTATACAGAGACATGACGCACTGTTTATAGTTCCTTGACTGATACCTTCTATCTATAATTTTAGATTACCTTAATAACATTTAGTAATGAGAAGTAGGCAAATTAATTTGTTTTGGTTCATTTTCTTGTTGCAGTGGATTTTTTTTTTTTTTTGCATTTTTCAGTTCATTTAATGTTTATTTTCTTTAGTTCAGTTCCCCAACCAGTCATTAAAGAAAAATCCCCCCCCCCCCCCAATAAAACAAAATGGGCCTCCCCAAGTCCCTTCAACCCCTCTTCTGCCCCTCAAGAAATCTGCAGGGCCTGGGCCTACCGGCTGAGCTGACCTGAATCCAATCAGGGCCTCCCCAAGCCCCTTCTGCAAAATTTGCTGGGGCCAGGGTTGTCCCTCGGACCCCACTGTTTATTTAATATATTTATATTCTGTTTTTTTGGCGCTTCGAAGTGGATTACATTCAAGTACTGTAGGTATTTCCCTATCTCCAGAGGGATTTCAATCTAAGTTTTTGTACCTGAGGCAATGGAGGGAAAAATGATTCGCCCAAGGTCACAAGGAGTAGCAGTAGGATTTAAACCCTGCCTTTCCTGCTTCAAATCCCTTTCCGGATATTTGGGGGGGGGGGGGGGTGGTGATGGAAAAGAAAGGGGCAAAAGTGATGCTCATTCACTCCTTTCCCCACCCTGTTCCTTTTAAAAATGATACCAGCTGCCCTGAAGGTGGGTGAACATGTCATCTTGATTACAAAATTAGCCTAAACTTTCCTGAGTTGGCAAGACCTGGCATACATGCAAAGTGGTAACTTTCAGTTTTCATGGTGGCCTCACGCTCCATCTTCAGTGTGGCTTTCTGGTTTATGGTCCAGACTGTACCTGCACGCGAGTATTTTCTGCAAATTTCATGGCTACTCTTCAGTAAAGTTACTGCAAATTGACCTGGCACTAGAAAATATTATAAATCCGGTCACTAGGGAGCACAGTGGCATCCAGATACCAGAGATTCTTTTAAGATCCATAGTCTTTTGGACTGTGAGGCTCAATGGCCCTAGATATGCATGGGAGAAACAAGTTTGGTGCATGCCAGGTCCTATGCTTAGATCCTTTCTGGGTTGTTTGTTACTTACAGCCTCAAACAACACTGTAAGTTGTTTGTTTGTTTTTTTTTAACTGTGGCTCTTCAGGTGCGGAATAATCTGTTGTTGATTCGATCAGAATTAAATTATTTAAGGTTTCTCAAGCAAACTAAGGAATGGTTGTTCCTGAGGATGAAGCAATTTAATGATGGGTGGTTGTCTCTTGGAGGGCTCTTCTTTCAGTTAAGCATATTGGAAGCTTTCTTTCTTTTTTTTTTAATACCTATGTTTTGTTTTTATCTATATTGTTTGATTTATGATTATGCTTGTTAATTTGTAAACCACATTTATTATTTTTAACTGATTATATAATGCATAAATCTGTTAAATAAATACTTGTGTGGATCTAGTCACTTTGTATATTCTGAGTTAAAATGAATCCAGAAATAAACCAGAGATTTAAGGTGTACCAAATGAGTTAGTGCTCCTGGTATTATACAACATCAGCACCAGTGGTGGGAACCTAATAAATAAAATGCAGGGCATTTGAAGATCCTTTTGTATAATAACTATAATTAACTGTTTTAGGTTTTCCTCTAGTCCTGCAAGATCATCTTGATGTGCTTAGTTTCAAGAAGCATTTAAAGACCTCTTTGTTTTCCTTAGCATTTCCTTAGGCTGGTTAATAGGAGTAATAGGCTTTATATGGCTTAGGACTTTTATGAGGATAAGTATTTAACCTGATATTTATTTGTATGTAGTTTATGTTTATGATTGTTTTTTATATGGTTGCTATCTGCCTTGAAATTTTTTCATAAGGCAGAATAAAAGCATTTTTAATAAACAGGTTTTTGAATTTAAGTATTAGGGGAGATGTTGTTCTCTGTATCATTGTATGTTCTTTTCATTATTGAAAGGCGAGTAAGAGATAGATATGATGATGACATAATATACTCTATCAGACTGCATTATGGAGGTCACCAACTTCTATGGCTTCAGAAACTGAGCCACAGTTCCTTAAACTGAAGAATAATCTTTCAGATACACTAGTCCCCAGGCAGGAAATGCCATGTTCTTTAAAATAGATCCCCTCCAACCAGAGCCAATGATGGTAAAAATAAACCAAGAAAAAGGGCTCGCAACACAAAAATCTGAAATATTCAAACACACCATTTACTATGCAAGCTGATGAATTAGATATTCTTTAAAAAGACTATGGGCCTGATTTACTAAGCTCCCCCTCCCCCAACAGACCCAGAATTGGGTGGGGGAGGGGGGGAGAGAACCTTTGTGAACCAGGTCTGGTGTGGTTATAACATGTTTTTCGCTGTGTAATATTAGCTGTGAATTAAACTGTCTCTGCCCTTGTCCACAAGGCCCCTTTTGCCCCCTCCAGCAACAACATCTCCATTTTTATTGCTGCCACAGGCTAACAGACTAGTTAAAACACAATTAGTTCAATTTCACATTTCCTAGCAGCCGAAAAATTTCATGTTATTCCAATCATACTGGATGGATGCCAAGTTCACGAGACACAACCTTGCTGATTTATCCAGTCCATTTTAATACTTTAGAAATGCTGGTAAAACACGACTCTCCTAATTACGCAGGGATCAGCGCACGGTGTCCCCCTCACCCAGGATTCTCCCAGAAGGAATGCAATCACCTGCACTCCCCCTAATTTCACCATGCAATTCCAACTAATTTCATCTTAGTACAGTGCTGTCAGACAACTCCCTTGTCTCTGTGGTTTCAATCGATTAGCTCAATGTCTCTATAATGCATCACCAGCTGCCAGGCACAGAACTGGACGCTTTGCAAGCATTTCAGCTAAAAGACAGTTTAATTACTATACCCAGCATCTCAAAGGCACAGACACAAAGAATTTGAAGATAATTATTGAAATATTAGGTGTCAACAAACCACTTTATAACCAAGCAAACAATGACCATCAATAGGCAGATGGAACAAGAATGTCAGATTTTTTAAATTATAAACAGGGCTTTATATTTTAATGGACTCTAATGTATGCAGGCAAATGGAATAGTATTAGCATTTCAGTTTACATAAAGCAAATGTGCTTTGGGGGTAATTCTTTAGCTGGAAGTATAGACAGCAAATTTCAAACCTCACGGTGCAATGATGGTATGAAATCACAGACTTTGCTGACAGTATCCTGTGCATCAGGAAACAGTTGTTTTAAAGAAGACAAAAATGAATTACCTTTGGATAGATAGTTACCAAAACAGATGGTTAACTCCTTTCAATTCACTTTTTTTTTTTTTGCATATGAGTTACCACAGAAGAACAATGCAACCAGCCTATTTTAAGAGCTATCTGAATCCAACTTGCACAATAGGAAATTAGAAACTTTTGTCTGTATGTATGGCTTGGACTATTCATTGTGAGATCTTTAAAGAAATATTCAGTATAATAATGAGGGTGTATCTTGAATGAAATGCCTGCTAAGCATTCAGTTCCAAGAGAATCCTGGTTCAAAGATGACTCCATGCTGGAGAAGATCCTGAAAGACTAGACAAACTGAACAATACATTTGAACATATCAGATTGTGTTGCATTGAGATATTTCATGCCATCATTTTAGTTTGTGTGTGCCACTAAAATAAAAAAATAAAAAAAAGTGACATGTTTCTGATGCTTGATTCCTCCACTGACATATAAGGAACTCCAGCATGCCAGCGGGAACTGCCCAGGCAATGCCTCTGAGACTTGGCTGCATCTTGATTATTGCCTCTTACATACAGCAAGAGGATAAGAATAGGTGTGATGTACAAAGGGTTCCACTATAAAAATTATCAGCATGGAAACAGTGACTTCAGAAAATGGCAAAATCATTTTAGGCAGAACAATTTTCTCTTAAGGTGTATAATTTTGAAAGGCACTACCTTACTAAGAATGAAACAGCTAAATTATATCTTTAAAACCTGTCACCATACTTTGGCCACTAGCCAGTTTGTTACCTGAATTGGCCTGGCACATATTATAATGTTGATTTGCTGGGTAGAAAGGCAGATGGACAAGCTTATGTTTACTGTTGTTACCAGATGATCCCACATCAGGAGGAGCAGGGTAAGTCAGTCCTGGTTGGGACTCATTCTGTGCAAACTTTCTTATCAAAACCAGGACCACAAGTCCATTATTTACAAAAGGGCAAAATGCGGAGTAGTTTATTATATCCATTATGATGTACAATCATCTGAAAACCATTTTCAATATTATCCAGTAAGAAAGATAAAGGATTGATCTACCCTATGGCTTTTGTAAACAATCCCTTAGAACTGAGACACATTATTCACATTTTACTCCATATTCATACTCAGCATGGACATTAGCAAAGAGAAGATGAACTCCTGCTGGAGGTTGCTATTGAAAGAAAGGCAAATCCTGCAGAAAATCTTGAAATCATACTTCCATATCTCAGTATGACATCACTGATTTGAGGTGAATTTTCAAATGATACATGTATATGCTATTTTAAAAATTGCAACATGCGCTTATATCAGAAGCCATGAGTAAACTTGCACGTGTAAAAAAGGAGTGGGCCAGGGTTGTTCTGGGGCGGGGCCAGTATTTGCCTGCTTAAGTTGCTATTTTACAGCCTGCCTAAATTAAGTCTTTCATTTGCATATATTTACTCCTGCTCAATATCTAGCATAAATGATCATAAACATCTTGAAAGTGAAAAATAACTGAGTAGGAGGCCTGGGGGAAATGGGGGAACTTCAGGCTGAAGAGCTAGGAGGGTCTTCCTGAGCTGCAGATGGACTGGGCAAACTGGTAGACTAAATGGTAAAACTGGTACAGCTACCCACATGTTATAAAACCCCCCTGACTTGTGCATGTAATAGCAGACTTACAAGGGATAAATGCGTCTTAGTAACACGAGTAAAATCTATTTGCGTATCCCTTTATATTCAAAGTATAAATACGTGGGTATAGCATTTGCACACCCTTATCTGTCTAAATTCCAACTTATCCGGCTAGGTAGGCGTGCCTTTGCTGCTATTTAGATGGACAAATTTGAACTTATCTGTATAAACAGTGCTTTTGCTTTAGACTTTTCTAGCTAGCTTCCATACCCGGATAAGTTGGAAAAGTGCTAATTAGAAGGACAAATAGCACTTTTTTGACCTGTCCAGATAAGTTCTGATTTATGCGGCTAAGTAGTGGCACTGGCATTTAGCCGGATAAGTGCAGCTACTTTTCAGGATAAGTCCAAAGTTGCGCAGGTCGTGGTTTTCACATCCGTGAGCATGTGGGGTCGCATATGTACTCTTATTTTACAACCTGCACGTATCATCTGTGCACAGGATAGAAAATACTGTAGCAAATTTGTGTGCACCCATACACAGGCGTATTTATGGGCACCCAAGCAGGTCTGAAAGTTATCCTCACTGCCTTTTGGTATTCTGCCCACAATCAATCCACCACATGGATTGATTGCGGGTGGTATATACATTTATCCACCACGGTGGTTCATTTTGAATATTTCTGGTATTCTGTTCACTTAAAGGTGAATTTTAAAAGCCAAATTACGGAGATGCGCACAGATGTGGGGCTGGCATGCGCTGAGCGAATTTTAAAAGCTGCCAAGATGCATGCGTACCTCCCGCAGCAGGCACATCTCACTTGTTTCTAAATAGGGACGTGGTCTGGGCAGAGTCTGGATGGATCATAGGTGTTTTGGGGCCAGGCCACGAGATCTGTGCGTAAATAATTAGGCGCCCCGGCACGCACTGATGTCCCCTGCCATGTAGCTTTATTTCTGCTAGAGATGAAGTGTAAGTTTAAAAAAGTTAAAAATATAGAGATCTGAGAGATTTAAAGAGTATGGGCCAAGTGGGGAGAATGCAGGCTATTAAAGTATATTTAATATATACTCCCACGCCCGTCCTGCCTCCTCCCCTCTCCCCCCTCTACCCTCCTTTACTCCCCCCCCTTTCCGCTCACAGCCCCCCCCCCCCATCGCCCTCCACGCCTATGACCCATAACTCGTCCACTTAACTCACCCCCCCTTGTATTATTATTGTATATATTTTATATTTTTGTACTTAATTATGTTTCGCGTTTACTGATTGTACAGCAAAGATCCTGGTTACCTTCCTCCTGCCCCCCCCCCCCTGTTCTAATATCAGTTTCATTGTAAAGCCCTGTTGGCTACTTTCTTGTTCCATGGAAACCGATGTGAGGTTTTCTTAACGAATGTCGGTATACAAAAACTTTAAACAAACAAACAAACAAATAAATAAATAAAGTAAGGGGGTTGGCTGGATGTAGCTGATACCAGGTGAACCAACTGGTAAAACTGGGAATGGCATCAGCACACGCCCACTTGAAAATCTGACTTAAGTGGTAGAAGAAGGATTTGCGCGTACATGCATGTGCCCATTTAAAATTGGGAGCACGTGTGCGCTCGGCCAGGCTATTTTGGAGCATGCGCGCACATACTGCACATGCGTATGTTATAAAATGGCCACATCGCTGGGTGTGGGCCAATGTGCGCTGATTTAAAAGTTACCGTCATAGGGAGCCTAACTTTCAAATCTATCCTATGCTACAGCATTTATGTGCGTTAAATCGATGAGCAGAGGATTTATGCTAGTATGTTATAAACCGTGTGGTGAGAGCTGCACAGTTATAAAATACCATGTAGTTCTGCTCCAAAAGTGCACGCGTTTGTTTCAGTCTGCACAAATATTTGCAGTGCAAGATGATGTATACTTTATTGGTCTACTTTACGATCACACACGTATATTTTAAGTGAATAAAAAAATATAACATACATGTAATAACTATGAAACCGATGCAAAAAAACAGTGCGGAAAGCGGGCGCTGAAAAGGCAGCGCCTGCTTTCTTAATGTACACATGGTGCCCACAAGGGGGGCACCATGCTATATTATAATTAGGGGACGCGCCTCCTTGCTAAAGCGACCCCACGGTTATCGGCAGTCTGCCGGTTATGAACACCGATGTCGATAATCTCGGCATCGATTTTCAAAACGCAGCTGAGCGCACTGTATTGCATCGGCCCCTCTGATTGATACGTGGAGGCGGGTATTTTATAAAGTATGCTCATATATCATTTTGAATATACTTGCGCACCTACTTGAAATCATGTTTGCCAATACCTCTGCCAGTTAACCCAGGCCTCCCATCCAAAAATTGCAGATAACAGACATGTGCGATTTCACTTGTGTGAGCCAATTAGCAGGTGTCAAAATCTACGAATAAGTTTGGTAATGTATATGTTTATATCTCTTATAAAATAGCAACTTCTGCACATAATTTTGAATGCCCCTAGACCGCAGCTTTTAGCCATCAGTAAAACATACACACAAATGAAAATGCGTGCGTGCTCTTACATGTCTAAAATAGTATACATGCTACTTATGTGCATGTGTGTCATTTCTGTTTGTGAAATCCCTTTGCAAATTTACTCCCTAGCCTGTTGGGTTGAAAAACGACCAGCAATCTGCAGAATCCAATGTCTTCTGACTGCCCAGCAGCTTCTTTATATGTTAAGCAAGGGGAAGGTAAAAAAAAAACAAACGCCAAACACTGCATCTGTAACCAGTTCTGCAGCAATGAGGACAATTCTTTCTTGACCCCAAATATGGTGATGGGCATAAAAATCACTGGAATATCATTTCTCCCCAGCACACAGAATCATCATCATACTCACCAATATCTTTTTCCTCTATTCAACTTTTCCAGTTGACGTTTGAATTCATTTAATGTTGTAGCCTTAACTACGTCTGGCAAAATGTTCCATCCTTACATCACTCTGACTAAAACAATCCATTCCTTTCATCTGATTAAAAGAAGTTGGGTTTGCACAAAGTAGCTGTATTGTACTGTTTTAAATGACTCTCAGGTGAGCGGGAAACGCATTCCCTCTGAGTTTCAAAATCACACAGCTCTTAGCTGCAGCAAGATGATGGTCTATTGGAAATGTCCTCTAACCAAAACTGCCTCATTCCAAAGATAATTAGCCACCTTTCATCAATTTCTAGTAGAAGGTTTACAGATACTTCTCTGGCAATTAAGGAATTTTCCATCTATTGTGTTTGACCCCCTTCCTGAAGCCTATTTCCTGGCTTCTGGAAATGTCTGCCCCTTCCCCTTCTCTCCCAATTCTACCAAACCATTTTCCTTCCAAGTCCCTTCCCCTTTGAAACTTAAAATAGCCCGCATAGCCTTTAACAGCCCTCAGCTATAGGTGCAAACATGACTGAATTATGAAGGTTTCTGAAAAATGAGAGACTATTACAGTACCTGAAGTTGACGCTTTCACGACATGAGCCGCTTGCCCAAAAGTTTCAAAATTGTACTGACTCGACCATTTTTCTGTGTGTACTATCTTGTTTCCAATATATGCGCATGTACTTTTCTATGTAAAACACATATACTGATATGCTTCACAGACTCAGGTAGAATGCATTTCGTAAACAGATGGCCAAAATGACAGGTTTTTGTTTTTTTAATGTAATGTGTTTTCATGACTGTTTATATCTCCAGGTGCAGGCAAATTTTTAACTTGTGATCGGAGTCCCAACTACCCTGAGGCACTGAACTGTATGAAAAATATGTACTGTGCAATTATACTTATATTCCAAATGCCTAAAGGGTCCCATCATGCATTAAAGATTTCTCTACTCCAGGAGACATAAACAATGACAGACATCTCTCTCTCTCACTCCCACACAGGAAAGTTTCCTCCTGCCCTGGGAAGAGGGCCTCGCTTTTATCTTCAACAATGCCCTCCCAACAAATCTTGTAACCTCTGATTTTAAAAGCAATCCTTACCCTTGACTGTGAACATGACTGGGGATGGCTATCTAATCTGTTCTCAAATCAACAATGCTGGTTTGGCCCAGCTCTTATTTCAAGGTCATTTGAGGGAAACGTTAAACGAAGATAGCTTATTACGTACTCCTTAAAACACACTTTATTTGGCTGCCATTCACACAGGACCAAAAAAGAGCCAAAGCAAATAGCAGAAACAAGAAAAGATGTCGTATAAAATCCATCAAGACTTTGTACTAGGAACTAAATACAGGCATGCATTGAAACAGTAGTCCTATCCCTGGCTTCAATTAATGTTGATATGACTTCAGAAGTATTTAATTTATGATCACCCATCCTGGGTTTAGAGCTCTGAGTGTGAAAATCCCTGTTACTAATTTTAATTGCACTACTCGCTCGCCACAGGATACTGACAAATTGGTCTGGTGAAACAGTAGTGAATCATATCAGAATAGGAACTGTGCTTCATAATATATCTAAATAACTGTCCCATTTTCTCAGCATGTTGCATATGAATATTATGATACATAATTTGAATACAGCTTTTGTATTTCTTTATCTTTAGCAAGGTGAATAGAAACTCATTTTGACTGTCCATTCAGTAATTAAGAATGCAGTGAGCACGTATGCAGTGCCATGATGTAAAACCGCTGGCACCCTAATGTTGCCCCCACCCGTGAAACAACATTATTCAGACATGCAGTGCTGAAAATACACTCAATTTGCAAATTTGAAAAGCAAATTTCAACAAGAAGATATTGGCAATAGGGTGGATTTTCAAAGGATTTAACCAGCATACGTAAGGAGTTGGCAAGTTGAGCCTTGCCAGTTAAAAAGGACCCTTTCTGACCAGCTAAATGCAAAAGGCGTATGCATTTAGATGGTTAAAAATAGGTGATGCCAAATGCATTCCTGGATCGGGTTTAAGACTTAGCCAGTTAGGGCTGATAGCTGTCTTCGATGCTCAGTGGCTATTTAAAAATCAAGCCCAATGTGATTGTGGGAAATTCAGAATCACTTCAAATCCCTGGACAGATAAACATGTACATACATGCACTAGTGGAAGCCCATGGTAACAAAACAAAGCACATGGATTAATCAGATCTCTGAGCGTATTCCTTGAAATGAATGAAACACAAAGCCTTTCATTTAGTTCTTTAACATGTGTTGTAATTTAAGAATTACATATTTATTGTAAAGATGGAAATACCGTAATACAAAACACAATATCCTTGGAACATTTTACCAGTACTTCGAATGGTACTAAATTATTGCTGAACCATCAGTCATTGCTTGTAGAAAGCAAGCATCTTGAGTCTGTCGCAAGCTGCAGCTGCACGGTGAGAAGTGTGTCATGTTTCTAGCCCAGCCTCTCTCTCTCGCTGTTTGGAAACAGATGGAAGAGCAGAAGACTGACATTTGGACTGGCGTGAGACATGGACTGAAGAGAGGTTCTCCTCCCTCATTCGCACTGAAGTCGATTGATGAGGGAGTTTCTCCATTTCGATCGGCAGCGATAGCTGCAGGTTCATTGCCTCAAGGTGTATTGTGTACCTTTGAGTATCAGGCACTGCATCGGCTGAGAACAACATTTGAACTGGCCTGACTGGTAAGTTCTTTGCTGCCACTTCAGTACATGGCCCTCTGCTTCAGCAACCTGAATCAGGTCCTGGAGTGCTGCAACATATGGATGAGTTGGCGCTGGACTCTCAGGAAGGCAAAGCGGGATTCCTCTTCTGCATTTACTATTTTCCAAACAATTCAATCATTCATTTACTGCCGCCGTAGAATCCATAATATAAGCTTTCTTTTTGCATGGAGCAGGATTTAATGCTCCAATTTGAGTGCATGCTGCACAGTGGATTCTGGACATGAAGGATCCAATTCCTGGTGGTGGAATAGTCACCCTTACTCTGAGTGAAGCCAATGCTAAGCTGCTGTTACAATTTTGGATGCATTCACGAATGTTCATGGCATCAGGCATGGTATTTCAATTGTAAGCAGTTTATACCAATTTATCAATGTCAATGGTAAGACATACTTTTTCAGAATGTACTATTACAACTATATCATGTGAGTAGATAGATAGATGGATAGATAGATAAAATAATAAAAGCTTTGCTGACCTATAACCTGACTGGGTTGTCTGTGTAACTTGGCACATACACACATAAGCAGATGTGCCAAAAGTTATGCCTATAATTTATCAGCTGTTTAAGCAGGGGCCACACAGTATATAAAATGATGCATATTTTCACCCTGAAAGTATGTGAATACAGTTTCAGTATGTGTACATTTTTTTATGCAGGATTCTTCACAGTTTGTACACCTATTTTATAAAAGTAGGTAGATATATTTTACGCACAAATTAATAGTGATGTGCACGTAATAATCCTCAGTTTATGCTCGGAGGTAATTATTTTATACAGTTGGCTGAAATACGTGCATATCTTACTTATGAAAATACTTGTGCATGTAGTTCCTTGCACCAGTTCACCAAGACCCTCCACCACGTGCCCTAGATCACCCCTTCCTCACACACACACACACACAAAAACTGCAAACAAAAGAGAAATCAGATTTAATTTCCATGACATAATAAGCAGGCATAAACACATGCACGCATGTTTGATGACATATGTGCATACTCTGCTTATAAAATATGTGAGTGTGCCTGTGTGTGCTTTCTGGCCCCACCCAGGAATGCCATCACAACAATTGCTTTTCAGACCACAACAGTTGAAGTATGTGGATGCATGCAGCCAGATGAAAATTCACTTGGCCAACTCCTGCCTCTCTGCTAATTTTACATGCACAAACCCTGCGAGTCTGAAAATTCACCTGTTCAAGTTCTTTTCTTTTAAGATACCTTTTTATGGCTGCTTTGATGGTAAACAAAGTATTGTGAGAGTATCTAGCATCCTCAGGCTACATAAAAAGTACATTTTCAAAGACATTTATCCTAGTAAATAGCAACTTACCTGGGCAAATTGGCTTCCTGTGCCCAGCTGAAAGTACATATGTACATATTTTTAGCCAGGTTTAAGAGAAGCTGCTGGACGTGTGTTTAGGTTAGGGGAATAAAATAGCATGCATTTAAGGGATTTACATTACAAACAATGATACTTTTTTTTTTTTTAACTTAAATACTGAGAGATTTCCTCCTTTGTCCCTTGCTTTCATTAACTTGTGTTAGTAGTAAGATAGAAACTTCTACTAATTTATTGATTTAATGACCAACTGCAATAATGTTTTTGCCCATTTATTTTGTTTTATGACTAGTTTTGTTCTTAAGGGTTTTGTAAAAATGTTTGAAATGCTTTTTTTTACTGCATATTTGTTTTATGATTATATTTTTTCTTATGTAGTATTTAACTGAATTTTGTGCATTAATTGTTGTTTTCTGCCTAGAACTGGTGATAATAGGGTATTAATTGTTTAAATAAAATGTAAAGAAATACGTGTGCCATTTTACCTCCCCACACAAATAGCAGGTATAAGGCATGCAGGCACCATCAGTGCACAACTCCAGGGAGTTTCTCTATGAAAATTTGCTTCAAGTACGTGTGGCGAAAGTACCTACATAATTTGCAACTTGTGGGCCATTTGAAAAATGCCCCCAATACGTTCACCTAGCAACAGAAACAATTGAGTAACTAAGGAGGCAAAAAAGGCTCCATTACATGTTCTAAATGGGGCCGATGCAATAAATGAGCGCGGAAAACGGGTGCTCAGTGTCGAGTTCCCGCTTTCCTAAGGGGCACCCAAGCACCTCTTCTGCGTGTATGATTCAATGTTAAAATGAGGGGTCACACTGCCAAGGAGGCGCTAGGGACAATTGGGCACCCCCAGCGTCTCCTTGGCAGCGGGCACCCAGGAGAGGTCGGCTATCAGCCGTTTCCCTGACCAGTATGCAGCCACGGGTTAGGAAAACGGATGTTCGTTAACTGAGTGCCCGTTTTCCTAATCTGACCGCAGGCACTTTTTTTTTTTTTTGGTTCCTCCAACTACCATAGTAAGTCGGAGGATATACAGAAAAGCAGTATTACCTGCTCCTCTGTACAACGTTTTGGGCTGCTCAGAAATTAACGCCTGTTCTGGGCAGGCGTTAATTTCTGAGCGTAAAAGTGTGCGAGGCAGGCGCACATTTTTGTTTTAGATCTGGGGTGAATAATTAATAGCCTCATCAACATGCATTTGCATGTTGATGAGCACTATTAGTTTCGCTGGGGGTTAGACATGCATTTTGGATGCACTAATCCCCTTATAGCATAAGGGGCTGTTGATGCGCGTCCAAATCGCGCGTCCAACCACAGGTTAAACAATGCGCTTGGCTGAGCGCACTGTTTTTGCATTGGCCCCAAAGTCAACATGTAGCAATGAAACCTTTGGGTTGCAAGTCTGCATCGGTCTTCTGATTTCCGGGAGGGATGCTGGGAAACACATACTGTTACTGCACATTATAAATGCTTTAGAAAACGCAAGATGGAAAAAGGGCCACACCACGCATCAATGACATTACAGTCAGGATACTAAAAGGGAACTCTAAAATCAGCCAGGAACAGGAGGCGTTCGAAATTAAAATGATTGAACACTTTGAAGCAGACACAAAGCAACCTATTAGGGCCATGGGTTCCTCACCCTTTATCTGTTATAATACTTCTGCAGCTATAAATTCTCCGATTTGTCTCCCTCTGCAAATGCATCACCTTCTCCCAGTCCTTTTACTTTACAACTCTTTATAGCCTGGAAAAGCACGTCCAACACACTGCCACCGTAATGCAACTTGCAGCAGCATTCAAGCTCATTCTGCACTAACCTATGTAGCTCTGGGAAACTAATCAGTAATGGGGTCATTTTGCAATATCGTGCTTTACTTTATTACTTTATTTGTACCAATTATCCTACCAAAATACTCACTAACACCTCCTATTTAGTGCATGGAAACTTTTGGGGAAAATTTAGGTGCACACATTTGAATTTCCAAAACATATTACACAGAAGTGCAAACGTGTCCCCAACACCTGGCCCCGGGAACACAGGGCATGCGCGCGTAAGTTTACCCACATATCGAGCAATGTTAAAAAAAAAAAGCCCCTTTCTGCAGGTCAAACAATATTTTACCCATACAAATGCTTTTGAAAAGTACCCTCAAATGAATTGAGTTTGTCCAATAAAAAGATATCGCTTACAGCTTGTTTGTTACTGATGACCTTTATTTCTAATGCATATGGAGAAAGACATGCAAAGGCACTCGATCATAGAAAAATCAATTTTTGTAAAGTAGATGCAATAACATTTAATAATTTTTATTTTTTTTTAGTCTAATGAATGCATTGGGACAGTAACTTTCCATCAGCTGTGTTGGTGTAGATGTCTGTGTGTATTCCGGCTCACACCCAGCGATGCGGCCATTTCATAACCTAGGCGCGGGTGATTATAAAATCGGCTGTACGTGCATACAATTTTATATGACACGCGCATGTGCACGCAAATGCCGGCTCTACCACATAAGTGGGAGGGATTTTATTACATACGCGTGCCGAAGCAATAACCCTTTTTCCCAGTTTGCTCCCAGTTTACGGATCAGATTTCCTAAACCCCCCTTTTACCCTCAACCCTTAAAGCCCTGTTAATTCGCCTAGGTTTTTTTTTTCATTTTAATACTTACACACTGCTCAAAGCAGAGTAAAGCTACATGGTAGGGGTTCCCAGGCGTGCGCTTGTGCACATAAATACTTGCATGCGTGTATCTCCCGGCTTTGGTGCGCACAGGGCTTTTAAAATCGACTTTTTTGAATGTGCCAGTAATTTGATACCAGTTTCTCCTATTTTTGGTTAACATGCTGAATGGAATGAATACTAATGCATATACAAACCATTTAAACATGCAAAAAAAATAAATCCCATACGCTTTTAAACTTCAGATTCAGAGTATTACCAGTGATTTTTCAATACTGTTTTGTTTTCTTGAGCCAGTCTCCTGTCACCTTCTGCCAGCTCAAATGGAAGTAGTGTTGGGATCCTGGCACCATGAGCCTTCATTTGCAATCAACTGGGGATTTCTCCCTTATTTTAATAGACCATCCCACTGCTCCTGGTCTGGTCAATGCAGCAACAGTCCTGGGAACAGGGGCCACCACAGCATCCAAAAGCCCCAACTGACCTGGGGTGTGGAAGACCTGATATAGGAAATAAACCGGGGACTCTCCAGATGGAAGTGCTCTAGCCTAGTGTGCCATCCTTTGGTTGTAGTAGTGGCTCCCTCTCTCTCTCTCCCCTTTGCCCAGTAGCATCCCCTCTCTCTCTTGCCCCTTAGCACCAACATCCCCTTAACCCCCCCTTGCCCCCTCTTACCCTCTGCCCAATCTCTTTCCACCCTGCCTAAAGGTGCCCAGAATCCTCTCTCTCTCAGCTGCCTGGTAGCATCGCCTAACTGTGAAATTTGATGCTGGATGTAAAGGGGTATATAGGAGAAACCCTCCAGAACACCTTAAAGGACCAGCACCAGAGATATGGCCGGATCCACCTTAAACTCAATACAGCAGAGAATCCTGGTCTGTGGGGGGGGGGGGGGGGGCCTAGGAAGGAGTATAACTATCCAGGCTCAGGGGGGAAGAAAGCCTAGAGAAGGCAAATACTGCTGCACTGTAAATTATATGACTATCTTTGTTTTGGGAACTACGAAGGAAAGCAGAGCGGTTATGTTTTGTTTTCATGTCATAAATAAAGAAGTTTATGAGATATTTGCCAGAGTCGAGCCTGAGTCTGTTCTCTAGCTACCCCAAGACCACTTGCAGTGCCACACTGGAGAACATGGGTTTTAAAAAGCTTGGATAAGTTTCTGTTAGCCATTAACAATTACCAGCAAGGTAGACTTGAGGACTGTTGCCTCTTGCTTCTAACGAGCAACAGGGAAGGGATCTTTCCATTAAGATCTGGTGGGACTCCCAAGTGACCTGGATCGGCTACTGTCAGAGACCAGAGGCTGCGCTTGATGATCCATTGATCTAACCCGGCCTGGCATGGTTATGTTCTTATATTCTCACCTCTCCCATCCTATTCTTCCCTGCAAGCTCTTCCTTTATCCACAGATAGAAATTTCCTTCTGGTGGCGCTTTGGCCTTCTCTTCTTCGGCAGCAGCTCAGTAGCAGCACTGACAAAGTATTCTTCCTCCTCTAGTGGTGGCAGTGGCTTGGAGTGAGCATAGCTCAAACTCCTACATGCATGTGTCTTCTGCAGCACAAGCCAAATTATGCACCACTGCATGGATAAGCTTTGGGCTCAAATTTGCTGCAGCCTGCGAACATGAGATGGAATGGCGATAGGGGCCAGGGGTGCAGGAGTGGTGGCTCCTTCTTGTGCATGGTGTCTTGTGGGGCCACACAGGTCGCATGCCCAGAAAAAATAGGCCATGTGCATCGCAATGGCCACTGAGTCACCAGGCCATCCCAATGTAGTTTTGTTTATAAAATGTACTTGAAATTTGTGCAAAAACATGAAGAAACGTAATACAAACAGATTGGTGCTATGAGTAAGCTGCCTTCTCCATAGTAAACAAGTCTCAGTAAGTCCAGTCCTTACAGCCAATGTGTCACGTAATGATACTTCCAGGAACAGGTCAACTACCTTACAGGGAACAGATTACTTAATGATGTCATGAGCAGGGAGTGCCATATTGAATGAGAATGCATGTGGGTTTTATCTAGCCAATTGACAGCAAATTGAACTTGAAAGTCAAAGAACATAAGAACATAAGAACATAAGAAAATGCCATACTGGGTCAGACCAAGGGTCCATCAAGCCCAGCATCCTGTTTCCAACAGTGGCCAATCCAGGCCATAAGAACCTGGCAAGTACCCAAAAACTAAGTCTATTCCATGTAACCATTGCTAATGGCAGTGGCTATTCTCTAAGTGAACTTAATAGCAGGTAATGGACTTCTCCTCCAAGAACTTATCCAATCCTTTTTTAAACACAGCTATACTTACTGCACGAACCACATTCTCTGGCAACAAATTCCAGAGTTTAATTGTGCGTTGAGTAAAAAAGAACTTTCTCCGATTAGTTTTAAATGTGCCCCATGCTAACTTCATGGAGTGTCCCCTAGTCTTTCTACCATCCGAAAGAGTAAATAACCGATTCACATCTACCCGTTCTAGACCTCTCATGATTTTAAACACCTCTATCATATCCCCCCTCAGTCGTCTCTTCTCCAAGCTGAAAAGTCCTAACCTCTTTAGTCTTTCCTCATAGGGGAGTTGTTCCATTCCCCTTATCATTTTGGTAGCCCTTCTCTGTACCTTCTCCATCGCAATTATATCTTTTTTGAGATGCGGCGACCAGAATTGTACACAGTATTCAAGGTGCGGTCTCACCATGGAGCGATACAGAGGCATTATGACATTTTCCGTTTTATTCATCATTCCTTTTCTAATAATTCCCAACATTCTGTTTGCTTTTTTGACTGCCGCAGCACACTGAACCGACGATTTCAATGTGTTATCCACTATGAGCAATTTGGGCAATTTGGACATTTTGAGAATGTCGTATCACTACAATCTGCATGAATCTGCATGAACAATTTTATATGCCAATACGAGGCAAGCTACAGAAATGTCCACTTTGAAAATTAAACTTAGCAATCATAACCATTGAGTAATATTTTTAATAGAATAATACGCCCATTCGATCTTACAACATTAAAATCTGTCCCAAGCCATATTTATTTATTTATTTATAAATTTTTATATACCGCCGCTCATCAAAGATATCACGTCGGTGTACAGTGAACAGGAACTTACGCCGGAGCGTTTTACATTTAACAGAGAATCCCACTCATAAGAGAAATTACAATCTTGAATGATTCTTGGGGGTCTCCACAATTGTTACATAACCCTGCCAAGCGTTATATGAAATAACGTATCTTTTTTTCAACATTAACAGCTTAGACCAATTTTTTGTCCTTATACGAAATATTCAAAGCTTATACCTATCTATTTGAGTGTGGACAAATTACCATTAGAATGATAAATTAATTCTCAATAAAACCCTGCTATTATTCGTCTGAGAGATTTGAGAAAGCACTAAACAAAATAATTTTCAATATCCAACATACCTACATTAGGTTCCAAAAAAACCTTTAACAGTAGCCAGAATTCATCTGAGCGAGAACCATAAAGACTGAAATGCAGAATGCCAAGCAGTGACAAGTCATGGCACAATTGCAAAATGTAACTGACCACATAAAGGGCTAGATGTATTAAAGTATGCTAATTTTGGTAGGTTATCGCAAAGTACTAAAAACATCATGCAAAAAAGTCAATATTCTACTAGGTACTAGGCTAATGAGATATAAAAATATCATGTGGTATCACAGTTGCTATGCAATACATCTGTATTGCTAGGTAAAAAAGCCATACAGTATTTTGCTCTACTACTACTCACATCCTGGGAAGATAAGTATAAAAGCCTGACTGTCAAAGCTACTTGTCAACAGCGCTGCTATAAGGTATGGATGACAACTGGAGGAGTGGGTGGAAAAGTTAGGGTGGGAGAATGAAAAGTGAAGAGAGCAAAGAAAAAGGTAAAGGAAAGGGAGTGTTATGACCACCGTCTGCTGCCGCCCGCGGCAGGCCCAACTCACGTCAGGTCATGCCTGGCCCTCCATCTCTGGTATTCTCGCAGTGGTGGCCAGTCACCACAGCCGCGTTCCTCCTGGCTCACTGCACTCCATGTGGCAGCCAGGACGCCGCGGACAAGCACCCCGATCCTGGGCCTCTCTAGGCACATGCTCTATCTGCCCTTCCTTTAAAGGGCCAATGGTAGGAACTCCAGGTTCATCCCCGGCTGATGACATCATTATCACGGGATATTTAAGCCTCACCTCTAGCTACCACTAACTGACTTGGCAACGAGTTCCTTGGATCCTTTTGGTGCCTTACTCTCTCCACGGACCACTTGTTCCTGTCGTCAGATCTCTGCGCTCCTCCTTCTGGGTTCCTGCCTCAGCACCTCCCGCTCTGCGGGTCCTGGCTCAGCACTACTCCATCAGGACTCTTAGTGCTTCCCGCTCCTCGGGGCCAGGCTCAGCGTAACCTTACCCGGACTCTCTCTCAGTGCCTCCCGCTCCGCAGGTCCTGGCTCAGCGCTACTCCATCGGGACTCTCTCTCAGCGCTTCCCGCTCCTCGGAGCCAGGCTCAGCACAACCTTACCTGGACTTTCTCTCAGCGCCTTCCACTCTGCGAGCCTTGGCTCAGCACTACTCCATCGGGACTCTTAGTGCTTCCCGCTCCTCAGGGCCAGGCTCAGTGCAACCTTACCCGGACTTTCTCTCAGCGTCTCCCACTCCACGGGTCCTGACTCAGTGCAACCTAACCTGGACTCTCTCTCAGTGATTCCCGCTCCTCGGGGCCAGGATCAGTGCACTCTACATGTGATCCCCAACCGCAGTGCCCGCCACTCCTTGGGACCTCCACAGCACTTCTCCTTGAGGACTTTGCTACAGTGCCTTTTCTCTTCAAGAGTAACCAAGAAATCACTGATTCTCGCCGACTATCTCTCCGACGCTAAGCCCGATATATGCGCAATAACTGAAACATGGCTTAAAGACTCAGACACAGCCATAATAAACCAACTACCGACGCTGACATATGACATCTTCTCACTCCCCAGACAGAAAAAAAGGGGAGGCGGAATTCTTTTAGCAACTAAAAAAACTTAAGATTCTCTCAACTCCCAGTCAACTCATACTCCAAACTAGAAATCAGCTTTTTCACTTCAGACCATCTTCAAATTCTACTTGTCTACGCTCCCCCGGGCCTCCTGGAAACAGATGCATCTCCTATGGTAGAAATAGTCTCAACCCTCCTCAACTTGGACGCCCCAGCCATTATCCTAGGTGATTTTAACCTGCATGTAGACAATCCCACTCTTACTACCAGCTGTGAAGCCTTTCTCACAGCCCTCTCAGCAATGGGATTCAAACAGATAGTGAACAAACCGACACACAAAGCCGGACACACTCTTGACCTTATCTTTGTTAACAAAGACATCTATCCTGCATCGCTCCTCAATTGCAAGAAAGTACCTTGGTCAGACCACTCTCTTATTTCGACCTCATTCTCACTGAAAGAATTCAGCACCCCCCATGTTCCTTCACCCACATTTCTTTACAGAAAATCTTGCTCCTCAGAAGACCTTAAGAACCTCCTGACCGCTCAACTTCCCCTTATAGACCTCACCGACCCGAACACGGCTCTCTGCTCTTGGAACAAAATTACAGAAGATATAGCCAACAAGCTCTGCCCACTATCTACAAAAAGGGCACACTCAAATGCTTCCAAAAGACAACCTTGGTTCACAAATGAACTTAGAAGGCTAAAACAATGCTTAATGCAGAAAGAGAGAAAATGGCGCAAAGCCCCATGTGCCAACACACTCTCCGCCTTCAAATCTACACTACACCAATACAAGTCCTCTACTCTAAAATCAAAAAGGGACTTTTACGCCTCCAAGATCCATAACCTGGTCTTCGATGCCAAAGCACTCTTTGCCTACGTATCTAGCCTTACCCAAATCAACCCCCTGGAAGTTCCTAGCAACCTAGCACAAGCTAAAGCAGAAGAACTAGCTCTATTTTTCCAAAACAAAATTGCCAGCCTTCTAACACAGCTGCCCTCCAATACCACCTCATACTCGACTTCTTTTAATCTCTACTTCAAAAGCACCCGTCTTGAAGCTTTCGATCCCATCTCCTCCACTGAGATACAAGTAGCATTAAGGAGAATGAAACCTTCCTCTCATCCTACGGATCACATTCCTACGAAACTCCTCTTGACAATTCCAGACTTCATTTCCAAAATTCTGGCGGACATCATTAATTGTTCTCTCTCCCAAGGACTCTACCCAGAGAACCTTAAATTGGCTTCTCTCAAACCACTCCTAAAAAAACCCAATCTGGATCCTAAAGACCCAAATAACTTCCGCCCGATCGCCAACCTGCCCTTCATAGCAAAACTCATGGAAAAATTAGTGAACACTCAACTTTCAGACTACTTAGAAGATAATAATCTCCTGTTCCCCTCCCAACATGGGTTCCGCAAAGCCTTTAGCACAGAATCACTCCTCATTTCCCTGACAGACTACCTCATCATGGGCCTCGACAAAGGACAATCATTTCTATTGATTCTACTGGACCTCTCGGCAGCGTTTGACACTGTCAATCACTCCATCCTCATAAATCAGTTGGCGGCAATAGGAATTACTGGCGCCGCACTTAATTGGTTCAAAACTTTTCTCAACAACAGAGGCTACAAGGTTAAAATCCAAAACAAAGAATCATCACGTTACAATTCAACCATAGGAGTCCCACAGGGTTCCTCTCTGTCCCCTACGCTCTTTAACATCTATCTCTTACCGCTATGCCAGCTCCTCTCCAGCCTCAATCTAAAACATTTTCTATATGCGGACGATATTCAGATAATAATCCCTGTTAAAGACACATACTTGAAAACACTAGATCACTGGGATCACTGGGAAAACTGCCACCAACAAATCAAACTCCTCCTCACTAGTCTAAACTTAGTATTAAATTCCTCCAAAACCGAACTCCTGCTCATCTCTCCCGAGAACAGTAACATCACTTCCACTCACCCTGGCATCCCACAATCCACGCAACTGAGAGACCTTGGAGTTTTAATTGACAATCGGATGAATTTGAAAGCTTCTATCAACAAAACTACCAAAGACTGTTTTCACAAACTCCAAATCCTGAAAAGGATAAGATCTCTCTTTCACTTGCAGGACTTTAGAACAATCCTTCAGGCATTAGTTTTTTCAAAGTTAGACTATTGCAATTCTATCCTACTAGGTCTCCCTTCCTCCTATACCAAACCGCTTCAGATGGTACAAAATGCGGCAGCACGAATATTAACAAACACTAGAAGAAGAGATCACATCTCCCCTATCCTAAAAAGCCTTCATTGGCTGCCAGTGCACTTCAGAATTCTCTACAAATCCATCTCCGTTATCTACAAAATCATTCATCAACATACTTCTATCGACCTGCAAATTCCTCTCCTCTTACACAATTCTTCAAGACCTACCAGAGATGCATATAGAGGTTCACTCCAGGTTCCTCCAACTAAAGCCACTAGACATATTACCTTGAGAGATCGGGCCCTCTCTACCGCCGGTCCCCCTTTATGGAATTCCATCCCCCCAGACCTAAGACAGGAACCCTGCCTCCCAACCTTCAGGAAGAGACTTAAGACTTGGCTCTTCAAACAAGCTTTCCCGGACTCCAGCTAATGTCCTTCAACTTCAAGTTCTATAATACAACCAGCTCATTTAACTGTTCGTTGTAAATATTTAAAATGCTATTAACCTTTTCTTTTTCCTTCCTCTCCCAGTTTAAGCATCCCTGTTTTTTGTAACTGCTTTTTTCCGCACTACAGTTCCAGTTTGTTTTTTCTTTCTATGCACCACTGTTTTAATGTAAACCAGCATGATGTGATTTTATCATGAATGCCGGTATATAAAAACCTTAAATAAATAAAATAAATAAATAAAGAGTTGGCGCAGCGCAGTACTCCACCAGACTGTGTCTTGGCGCCCCGCTCCTCGGGGCACCCCTCTGCACTGTCACTACAGAAGGTCCTGTCATCAGCTAGCCGTGTTCCAGGCAGTACTTCTGCGCTGCTACTCTCCAGACACCTGCTACTGCGGGTTCCCCACTCTAGCCCTTATCCAGCGCACTACAGTTCATGTCTCTGCAGCTCCTCTCCTTGAGGTCACTCCCTCGTGGTTCTGCTCTACTCCCTTCAGAGCTGCAGTCGTCCTGCACTCCCTAAGGCTCTTTCTCCTTTTCCCTCCAGGAGTGCTCCTGCCTCAAACTATGCCTAAACCTCTCTGATACTCTCTGCACTCACTCGCCTACCCCTCCGGGACCAGCTACACAGGGGCACTCCAAAGTCTTGCTGGCCCCGGCACCAAGGGCTCAACCTGCGGGGAACGAGGGTCGGCACAGGTAAAGTTCCTTGCCTCTGTTCCCAGCCAGCCTCGCCTCCCAACGGTGGGGACCTGTGGGGCCAACTCCTCAGGTAGCAACAAACCCACCTCAGGCCAAGGGTCCACAATTCCTAACAGGGAGGCAGTCTCATCATCAACTTGAACCACTTGGCTGTGGAAGTGCCCTCATAGGTAGTAAGCAGCATAGGGACACTTACTCAGGCCTCAGATCCACAATCTTATTTTCAGAGAAAATAACGAGTTTTTTGGCCTAGTTCTAAAATACTGCTCAGCACTTTCTTGGGGAGGAATAAAGCAAGAGATCCACAATAGCAAAGGCCAAGCTGCGAAAGGAGGTCACTGCAGCCATCATTAATCTAAGGGTAACTTTGGTACCGCAGACCACTGCAAGATGATGCACAGGAACTACACTAAATTATGTGAACCTCTATATGTAAGAAAAAATAAATCACAGAAAAATAAAAATATTTCTTACTTCCAATATTTTGAGTGGACTATTTAACTGTATAAACAAGCGACCATCATATAGCACAAGCTTTGGTGTACTAGGTGATATAATCATCAGTTGCTTGAATATTTGTGTTTTTTTTCACTCTTTTGTGCTGTAAACTTCCTCCCTTTTTTTTTCTCTTTTTTACTTTTTTTTGCTGGAAAATTTTTTAAATATGTACCAATCTATTAAATAACTTCATGCTGATCCAGACATTCTGAGCTTCACAGTATGCTTATGCTGACTTCATATTTCATTAATTCCTCTTAACGTTGTCTAAAATGCCCTATACATTTCTCCACTTGTTCCCCTGGTGGGACTCAAACCCACTGTGGCTGGCAGGCATTCTTCCTGGTGAGCCGTCAGGCCCAGGAGCTATAAGCATATGGTAACAAAGATACTGGCTTATCCATCCAAGACTGGAGAAAAGCGGCCATGCTCCATCCAGATCTATGCCATGGAGGAAAGGCAATTCTTGGACTAGGACAGTCTGAAGGCACAGTACATTGGTCCAGAGCCTAGAAAATCTGGTATCACATTTGCCTGTATGCTCTCATAAGAACATAAAAAATTGCCATGCTGGGTCAGACCAAGGGTCCATCAAGCCCAGCATCCTGTTTCCAACAGAGGCCAAACCAGGTCATAAGAACCTGGCAAGTACCCAAACAACAAGAAGATCCCATGCTACTGATGCAAGTAATAGCAGTGGCTATTAGCTAAGTAAACTTGATTAATAGCAGTTAATGGACTTCTCCTGCAAGAACTTATCCAAACCTTTTTTGAACCCAGCTACACTAGCTGCACTAACCACGTCCTCTGGCAACAAATTCCAGAGCTTAATTGTGCACTGAGTGAAAAAGAATTTTCACCGATTAGTCTTAAATGTGCTACTTGCTAATTTCATGGAATGCCCCCTAATGTTGCTTGCTGATGTCTTTCCTCCTCTCTCCCTTGCTGTTCTTCACCTTTTTCACATAGCTTAGTTAACAGCTGAAACTGGTTACTCTTTTTCTCCTTGGCATTTTCCCACATTCCGACCATGCTTCATTCTGTTATGTTTATGATTTGTAGTTTGAGAGAGAACTGTTGGCAACAGAAGCACAATATCATGATCTGTCTGCCTTTTTTTTTTTTTTAATTTTTTTATAGTGCCTCAGACTTTCTTGGTATGTTCACCTCTTGGTCCTCTCGAGGATGTGATCCAGCTGCAAGATGCTCAACTTGCTAAGCTGGTGGTCAGACTTCACGATTCAGATTCAACGCCTGCAACTTCATACACTCAAAGGGCTAGAATGGTTGAATAATGCTTTAAGAAGCCTAAAAGACAGTGCCATCCAATGAATAAAAATTGTCATATGCTCATAAATATGCGAAAACCAATATTTTTATTTCTTGAATATTTTAACATTTTGCACAAATAAAATACAAAGATTATATTTTTAATGTAAGCATGAAAAAAGTTCTCATACATTTAAAAAGTCAGAGAAATTCATACCACAAAAAAAATCAACCAAAAAAAAGAATGATATGGGAAAAAACCCTCCAGTAATCAATACTAAACAGCTATTGTGGTGTTTCATATAAAGGACTCTCAAATTTAAACTCAGGGTAAGATGAACTTCAGAACCCTAAAAATGTGAATACTCATGGGGTCAATTTTCAAAATGATCTAGCCAGCTAAGGGCCTTATTTTCCAATATCACATTGGTAACGCATTAGGGGGCGTTACCAATGCAAATGAGGCTTCTTTCGTGCAGTGGGGAAACATCGTGTGCGGTGATGTTTTCCCACTGCACGATGATTCTTTCAGTCTTTTATCGCAGTGCACGATAGTTCGAGACAGCCTGTTTCAGGCTCCTGGAGAGAGAGAGAGAGAGAGAGAGAGAGAGAGAGAGAGAGAGAGAGAGAGAGAGAGACTTACTATAGTGCCTATGCCCTACATAGGTATTTTAACCCCTATAGGAGGGCCACCTACTAACTCGGGGTGGGGATTAGGTATGAGCGTCGGGGGTTGGGGGCCACTTTCGCATTCCACATGAGACCTACAGACAGAACAGTGGTCTCTAGTGCAGATTTGCTGGCTGTCGGAGTGAGGACGCTCACTCCAAGAAGTGGTTTGGGCAACGTTCTCTCTACCTAGCTTGATGGACACTCTACCTGGGCAACAACATGCTAGGTGGAGAGAATGTTGGCCAAATCTCCGCTTGGAGTGAGCGTCCTCACTCCGACGGCCAGCAAATCTGCACTAGAGACCACTGTTCAGTCCGTAGGTCTCATGTGGAATGCGAAAGTGGCCCCCAACCCCTGACGCTCATACCTAATCCCCACCCCGAGTTAGTAGGTGGCCCTCCCATAGGGGTTAAAATACCTATGTAGGGCATAGGCACTATAGTAAGGCTCTCTCTCTCTCTGGCTCTCTCTCTCTCTCTCTCTCAGCCAGGCTGTCTGGGACTATCGTGGATGGCGGTAATTCTTTTCAGGCCTGTAACGCAGTCCATAACGCGAGCTTGGAGTTGTAGTTATTAGCCGCGATAGCAGCCGCGCTAACACTGCGGCTGTTTCGCCGCACACGATACACAGGTTCCCGCTTTACGTATGCTCCACCCCGACTCCGCCCCCTGAATACCAAATGACTAATTTGCATTCGCAAATCGCGTTAACAGCTGTTAACGCGATTTGCGAATTTATCGCACGCGGTAAAGTGCTTGGAAAATGAGGCCCTAAATAACAAATTAAACAGCTTTATCTGTCAAAGAGAACATTTCCTCTTGCAAAGCAGCTAAAATAGCTATCTAGTTACAATGAGGTCAGGCACAACTTGCTGATACTAGAGAAAGAGCTTTTTCTGTTGCTGCTCCTAATCATTGGAACTCCTTACGCTACAAAATCTGGCTGACAACCTATAAAATAGGTTCCAAATAAGGGCGTTTGAGGATGGTTAGCCTTAGGCCTCCAAATGGCAGTCTATTATCTGTAGTTCTGGGTAAGACACCTTCTTTTAAGGGAATTTAATGCCTTTTTGTATTTATTTTAAATTGTATTTCTTATTTTAAATTGCTTTTATCTGTTTTTACAGTTTTATTATGCTATTTTATGCTTGTATTATTATAAACCGTCATGGGCTTTGGTAGTGGTGGTATATAAACAAATAAATAAATGAGGTCAATAGGCAAAGGTTTTGTCCAGACAACTTTTCTGCCCTCTCACCAGTGAAATTCTACCTGGGTAAATCATTACCCAGCTAAAATTTTAACCAAATAAAAGTGGCAGGGCAGAAGGAAGGGGGCATGGCTAAAATTTAACCAGCTGGTGCTGATATTCGAGCACTAGCCAGATAAATTTTGTCAAGTAAGTCTGGTCAGAAAAAGCTCCTGGGATAACTCTAGCTGGATATATTCACAGAACACTAAAGTTCCCCAGGTAACCTTCCTACTCCCCAGCTTGCTCAATATAGACCATTGGGGGAGTAACTTAGCTAGCTCTACTTTTCATTCTGAGTTCACGCTTCTTAATGTAACCCCTTGTGAGCATGGCTGAGCAACTTTGTGGGCTGGAACAGGAACCTCACTGACTCCAGCCTGTTCTCATGTGGTTTTTAACCTCTATTAAATGCTAACAGGGAAGTAATACCTTACAGTATTACTTCCAAGACAATTCCTTAGAGAGGGTCAGAAGCAACCACTCCTGGAGACATGAGGCCTCTCGATCTCAGCTGGGCTCACAAACCTATTCGCCTCCAGCTGGCCCCACCCTCAGGATTCTCCCTGCCCAGCAGGATCCCACCCACAGCGCATTCTCCCTCTATGGGAATTAAGGTGGACCAGGCATCTATCCTGGTCCTGCACAGGTTTAAAGGGGAAAATAGAGGAACTCCATCAAACCTCTTGCATCCAAGTTTCTTCACACTTCTTCTCTTTTCCCCATCTTAAAAAATGGCGCAGGTCATCCATTGCTCCTACCATGTGAAGAGGACCACCATTGACACTGATAGCCCTGTCACACGGTAAGGGCAAAGGGCCATCGGCGCCATCTTTATGAGTGGCAGCCGACAGCCCGAGAACGGGAGATCGCTCCCGGGACCAGCAGGTAATTTTAAAATGTTTTGGGGAGATCGGGAGGGTGGGGGAAGCTAAGGGGTCATTTTTAAAGGGTCGGGTGGGTTTTTTTTTATCGGGCCATCGGCGCCATTTTTGAGTGGCAGCCAAAATGGCGCCGATGGCCCGAGAGCAGGAGATCGGTCCCCGTGCCCCCACTGGACCACCAGGTACTCGTAAAAAGTTTTGGGGGGGTTCGGGAGGGTGGGGGAAGGTAAGGGGTCAATTTTAAAGGGTCGAGCCTCACTAAAAAAAAATTAGCGATGTGAATCGGAACCGATTCCGATTCAAATCTCCACCGATCAGATTTTTTTCTCCTTCCAGCCGAACCCGATCGTTAAGATGATCGGGCACACGATTCACATCTCTAATACATTTATATGCTAGTTTTATGCATGAACATCTTTTGAAAATTAACCCCATAAAATTGTACTTATGTATATAAAAACTGTCTTTATGTACATAAAACTGAAGTTATGCGTGTAAAGTAACGAAACAAATGAAAACGAAAGCAAAAGAGTGAAATAATCCAAATAAACTTTTACCCATATACACCCCCCAGTGCATTCCCTGCTATTTACTCTGGAAGTAAAGAGATGCACCTATTGGAGGTGAAGTTGTAACTGCTGCCTTCTTTTCTGTTTTGCACCTGCCTCTTTCCAATTTCTCTGCGAGTATCTTGAGCTCTTTCCTATTATCTCTCAGTCTTGCATATACATAAGCCATGCTCTGCCTCCAGAAGCTGTAGGAGGAAGAGAAGACTTTCTCTTCCCTTCCCCCGCCTGGAGGCAAAGAGAGGGCTCTCACCCAAGACAGAGGCTCCAATTGCCCAACAACCTCATTTCTGTCCTGACCATAGAAAAATGAAAAAAATGTTTATTTGTAATAAATAGATCATCTTTTTTATCTGACACTTGATGTACTTTATGGTCTCTCTCAGACTTAGTAGTTTGTGTGTCTCAATGTCGGATCTGGGTGCAGAAATACGAATGTGAGAGTATAGGATAGGTCCTTATAGTGTCTACTTGTGCAAATAATTCTGAGAAACAGGTATGAATGGGGGAGGAGATGAGAGCCAGGAGTAACATCTATAGATAGTGCTTTGAGATGCTTATGCAATAGACAGGTATTGCCAATGTTGCTTTTCAATAGATAACTGCTATGATATGCTGCAGCCATTTTGGGATTGTCTCTTAAAAGTGGAAAGTAATGGCTCCAAATGATACATTTTTGCTATTTTCTCCTGAGACTTATTTAAAATTTCATTCCAATGGACTTGGATAGAGAAAAAAAACAAAGGTGATTTGGATTGGCTTCCATGCTTTTCAACGAGAAGAAAAGAAAAATGAATTCCTTTTGGCATCCCACAGCAAACAGTGGGCGCTACGCCGGCAAAAAGGAGGCTGCTTAGACTTACTCCAAGGTTTCAGCTGCAATAAATATATTTAGGGTAGAGGCCTCAAGGAGGTAGATAGAAACCACATTTCTAAGAGGATGAACTGCTACCAGTGGAAAGGAATAGAGGCAGAGTGGAGATTGATAATCAGCATTATAGATGGGCTCCACCTCCTGCTGTGTCCTGAATATCTTTTCTCAGGACCTTCCAAATATTTGGAAGTTTGAAACAGCCCAAATGGTGGTTGAATATCCACTTTAACAGCAGCAGAAATTACGGAAAAACCCGATATTCGGCTACTAGTCAACTCTTGGATGCCAAAACCATCAGGAGTCAACTGACTCCAAAGTATAAAATGACTAACAAATCCATATCCAATCAACCTGTTTGGTCAGTTTGGGGCTAAATACATAGCTAAGAGCCCCTGCATCACCCAGTACCTCCGGCTGAATACTCCCTACAAATCTGAAAAATCTGTGACTGCGCCAGTCAGAAAATAAAATTATTTCCTATTGCTGAGTTCACTGTTATTGACACTAATGGGTTTTCTCAGGTTTTTATATTGGTATTTGTGAGGCACAATGAAATCATTAGGGATGCTGAATTTTGGTAACTTTTTACAGTACCTCTATTAGATATATTCAAAAGAACAGCAGTGTTTCATCCTGTTCTGAATGGAGTCACTTAAGCTATGAATGTAAATAATTCTAAGGAAAAGGGATAAAAATATGATCTAGCAGATGCAAGCGCACAACTCAAATCAATCACATTTACCAGGTACTGCGCAAAATCTGTTTATGTGCAGTTTGAAGAAAATGAAAAAGAACTTTCAGGAACACTGTGCTTTAATCTATGTTTGCCTGTTCTTGGAGTGAGGAACAGATGTGTTCCAGTCAGAGTCAGAGAAGCAAAGACGCACGCTTTCTCAGATATGCCACCCAGACTCTGGTTTCACTTCAGAACCTACTGAAGAAATCACTGTTTTCCATGATTGCTTGATTCCGGACATCTGAAGAGCCAAATCAAATTGCCAGAATGGGTCCAAGGGAGCTTTTCAACATTCTAAAAATACATACACACGATTACAGAGTTCAAGTGTGAGATAACAACGCTATAAGTGCCACTTGTGAAATTACAATATTAAAACTGGCATTAAACTGGATAGTTTTTCAAACTGATCAGAAAGAATGACTGTAGAACCTCTATGTAAGATATAAACTCTTCTCTCTTCATTCCACAAAATCCATTTCTATAGTATATCCACTTAATGTTGTAGTCTATTATTACAGTAACAAGAGTACAGGCTGTGTTTTCAAATTGTGGGGTTTCCATTATGTTTTAACTGCTAAATTATTCAGGCATCATGCAGCAAAGGTCATTTATAGCTTCTCTCCTACTAACAAATAAAGATTTATTTTGTACATTTTTTAGTACATAATTAACATATTAGTACTAGAAGAAACTGAATCCTTTGAAAGTTCTGATATGTTTTATTGAACTAGCAAAACATATCAGAACCTGTGAGGGAGCTATGTGGATCTCAAAAGCACATAGGGCTTCATTTGCAGATGTGGAACTGTGGAAGCCGAAGCTGGGTGGGAGGGAGCAGGGTCGGGGGTGACCTGTGTGAGGGGGAGGAGAGGCTGGGAATAAACTCTCTCCTACACACATACTCTCGTATGCAAACACACCCAGTAACAGCAGAAGCTTGTGGGGGCAGACAAACATTCATTCTCGCTTCTTCACTCTCTCTCACCATCTTTCAATTGTGCCAGGAAATTGCCCAAAAGTAAGGCCACTTGGCTGCTCTCATTTCAGGGTGAGCAGCTCCAACACTCTCTGCTCCATTTTTTCTGGGCCCTGGGGGGATGGGCAGAAATGACCCTTCCATCACCGGTTCTAGCATTTCTGCAGGGAGCTGGAACTGATTTACATCGCCGTATCTACTGTTTCCTTGGGTCCTGGGAATAAAAAGTGGCAAAATGCCATTTGGGGTTGCTCTGCCGGAACTTAAGCCCGGAGTAAACAGACACAAAAAGAGGTTGAATTAGAACAGGTTTGAAATTTGTGTGACGACTGGCACTATTGCTCAGAACTTTCAAGCTTGTGCTAATTCAACCCTTTTTTTGTGTCTGTGTTTTATTCTGCAGCACCTGCTTCAGTATCACCCCTTCCGCTCCTGTTCCCTGAGGAAGAGGAGGGTAAGGGAAACAAGGCGAGAGAAGGGGCTGGACTGGGGAGTAGAATGGCTGATCCCCAAGGCTCCCCTTCTCGTTTCGGTAGGCTGCCTGAAGGGGAGGGGCTGTAGGAGAACACCCCGGTTGCTCTGTCTCAAGACTGAAAAGTGGAAGAACTGCATTCCAAGCCATTCCCCCCACAAATTAAGCCATGGGGGTACATATTTTAATATAATTTTCAATCTGGTGGTAAAGGAGACCTCACAACCTGCAAAGAATTCACTATTTATGTCCTGCAAATATCTTTTTTTCCAGACCTCAAACTTTTAAATGACTTCAGAAATTTAAGGTTGTCAAGCAAAGTTTAAGGAATAGCAGCAGATTATGGATTTTACAAATTAAAATCCCAAATGAAAAATAGTTCTTCATATTGAAAAAGCAACAATATACTATGATTCTATATTATTTGATTTAAAAAATGTTTATTGTGTCCATTTTATATGACTAAAAACACTTTATAGGACATGTGATACATGCAGTAGTAAAAGACCCAAAGCATGAATTCCTACGATTATTATTCACTATGGTTGATGCACCAGTGTGATCTACCATCCTTTTAGTTCCTCTGAATGATTTGCTATAGTAAAATAAAATTGTGTCTCTCTATATACACATATCTCTCGCTACCTTTCTCTCTCTCTATAATATGCTTACGCCTCTGCTGGCATCTGTCTATCGACATTCCTGCACAAGCCATAAGGGGGAGTTGTCAGGGTTACATAGGAACAGGTGCTGAAAGAGCCACCTTGCAAAGCCAGTGCAGCGACTGCAGCTTTGGAAGGAGGGCACCATGGACACACACATACATACACGTGCACATATACACACACACTAGTGTGCAGAACAGTTGTCATTCTCAAATATCCAAGCAGCATGTAAAAGGATAGCAGCACTTACTGCAGAGACCCCCAGTCACATCAAAAATAGAGTCAAATGGACAAGTAAGTTATGGGAAGAAAATCAAACCATATCTGAGACAAGGATACCAGCAGGAGAAAAAATATATGAGGGGAACTTGCAGATAAAATTTCTGCCTCTCACCTTTAACTACTTTTTCCATTTAGTGATGATGCCCACAGGACGTTTTGTAAGACACCAATTGGTGCATTTATTGTCAAATACCTTGGGTGTTTCATTATGATTCCTGCAGCTAAAATATGGTCCTCTGCTAGAGCCAATCTGCCTTTAAACAAAGATAATACGACTACAAAATCATTCCATCTGTGTTACATGAAATTAAAACCCCTCTACTAAGAAGAAAAATAAAAAGAACAAAAATCCTCCACTGTAGTACAGGAGCAGATGGGTAAGATTCTCAGGGGCCCCAGACTCCCAGGGGCCTCAAAGCAGCAGTTAAAGTAAGCCTCTGAAATAAAAAGCAAGTTTTCTCCCAAAGCTTTGGGGGGGAAAAATCTCTCTTTCTTCATCATGCCTCCATCTGTAAAAGGCTTTCCATGGGAGAGCTACACAAAACGTTATGAGACTGCCTCAGAACTTGTTTATGCCAATTCATTGTGCAATGTTAGGTTACCAAGGAAGAATCTGGAAGCCATCTGGCTGCAGGAAGTAGATTCTGGATGGCACGAAAGGGAATAGGCCTCAACACTCTCGCCAAGGGTCCACAATGCCCTTTTGATAACCTTGAGGAAAAAATCCTAGACTAGAAATGGAAAATGAGAACATTGAAAGCTGTATATTTAAGGATGTGTGAAAAGTCAAATTTTCATTTCATAAATGAAAAGTATTCTGCAAAACTAGCATATCTGACAGATTATAGCAGTAGCACTTCAAAGCAAAAAGTGGAAAATAGTGAATGTTACTTGTTCAAAGTGTTACTTGTTCAAAGTTCAAAGTGGTATAGTGAAATTGAAAGGTGGAAAGGATCAATGTGTGGAGAGAGACGAAGAAATGGCAGAAATATTAAATGAATACTTCAGTTCTGTGTTCACTAAAGAGGACCCTGGAGAAGGACCGACACTAGTTAACAAGAAACTGGAGGGGAATGGAGTAGATGTAACTCCATTCACAGTAGAAAATGTATGGGAAGAGCTGGTGAAACTGAAAGTGGACAAAGCCATGGGGCCTGATGAAGTTCATCCCAGAATACTGAGGGAGCTCAGAGATGTGCTGGCAGGTCCGCTGTGTGACCTATTCAATAGATCCCTAGAAACGGGAGTGGTGCCGAATGATTGGAGGAGAGCGGTGGTGGTCCCGCTTCACAAGAGTGGGAACAGAGAAGAGGCTGGTAACTACAGACCGGTTAGCCTCACTTCGGTGGTGGGAAAAGTAATGGAGTCACTGTTGAAAGAGAGAATAGTGAACTATCTACAGTCGGGAGAATTGCTGGACCAGAGGCAGCATGGATTCACCATTGGAAGATCCTGTCAGACAAATCTGATTGACTTTTTTGACTGGGTAACCAAGGAATTGGATCGAGGAAGAGCACTCGATGTCATCTACTTGGATTTCAGCAAAGCTTTTGACACTGTCCCGCACAGGAGACTGGTGAATAAAATGAAAAGCTTAGGAGTGAGTGCCGAGGTGGTGGCCTGGATTGCAAACTGGTTGACGGACAGAAGACAATGTGTGATGGTAAATGGAACTCTCTCTGAAGAGAGAGCGGTTTTAAGCGGTGTACCGCAGGGATCGGTGTTGGGACCGGTCCTTTTCAATATCTTTGTGAGCGACATTGCGGAAGGGATAGAAGGTAAGGTATGTCTTTTTGCGGATGACACTAAGATCTGCAACAGAGTGGACTCGCCGGAAGGAGTGGAGAGAATGAGACGGGATTTAAGGAAGATGGAAGAGTGGTCGAAGACATGGCAGCTGACATTCAATGCCAAGAAGTGCAAAGTCATGCATATGGGGAATGGAAATCCGAATGAACTGTATTCGATGGGGGGAGAAAGGCTGATGTGCACGGAGCAGGAGAGAGACCTTGGGGTGATGGTGTCTAATGATCTGAAGTCAGCGAAACAATGTGACAAGGCGATAGCTAAAGCCAGAAGAATGCTGGGCTGCATAGAGAGAGGAATATCGAGTAAGAAAAGGGAAGTGATTATCCCCTTGTACAGGTCCTTGGTGAGACCTCACCTGGAGTATTGTGTTCAGTTCTGGAGACCGTATCTCCGAAGAGACAGAGACAAGATGGAGGCGGTCCAGAGAAGGGTGACCAAAAAGGTGGAAGGTCTTCATCAAATGACTTATGAGGAGAGATTGAAGAATCTAAATATGTACACCCTGGAGGAAAGGAGGAGCAGAGGTGATATGATACAGACTTTCAGATACTTGAAAGGTTTTAATGATCCAAAGACAACGACAAACCTTTTCCATAGGAAAAAAATCAGCAGAACCAGGGGTCACGATTTGAAGCTCCAGGGAGGAAGATTCAGAACCAATGTCAGGAAGTATTTCTTCACGGAGAGGGTGGTGGATGCCTGGAATGCCCTTCCGGAGGAAGTGGTGAAGACCAGAACTGTGAAGGACTTCAAAGGGGCGTGGGATAAACACTGTGGATCCATAAAATCAAGAGGCCGTCAATAAAGAGTGGGTGGCTAGCCAGAATGACGGCTACTGCCTGGAGACAATACCCTTATTCAATAAACATACACATGGTTACTGTGACTCCAACATCGCTCTAAGCTACAACAGCAAGAGGAAATGTGGAAAAAAGGATTTGCACTCACAAAGTGGGGAGTAGCTGGCTTGTTACGGCGGTTACTACCCCAAACCAAATAAGCCTGATACTTCACTTTCAATGCATATCCAGCATAGCTCTCTGCTTCAACGGCAGGGGAGAAGAAAACCTGATACTTCACGCATATCCAGCATAGCTCCCTGCTTCAACGGCAGGGGAGAAGAAAACCTGATACTTCACGCATATCCAGCATAGCTCTCTGCTTCAACGGCAGGGGAGAAGAAAAACTGATACTTCACGCATATCCAGCATAGCTCTCTGCTTCAACGGCAGGGGAGAAGAAAAACTGATACTTCACGCATATCCAGCATAGCTCTCTGCTTCAACGGCAGGGGAGAAGTAAAAAGGATTCGCACTCACAAAGCGGGGAGTAGCTGGCTTGTTACGGCGGTTACTACCCCAAACCAAATAAGCCTGATACTTCACTTTCAATGCATATCCAGCATAGCTCTCTGCTTCAACGGCAGGGGAGAAGAAAAACTGATACTTCACGCATATCCAGCATAGCTCCCTGCTTCAACGGCAGGGGAGAAGAAAAACTGATACTTCACGCATATCCAGCATAGCTCCCTGCTTCAACAGCAGGGGAGAAGAAAAATAACCAATAAGGGCTGTATAACACAGTCTGGGTAAAACAAATAAGCATGGGTGTAGCTTGCTTATTGCGGCGGTTACTACCCCTAACTAATCAAGCTTGATATTTCACTTGGTTGCAGCTCCATCACTGCTCTCTACATTAATGGTGGGGGTGGAAGGGAAATAGAACCAAAGAGCTAAGAGAAACAGATAAGTATGAGAAAAAATGTGTGAAGCTTGCTGGGCAGACTGGATGGGCCGTTTGGTCTTCTTCTGCTGTCATTTCTATGTTTCTATGTTTCTATGTACAGTATTTCACTGTTTCTTTTTTTATAAAAATGAAAAATGAAGGGTGGAATTATGCTATTTTTACAGTCATGGGTTTAGTATTTTGTTGCCTCCCATTCCCCCTTTGCAGAAGTTTGGAGAACAGGGAGCAGAAAGGTTTAAGAAGAGCCCTACAGTTTCTTAGGGCAGCTTAGAGTAGATTCTTTAGCAAGAATCAGAAAATTCTGAACCACAACAGCCAACAATATAAAAATAAAATGTTTTTCTAAAGGTGCTTTATCTGTATAGTTTATTTTCTTTTTATTGATATGAAAAGGATCTCAAGTATCAGCAAAGGGTGCCGATCTCTGGGTTGGGGAGAGGTGGGGAGGGTAAAAGGACCGGGATGGAGAAAGGAAAGGGAGAAGGCCCAATAAAGAGGTGAGGAGAAGGTGAGAGGACTGTGGATGTGTAGACAATAGTAAAAAGGAAAAGGGATAGAGAGGAAAAGAAGGCAGAGAATGGAAAAGATGAACGAATGAGAGCAATTAAGGAGAGATTAAGATGTAGGGTGTCTCCTTTGCTTTGCTCTGTCTGCTCCGGATTCTCACTTTCTCCTCCTTCCCTGAATGACGGGAAGGATGGGGGCAGGATTAGGGAGCACAGCAGTTTTTCTTTGCTCCGCTGTGTTCCCTCCAGTCTCATCCCCACCCATCCAGGTCTCTGCAGGCTGCTTTTGAAGGGAGGGGCTGGAAGACGAAACAAAGGGATATTCTTTTCTCAGTGAGACTCAGCTACCCTCTGATTTTTGCCACCCGAGGCACAGTACTAGGGAGTGTACTAGCAAATCTAGGCCTTTTTCAAATGTTTAGCCATTATCTACACTTTATGACAAGTCCCTGACTACAATGGTAACGCAACATTGGAGGCAGATCATTGATAAGCCAACCCAGAGTAATGAGAATACCCTTGATTTAGTCTTTCTAGGTGATCAATTGTCTTTCATTGGTTTGTGTGACTGGCAATGTGCTCACATTCCATGGACAGACCATTTTCTAATGTAGGTGTGAATTAATGTTTCAACTAACAAATTTAAAATTCCATCAAACGGGATTAAGCAATATAAACTTGGTCATGTCAAGACTGACTGGTTAAGCTCATAATGGCGGACAGAGACAGCTGTGGGGATATGACATGATTCCCTACTGTGGTCTCTGGATACAGAAACACCTCTCGGAGAGAAGAGTGTGCATAGGTCTTGCACTGCGCTTTGGATTAACAATGAGTTGAGAGAAACAATCAGCTGTGAAGTGTTGAACGCCACTGGTGCAAAAACAAATTTCCTTCTAAGCTATTGCTATACGCACAACATCTGGAAAAATATAAATGATTATCAGGCGAGGAGACGAGTGCATTTATTTCTATGAAAATCCAGGCAGCAAGGAATCATCCTAGAAAACTGTATTTTTGTGTTTTTAGATATATATATATATATATATATTTTTTTTTATTTTTTTTTTTTAACAGTGAAGCAACTGACCCAAATGTATGATCAAAATGTGGGCATTAGAGTACTGTACCATTACAATCACTTTGCAACATTCTTCCATGATAAAATCTCTGAGATACATGCCTGTTTTTTCATTAATCTCAAGTCCAATATCACCCGTAGCATGGGAAGAACATGAAAAAAAGAGGACATTTCTTAGTGGTAACAAGTGCTGAGATAATTAAATTTATGGCCTCGATGAATTGCTCCTCTTGTCTGTTGAATTGTTCCTCTGTAATATTGAAAGCCATCTGGAACGAGCTTGATGAGGCAGTCTCTAAGATTGTCAAATTATCCCTTATAGAAGGTTGTCTATCATTACAAGTGAAGCAGGCAAGTGTCTGCCCTATCTTAAAAAAAAAAAAAACAACAAAAAACCTATTTGAACCTGGCAAATCCTGCTAATTTCTGTCCTATTAAGTCATTGCCACTCTTAGCAAAAGTAGTTGAGGGGATGCTGTTAAAACAGCTAGAGTTTTTATACCAAAACCAGTTTGGCTTTTCTCCGGTACACAACACTGAGACTTTCCTGCTATCAAGTCTTAGATGTATTTTGAAAGGATTTTGACCAAGCAAAGAGATATATACTAATGTTCCTGGACATTTCAACCCTATTTGATACTTAAAACCATGACCTATGCTGACACGGTTGTCAGATCTGGGCATTCACAATATCGTATTAAAGTGTTCCACTTTGTATCTGGCTAACCATGTCCATCAGGTAAGGACTGGGGGTTTCTACTTCTTGAAGGTTCCCCATGGAAGAGGATGGCCCATAGGTGTTTTGCTCTGTCAGCAACCCTAATTCATATTTATCTGACCTATCTACAGTCTACTCGCAGATTTAAGGGTGGATAACGTTCACACATGGATGATATGTAATTTTCAATCACAGTTCCAGGTGCATTTGCATATGTGGCAAGAAGTATCATAGTTATCAGATAATGAATGTTCAGAAACAAACTTGCACTCAACAACGTAAGAGAGAAATAATGGAGTTGGTCAGATTTACCTATATAGATATTCCTCCTCCTCTTCAGATGGAGACATGGTCTCTCCGATCCCATTTTTTTTTTTTTTTACTTCTCCTTACCACTGTGCTTTCAGATAAAAGCCATTGTAGAGAGCGCATTTTTTAAGTTACATTTACTATGAAAGTTAAAACCATTCCTGAGACCAGAATATTTCCTGTGTTGCAGGCACTGGTTATCTCCAGACTAGACTATTCTAATGCTGTTTACAGTGGATTGCCAGAGTCAATTTTAAAAGCACTATATGAAACGCAAAATGCAGCGGCATGGGTGCTAGTTGGAGTCCGACGTAAATATTATATATATCCCCAGTTATGCATGCCCTACACTGGTTTCCGGTGCAGTGGCATATTAAGTTTAAGATTCTAATATTAATTCATAGGGCCTTAAATGTATTTATTTATTTATTTTTAATTTTTATATACCGAAGTTCTTGTAAGAACTACAAATCACTCCGGTTTACATAAAATGATGAAATGCCCAAAATAGAGAAAGGGGCTTTACATGGAACAATAGAACAGAATGCCAATTTAACATAGTAATATTAAAATATATTATAGATACAGTATAAATACAATATAAGTACGAGAAACATTTGAACTCAAAATCTTTCTACAGTTAAAAAATCATAATAGTAAAACTCAGTGAGGAATCCCATAATTTGGTTTTATCTTCCCGTCTAGGCAGCATTAAGAGTCTGGGAAGGCTTGGTGGAAAAGCCAGGTTTTTAGCTTTTTTTTGAACTCCTGATGACTTGGTTCCAGTCTTAGATCTGGGGGGAGCGCGTTCCACTGGTGTTGGCCTGCTGAAGATAATAGCAGCGCTATTTAATATTAGTCGTCATGGTTAATATCTCTGGGGAGAAATCTGTTAGATATTGCTTCAGTGCACCTGCTGCAGTTATGCAAAATGTGGTAAAGGACATTTATGGAGGTGGATCCAATAATTTGGAATGCTTTCCCAGATGACTTAAGGGTTGAGACATGTATCAGAACATTTAGGGAGAAGGTACAAGTGATTATGCTCACCCAGGCATTTGGAATTTGATTGTATAAAGGGATAGCTCAAATGAAGTTAGGGTAACTACACAGTGTAAGAAGAGCATGTTACACTGAGCAATGTGATAAGGCAATTGCTAAGGCCAGAGGGAGGCTTCGAAAGAGGCATAACCAGCAGAAAAAAGGAAGTGATAATGCCCCTGTACAGATGGTTAGGCCTCTCCTGGAATGCTGTTTTCCGTTCTAAAGACTTCATTTCAAAAAAGATAAGGACAAAACAGAAGTAGTTCAGATAAAGGCAACCAAAACGGTGTGGGGTCTATATGGAAAGCCATATGAGATGAGACTGAAAGATCTTAATATGTATAACCTGGAAGAGAGAAGACACAGGGGAGATAAGATACAAACCTTCAAGTACCTGAAAGATATCAATGATGTACAAAAATCAAATCTTTTCCGATGGAAAGGAAGCTCTAAAACTAGGGGTCAAGAAATGAAACACCATTTCTTGACCCCTAGAGAAGATGGTGATGGAATTCAATAAAGAACAGGACAAACAGGGGATCCCTGCTGGCTAGATAATGAAAATGAAGAAAAGGGGTAACTTTTCTATTACATCTAAAATGTACATTTCTGCATGGGGCTAGCCTACACAAAGCAGCAATTGCTACTACCCTTAACAGAAGGCTTGGGGGTTGCGTACATGGAGTGGCAGTTGCTGCTATCCTTAACAAAAGGCTTGCTGGGCAGACCGGATGGAGCATTTTGGTCTTTATCTTCAGTCATTTACTATATTAAATGATTTGGGTCTGTAATGCTCGGTGGATGCTATTATTACGTATTATAGTTTACGCATGTCATCATCCCTGAGCTTTATGGATGTTTATTTATTTGTACATGGCCCAGAATGAAAGATAGTGCGGGCAATATCATTTTTACAATCATTTTTGCAAAGAGATGGTTTTTACAAATTTTTAAGGCTAAAAATGTACTTTTTTTTAAATTTAGCATAAGGAAATAATTACCAGAGAAGTTGTGTAGAACAGAGTTTCTCAACTCTGCCCTGGAGGCACATTTAACCTATCTGGTTTAAGGATATCCGAAATGAATATGCATGAGACAGGCTTGCATACATTGGAGACCCAGTGTATGCAAATCTCTCATATGCATGTTCACTGTGGCGTTCCTGAAAAACTGACTGGTTAGGAGTGTCTCCAGGATAGGGTGGAGAGCCATTGATATACAGGAGAAGAGGAAGAAAACAGGACAGGAAAACAATTGGAGACATTGTGTGTTATAACTGACCATATGATGGCAAAAGAGACTCTTTGTGCTTATTGTTTAACACATTAAAAAACAGACATATTAATGCAGCCACCTACCCTGAAAAACATTTTTCATGTTTATTAAGTTAGAAATACATTTATTTATTTTATTTAAAACTTTTCTATACCGTCGTTTAGTAATATACCATCACAACGGTTTACATTTCGGCACGAAACATCAATTGTATGGTTTATTTTTCTTTTTTAGATTCTATTTTATTGATTTTTATAACAAGTCAAAAATATATGTTGCTGTAAAGTAGATTTTACATCAACAAGTCATCAAGAAATTTCATAAAATAAACAGATAAAACAGAATCTATAAAAATTTCCCCTCTTGGTTTGTGGTGGAAGCTGATCTGCTAGTGATGCATGAAAGGAAAAACAAAAATATAAACATGAGGTCCAGAGAACATAATTAATATTCCATTACAACATTTTACCAATAAATGTGCTTATTAAAACCATCATTAACACAGACTTAGATCATCTTACAGTCACCAACCCTCCTTTAAATTTAATCATAGGCTCTTCTATATTAAATTCCATTTCTTAGCTCTGCAGGTTCTTCAAAGTTCAATTAAGAATGCATCAACAAATTATCAGATACTAGTTTATGAAAACACCTGAAAAAATAAACAAAAATAAAACCAATCTATAATCCACTCTGTATAAATAAAAACCAAATATTTCGTATTGATCTGGAGGGCATTTCCCACACACCCCTCAGTGACTGCATGCCCACAGGTACTTGAACCAGGAAGCTGATTTTTAAAGGGAAACTCCCATGGGAACTGGAAATGTAGGCCGGCAGGAGAGCATGACAGGCACAAAATACAAATGCAGATTTCCAAAATTAAATCCTTGCATGTTCCTTTCCTCCCCTGGCCTACCTATACCCACTTTTACACGAAGTATGGTGGGGGGGGGGGGGGGGGGCGGTATTCAAAACACATTTTTACACAGGTAAGTGCATTTTAACACAGGTAGATGTGTTTACTCATGTAAACATTTTGAATATTGCCAGTCTAAAGAGCATTATCTAAAACCTCATCCACAAAATCATCTGAGGAATTAGAAGTATCGTTAACCTGACTTTTTAACTGACAGATACACGATTTACCAGGAGTTTCCATTCCTATCTCCAATACAATATCATGAAATATTAGCTGGTTCTTTGTATCTGAATGATGCTAATTCTCGCTTTTCTTTTATTGTGAAAATTATTTCATGCGATTGTGTATCCCTTCCTTTGTTCTAAATTGTGGACTTGTCTTGATACTGTATATTTCCTTTTCCAATTTTTTCTTTTTTGATCAATATGTACTATTCATGCTGTTGTATACAAGAAATGATTTCTTGGATTAGGTTTAAAATGCTGATAAAAAAAAATTTGATACGGAGTCTGAAGAAAAGTCAGGATTTTTTTTCAAACAGTGGAGCAGTATCCTAGTGATTAGAGCAGTGGGCTATAAACCAGGAAACCAGGGTTCGAGTCCTACTGTTGCTCCTTGTGACCTTGGGCAAGTTACTTTACCCTCCGTTGCCTCAGGTAGAAACTAAGGGGGTCATTTTCCAACTCTATCGCATGCCCCCCCACCCCCGTTACTGCGCAATTCACAAACCGGTGTGATCTTAGAAAATCCAGCCCTTAGGGGGTAATTTTCTAACCCTATCGCACGTGATACCTAGATAGAGGCGGCGTTGGGACAGGAAGAGGAGGAGTTGGGGCGGATACCACGGAAACTTCGCTGGCGGCGAAAAGGTAAGACCCCCTTATCGCCGCCAGTAGTGCGCCCAATAGCGCCACCTTTCACGGTGGTGCTATTGGGTGTGAAAGCTGGCAGTGATAACACCGCAGTGATGCGATCGCTGCCGGCTTTCGCAGGCCCGCCCCCCACTTCGCTTCCCCCCCCCCCCCCCCAATTCACAAACCAGTGCGATCTTAGAAAATCCAGCCCTTAGATTGTAAGCCCTCTGGGGATAGGGAAATACCTACAGTACCTGAATGTAATCCGCTTTGAAGTGCTGAAAAAAAGTGTGAAAAGCGGTATCTAAATTTAAATAAAAATTAAAAATAAATTTTAAAAAAAAACCTAAAAATATTTGTCTTATACCTTCTAATATAAGGTGAAATTTCACAGGTGCATTGTAGAAACTCTTGCTTAAAGAGGACAACATTCAAACTATGAGCAGAAGTGTAAGGCCTACGGGTACTCTTTACCTGTTGGCTTTATGTCAATTTCAAAGAGGAAACAACTTTCCGTTTGAAAATTGTGTGGAAAATGGATATGCACAGACTTGCATCTGCTACTTGTGCAAGCTAAATTACCCACATGCACATCTGTGCATCACTGAATGGGCGTAAAGCGCTAATCCCTCCCAGGAATGCCTCGTCCCTCCGTGCCTAGAGGTGCACGTGTACGCATTTTCACGTGCAGTTTCCAAAGAGCCTGTTTTTGTGCATAAAGCTCTCTTTTATCCATAGAAATGCCTTTGCAAACTGCCCTCTACTTCTACAGAAACCTTCGCAAAGTGGCAATTTTTATTTGGTCTTAGTTGGGTTGCTCGAGCTACATCGTAGTAACATTTATAGCAACATAGTGATGAAGGCAGAAACAAAACCGAATTGTCAATCCAGTCTGCCCAACGAGCTTCTTATGCTAGTAACTGCCGCACCATGCAGGTTGTCCCCAAGCCTTATGCAAAGGGTCGTGATATTGCAAGCAATATTTTTATGGAGTGAGCAGCCTTGATAATTCTCATGCAATGCTGCTTCTTGAACATTCTTTGCTTTTCGTCTTTGCTGTGGAAGCAGTCCTGCGCTTTTACCATCTACATATCAGTACCACAGAACAAAAAAAGTCCGTGCCTAGTGTTGGCTGTCATCTGAATCCAATTCCTCTTTTACATCATGCAAACATAAACTAGAGATTCTTCTCTCACCTTTTTTCTTTTTAACAATACGAAAGAACATTCCCTTGCCCTTCAACATTGAAAGAAATAGGATCAGTAACTTTAAAATGGGCGCACAGGCACACATATGCGCACATTGGGGTAGATCTTTAAAAAGTACGCGCACGCGTACTTTTGTTCGCGCAACCGGCGCAAACAAAAGTATGCCGGATTTTATAAGATATGCACATAGCCGGCAGGATTTACGCGCGCAGGGCTTTTAAAATCTACCCCATTATATAATAGCCTAGGCTCGATTATGTGTGCGCCTAATTTTAAGCTTGTGCGTACCCAGCAGCGCAAGTCAGCTTACAGATGTGCAACACCTGCATTTTAAAACATTCGCGTTCCAGCCGAGGACCAGTTTATTCACCAGTTTACCCAGTGCCTCCCAGGTCCTCCCAAACTCCCTGGTTATTCAGCCTGCACTCCCCCCAGTTACCTCAGACCACTCAAACCCCTCACAGATGCCTGTATTTCTTTTTTTTTTTATTTAACTTACACCTCCTCCAGAGCAGAAGTAAATTTATGCAGCACTGGACAGGTGCGCAGGTACTTGTGTGTACATCTCTTTGCCCCACCCGGAATGCCCACGCCTCACCCACACGCCATCTGCACCATGCCCCTTTTTTCATCCGATGTGAGATGTACCGCATCTACCCTAGGGTGGGCGCGGACTAGTGTCAGATACGCGCCTATCTCCTGATCTCAGCACGCGACCAGCTTTTAAAATTCACCTCAATATGAGCAGAAGACTGACTTTATATTTGTTTTATAACTGAAGTTAAATTCCCCTCAGTTTACGAGGGAATAGTATACACATTTGTCGAAGACACACTTATAATAAATAAAGCTACAGATACTACCTTATGGAATGCTCTTCCTTGAAGTATAGTTATCTTTTTTTTTGTTTGTTTTTTAGGAAAACAATCAAAATGTCATTTGTTCAGTCATTTCTCTGAGACTGCCTATAATGAAATTGCTCGACTATATTGTTACCTACCTGAGTGGCAACTAGAATCTGCCATGGGGGATATGTTTTTAATTGTGTTTTTGTCTCCTCTTTATATTACATTTGTCTACTGAATTTTGAATTATATTTTATTGTAACCTGCTAAGGGCTTGCAATTGTAAAGGTGGGCTATCAAGACAAAATAAGCAAATAAGTACAATGACCAAATTACATTTTGTTGAACAAAATAAAGGGAAAAAAGATAGAAGTTTGGACTTGCCAGATGGTAGTGAAGATCAATTCAGGGGTAGAGTTAGAGAAAAAAAAATAGACCGCTTTACTCAAATTTTAAATGTGGAAATGTTCTTCTTTGTTTAGAATTCACAAAGCTTATGCATTTCTTGATGATTAAAAACCCTATTATAATATAAACAATATTATCTTTAAAGTAAAAATTATGATTTTATTTTTGTAAGCTTTCTATTTATCAACCAATCCATAACAAATTGCTCAATGCAGAAACTTAAGGACATGCAGTTAATTCCTGAAAAAGGGACCACATACATGAGGTTGAAGAGCCACAGTACTTCCAGACAGGACTGCCTATTTTCTCATGATCTTGATCATTTCTAAAAGAGTAGGTGAGATTCTCATCTGATGCAATCATCTGAGTTTGAGTCCTTCATATACCAATTTTAGGTCTTTCTTTCTATTGCACTGCGACTGTAAATCTCGCTGCATGAATCAACTGTGAAATTAGTTTTATGGTGGAACCAAACATTGAAACAGTTTTTCAGATTCCCAGCCAAGAGCAGCTTAGAAGAAAGTGATATAGTTAAACCAACTGTTTTAGTAATTTCAGTTTCATCAGACCTCCATCCATGCCCTCCGCTGCCTGGACAATCAAATACAAAAACCTGCTTCCCTAAGGATATTTAAATTTCCTATGGAAATTCCTTAAGAGTTTGCAGCCTGAATGCTCAGCCATTTCTGATCCAAGCATGAGAGACGTAAATATGAGCTATACCAGGAGTAACCAATCTTTTACACATCAAGAGCAACAAAACCAGAATTCACAGAGGCAGACAGCCACCATGCCTTTCACGGGCAGGCGACTGATGACACTCCCTCTTTTCTCCACCACACATACTCACAAAAGGCCAACTTTCTCTCTCAGACATACACTTACACACATACTTTCTCAGACACACACTCTCTGACACAAAAGACACATACTCTCTCTCACAGATACAAAGATATAAACACATTCTCTCTCTCTCTCTGACAGACATACACAAACACATAGTGCTGTTATCCTGCTGCTCAGTGAGTACCCACCGCCCCAATACTGCCACATTAGGTAAAGATTTTGTTTGCTGCCAGTCCTTCCTACAGCCACCAATCGTCCCCTCCCTTTCCCATTCCCACCGCTTCTTGTCACCCACACGTGCCACAGCCAGTACATAAAGCTGACGAGACACCAGTTGGCCACCCCTGTGCTAGCAGAATACCACACACATGCAGAACACAGGCAGATCCTCACCAAAACCAGAACAAAAGAAAGAGACCATAAAATAGAAAAAAAATGTGCAAACAAAAACTAATTCGGAACGCACCACAAGTCTGAGAGTCTGCTGCTAAACAATGGAAAAAAAGAATTACCACCATTCCTCATAAAACATCAAATAAAATCAAGACATATAAAACATCATTCATAATAGTAAAACCATACTAAATAAAAGAATAATTATTTCAAAACAGCCTACAAATAGAACATCCAATAATTAAAAACTCTCATAACTGTTTTACATATAACCCTACCCTGGTGTGCCTGTCCTGTATGGGTGGGGCCATAAAAGAATTTACTAGTTCTTTGGGGAAGGGATCCAGGCTAGCTGTAAACACTGTCTCTTTTCTCTCCAAGGTGTAGGTCCTTTGTTAGTTAGGGGTAAAGTAACCTTTCAAGACCCAAGTGCTAAGTATATCTCTTGTGAATCTGAGTACCCTTTGGAGAGGAATACTGTATAGAAAAGTTCACACTGTGGGCTCATATTGCAAAAAGCACTCCAGGCATTAAAGTGGTTTCCAAATCAAAGTTTACATTCAGATAAAATATTGTAGTGGCACAAGTTTCTCTGTCATTAGCTCCACAAGTAAGGTTAACTTGGTTACAGTTCCTTCTCTCAGTCTGTGCAAGGTGTTTCCTCACAGGGACCCTGGGTATCTCCACCTTCCAGGGTGAGGAAAACTTGGGTAGGAAAGGTATCTCTTTTTAGATAACAGGGATCCCCTTCAACCCTGAATGAAAACAGGTAAACCAGTCTTGGCCCAGAGAGCTGAAAATTCTCTCTCCCCAGGGATGTGAAAACTCTGGATGGGTGTCCTTAGTGATGACAGAAAAGTTCTTACAGTTTTGTTAAGTCCCTTGGTTTTGTTTCCTGGTATCGGGATCCCCGATGGGAGGAATCCTTCTGGAACAGCAACTCCCGATGTTCCCTTTAGGTAGGAAGGGGGCAGCCAAACACTTCTTCCTGAGTCTCAAGCAAAGTCTCTTCCCTTGTAAAACAATTTAACACTGGAGGGTCCTGGCACCGTGTCACTACCTCCTCCGTCCTCACTGAGGTGTAAAGGGGCAGGTCTTACCTAACCTGGGCAGCCCCAAAACAGGGTTCCCCAATCCCTGAGTCCAGGTGGTGCACAGGGTTTCACCGGGTCTCCTACCAAGAAAATTGTAAAAGCCCAAAATATATTACCCAGAAGGAAAGCCCAACCAGCTACTGAGTAGACTGAATGAAAACCCTCCCAACCTGCTCAGATTTCATGGGCTGGGTTAGTCTGAGTCCCCTGATTGGGCCAGAAAAACAACAAAGGCAAAAGCTCCCAACTACCTTCTAACTTCTCAAAACCCATAAAGGACTGCCTACAGACTCCCCCAAGGGAGTTGTTTAAAACCCTCTCAGGGGGACGGCCATTCCACATCCCTCAAAGAGAGGGGTTGCATTCGAATAGTATCCTCACCCTTTCTGACCTGCACTGCTCTAGCAGGGCTTATTAGTAACCATAAAACAGCTATTGGTTACATACTCGCTCCCCAAACACCTATAAAACATTTCAAAACAACAGACACATCAAATAGCACCAACAAATTAAAATTAATAAGGATTTAAAACATCTCCCATTCTCCATACCTAGGATCTTTTGAGGGCTGGTCACCTTGAGACTGTTGTAGATTGGGGGGGCCACACAAACTTTATCCTCTCTCTCTCTCTTACATATAAACACTTACACATTTTCATTCTCTCAAACATTCCCTCACATGCTCTCTCTCACACACACACACACACACACACACACACAAAGGCAGTCTCTCACATACACTCAGGCTACAGGCACTCTGTAACTCACTCAAACACACACACTCTCTCAGCCGCCATCTTCAGCCACCATGGGATGGGCTTTGTAGCAGACGCCATCCTCAGCTACTGTGGCATGGGCTCCATGGCAGCCTACCAGCTTTCTTCTTTGTCCACCGTGGGATGGACTCCATAGTGGCTCAGCTGGATCTCATCTTTCAGCCACTGCAGGATAGGCTCTGCAACGGCCCAGCCGGGCTTTGTCTTTGCTGCTTGGGGGGTGGGGGTAGGGGGGAGTTGGATGTGAAGACTGGAGCTCCTGCATGTTGCAATAGTAGTCAGTTCTCAGGCTGCATCATACAGTACATAGAGGAGAAGGTCGACAGTATGATTTCTCTCATGAGCTGCAGTGTGAGCTCCAAGGAGCCGCATGTGGCTTGCGAGATGCTGGTTGGCCACCCATGAGATATACTCTCCAATGTAGATACTTTTTTTAAGATGAGTGATTATGAATACATATGAAAGATACAAGAATGCACAGTAGCCAGGTTTGAAGCCTTAATAGTTGCTTTACTAATCACAAATTTCAAGTTTATGCTAATTATGGCTAGGACAGAAAGACTAGGAGTATGCCCTGCCAGGATCCAGAGAAAGCAGACCATCTAAATAGTTACAGAATATGACCCGAGAAATCACCAATTATTGGAGTAAGTAGAGTTCTGAACATTATTTTAGTTTATTCCTGACCTAGAACTAAAATTTTCATCAAGGGCCATTTGGATCACTTTGTAATATGAGGAGGGATGAGAGAAGGGTGTCTTTTCCCCTCATTTCTGTTTAATCTGGCATTTGAACAATTAGCCCTATTAATACAGGAATCTGACTTTAAGTTCAATGAAGTGCCTCACAAAATTTCACTGTATGCAGAAGGCATTGTAATTTATTTAATTCTGGAAAATCAGAAAAGTATGGGCTATCTCTGACTCTAAACTACATTTAGATAATTAAGCAATATTTTCAGGAGCTCCAACATCTAAAATTTCTTCTTGTTTGTCCAACTTTAACCTTGCTACTAATAGTTTTATTTTGGAATTACAGTAGTATCTAAGAACATATGATTTACCATACTGAGTCAGACCAAAGGTCCATCAAGCCCAGTATCCTGTTTCCAACACTGACAAATCTAGGTCACAAGTACTTGACAGGATCCCAAAAGGTCAACAGATTCCATGCTGCTTATCCCAGCATAAGCAATGGATTTTCTCAAATCCACCTTAACCCATTATGTTCCCAATTTTTTAAGAAACTATCCTCTAAATAGGACACTGGGACATAATGGATTTTTCTTCCAGAAAATTGTCCAAACCTTTTTTAAACCCAGCAACATTAATAGCTTTTACCACATCCTCGGGCAATGAATTCAAGAGTGAGTGTTGAGTAAAAAATATATTTTCTTCTATTTTTCTTAAATGTATTACCCTAGTACCTTCATTGTGTGTCCTCTAGTCTTTGTACTTTTTGAAAGAGTAAACAACCAATTCATGTTTACCAGTTCTACTACACATTATTTTATAGACCTCTATCATATCTTCTCTAAGCTGAAGAATCCTATCCTCTTTAGCCTTTTCTCATAGGAGAATTGTTCCATCCCTTTTATCATTTTGGTTGCTCATCTCTGTAATCAGAATTACACACAATACTCATAGTGCAGCTGCACTATGGAGCGATACAGAGGCATTACGATATTCTCGGTTTTACTCTCCATTCCTTTCCTAATAATTCCTAGCATTCTATTTGCTTTCTTGGCTGCTGCCACACACAGAGCAGATGATTTTGACATATTATCCATGATGATGCCTAGATTCTTTTCCTGGGTGGTGCTTCCCAATGTGGAACTTTGCATTGTGCAGCTATAATTTAGATTGCTTTTCCCTACATGCATCACTTTGCACTTGGCAGATGACATTTAATGTGGACATTTGGATACCCAGAGTCCCAATCTCACAAGATCCTCTTGCAATTTCTCACAATCCTCTTGTGATTTAACAACTTTGAATAATTTTGATTCATCAGAAAATGTGATCACTTCACTCATTTTCCATCTCTAGGTCATTTATAAATATGTTAAAAAGCAGTGATCCCAGTACAGATCCCTGGAGCACTGAACTATTTATCTTTCTCCATTGTAAAAATTGACCATTTAGCTCTTCTCTCTGTTTTCTATCTTTTAAGCAGTTCTCAGTCCATGATAGAACATTGCCTCCTATCCCATGGCTTTTTAATTTCCTTAAGAGTCTCTCATCAGGTACGTTGTCAGACGCTTTCTGAAAATCCACACTATATCACTGGCTCACCTTTATCCACCTGTTATTCGTGCCCTCAAAAAAATGTAGCAGATTATTGAGGCAAGACTTCCCTTAGCTAAATTCATGTTGGCTTTGTCCCATTCAACTATGGCTTTCTATATGTTCTGTAATTTTTTCTTTATAATAGTTTCAACCATTTTTCCCAGCTCTGATGTCAGGCTCACCGGACTGTAGTTTTCTGAATCATCCCTGGACCCCTTTTTAAAAACTGGTGTTACATTGGTCACCCTCCAGCCTTCAAGTACTGTAGGTTAATATTGACAGTTTGCAGACTACTAATAGATCTGCAATTTCATTTTTTTTCAGTTCTTACAGCACTCTGAGATGTATACCATCTGGTCCAGGAGATTTGCTACTCTTTAATGTGTCAATTTGCTGTATTACATCTTCCAGGTTCACTGAGATTTGTTTCAGTTCCCCCGAATCATTTAACTATCACGTCTGGCATCGGTATCTGCTTTACATCTTCCTCTGTAAAGACTAAAGCAAGGAATTAATTTAATCTCTCTGCTATGGCCTTATCCTCCCCTTAGTGCTACTTTTTAACCTTTGATCATCTAATGATCCGACTGACTCCCTTACAGGCTTTTTGCTTCAAATGTATCTGAACAAGTTTTTATTATGAGTTTTTGCTTCCACAGCATGATTCTTTTCAAATTCCATATCAATGATTTCTATCTAATTTGCTAGTGCTTATGCTATTTCCTGTTTTCTTCATTTGGAACCCTTTTCCATTTTCTGAAAGATGTTCCAATAGCTAGAATAGCCTCTCTGACCTTACCTTTTAACCATACTGACAGTCGTTTGGCCTTCCATCCACCTTTTTTAATGTATGCAATACATCTGGTCTGGGCTTTCAAGATGGTATGTTTAAACAACATATATGCCTAATGTAAACTCTTAAATGTGATTTTTCAAAGTTGGATGTGCGCCAAAATTGAGAAATGGGCATGCATCTAGCACCTGCGTGAATCTACCCGATTTTATAATGTGGCCAGATGTGCATACATCTGCTGATGCATGAATTTCTCCCACTGGATGAAAAGGGGGTGGAATCTGGTTGGGGCACAGCCAAGAGATGTGTGTCCAAGTAGTTATGCACCTGGATGTGTGTCCAGGTCCAATGTCATGTAACTTTATGTCTGCTATGGATGAGGTGTAAGTTTCAATTATCAGATTTACTGGTATCTTATGAAGTGTTTGAGGGGTCTGGGTTAGCTGGGAAGAGTGTAGGCTAATGAACTAGGGGGCTTTGGAGGACCTAGCTAAATACTGGGCTAACTGGTGAAACTGGTCGCCAGCTGGACAAGTGCCCTCACTTGCGCATCCATAAGCCAACTTGCGCTGTGGGGCATGCACAAGCTTAAAATTAGGTGCACATATATGAGCACCTAGGCTATTTTATAACATGTGTGCATATTATAAATTTACTGTGTATCTGGGTGTGCGCCAACACGCACATAATTGTGAAGTGTCTCACAAACGTTCACTGTATGCAAAAGGCATTGCAATTTATTTGATTAATTCTGGAAAATCAGAAAAGTATGGGCCATCTCTGACACCCCATTTCAAAGCTACCATCAATCTTTTCAGTTGTTCCTTTCAGTTTTTACCTAACCATTTTCCTCATTTCATCATAGTCTCCCTTTTGAAAGTTAAATGCTATCACAGTAGATTTCCTTAAAGTTCTCCCACCAGTTATCAAGTCAAATTTGATCATGTTATGATTACTATTGCCAAGTGGGCCCAACACCATTACTTCTTGCATATTTTTAATGTATGTGCATTCATTATATTCCTTGCTTAGCATGGCTCTTGCTGCAATAAGCGGGCAATAGATGATTTTAAACAAATAAATCAAACATCATGTGCTCCACTAATGATTAAATCTAAAATAGTACCCCCTCTTGTCAGTTCTTGTACAGTTGCTCCTTGACAAAATCGTGTATTTTATCTAGAAACATTTCCTCCCTAGCATGTCCTGATGTGATATTAACCAGTCAATACTGGAATAACTGAAATCACCCATTATTTCTGTGCTTCTAATTTTGTTAGCTTTCCTAATTTCTGTTAGGATTTCATCAGTAATACACCCCTACTGCTATTCTATTCCCCTTCTCAAATGGAATTTCTATACATAAAGATTCTACAGTGCATTTTGTTTCCTGCAGAACTTTTATCCTGCTTGAGTCTATGTCCTCTTTATCATATAATTATTTATTTATTTATTTAAATTCTTTTAATATACCGATGCTCAAGACGAGGTCTTATCGTACCGGATTACAATGGAACTAGGGGAAACCAATTAACAATATAAAGAAGGTAAAGTTACATTGAACAGGGAGCATAAACATGGGCTTTGGAAGAAAGGAAAGATTTCAAACTAATACAACTGGAGAGTACCAAAATGGTAGCGAGACATATGGAGATTAACATAAGGTTGCTGAATTCGGCTGGAGATTTATCTTAGGCAGATGTTAGCATAACATTTCCAGAGGAAGGTAGAGCAGGGGAGGTAACAGGTGGGGGGGGGGGGGGGAGAATAGGGAAAGGGTGGGTATGTGAGAGTCAATATAGGTTGAAAGAGGCTTCTTCAACTGTATGCTTGGGCATACAGCGCCACCCTCCAACAATTTGATCCATCCTATCATTGCAATATAATTTGTGCCCTGGTATCACAGTGTCCCATTGGTTATCCTCCTTCCACCAGGTCTCTGAGTTATCAATTATATCTACCTCTTCATGTGGTGATATAATTCTAAATCTCCCATCTTATGTTTTTGTATACAGACATTTCAAAGTATGTTTTTCATTTGTATTAACAACCTGCACATCAGTTAACATATGCACTCTTGCATTCAAATATTTACCCAACTATTCAGAAAATTATAAAAGAGAAAGTGGTCTGATCTCTATATATTTTGGATGGAAAGAACTAACTTCCTAAATACGAATATACTTAAAAAATTGCTATCTATTTTTCAATATGTATCTTGTAATATCCCTGTGAAAACTTTCTCAGAACTCAAAGGGCATAAATCATTTAGAATCATAAGGTATCTAGAATTAAATTATAAATTTTGTATAAGCCCAGGGATGGTGATGGCATGGCTCTCCCCAATTTGCAGATGTATTACTGAGCAGCAAGACTTCTATGTATTAGAGAATGGCTGAGCTTGGAATCACATGAATTATGGGTTTTGCAGGAAAGATATCAAACTGAGGGTATTTATTTGAGGGCTTTATTTATGATCAATTCAAGAGCTTGGAAATTAAGAGAAATATGCAGGGTTAGTTCAACCACTGTGCACACTCTCCCAGGATATGGAAAATAGTTTACAGGCTTTTAAAAAAAACCCAGTAGAAAATGCTCCCCCAATTTTCGTTCTGTATTGTAATCCTCATATTGCGACACATACCTGTGCTGCTAACATGAACACTTGGAAATGTAAGGGGGTTGTTGTGTCTTGCTTAGCTATGAGAAGAAGGTAGTTTCTTGTCTTTTAGGATTTAACTATTAAATATGCCCTGCCTACCCACACAAGATAGCTCTATCTACAACTGACAGCTGCGTTGAAAAGATCTTCAACAACACTCCTATGGAGATGATCTCTGTTGAAATATTGTTTTCTCAGTGCAGAGCTGAGCTTTGGGGGAATTAACAATAAGACAGGTCACAACGCAAATAAATAATCAGGACACCCGTATAAGAAACCCCTGGTTTCCTTATCAGAAGGAATATACTATCTAGTTAAGAGGTTCAGAGAGATTTAGTGAAGAGAGGTTTGGGTTTGACTCTCCCATGACAGAGCTGCAGATGGCGTGCTCTAGTATCTCATAAACCCCCTGCCACCATCTTAAGTTGTGGATTCTGAGTTGGATTTTAGTTGGGTTGCAGAACATGAGCTCTGCACCATTTGTTAGATTTACTTGATTTCCCCTCTTGGGTCAACCCTTTAACTCAGGTTGGCTTATTTATTTATTTATTTGACATTTTCTATACCGATCTTCATGAAAGATTCATATCAAGCCGGTTTACATGGAACTTAGGGATTAACTAAATAACAATATAACAGGAAGGCCAAAGCACAGTTACATATAACAGGGAGATTGAACTTGGGGGCTAAAGTAGCCAGGAAGTAAAAGGATAGCAAAAACTAGAGGTAGAATACATATGAATATACTGGGGCTGGACCAGTATATTTACTCTTAACCTACTTTTTGGAGAATTTTCCTGTGAGACCTTTGGTACCCCTTCACCAGGGCCATTGTTAGGTACTTAAAAGATCAGGGGCATGGGTCCATAGATCCTTTTCCACCCACCCCCCCAGGGTTGCCATTGTTTGCATAGGCAAGGATTTGACACAAGGTCCAGGGAGAGGATTAACACCCAACCCAATCCTCATTTGCATAAATTTGCATAAACATGTCACTGCTGCCCTGAGCCTGCCCTCTCTCCCTTGTCCCTCTGTTCCTTTTATTCTAGCATCCTCACAGTGGCAATGAACAATGTCCCAATGGATCAACAGAACCAGATTTATCAATGATGAGTGATGCACAGCGCAGCACAGCACATCTCACAGCTACTTACATTCAGTCTTTGGGTTCCAATACTGTAGAGATTTGAAAACTGTGCTGACTTTAATTCAATGCGGACAACAAATTGGCAATGAATCCTCTGAAAAAAGTGAATTGCAATTACAATATAGTAAATCTTCCATACCAATATAGCACTAACAGCGCTCAAATAGTAACAACCCTACCTATGAACAGGAAACACGGCAAATATTACACTAGACCCTCTAACACGAGTACACCTCCTATGAGGAAAATAGAACAAGTCAAACTGCTATAGATCTCCACACAGAAACTACATGCTAGCACAATATCTTGTCTTGGTCACTTATTCAGAATACAGACAAACCCTCAAATACAGACTAAAGAGACAATAAAATATAAAGAGAAACATGCAAACAACTTGAAACCACAACATACCAGACTCTGTATGCAGTGCAACAATGGAAAAACAAACATTAGTCCACATAAAATATCAAAAATAAAACCAAGAAATTTAAAACATCATATTAATAAAGCCATTCTCGGAGAAAAAATAAACGTTTCAAAACTAATTTAAAAATTATATGAGTTTTTAATTATTTCCTAACCACCAATAAAATATTTCAAAACAGCAGACAACAAATAACATCCAATAATGAAAACAGATAAAGATTAAAGAATCTCTTGCTCTTCATACCTGGAAACTTTTGATTTCCAGTCACCCTGAGACTGTCATGGATTAATGGGAGAAAGGTGAGCACAAATCTTCTCGTTCTCTCTCTCACATACACACACTCTCCAACATGCACACACTCATTTGCTCATACACACACATTCTCTCTCCCTTCCCGGAACATACAGGCAACAGCAGTCTCCCTCATACACACATATGCTGTCACTCACACATACATACACACATGCTGTCTCACACACACACATACAAACATGCTCTCTCTCACATGTATACAGTACATGTGAGAGTATCTCATACACACATGCCCTCTGTCTCTCTCACATACATAAATGCTCTAGTCTCTTACACACACCCTCATGCTCTCACATATACATGCACTCATGTTCTCACACACACATACACACCTACATTCATGCTCTCGATCACAAATACAGACATAAACACTCATGTTGTCTCACAGACATACACACTCATACTGTCTGTCTCACACACACACTTATGCTGCCTCACATGCACACTCATGCTGTCTTTCTCACATACATTCTTGCACACTCATGCTCTTACACACACACATACTCACTCTTGCTCTCTCTCACATAAACACACATGCACCTTCATGCTTTCTCTTACACACACCCTCATGATCTCTCTCACATATACATACACACATTTGCTTTCTATTACACGCACACTCAGGCTCTCTGTCTCTCTCTTACATTCAGGCACTGGTACTCTCACAAATATGCACAAATACTCTGTCTTTCTTTCCCCAGAGCGTGCCGAGTACAGACAGGAGCACTGCAATCTTTCTTCAGCAGTCTTTGGGCCGCACAATGCAGCAGTCACCTCCTTCTTGGGCTGTGTAGGCCCGGCCAACGCAGCAGCTGCCTCTTTGGCCCCAGATGATGCAGCAATCATCTCTTCCTCCTTGGGCCTCGCAGGCCCAGCCAATACAGCAGCTGCCTCTTCCTTTTCAGGTCAGGTGGGCCCAAACGATGCAGCAATTTTCTCCTCCAACTGATTGACACAGTGGGGCTGCCGCCTCCTCCTTAGCAGAAGCTAAGGCTGAGACTTGGAGCACGGGCCCCATGTGCCCGATGCTAACAATGCCCCTGCCCTTCACAGCAGGAGATTTTTTTTAAACTGCTCACATCAGATGCACACTGCCCATTGGAGAGTACCACTACATTCCTACTCGCTCTTTGTCCTCATCTATCAGTGTCTGTGGAGACCCTGAAGTTAACAGTAAGGGATACTTTGGTGATACCCTTACAGTTATTTCATAATTATATTACTATTGCCTTTTATTATGAAAAGTATATGATTATAGTTTGAGAATGCTGCAGTTCTCCTTTTGAAAAACCTGAATGTTTACAAACCAGATTTATCTGCTGACTTGTAAAATTATCATCTAATACACAAGCCAATATAACATCCAAAATTAGTCTACTGAGAATATTTTTATATCATCCTATTTCAGAGGAACAAAACTCTGATCTTCAAGGGTCGCAAGCAAGCCTGGTATTCAGGATATTCACAAAAAACTATTTATCAGGCATCTCTGCCTACATTTGTTCTGCGAACCAGGATCATCTGCATAGCTCAATGACTCAGAAAACCAGATGTCTTTGCAGCCCTTGAGAACTAGGGTTGTGTACTTTTGCCTTACTTCGCCTTCTCTCTTTTTCTTTTCTTCCCCTCATTGACATAAATACAATGGAACATGAATAAAAATTGCCTTTAGACATGCAGAGAACTGTACATTTTTGCATACAGTTTTCAAAGTTGAATATGTGTGAAAATGCAAGGTGCTTTGGACGCTGCCATGATTATTTAATAAATGCTATACTACGAATACATTATAACATGCAGATTTGCATAAATGCTCATTATGTAAGGCAGGTCTAATTAGTGCCCTGACCTGTTCAGATTTTTTTTCTTTTCTTTTAAGAACATAAGTTGTGCTTTTCGCAGAGGCTTTTTTTTTTTTTTTTTTTTAAATACTTACTTGGTTTTGCTTTCTTTCCATTGCCTGCCCTCCTTTAAAATGTCTTTCATGTATTCTAATACAAACTGTAAAAGGAGTCAATGATTAGAACAAATACCTCTATTTTACAATAAAATAATAATATTATAATAAAACAAATAATTAAGTATGTGCATGGCAGTAAGGTGAAGATCTATGGGAATACCTTTCTTCTCAAAGTGGATATGAGCCATCAAAAACTGAATTTCATTGCTTATACTGTAATATTTTCTCATACTATTCTTTATCCATCAGTATTCCATTCAAACTACAATCCACTGGAGAAATTACCCCCCCTTGCAAACAGAATAAGGAGAAATTAAAAGGATGACCCTCATAGGCTCAAAATTGTAGGCCTCTCAATGATGAGGCCTACAATAAGTCAAAAAAAGTAATTCCCAGTCATTGCAATGGATCCCAGTGATCAGAAGACAGACTTGAAACCTGTTGACCCTGCCAATTTGAATCCTGTCCTCAATTAGCTATCGGCATCTTCGAGCAAATCAGTCAATCACCTAGTGCGTAGACTTAGGATGTAAGATCTCTGAGATAGGAAATGTTTAAGCATATGACTTCTCTGTGTTCTCTCTCAATGCCTCATAAACAACAAATAATCTAAGGTCTAAATTATTTTTTCTTCTCTTTGTACCACCACCAGCCTAAGGGCTTCTAGTTAGAATCCAGTATTTTAAGTAAGAATGGCTGTCATGGTGAAAGAGACAAATCGTATTAGCATTCCACAACAAAACTGCGTGGAAAGCCAACTCTCTAAGAAGACATAAAGTCAGTAAAACTTCTTGAATTAAGATTTACTAACACAAAGAGGAAGGGGAACCAACACCGTCAATGAGCTTTATAAGCTTCCTTAAAGCAAGCCATGGTCCACTGACTAGGACCACCCATGACGACTTAACACCTTCTTTGGACTTCCACACATAATGCCCTTGAAATCCTTTCATACCAAGAGCTTTTCCAGTGATCCAAGGCGGAGCTAGGTAAAGACTATGCCGGTCTAAAATGTAAATCAGCATTAATCACAAGAAAAAAAAAATTGTTATAGTATCTTGGTTACCTACTCACATAAATGACTGATGAACCTTGCAAAGACTATTTTGAAGATTTCACAGAGGAGAAAACTAGTTTTCATTATGGACTTCACTTAATTCACAGGTTTAATAAAATAAGGGTAGTGTAAAAATTCATGAATTCCCTTGCTTACTGTGCTGACCATCATACAGCTGTAGATTTCTCAGGGAAGCTGGGCAATAGCGGGATGACAAAGTATGAGCTGTCAGGAGGCATCCATAAAACGTCCACATGCTGTCTGTCTGAATCTGTAGATTCTTAGCAGCCTGCACTAGAAGGAAGCTTCTTTTGTGGACTTCTACCATGTACAAATGGTATCTCCACGCCTCTAATCATTGCTATATAAATCACGAGTAAACAAATACATTCTAGAACACAGAAGAGTATAAACTTATGTCTGTTTCAAATTCTTTACAGCCATGTCCTTTTACAAACCAGAATTACAGAACTCTAGATTCTCAAATAACTAGTCTTTGATTCAGTATTCTAGGGCAAAGAGAACAAAAGAGGAGTCTACAGGCATCAGGCAGGCCCAAGAACTTCATTCCACAAAGGAATCAAAGAATGCATTCATAATTCCTAAGCACAATCTTGTTGTTTGTTGATTTTTATCTACTGAATTCATTTTTCTAAAGTACCTATTTGTGCAACCTCTAAAGAAATTACCAAAAGGCCATTATATAAGGAAAATCTGACACCATTCAGAACATAATAGGGTAGATTTTAAAAGGTGCGCGCGGGCGTACATGTGCACACGCTACCAGGCACGCATGCATGCATGCCCAATTTTATAATATGCGTGCGCATGCTATAAAATCTGGGGTCGGCGGGCGCAAGGGGGTGCACAATTGTGCACCTTGCACGTGCCGAGCCCACTCCGAGCTGCGCTGCCTTCCCCCTAACCCCCCACCTTCCCTTCCCCTACCTTCCCCGCCCTTTCTCCCCTACATTTTTTTGTCTTCAAAACGTACTTCAGCCCTGGGGCTGAAGTAAATTGCACACGCTGGCCAACTGCCGGCGTGCGATCCCTGGCTCAGCGGCAAATGACTGTGCCACTGTAACCATAAAACCTTATTATTCTGAAACCGTGTAGAAAATGTCCATAGATTGTTGTGCAAAACACGTTCGATGAGAGAGGCTCGTGATATGTTCCCCTGCAATAAATGGGGACCTTACAGAGTTCAGGTTGAATGAGTTTTGCACCCCTTTCCCAGCTGCCTTCTTCCCCACTATGATACCAAAGTAGCAGTGGACTCTCAGCAGGACTGCCTTGGCTGTGAATGTTCATTTTCCAAGAGGAAGAGAGTCTGGAGATCTAAATAGGCCAACTCTGAAAGGCAGAGAGGCTGCGCTTGATTTACAGATGTGGAAATGGAAATATCCCCTATTCAGAACAGTATTTCCCAACTATCTTCTGGAGGCACACCTAACCAGTCAGATTTTCAGGATATCCATAATAAACATGCATGAAATAGATTTGAATATCCTGTGTCTCCAAAGTATGCAAATCTATCTCCTGCATATTCATTGTGGCAATCCTGAAAATCAGATTGACTAAGTGTGCCTCCAGGAGAGGGTTGGGAAACACTGGCCTAGAATACCTGAGAAACAAGATCGATATTTGGCAATGTGTCTTAATTTGTTTTCCTGGTTAATTCAATAATTAGTCTTGGTTCTTTTGCAACTGTTTCTGAGACAGAACAAAAGCAGCCATCAATAGTTTGATGTAACGATGGAAGCACGTCATGCCGTATGCAGTCAAATGATTCTCTGGGTCTTTAGAAATGTTTAGCTTTTACTTCCTCTCTGTAAAAACAGAGAAAATGTCCTGAGAGCTAGCATAGCAACCGTTTACAAAAGAATCACCCTAGTGTGAGTTAAAGAGGAGTGAGGTCCTCTATATACAATAGAGAGACTGAGCTCTTATAAAAGGCTTAAGAGAATATGAGCCCTATATGTCTGTGTGTGAGCTTCCCTCAATATTAGCAGTCTTTATCCCACCGGTATTGGCCAAGTATTGACAAATACATTTGGTGAATTTACATGATGCTGTTAATGACAGGACAACATTTCTCAGGTTAGCTTACACAGGTGACTTTACCCAAGTATCCTACCAGTAATTCTGCACGGTTTACAAACTGTTTACATCTCTCATGATGCTCCCAACCATCTTTATTTAAAGGTATATGCATCCATTTTAATAGGTGTAAAAAATATATAGATTAGTTGTTTTCTAAAATCTTTGAATGAATTAACATCTAAGCATGGGCATTGCTTCATCTGTCTCTCCCTGTCCCCTCCCCTTCACTCAAACACATATACACATACCATGCCTGGAAATGACAGCTATCTCTAGTTTTCTCCTCCTCTAAATCCATCCTATATAGTCAATTATTTTGGCATAATCATGCATGGTCTACAAGTTAATACTCTTGAAACACACAACTTTTTTTTTTTTAGATTATTAATAAGTCACATTAATAAGTCACATTAATAAGTCACATTATTAATAAGTCACATTAATAAGTCACATTAATAAGTCACATTGTCACATTGTTACTCACATTGTTAATTGTAAACCGGGTTGATGTGATTCCTATCATGAAACTCGGTATAATAAAAATAATAAATAGATAAATAAATAAATAAGTCCTTATGTCACCCACAAAATCATACAGCTATCGTTTTTCTCTTGTAAGCAAGCCCCACCGAGGAGGTTTTGAGATAAAACAAGGAAAAAGCTGAGGCGAAAAAGGCAGACAGAGATTCTCACTGAGCACTATTGATAAGCAAGACTGATTGCTTTAAATTGGTCTTTTTGTGCTCACAGAAGTGGTGTGCCACGATTATTTCAAAGGAAAATCAAAGTAGAGTTAGTATAGTAGCTAAAGGATGCTTTGCTAAGCAGCTGTTAAAATGTATCTAGAGCTTCTGTTTTGGGATGTTTTTGATTTATATCTATATTGGGTTTTATTTTATTTTATTAGCAATTTTAGAGTTTTACACAGATATATAAAACTGGTGATTTTGGGGGTGTTTCCTCCTGCAGGTTTCCCTGCCACTCTCTCAAGCCACCCCTCCCCCCATTCTGCCTTCTTACTCCCAGTTCCCATGATCCTCGCTGTCAGGGGAACAGCTGGGAAGCACAGCCAGAGGGAGGAAGAGGAGGAGGAACGTGGAGTTATTCGAATTAGTGCAGCTGAGCTGCAAAGACAGAGCAATGGATCTAAGGCAGGCAAGGGTGGAAGGGGCCAGGAGGGACTTGGGTGTATGTGTGTGTGTGGGGGGGGGAGGGGTAATGTTTTTCTGCTGTTTATCCAGTAACAGATTTAATTTCTTTTCTACCATGGTGTTTTATCAGTGTTGATCCATTAAAACTTAAGGACAGAAGCTACCCCCCCCCCCCCCCCCCCGTGACTTTTCAGGATTTCACATCTCAAGTCACAGTCCCCTCACTGAAAAAAACTAAAATCACTTACTGCAGATTGGATTGGAGCCCAGACACATCCTTGGAGCCCAGGAGCAGGGGACTTGGAAGAAGCACCCCTGAGGTCCAGGAGCAAGGGAGGCAGCAGAAGTCTTCTTGGAGGCCCAAAATTAAGGAAAACAGCAGAAGCATCTGGTTCTGCTCAGGGCCCGGGAAAGAGTGAATGGGAGGGGGGGGCGTAAAAGAAGAGACAGAGTGCCAGGTCTGCAGAGGGAAGAAGGAGGAGGAGAGTAGGGGGATAGGGAAAAGAAAGGGTTAGAGGAGGAGACGAGAGAGTGAATGGGAGGGAAGAGAAAGAGAGAGCTGGGGGGGGGAGAATTAAGCAGAGAAGACTTTTACCTGTACGGGATGATGAGGGAGAGAAGAGTGAGAGAGTTGCACTGGGGTGGGGTGGGGTGGAGGATGTGCAGTCAGTGGGAAGACATTCACTCCCCATGTCCTCCTGTCACACCACCCCCCCAAAAAAGTAATAAAATTGGGAGGGGGGAGCCAAGGAGGACAGAAGGTGAGCGCCCTTGGCAAGTGAGCGAGTCCTGGAGGAATTTTAGAAGGCCTGCATGCTATCATATGGAGGAAGCAGCACATACTGTGTGACTCAGAAAGACCTACGTTTCCCTGGGAGCCAGTACTGAATCAATGTCCGAGCCCAGGGAGAGGTAACACCAGCCCTGGAGTGCCACAAACAGGTCTGGGCTTTCATGACATCCACAATAAACAGGCATGAGATACATTTACATCCAAGGGAGGCAGTGCACGCAAATATATGTCTTGTGCATTCCTTAAGGATATCCCGAAAACCAGACCTGTTTGTGGGACTCCAGGACTGGGGCTGCCTATCCCTGTCCTAGCACTGTGTTGCTGAGGGTCCTGGATATCACAAGCTCACTAAATGGAAGCAGCCTTTACCAGTTTTGCAAGCAGGATAAGCCAGGGCTGCTGCTGTGGCATAAACCCTCACCATCAGGCAGTGGCAAAGAGGGAGCTGCTGCTGCTGTGGCCCAGCTGCTCCCTACTACCAGGCCAAGGTGATGAGCGAGTTTGCTGCTGAGGCCCAGCACATCCCTTGCTGCCGGCTGCAGTGAACACCGTCCTAGAGGGGGTGGAGGCAACAAGGGGACAAGGCAGCTGAAAGTAAGGGGAAAAGGGAGAAGAGGCTGGAAGGAGAAGAGTCATGAGGAAGGAGCTCAAAGGGAGGGAGGGAAGGCAGACACGAAGAAAGAAAGCAGAGGGAGGTGGAATTAAGAGGCTGGCAAAAGAAAAAAGGATCCTAGGGCACTTTTTGCAAGAACAGGTGTCAAGATTAAAATCCAACACAGGTTGTAAAATCTGACCTGTTGAAATTCCCCATGTAAAATGAGGATCAGAAAAACCCTCTCTCCTGTCTTCATATATATGCATCCATCAAACACACATCAAGCCACCTAGATTTATAGCTTAGAAATATTTCTGACAGAGAAATAGCTGCGAGCTTTAGCAAATAAAAATAATCATAAACCAAGTTAAAAACAAAACAAAAACACCTGCCCTGTATAGTCTGAAACAATGCATAACCACTCTCTATTCAGCATTCTGAATGGGCCCCCCACTCTGGCAATCCTAACACATTATCGGCCTCGTTAGGCAGCCACAGCCTTCAAAGAGGACCGACTGCTGCCACTTGTGTCTCCTGCTGCAATTATAAAGGCACGCTTTCAAAGATCCAGTGTGGCACCCAGGAATCTCCTGCTTGAAGCTCCCATAGTCAGAAACTAGGAGGGTCGGTTGCTGAATCAGGCCTATCTACATCAAACACACAATCATCTTTCTTAATCCAAGAGGATAGGAAACCAGAACATACTTCCTGGGTTTCCTATATTGTCAGTCCTTTAATGAAATCCTTTGTCCCTCCATCTCTATCAGCTGTGTCAGACAGACAGACAGACAGACATAGGCCTTTTAAATTCCCGTGCAGCCCGTCCTCCACCTTCATGGATGAGAACAGTGTCTATGGTACCTCCTCCTTTAGCACATCCCAATTATCTTTTTTTTGTTCTCTTTGCTCCAATACCTAATTTTGCAGAGAAATATCTCCATTTATAATAGTCGCTCTTTAGGTCTTTTTCCCTCCACTACTTCTCCTGGGGACGTTCCATTTGTTTTGCGTGAATCGAGGGAGAAGCAGCAGCACGTGTATTCACTTTAGTTGTTGCTACAAGATAACGGGCACAAATAGTAGAAATCCCTTAGTAAATCTGGCCTAATATCACTAAGCATACACATCATTCAGAAAACTGAGCTGGCAAGCCCCAAAACAAAGGGCAAGCTTCCAAAAATAAAACAATAGAAAGAAAAAATACAGTAGAATAAGCCAGATCTCTAACCCAAATCAAGCTTGAATAATTACCTATTCTGAATGCAAAGATCATTCAAATCAAGGTAACTGATGGATCATCCTTGCAGGCTGCAAGGCAAAGCAGACAGACAGTCCACTTTAGAAAGTGTCTAGTGAATTGATTTAACAAGTTTAATGCAAGCATCAGTGTGGGGCTATTACTGATCGTAAGCTTTACTGATGTTATTTGTTCACATGGAAAAATACCGCTGCTTAGAATGAGCACATTAAGGATAAAATTGCAGAGAAAACCCTATTACAACTTTATTGCTGGCAAATTGGAACCAAACCTTGTCTGTATTTCAATTACTTAGAGTTACCACAGAGATAAATCCTTTTTTTTTGTATAAGCTCAATCTTTGAAGACAGTGATGAGAAACTCCTTATTATACCCTACCAACATCACTAGGTTTTCTTAGCAATTTCAAGAAATTGTCAATTAAGTTCTTTTATTAGGTTCCAAAAGCTGTTAAGTCAAACACAAATCTATCATAAGGCCTGTAGCAGCATGTTATTTAGGGCCATTTCAATGTTTCAGCTCTTTCATTATCTCCCTCGCCCGGAACCCCCACTCGAAAGTTCTTGTGAAGCAAATGAGTTTTCATCCCTCTTGGTCTCGGGGGGGAACTCAGAAATCTTCTAAGTGAACACTCATTTGTAACCATCACTCCAAAGAGCTGTCGCCTTTTAACACCTTACCCCCTCTCCCCCCCCCCCCCCCCCCACACACCCAACAGCCAAAGGAGGATTCAGAGATTCATGGACGAATGGGGTTTATCAAATCCTCGAGATGGCGGCACTGGAAAGTTCAGGAATACAGGATACCAAAACTTGTTTAAAAAAAAAAAAATCTAAAGACATCGTGAATATATAATCTAAGCAGTAGATAAGTTTTTGGTATCTGTTTTTCGTTCTAAATACCGTGTTATGAAATCATTTGGATGATTTTCCCTGTCTCTTCGAGGTCGGAGGTGATGCCTCGTGAAAATTCTGAGGCGCTTGTGACAGTGAAGCAAAAAAAGAAGCAAGATGGCTGCCAACAACCAGTATTCAGTAACAGAAAAGAGAGAAGAAATGCAGGTCAGGAAATGCATTTCTAAATCATTTCGTCTGGAATAAAGAAAGAAAAATGCTTAAAATGTGTACTTTCGAAAAACATTTGTACTGTGTTCTGAAGGGGTTTTTTTTTTCATAATTAGAATATCTGTTGACTGTTGTACCATTACAGGTGCAGACCAGAGATTCCGGCAATATTAAAGGTTAAACTCAAGGCAAATTTCTACCTAGTTCTGCCTCAACTAAATTTTCAGATGTTTCCCCATAAATCTGAGGCAAATTCAATCGGATTTAATGCACAAGTGCAAGAATCTATCCCGAATCAGCCTGATGCAGATCCCTTCACGCAGAAGAATTTGCTCAGACTCAGATGCAGAGTCTCTGATTCGAGGAGTGCACATACATTTTTTTTTTTTTTTATTTTCAATGATCACCAAAACTAATTTGATGAAAACACAAACATTTTGCGGGACGGGGTGAACCTAGTTCATAATGTTTTCTTTTAAAGCTCACACAGAGGTAGTGCATTTTGTGTGTGCACCAGTGAGCAGTGCCATTGCCTGCAACAAGTCTGCAGATATCTGTAGCTGATTAGCACCTATAATGTAAGCTGCATGAGCCCTTATCTCCAGGACTCTTACCCAGCTGGACTTCTAAAGAGATGGGTTTAACTTTTATTATTTAAAAAGTCAAGTGTTCAGCAATCAGAACCAAACTCCGGATGCCGGAGGATTCAGAGCACCCGATGCATCCCACTGTGGAAATAATATGAAGGCGGAGTGCAGACCTCCTCAAAAGAGGAGCATACAAGATAAAAGAAAGGGCAGCAAGCAAAGATATAGTATCTGACATGAAAAAAAAAATGCTGTATATACAGCAAAATACCACTGGAAGAGCAGAAATAGGAGGTCATTAAAAATTTTAACTACCTTCTATCAGACATAGGCTGTTCGACTGCACCTGCTGCGAGAGATGCCAGCAGCGTGCTGAAGCGAGGAGTCTAAGATCAGGAGAGAAAGATGCTCCTCGGTTCCTCACGTCCGCACAGGCTGAACATTTTGTTGGGGGGAAAAAAAAATACTGTAAAGCTTCCATGGGGGGGGGGGGGGGGGGGGGGAGGGGAGGTGCCCCTCGACCCATGCAGGTGTCGCAGAAGAAAGAAAAGAAATCCCAAATGTCAGCTGAAGAAGCGGCTCACTCTTTCACCTCACAATCAGGTCGGCAACGGAGGAAAAGGGGGGCAAGGAAAGAAAGGAACTCCCCCTCCCCCAGCTTATTGTTTCAAGGAGAGTGCAGAGCTCGCTGCTGGCTGGAAGTTCCCAACTTTTCCAGTCCACCTGAGATTTCCCAGGAGCGGCAGGAGCTACGTACTACGCACTGGGTGCGGAGAAGCAAACAGAGGCTGGTGAAAAAGGAATTCCCCTTCGAGGAGGCTGGATGGATTGCACCGGATTGATTTTAACCTATACTGGCATCGTGCACTAGAAGTCAGGCATGGAACAAAATGAATCCGAGCAAAGCACTGTAAACAAACTTAAAGAAAATAAAGAACATAAACCAAAGGAAATAAGCACACGCCCAGCCCACTCCACACCTTCCCATCATCTTTCTTCCTGAACCCACAAAGTCCCCAGAAACTACTAGCAGTAACTTTTGCAAATGCTAATTCTGACCATGAATCATTGGGGGTTTGTCAGCGGTAGGTTTTTGTTTTTTGGGGGGGGTTTTGTTGTTTTTTTACTTTTTTCCCTCAGGACCCAGTGGAAGACAAGTATTTAATCACTGTGATCTAAACATTATTATCTTGTGACGTGAGTTTTCTTAAACTAAATATTAAAGAGCAATAATTGTTAACTTTAAGCAGTTCAAGTAAAGAATGTGATTAACCATTGATATCACTTATAAAGCATTTTGAACGCAATATAAAATAAACATGATTAAAAAAAAACAAAAAACTGCGTGTCATTTAATGTGATGTATAAAAATGCCAATTGTTCAACAACTCCTTCCAATCAGGATCAGAAGATAAAAGTGCTGCCCACATATCAGGTCTGCTGTTCTGTCTTTTTCTCCCTCTCTGGTTGACAGTGCTCATTCCACTCTGTCTCCTTTGCTTACAACCTCTCAAGGCCCCACTGCTCACTTTCACCTGCCGCAATCCCTACTGCTTGCTCTCTTACCCCCACTCCCAATGCCCCTCCCTTGCTCACTCTCTCTTTTACCTCAGCCCCTTCCTCACTTAGTCATCCCCTCCCCCCCACCAGTTGCTCACTCGCTCTTCCGACGTGCCTGTTGACTCCCGGCTCCCAGGCGGCTCTGTCACTTTGAGCTGTGCGACACCTGCATTCTGCGCCTCTTGACAATCAGGGGAAGAACAGTGCCAGAGAACGGGAAATGCGCACACTCAAAACTTTCTGCAGAATACTGCAGGCGGCGATTCTTCCCACTTCATGCTACCGGAAGAGGGCCATGACCCAGTACCGGATCAGGACCCCCGTTAGTTACTAAAACTCAGGTTCCACAGAACTGCTTCAACCACTTTGCTTCCTGAGGACTGTAAGGGACAACACACAGCGCTTGGTCCGGAAGCTGTCACATCTTTGGGTTAGTGGTTCCTGACATAGTGTATTAACTTCTCAGGATCTAACAATACACCCATGGCAAATCACTGCCCTTTAGTGACTTTATGCCATGGATACCTGAAGCAGTTGTGAAATGATTAACATATACTTACACACCCACTCCCACTCAGAGTATATAGACATATTTTGTACATCTTTATTACTTGAATTATGAAACTCATATAAAATATGACATTAGAACAGTTCTGTGGTGTAAAGTTCGGTACAAAACAGTAACTTTGTGCTCAGTGTCACAGCAGGTCATATCACTAATGGCTAGATTCTGTTTCTTCTTCTGCATTTCATAATTGCTTTAATCATTATAACCTGACAGGGAGTGCTTTGCAGGCAAAGCAATGCCATCTACTCCAGTAACGTTATGATAGCTAGGCAATGAATGGCATGGATTATCTTAACACTACTGTAACAAGGACAATTTACATCAATTTTTTTTTTTTGTGTTGTCACACAAGTGCTTTTACCTGGCATATTTCTTGAGTGCATGACATCAAGAAAGACTGAGTTGGCCTAGTGGCTAAGTGGTAGCACTATGCACTGCCATGTAACAGGTCCCTCAGTTCAATCCTTACGTCAGGTCTTCTACTCCACAACTCAGCTGGGGATGCTGCAGAGGCAGCACTCACAGCCCCCCAGAGGAAGGGAGTTGTGGCCATTGTTTTCGGGCGATGCCTAGTGGCCAGATTCAGCGCCTATGATTGCAGGGTCCTGGAACAAGCCCTAGTCCAAGGCTCCTGTTCTAACATCATCACTGCATCAACCAGACTAGATAGGTGGCTATAAGGTAAGGGACAAATCCCCAGATCATTACCAATGAAGGCTAATGGCACCAGGAACTCAGCCTTGGTTCTGATTGAACTGGAAGGACAAAGGAGCATGAGGAAACTGTTGACGTGAAAAAAAATAAAGACCACACCTTTTTTTAAAACATATTTTAAATAAAATTTAACAAAGGTGATATGACTGTCCACTAGCCATTACTAAATATAACAGGAGAGATTTCAGATAAAGTACTCGCTGTCTCATGAAAAGATGTAACACATGGTAGGAGGTATGCTGGATACAGAAAACCAAAATGATTCAGTGTATTTGAATGAAGAAGTGTAATATGGTTTTAGACATCCATAACTTTGGCCTATGAACTATATAGATGGGTATAGGTGACATATTTTATTAGGATAAAAAATATTTTAATATGAAAGCTTTCAGGACTAGTCAGGTTCCTTCCTCAGCCAATCTTGAGTACTTTGTCCATTTACATACATTCAACGGTCGACTCTGTTTGACATAAAAGATAACCTGTCAGCCAAACTGTGGCTTTCATCTGCTGACATCTAACTCATTTTGAATCTTAAATTTACTGCTCTACTACCTGTTCTTTGCCAGACTAAAATGTGCCAAAGGATACATACCTTTGCAAAATCTTGGAGACTCATAAAACATGTTTGAGACTCAAAAATGTCACATTAAAAATATGTGCACTATGACCTCAATTTACCCAATTTAATGCCAGAAAGAAGGCTGTGTGGTGAATAGTTAGTTGAGAAGGCTAGCAAATTAAACAAACAAAAAAGAAAAGACTCAAAATTGAGCAGAGGCTGCGTGTGAGACCAAATAGAGGCAAATTGGGTGCTAATGAGCATATAGGGTCCAAATAGGAGCAATGAGTGTATGCAGCGTTTGCAACCCCTACTCTGAGCCACAGAATGCATTTACTGCTTCATTTCCTTATGTAGGAACCTCATTATTCCATTCTGAACACACAGAGTCATTTGGATGACATCAGTCACCTATACAAAAATAAAAGGAAACAATTCTGAGCATACTCGAGTTGTTATGCTGGTGTGAACTAAAGGCAAGAAACCAAACACACTACTCACACATCCGTCTCATTTAAATATTCTCTGAAATACTTTTAGATCTTTTACTAGCAACAGTAGCATGGAATAGACTTAGTTTTGGGTACTTGCCAGGTACTTATGGCCTGGATTGGCCACTGTTGGAAACAGGATGCTGAGCTTGATGGACCCTTGGTCTGACCCAGTATAGGCATGTTCTTATGTCCATATGATTCAACAGGAAATACCTCGATACTCATAAGTACAGGGGAAAAAATGCTAATTATAATCAGAATAGAAACCACCAATGTCTTTGCAAGCTGCAGGTCATGAGAAAGTATTGACAGGTAAGCTAGCATATGTCCAAATGTGGAAAAGAAAACAAACCCAGTTTTTCACCTATTTTATTCTGCATTACTTATTCATAGCTGTACACTCTATGAAGACAAACTAGGCAAACATCCTTCCTTTACACACACCATGAATCCCTCAATCCTCATATTGTTGTCATGGTCTCGTGATCTCACAACCTCCTTTCAAATAGGCCAGTAAAGCTAGGGACAGAGACGCCTTATCTGTGAGCATAAAGGCTACATCACTAATCGCCTATTCTTGAACCTCATACCTTAAAAGAGGGAGGGTTCAGCTCTAATCCATCCCATAGAGTTAAATCGCGTAAAAGTCCCGCAGGAGATAAAATGCAGTACTCCATGTGTGATGAGGAAGAATATAGTAGTGGGGAAATACTACTATCTGCCTGATCAAAATGAAGACAGACCATGAAATGCTAACATAGATTAGAAAAGCTAACAAGTTAGGCAACACAATAATTATGGGAGATTTCAATTACCCCACTATTGACTGGGTAAATGTCTCATCAGGATATACTAGGGAGGTAAAATTTCTAGATGCCATAAATGACTGCTGCATGGAACAGCTGGCCTTGGAACCAACAAGACAGGGGACTACTATAGATCTAATCTTCACTGTGATACAGGATCTTTGTGTGAGAACTAACAGTGAAGGAGCCGCTTAGCAATAGCAATCATAACGTAATCAAATTTAACATAACCATGAAAGGTAGGACATTAACCTTTTAGGTACCAACGTTCTACAAGTGGAACATTTTTTCATATACTTTTAATTACTTGCAAATTTTTTTATACCATATTTATACCATATTTGGGTCTAGTTAACTAAGATATGTAAAAAGGGCATCAGGAAAGAATTCCTTCAATGAGCAGGATGTAAAAGGTTAAGGAAATTACTGCAATGCATTTAATTTTAAAAACGAAGACAATAATAAAATATGGAAATTAGAAAAATATACTAAAAGGAGTGGTGGCAAAGATTAAAAGTTTGCCTGCAGATGCCAACCCAGGGTGAAGGAGCTGCCAGGTGTAGCCTGTGAGGGATAGGAATGTGCCAGAGATAGCAAGTTTCAAAACACAGGACCTATGTTGGGTTACAGTGGATCTTCTATGTGAAAAATGGCCTGGACAAGATAAGTACAGTGTCTCAACTGAACATAGAAATTGGAAACATATAAGATGTGATACGATCTATTAGCAGTTGGAACAGTCAGGATGGTGTTGGGATTGTAGTTGTAAAGAAGAGATGGGACACACTGGTAATTTTTGACTTGCACCAGTATGTTTTATTGCTAGTGAAAATTTCAATCAAAATCAACTTCAAATATATAGATCGATGATTATATCAAGGACTATAAGTCATTTCTAAGATTCAGCAATACCAGTCCATACATGAAAGTCTAGCACTTCTTTAAATCAGAACTATTAGTAGATTTAGTGTCAAAGTAGTTTTGATTATGCAGGAAAAATCTATACACCATTATTAGCCATATAGTTTAATTTAGTTTATTAATTTGCTATACTGCCTTTCAGAAATAATCAAAGTGGTGTACAATGCTAAATAATAAAAATACATAATTATAAAATGTAGATAACTAGAAAAATAAAAACACATTATATGGCAAAATAGTAAAACAAAAAGACTATAAAAACCATAGAACGATCAGTCTATGTGAAAGGCCAGGATTTAATAGATTTACAAAATCTGAGGGAATTCTCTTCCCTACAAATCTCAGCACACAGAGCATTCCAGAGAGAAGGCCAGGTAACTAAAAGCAACTTGATGGGTGAACTCAAATCTGATCTTATTAGGACCCAAGCCTGCTGCGATGATCGAAGGGCTCTAAATGGACAAGAAGGGGTTAAAAGATCAACAAGGTAAGGACCACAGCCCTGAAATAAGACCTTAAAAACTAACATAGTTTGAAATCAATTCTTCAAGAAACAGGGAGCTAATGCATCAAGCAAGGTATTACATGATCAAATCTTTTTAAGCCAAATATAATTCTGGCTGTTCTATTTAGGACAATTTGAAGTCTTCTAATATACATTATTGGCAGCCCCACTAAAAAATCATTGCAAAAATCTAATCTATTTATAAGGACGTAAGTGATAGACTGAATGTCGTTCTTTAAGAAAGGCTGCAACCTTTTGATATAACAAATGATAAATATAATTACTTATACGTGCTGAAATATGATTAGATATACTTGGTCACTATCAAACTTTATACCCAAGCCAGTTAATAAATCTTTTACAGGGATTTCAGCACTGAGCCATTGCCAGGGACGAATCACAAGTGAGGAATTCCTTCTAGAGACCAATAATGCCTCAGATATCTGTGGATTCACTGATGATCCATTAGCCACAATGTAACCTGATCCAGACAACTATTACATTTAAGAAGATCTTCTCAAGAATTTGGATGAAGATATGCAATGACCTGAATGTCGTCCACGTACATAAAGCAACTAAAACCTAAACTCTGGATTATAGTGGCAAGGCGGGGGAGGGAGGGACATAAAAATATGAAATACAATAAGTGCCAGCACTAAGCCCTACAGGATGCCACTTGATCAGTGGATGAATTTCAGCGAGATCAGAGTCTCCAAAATTCAAAATGACCGGTTAGACAGATAAGACAAACCAATTAAGTGCTAGCTTCTGAATGCCAGTTTCAAATCTTTAAAATAAAGTTAGTAGTCAACATCATCAAATGCTGCACTCATATCTACAGAGGTCTCCATTCTAAAGTGAGGTCTATAGACAGATTGCTTTGGATTTAACACAGTTGTATTACCAATGGGCCAGATTTTCGAACCTACGCGCAGGTGTAGATTTGTGCGCGCAACCCGGCGCATACGAGTCTACACCCAATTTTATAACATGTGCACGCAGCCGCGCGCATGTTATAAAATCCAAGGTCGGCGCGCGCGAGGGGTGCATGCCGAGCCGCTCAGCCTTCCTCTGTTTCCCTCCGAGGCCGCTCAAAATCGGAGCGGCCTCGGAGGGAAGTTTCCTTTCGCCCCCCCACCTTCCCCTACCTAACCCACCCCCCCAGCCCTACCTAACCCCCCCCCTTATCTTTAACTTAGAAGTTGTGCCTGCCCTCCGGGCAGGCGTAGTTGCGCGCACCGGCTGACGACCGGCTCGCGATCCCGGGCACAGCGGCAAATGGCTGCTGTGCCTGGAGGGTCCGGCTCCGCCCCCGCACCTCCCACAACCCGGGACATACACGCATCCCGGGGCTTGCGCGCGTCACCGGGCCTATGCAAATAGGCTCGGTGCGCGCAGGAGGGGTTTTAAAGGGATTCAACCACTTTTTCCACCACCCTAGATATAAAGGGGATATTAAAGACTGGTCTAAAATTGGTACTAACAGATGAATCAGCTGAGGTCTTCTTCAGTTGTGGATGGATCATAAAGAGATCATAATGGCCTTTTGAAATCCTCAAATTAACCATGGAAACAAGAAATTTAGAAAGGCCCAGCTCAGGTTTCTTATTAAATTTAGAAGGCAGCAGATTCAAAATAACAGTTATAGGGTTTTTTTCTATATCAAAAAGGGAAGTTTATTAAAGGTTTTAAGCTTACTAGTATTCCCTATTTCCTCTCCAGTTTCAAGTGCTCCTTCTTCACTATAGGAAGATAAATTACTAGGGACAGGAGTTACTGGTCTAAATTATTTTATCAGAGATGAGTACAGAGGTTCCAGCCTCAAATTCTGTGACAAAATAATCTACTCTATCCAAAAATTGATTAATAATCTGGAAGAGATGTTTAGACTGATTACCAGCCTCCTTAATCGGAATAGAGACATAATCTGACTTGGCTCTTTTAAGCTCTGCTCTATAAAATTCAATACTGGCAAGCAGAAAGTGCTTATTCTTAACTGACTGATCTTTGCACCATAGATGTTCAAAGTGCCTTGTTTGCCTCTTCAAAATCTGGGACCATTGTGAAACCAAAGAGTCCTAGATCTGTGAGTATTATCATACTGAAAGCTAGGAGCTGGCTTATCAAAGGCAGCCTTTAAAATAATATTTGTGAATGCACAATCTTTTGATCTAGAGCGTTTTGATCAAGATCAGCTGAAAACTGATTCAGATTATCCTGAAAAGCATCTACTGATTTCCCATCCTTATTTACTAGGAGAAATTTACAGAATCTAATTCCTCCTATAAATAAGGATGGGAAATCAGTAGATCTTCCAATTATGACATCTAAGGTAAAGCATACTAAATAGTGATCAGTCCATATAGCTGGGTTAACATGAGCAGAGTTCTTCACTTACTTTCAGGAGCCTAGAGGAAAATACTAAACCCAAGGTATGTCCTCAACTAATGATCAGAACCATCCACCCACTGGAGAAAGCCAAGATCATGTGAATTAGAACAGAAAATCTTATCAATTGTGTTAGAAAGATTAGCAAAGTGAACATTAAAATCCCCAGCTAACAACAGTTTATCATACTGGACTCCAATTTCACTAATAACTTTAATAGTTTCGTTGTTAGATGCATTTGAGGGAGTAGGGGGTATTGTAAATGAATAAAATACAAAAGGTATGGAAGGACTTTATCTGAACCAATAAACTATTAATATGGTTTAAGGAATGCAATCCTAATTTCTTAATCTTCAACTGAGAGGAGTAAATGAAAGCAAACCTGCCTCCCGGATGGCATGGTCTTACTTTCTGTGAAAAACTAAAACCTGGAATCCCCATCCCCAAGCCAGTGAAATATATGCAAACTATTTTATAGAATTATATCTGGTATAAACTCATATTTAGCTGACAAGGACGGAACATTAAGTAATCCACAGTTAATTAATGAAACATCATTATAAGCTCAATAATTAGAGAGACAAGGAGAAGTAAGGCACCTAGACTTATCTAAGGGAGGGAACACAACATTAGGTATTAAAGCGTCTGAAACTCCTAATACTTCACCTAACTCCATGGAAACAAGAATCAATGCAACCCCTAAAAGACTTTCACTATCTAAGATCAGTCCTGACCCTCCCTTCAAAAAATAATATAATAAAAAGTACAATGTGCTATGCAAACAAGAGGGCTGACAGGAAGGTAAAACTGAACACCTTAAAACCACAAGATATCTTCAGGCTGCACGAAGGAGCCAGGCCGCCCGGGTGCGGACTTTAATAAGCCAGTCTGTCTGGAGCAGATGATATCAGGCTAGATAGGACGGGCCAGCTGCTTCCAGCCAGCACCCTGAAGAGCACCCTGAAGAAACTGCAATGCAGAGGTAGCCAAAACTGTCTAAGGCAGGAATCATAGTTTCTCAGGCTGCCGGGTGCAGGCTTTAATGTCGTCAGGCTAGGTGGGAGGGGCTAACTGCTTCCAGCCAGCTCCCCAAAGTGCAAATGCAGAGGTAGGCAAAACTGTCTCTCTCAGGCAGAAATCACAGTTTCTCAGGCTGACTTGGGAAAGCCACTGCTTATCTCTGGGTACGAGCAAGGAGGATGGAATCTGTTCCTTGGGATCCTGCCATACACTTGTGACCTCAATTGGCAACGGGCAGAGATAGGATGTTGGGCTTGATGGACCTTTGGGCTGACCAGGTATGGCATTTCTTAAGAGGGCCTGGAGAAGACATCCAGTCATGGAATATTTCACTGCGCATGTCTGTCACTGCCCATCATGGTATTTTGGTTGTATATCTGCACGTGATGTCTCTCTCTGCCTTACATGCTCTCTATCCTAACCTGATGTCTCTCTCTGCCTTACATGCTGGTATGGCACCTGATGTGTTCCCCTGTGGTTTTTGTGTGTGTTGTTTGGCTCAGCATTAACCCAGCACCCATGCCCTCCTTCCATCTCTTTTTAGTGTGCCTGTGTGCATGTGTATATACACTGTGACACTGTTTACTTTTTGCTCTTTGGTTATGCTCCTCTGTTACATGTAGTGGAAAGTTCCATGCCATTTCTGTGTTCCCTGAGTTATGTCTGCCATGTTACCTGACTTTGTCTTTCTTGGTTACAGTGTGGGGGTAATTTTCTAACAGATTACATATATTTGCAGGCTGTTTTGCATCCAAGTGACACCAATTTTCAAAGCAAACTTACGCATGTAAGTTTGCTTTGAAAATCACATCAGCAAAACTCTGCATATACAATTACACCTGCTATTTGGTGCACATAGATTTTCAGACTCCACCCTTTGGAACCCATCTCTCTTGTGCCCATAAAAATACAGTGTTGTATGTGCATATCGATCATGCAGTTTTCTAAAGGACCATTTCTGTGGGTAAAGCACTACTTTACCAGCAGAAGTCCCTTCAAGAATTACTCTCCCAGTCTCTATGCAATGGGTGAGTGTTTTTTAATGTAACTATAATCCCTCTTGCATCTCCATTTCTTCCTACTTCTGATTATTCGCAGCATACTAGCAACCCTCTGAAAGGTTGAAATTCTGCATGTCACCAGTGGATGTATGCATACATTCTACAGGGCTTGTTCTGGAAACAAAGAGATGTCCCCTATTATCCCCACATGCACCACCTTCTGCCTTGCTTTGGGTTTCCTTTCGCTGGTGTCTGGAGGTATCTTGACGAACTGCCTTTTACTATCTCTTTTGGCTTCACTAATAAATACTTATAACTCTACTTCGGGGAGAAAAGGCAGGACAATGGGCTCCCAGGGGTTAAGGTAGGACTTGTCATACTCCCCCCCCCCCCCCAAAAAAAAAACAAAACAAAAAAAAACAACAAAAGACTGGAGGATTCCAACATCCCTAGCCATCTGGGAAAAGGAAGAAAATTTATTTTTTTGGTTTTGCTGTTAAATCTTTTTTTTTAATTTTTTTTTTAAATAACTTCTGTCCTTTATGTATTATTTTTAATAGGCTTAATGATGCGAGAGTGTAAATGAGGGGCCTAATGGATGAATGCATGTGGGCAGTGTAGTTTCAGGTGGTGTAGGTATCCGGGAATGAACGTAACGCTGATTATTTTTATATTTACCTTTATTTTAATGAGGTATTGTGTTTAACTTTGGATTCATTGTAAGCTACTTTGAGCAGTCATTTTGAATGAAGAGATGAGTACAAAACTAAAATAGAAAGAGTGTGAATGTTGAAGATGAGGAGAGAATATGTTGGGATGTTTGGCTTTCCAAAAGACAAGTTATATGACATGCTGCAGTGATTGCAGTACTGTATCTTTAAAAGTAGAGACAAAGGATTTAAAAATTACATTTTTTCCAACTCTTTCTTGAGATCTTTTTTTACAATTCCATTCCACTGGAGTCAGATAAGGTAAAAGGAAAGAGGGTAGCACAGGCCAGTGCCCATGGGATGAAAAGAAAAACTACATACAGTATCCATGGGATGAAAAGAAAAACTAAATCCATTTTCCTCCCTTGACATGCTGAATGGACCCTAAACAGGGTTATTAATGAATCTACATATGGAAAATAACCTGAGAGAAAATAAGCCTTTGAATATATATATTTGTTGGCAGAGGCCAGCCTTGTTGATAATAGGTCCCTAGGGGTCCAATCTGGCAGGCTTGGCCAGGTAAAAAGAATCAGCAATTAAAAACAATATAAAAGGAGCTAGCCTGCAGCCCGATTCTCAGAGAAGAGAAGAGAGGAAGGCTATGTGCCTTGGATTGGAACTGCTGAGACTGCCGGAAGGACAACCGAGTGGAAAAACTTGCTGTCATTCCTGAGGTCTCTGGAGTTTTTGGATTCAAAGCAAAGGACTAGGATTACTTTGTGAGCATAAGGTAAACACTAAAGATGTGATTTGGCCTAACCTTTTGGTTTGGCCTTCGTTATTGGCCCTCCATGGGAAACTGTGTTTCCCGTGGTTCGGGACGATTTTTTGTTCGGCTGTCCCGAACCGAAAAAAACAATAACACCCCAACCCTTCAGAATTAATTAATTACAACCCCCCCCAAACTTGCCAAAAGTACCTGGTGGTCCAGCGGGGGTCCCGGGAGCAATCTCCCGCTCTCGGGCCGTCAGCTGCCAGTAAACAAAATGGCGCCGGTGGCCCTTTGCCCTTATCATGTGACAGCCCGAGAGCAGGAGATTGCTCCCGGGACCCCCGCTGGACCACCAGGGACTTTTGGCAAGTTTTTGGGAGGGTCAGGAGGGCGGGGGGTTGTAATTAATTAAATTTGAAGGGTTGGGGTGGGTTTGGGTTGTTTTTTTTAAATGTGCCCTTTCTACCCCCCCCCCCCCCAAAGAACGATAAGAAAACCACACAAATTTCGTGGGTTTTCCTATCATTTCGGCGCCCTCCCCGAACTGCAACGAAATAGGAAATATCGTCTATATTTCCTATTTCGTGGCAAACGAATGCACATCCCTAGTAAACACTGGGCTTGCTTTACATTATGGAGATAATTACTGACCTGGCATCAAAGCAGGCAGGGCACTGTCCCCTTCCCTTCAATTTTGACCCCCATGCTCCCCTTCCAGTTTACAGTTTTCCCAACCCAGCAGTCCTCTTCCGGTGGGCAAAAGAACAGCATTTCATGCCGTGTCTACCTCCTCTGCTGGCCAGTTTCACTCTGGAGACTGAATACTTGGTGCCCCAAAATCTTGTGAGAGCTGCTGGCACAGCACATTCAAACTGCTGTGAAGCTGGCCGGCTGCAGGCACAAATGCAGTACAAAATAACATTCTCCACCTGGGAAGCGGATGGATTGGAAAACACCACCCTTCAAAATCTTCATGCTACAGCCCAATGGCATTCACTTCCAGTCCTCAAGGGTGTGCATGTTTATTTTATTTACATTCTCTTTCAAGCATAATCCTTAGGGATAACCTGAAAACCCAATTCATTTATGGCCCTCAATGCCTGGCACACTAGTGCTGTCATCAGTCCTGGCTACTTAGCCATCTGTGAGCAGGCCCATCAGCAGTACCTGAAGTAAGGACAGCAAATGTCCACTAACTGGTGAAGTTTAAAAGCCTGGCTCATGCATCAATTAGGGGATGCATGAATATGTTGGGCTGGTGAGTGCCGAGCGGATTTTAAAAGCCACCCTGATATGTGCATATCTCCCGCTGTGCACACAAATGAAAATTTTCAAAAAGGGGCAAGGTGTGGGCATGCTCTGACTAGGGCATGGGTGTTCTGGGATTTTAACCTGAAATTTGCATGTAAATACTTATGCGCACTGGGGGACACTGGGATCCCCTGCCGCATAACTATACTTCTGCTATGGATGACATGTAAGTGATAATAAAAATCTAGGCAGATAAGTGGGATTTTAAGGGTTGGGGCTAACAGGAGGGAAGGAAGGCAAATAAACTAGGGGGGGGGGGGGGTTTGGAAGATCTATCCCTTAATTGGGCAAACTGGGAACGAACTGTTTCAGTGACAATGGCATGGCACACATCCCCTTTTAAAATCCCCCCACTTATGCGGTAGAACCGGGATTTGCATGCACAGGCGTGAGCCCACTTAAAATTGAGTGCCCATGTGCATGCGGACAACCTATTTTATAACAAGCGTGCATATATGCACATATGTTTTGAAATAGCCGCGACCCTGGGCACGGGCCGCCGAATGTGCATACACGTGCGCCTGTATGCTGCTTTGAAAGTTACCATTCCTGTGTTTGGACTTTTATTTGTAAAGACTTTATTTTGTATTAAGTTGCTAGAATAAGAGAGCTTGCTTGCATATTTAAATACACTGCCTGGGGAAAAGCCTCCTCTTTGCCCTACCCATAAGAGGTGCTATCGTAGTCCAATAGGAAACAATGGGCGTTATGCAGGCAAAAGGGAGGCCACCCAAACTTACTCCAGCTCTGAGCAGGAGTAAACATATTTGGGGCAGAGACTTTGGAAAGGGAAATCAAAGTTGCACATTTAGGTAGGTGAAGAAGCCTTTGGGAGCAAGAGCAGTCTGCTCATGGAAAATATAGATGGGCTCTACCTATTCAGTATTCCTGATATCTTCATTTGAGTCCAAGAACATAAGACATGCTATTGGGTCGGTCCAATGTTCCCCTGAACCCAGCATTCTGTCCCCAACAGGGGCTAATCCAGATCACTTGGAAGTACCCGGCAGATCCCTTACCAGTTTTTCATTCCCAGAAGTAAGAGGGGCGATCCCAGGATCAACCTGGCTAATAATTCTGCAAGGATTCGTCCTAACCTTATTTTAAATATAAGTTATGCGAGTAGCCTCGACTATAACTTCCAGCAACAAATTCCACAGCTTAATTGTAGGTTTACTGAAAAAAAAAATGTCTTAAATATGTTTTAAATCTGCTAACAGTTACTTTTATGTAGTGTCCCCTAGTCCTAGAACTATTTGTAAGGATAAATAACCATTCCCTATCAACTTGTTCCACATCAGTCATATTTTTATATACCATTAGCATAGCATTTTGCAGTCATCTCTTCTTCAAGCTGAAAAGCCCTAAGCTGTTAACCTATTCTTCATAAGGGAGCCATTCCATCCCCTTTATCATTGTTATTGGCCCTCTTTGTACGTTTCATTTTTCACCACCATCATTTCTGATATGGGGCGACCAGAACGGCACACAGTACTCAAGGTGTGATTGGATCATAGATCAACACAGAGTCATTACAATAGTCTCAGTATCATTTTCTATTCCATTCCAAGTAATTTTTAATATCCTCTTTGCTTTTCTTGACCACTGCTGCACACTGAGTTAAGGATCTTAATATATTCGCTGCAATGACTTTAAGGTCCTTTTCTGAGTAACTCCTAATGTGAACCCCAGCATTGTGTACATATAAGAAAAAATAATCCTAACTATGTTTATCACTTTGTAAATATACACATTAAGGGGCTTATGCAGTAAAACTTGCACAAAACCAGTTTTGCTGGGGGCTTGCAAAAAAAAACAAAACAAAAAATCCATAATGGGCACAGTTAAAAGTCACTTACAATGAGTGATGCAAAAACATTTAGTGTGCTCATTCTATTCCCATGCATGGAAACCCAAAAATGCATTGGCTAAATAGCATGTATATGTTATTACTGAGGGCACAGAAAAATGATTTAGCAAAGTGCAAACATTTGTAGGCTGTTCATGAAACCGTACTTTTATAACTTCATCAAAATATCAGTTTCAAATTTGCAACTGAAGTTCATGGTCCCTGGATACGGTCTGTGTTTCATAAACTGCATCGGAAGGGACCAGATCTTGATGACAATGGTACAGGACCTGAATGAACAGCATTAAGGCTTGATTGAACAGCTTAATGCTGTTCTTTCAAGTCCTGTACCCACTGTCTTCGAGATCTGGTCCTTCCCAATACAGTTTACGAAACATGATCCGTGTCGAGGGACCATGAGCTTCAGTTCAGATTTGAAACTGATATCTTGACGAAGTTATTAAAAGTACAATTCATGAACAGCCTACAAATATTTGGCTTTTGAATTCTCTGCCAAATCATTTTGTTTATGTTTATAGAATTGGTGATCTAGCTACCCATCTATACCTTTCTGAGGGCACACCAAACAGAGCATGCTCAGGTCTCTTTTCCTTGTGGCTCCTCCTACTGGCTTCCAAGTGATATACAATTAAGCCTGCCACATGGAGGTTGTTTATCAGTGCGGAGAGAAGAAGAGGACCTCCTACTACCAGGGTTCCAACTGGCTCTAGATTTTCAGGACAGGTTGATCCAGTCCAGGATTTACCTAACTGCATATATGAACTTGTAGTCTTGCATTTCTAAAGGAATGCATAGGTAAATCTGAACTACAAACCAATGCATGCAGTAGGGGTAAACTCAAGCCTGCAATAACCTGTGCTGAAAATATGGAGCCAGTTGGCAACCATACTTACTACTCTCCAGGTGAGCAGGTCAAAGAACAGCAGAGAGCTCCAGGAGAATATAAAATGAACATAAATACATGTTTAGAACCACTTGTATTCTGTGTCTGTAAGGATTTTCAAAAAGAGGTGTAAAAAAACATGGTTGAGGGCAGGAAGGAGAATGCAAGGGAGAGGCAATGAGGAATCTGGCCACCTGATTTAGAAGGTTGCTGGCATCTGAACATTGCCCCCTCTATGACCACCTTGTAGTGCAGACACCACAATGGCTGCACCATAGTCTGCAACTACCTCAAAGCTCCCAAAAATAAGCTCTGTGTTATGGTTCCACCTGCTTTGCCGCTTCCTTCCACCAGGAGTCCTCAGCGACGCCGCTTCCAGCTGCACAAGTTACATCCTTACTAATCACCTGATGCCTTGACCCCAGCCCTGCTTAACTCAGCCTGACCAGTCCTTAGTGCCTCTTCATGGAGTCACCTCAGCTCTTCAACCTGGTCAGCCTTATCTTGCTATATAATATGTTATGTTTTTACACCCCTTGTTAACCCCTTTATCCCTATAACCTTATTTTGTAAACCGTTATGATGGCGTTATTTTGACGTTTCCGAATGATGGTATATAAAACTCAATAAATAAATAAAATAAAAATATACCTTGCTTTGTGGCCTACCCAGGCATTCTGCCTTGCTTTGTAACCTACCCAGGCCTTCTTCCTTGCCTAGTGGCCTATTCAGGTTTCCTCTTTTGCCTTGTGGCCTATCTGGGGCTCCTGCCTTGCTCCATAGTCTACCTTGACTTCCTGCCTTGCTCTGTAGACTGCCTTGGCTCCCTGTCTTACTCTATAGCCTTTCAGGCTTCCTTGCTTTGTTCTGTTGCCTTCTAGGCTCTCCTACCTTGCTCAATAGCCTTTTGAGTCTACCTATCCTGCCTTGCGACCTCTGGGCTACTAAGATTACCTTGCCCAGTCTCGTGCCTTGTCAGGCTTTCTGGTTTCCTGTTGCTTGTCTGGTCCTTGCTCTACCCAGTCCAGTTCAGTCCATTGTCTAGTTCCCAGGTCTTGCCCTTGGTTCAAGCCTAGTCAGTACCTGTATCCAGCTTCCAGCCAGTACCTGTAAACACCTCCCAGCCTATGCCTGTACCCAGCTCCCAGCCATGATGTATGCCAGGAGGAAAGTCCTTCCAGCCCCCAGAACCCAAGGGCTCAACCTGCAAGGGAGGGGGCTGGTTAGGCAGAAGACCAGGCCTAGTTCCGCCTTGAAGACCTGTGTTGCTTCTACGGAGGTACTCCAAGTCCAGCCATCCAGACCGTGACACTCTGCTCTCAAATCAAAACAACTGGTGAGCTGAAAAAAAAAATCTGAGGCTTAGTCTGACCTTTAGTATCAAATCGCTGAACACATACAGTAGTCTTTACCCACAGTAACAATGTCAATGACAGAAGAGACTTTTGTCCTCTGGTAATCCATTACTTGGAAAAACATTTTCCTTTTGTAAAGAAAGGTATATTTATTTTTCAAGTGACCAAGTGGTGTCAGTCTGCCTCCTTTCATATTATCTCCTTCTCCAAGTCTCCCCTGTCGTGCTGATGCCTTATGAAAACTTTCTTTGTATATTTAGAAAGGAGGAAGGTTGGGGTCAACCAAATGCTATTCGCTTGATCTTGGGGGGATCCTTCCCTAGAATGAGGCCCCTGTCTCTGTGACTGAATAGGGGGGGTGAGGCTGCCCCCCCCCCCAAAAAAAACAAAACTATTGACATTGTTTAAATGCCAGCAGTGTCAATGGCCAGGCTAAGCCAAGCAATGATAGCAATGATCCTACGAATCATGCCAATAGCTTGAAGCCTGTCCATTTTCACTCCATTTTGAAACCTCTGTGCCTTGTATATTGTAAGGTATAGAGCAATGCTTGAAGAGCATCTGTGATATGTTACTGTTTTGTTTGAGAAAATGTATTTATGGTATAAATATGTGTATTTGCGTAAGAATTTATGAAGAGAAAATGTATTAGCTGTGTTTGGTTTTAGCAAAGAGAAGTGTGGCCAAATATATTCATCCCAAAGGCATATGGGTACAGTTGTAAAGGGTCATCTCCTGTCCATTGCCTTCATTTTTCCAGCCTCAGTTTAGTGGGATCATGTTATTTAGCTTGCCCTCAGAAAATAACAGGCTCATGTTACTAAGTTAACACCGGCCTGCGATAAGTATTTTACAGCAGCCAGTTAGCCACTGCTAGATAAACAGCGCAGAAGGTGAGCACACCATGCTATTCAGTGTGACCTCTGTAGCCATTCGTTTATATATGACATTTATTTTACTTCGAAAATCCAATAGGTGGGCGATTATCACCCTTGGTTTGATGTTTCTTTTTTTGCACCCAGCCGGTGTGCCTGCTCCACTCGCAGGGCCCCACAGCTCTTTGTAAAGCTCAGTTCCCGGGGCAGCAAGGTCCCAATCTTCCAGTGCCTCTGGGATACTGACAAATCCAAATTGTTTCAACAGGACCTGTTTTCCAGGTCCTCCAGGCTTTCTTCTTATCGAGAGCATGCTGCAATGCAGTCACCTAGGTTTGCAAAATGTGCAGGCCATCTTGGTTGGTAGAGATTCTTTGCTCCGCTTTCCCCAGGCGTCGCTCAAAAGTGGACATTCTTGCTGATACCTCCTCCAAATTATCAGCAATGCGTTTTAATTCAGGTTCAAAGGCCTCTATTATGCCTGATTTAAGGTCAGCAATGGAGAGCGTTGTCTGGACATCCCACGCACCATCTGCGCTGCTGGCGACCATCTTAGGAGAGGGCGGCTTGCACTTATCTTTGTCCTTTTCTTTTTTTCGCAAGGTGCACTGACATTCCCACCATGAGTAAGAGGGAACTTTACGTGCTCCCCAATAAACGATCCTCCCGAAGATATATAATTAAGCCAATTCAGGGTTCTTTTAGGGGTGGAAAACGTAGGGCCGGCCCGGGAGAGATGGAATGGGCATCCTACTCTCTGCACAACATCACATGACCCCCATATATGACATTTCTCAAACTGCATATGTGGACACGTTTTTGCATGCTCACGCTAACATCTTTTCAGATTCTTTTAACATGCACAATAAGGTCTTATGTTTGCTAAAGTTTATTGCATAGGCCTCTAAACTTCATCTGCCATTTAGATGTCCAAGGTCATGCAAGGTCTTTCTGAAGTTCCTCAATCTACTCATATTTTAATTACTTTAACAATTTTCTGTCATCTGCAAATTTGATCACCTCAGTCACTGCTCCATTGTAACATCTGGCAGACCACGGTAGTAGCCTGGAGGTCGTCAGGCAGTTTAGGTAGGCTCAGAAGGCTATTGAGCAAGGTAGGAGAGCCTAGAAGGCCACAGATCAAAGCAAGGAAGCCTGAAAGGCTATAGAGTAAGACAGGGAGTCAAGGTAGGCTACAGAGCAAGGCAGGAAGTCAAGGCAGGCTACAGAGCAAGAAAGGAGCCCCAGATAAGCCACAAGGCAAAAGAGGAGACTACTAGGCAAGGAAGAAGGCCTGGGTAGTCAGCCAGACGTCACTTACCTCTGGTGCCCCGCTAACTTCCTTGCGGCTGGAAGCCGCTAACACCACCTCAACGCTGATGACTTCTAATAGGCAAACACATGTGCTCGCCTCCTAGGCCCCACGGCAGGAATCTGGCCACATCGCTGAAGAATTACATCACCACCCTCAGGATATTTAAAAGCTGTGAGAATTGCCAATGCCTTAACAATAGGTCATCCTGCTTCAAGCTGGTGTTCATTGCATTCAGGTCCGGCATGTCCATTAGGCGAAACTAGGCGTTCATCTGTGGTGCCAACCAATAGGTGGCGCCATGCCAAAGTGTAGCCATGTGGTGCTGTGAACACTCCGCTTGCGGCAAAGAGGACTACAGATTCGGTGAGCTGTTCGCGGCCCTGAGAAGCACACCGAAGCAGGTAGGAGACGGGGGTGGTGCAACCTGGGAGGGGGGGGGGGCAGCAGGATGGCAGAAGGTTTGCCTAGGGAGCCTACTATCCTTGCACCGGCCTTGGTTGCATTGGATCTTGCCTTGTTCCAATCCTTGCCTCCTCCTGCCTTGTTCCATTTCTTGCCTCAGCCTGCCCTCTTTCAGTTCTTGCTTCGTTCCTGTTCCTTATCCATCCCTTGCTCCTCTTCTTCCTTATCCCTGTCTCCTGTTTTCCTCTGACTGATCCCTTGTTGCAACCTCTGCTTGGACACTGATTCTGCCTTGAACTTTGCATGCCTCATCCTCTGCTAGGAAAACTACTCTGCCTTGATCTCAGCCTAGTGACTGACTCTGCTTGATTGCTGATTGCCTTGAACTCTATCTGGATACAGACTCCACCTGACTGCCACCTGCCACGACCCTTGACCACTCTTCTCCTGGGCATTTATCTCTGTCCTGGCAGCCTTCGAACACAAGAGGTCAACTTGTGGGGGAAGAGATTGGTACAGGTGAAGCCTTCCACTCAGTCCCAGCCCAGAGCTGTCGGAGCGGGCCCAGCATTGTTCACATTTTGGCAGCACCAACTATGTACTACAGCCCAAGGACTCTCACCCCATGACATCCATTTTCCAGATCATTAATAAATATGTTAATCAACACTGGTCCCAGTACAGATTAACAGAGCACTCCATTACTCCCCTATCTCCAATGGTAAAACTTGTCACAATAATTTTCTCAGTGCTTTCAAACACATCAAAGTTCAGCTAAATACCCCTACTATGACAGTGGATATTTGGGAAAACACTATTTGAGCACTGTTCACAGACCAGAGGGCCGAAACCTCCTGAGCTGAATTAACCCCCTATGTAAACAAGCCCTATATTCCAGCAAACTTGCCACGCAATATAATTGTAGTGTGTAATAAAGGGAGAGAACATTTCTTTTTTTCTCTATGTCATAGACTATGCAAAATACTTCTTAACCGAGCTCCAGGGACTCTGAAAAGTATTCTGTAACACCCTAACTACTTGGTCACAGGCTAATGACACTTGAAGAGGAAGAAGGTCAAAGCTATCATTATGGCAGTGACAACCAATCAGAATGGGAAAAATAAGTTTTATTTATTGCTCTTAATACTAGAAACCTTTACTGTGGAATATAATTGCACTGTCACCACACACCAGAGATTTTTAATCCCCAATCATTTCAACATATTTTCCAGTTCATTACCTTTTCAGTTAGATATTGCAGCAAAGCCTCTCCCGAGCCTGAACAAAAGCAACAAAACAGTGCTTTTCCCACACTCGGATTCCACCCTCAAACATCTGAGGAAGCATGTTAAAGAAACATATTTAGGTTGCAATCCAGAAGGAAACCATGTTGAGAACAGCATAATTGCAAATTCCATAACTGATTTACAAACTATAAGCCTGTTTCCATCATGAAATCATGAGGAGTAACACGCAAAAGAGGCGATAACATTCTTGTTAGAATTTGATAGTGGCCATATGATAGACAGGACTGGAGACATTAAGAGCCTTATTCAAAAAGCATTTCTTCCCATTCGGTACCTATGGAAACTATCGTTACTGAATAAGGCCCTTGCCAATCATACAAAACAACTGCAGCAATAGAAGCAAACCCTGACTTATATGGTGGCCAAGAGCCCATTTCCTCTAATGCTTCTCATGAATCCTAATAATCAGCACTACAGAAAAGGGCAGCAATTTTATCAAAGAGAATTCTGTCCTGTAAAGAGCTATCACACTGTAAACTTTGCCATACATAACTGTGGAACTGTTTAACAATCACATGCTGAAAAAAAAAAGCATTTTTAGTGTTTGTGTTTTTACACATCTTATTTTTGTTGACATTCTCACTAGATTTTTAACTCAGTTTCATAGGACAGTTTTTCCTTTGGCAAGTGTGAAATATTTTCTGCAATCCTCTAGCAGCAGAAATTAGCAACAGGCACTGGGTCGCAGCCCTCAGTGGGGGTGGCAGGTGCAGGCAGATTCTGAATGATTTGAGGGCTGACAGTTATTTTGCACATATTTGCTGATTATGTGCCTCAAAAGACATATGGTACATGAAATTATTGCTTTCTTGCTATGGGCTGTTAATATTGGACTATTTATAGGCCGTTTCAGCATCGGGTACAGACCGCTTCATTACTGCGCATCAAAGTCCTTTAATACAAGGCCTCTGTATCGCTGACTTGAGAACCTTGTACAGTTTCTTTTCCACTTGGCTTAGTCACTCCAAACACTATCAATAATCTCTCCTAGCCTTATTTTAAAGTTTCAGTCACCATTTGATGCCTCTGGTTCCAAACTAGGAAGTTTAACACTTGAATTTTTTTTTTAATTCCTTCCACACATCTTGGTATCTCTAAGTATAAATGCAGCCATCTCTGGGGTACTGTGGAGTTTTTAATTATTTCAGTCATAACTCCACAGAGAATAGGTAGATAAAGGGTTAAAGAAATTAATGTAGAAGTGAAAGAGTTTAGCAAAAGCAGGATCAGTGCCAAGCTAGAATTCATGGTCATATGCAAAATTACATGGTAGTAGTAGAATACATAAGAAGATCAAATAATGCTAACAAACTGAATGAATATATAAAGACAGATCTCGCTCTATCTACATATATCTATATTTCAAGACACCAGGTTTCCTGGCATAAAATGTAAACAATTCTTCAGCATATTTGCATAAATTTACATACAGTTAATGCTGTTTAATATGCAAAACAATTTTCCATTTAAAAAAATTAAATAGTATTCCTATATTTTTTTGTGTGTATGGATCATTTTTTTCTTTTCTTCATTTCAGCTGCATTTCATAACGTGCCTGTCAGCTTTGCCATGTTTGTGCATTTGACTGTCCATCCATCCCCATGTACACACATGTAACCCTACCAAGGGACACTAACATGCTCAAAGTGTTCTGAAGTTTCTGGCTGGTTCCTGCTGTCCAGGGTTCACTCAAAGTTCAGAGAGTTCTCTTTAAAATGCAGAACTCTTGCCCTCTGCAAGATTAAGGGGGATGAGGTAATGCTGGTTGCAGAGGCACAGATGAGTGAGGGTAGGTACAGTCTCTACATGGGGATATGAGTTGGGAGGAAGTTATTTAAGATGATGTGAGAGGCATCACAGAAAAGAGAAGAGAGGAGGAATAATCTGGAGTGTAATGGCTCCTGAGCTTTAAGAATTCAGAAGTTACTGAAATTAGTGAAGATTCTTGATAGTCATCCAGAAGGAGGAAACCCTAAGGGAGAGGGTGGAATTCCTGCTGGAGAAGCTCCAGGAAAAAGAATAGAGTTTGTTGCTCTTGGTGAAATGCTCTCTCCCCACAATTTATTCTACATATCCTCCTCCAGTCCCCATTACTGCCTCTCTCCTGTCTTGGATGTCTTGGGGCTCCGTTTACTGGGAAGCATTTAGCAGCAGGAGGGAAACAGCAGAAAATGCTGCTGGTGGGCTTGGGCAGTGGCAGGGCCACCAGATGAAGACACCAGGGCCCATCCTCCAGTGGGTAAAAGAACATTAGGAGTGGAGGGACAGGAACAGCATTTGGCACCACCAGGGCTGAGCTCAGTTGAGGCAGTGGAAATGCAGCAGCAGCAGCCAGAAAAGCCTCTGTATTGATAGAGGGAAGTCATGGCAGTCGCTGGGTTGGTATAGTAGGGGGGAAGGTGCCAGCTGCAGTGATTGAAGAGCTGGAGTGCAGTGTGGACAATTCTGTTGTCGGAGACAAATTCTGCAACAATTGCCACAGCATCACAGCAACTTGGGAGCTAGGATATAGGTCTATTTAACAATGAGAGCACAAATTGGGAAACTGCAAAATTATCCTGCAAATGAAAAAAAAAAATAAAATCTGAGATGGAGCCCAGATCTAATAAATAGGTTCAGGATAGCCCAGGTCTAATAAATAGGTTTTAGTATACGTATATATGTGTTAATTCACTCAGTCCTGCTTGCGTTGGTTTGTATAAACATTAAACAAACCTCTCACTTGTCGTTCACTGTATGACGTGCTTACTGTAATAAGAATATACTAAGGATAATTCAGGTACTTCATATGCAGGGAACACCAAGTGGCAGAACACTAAGTCATTTCTCTTTTATAAGGAAGAGGCCTGAAATACAGCTGTAAAACAACTGGCAATTAGTAAAGTTTTCATTGTTATGAAGTATACTTAGTTCTATCATTAAATGTACTGTAAGAATACAAATATGAAGTTTAGATCTAGCCATGACAGATAGCTCTACTTGAATAGTGTTCCAATACAGTCTGATAGAAAGGCGCCAGCAGTCAAACTCTGTCATGCCAATGTAATACCGTGCGCTGGACGCAGTGCACGGCTCAACATGTGATTGGATGCAAGTTTTGGACGGCATCCATAACCCCCGATGCAAAACGGGGGATAGCACATCCAAAACTCACATCCAATCGAGCGCAGACCTAATAGCACTCAACACATATAAATTCACGTTGATGAGGCTATTAGCTATTCCCCCCAATGCAAAAAAAGTGCATTCGATGTGCACATTTTTACCCTCAGAAATTAATGCCTGCCCCACAGCAGGCGTTAATTCTTGCCGATATTAAGTTGGAAGAACCGAAAAAGGAGAATCCTAAAAAAAAAAAAGTGTGCCAGCAGTCAGGTTTGGAAAAGGGACGCTCAATTAATGAGCGTTCCTTTTCCTAACCCGCTGATAGCCACCTCTCCTAGGCACCCAATGTTGAGGAGATGCTAGGGACACAAAATTTTCCCTAGCGCCTCCTTTTTACCGCAGCAGCTGATTTAAATATTAAATCGGACGCCTGGGAGAGGTGGATCGGTGAGCGTTAAGAGAGTGGACGCTTAATCATGAGCACCCATTTAACGTGCGTTAATATTGCATCGGCCTAAATGTTCTTAGCCCAGTTATGAAAGGAAAAAACAAAAACAAAGCCTTCCCTAAGCCAAAGGCTTGAAGGATATCTAGTTTAAGTACTAGGAAAGGTGGCATCCTGGATAAATACCTAAATGTCACATTTGCTTGGGGCAAAGAACGTCATGTGCCAAGGCCTTTCTGCTGAATCATCCATATCATCTCCAACTGCAAGGCCTTCACAATGCAAAAATGGGCCAAAATCAGGGCTGCTGTTCAAACACATGAAACAGACTGAGGTGAGAACTCAGTAAAGCTACCCCAGGGCAGTCAAATTTAGCTGCCGCCTTACAACCAAACTTTTAACTTTTGAGATCTTCTCTCTGCTAGATATCATACATTTTAGCAGACTGAAATGACAGCAGCAACAGATTGTAAGAACTGCCCCTAGTGTGGAATGCACACATCACAGGAAGGCGCAGAGCTTGCGGAGAGAAAAATCAGACAAGACTATTTTCACAGGACGAGATGTGTTTTCAATTGCAAAAAGGAAGCAGCTCTCATTGTGCTACCAGAAGATGACAGCTCCCTTTCAGCTGCCAAAAGAAATGTAAAGAAGATGAATGCAGGTGCAGACAGACAGTAGATCAAGAAAACCATGGCTACAGTTTTATGTGACGCTGACGTATGTACTCTGCTCGATGAAGAACATCAGCAGCCTTATTTTGGGAATTATACTTTCTGTCTGATCCACCTGACAAATCTATCCTTTGTGTCTGTAGCCAGCAGGCTCCTCATCGTGAGGGCTGGATTCCTTCAGTACTCTCTGAAAAAGGAGTAGTTCCTGAAAAACACTGCAACATGTGACATTCTCTTATTAGGCAAAACATTATTCTCGCCTTGCACAATGCAATGGTTTTAAAGTCCACCTAGCAAGCTGCAATATTCAGCCTGCAGCGACCAATTTTTATTTTTTTTTCTTAAACTTTAAGTTACTTTCATCGCTTTTCAGCTGAAATCCCTAGCCAGGAGCAGCTGCAAGGCAGCACCATGCCAAGGATGACCTCACTCACACTTGTCTGAATTGGTCAATAATGACAGCACAGGCACAGCATATACCAAATTGGGACACGTTTCCAATGTGGTCATTTTCGGCACTTCCAGAATGCAAAGAGATGGTAGGGAAACAACTCAAAGGATTTCCAGAGTAGTTGTGTACCAGCGACATATATTATGGGTTCAAGATGGGTATTACTACTTCCCATGTGCACACTGGAAAGACTGCAGCATGCACAGTGTGTATAACTTTGTTTTTTGACTTGTGGTGTTTTTGTTGGTCATCAAGGGATCAATTTCCCATAGGCCTTGGTACTGCAAGGGGCAATACACACACTCTCATGTGTGGATCATGCATCAAATTTTCAAAGGGAAACAATCTGGGATGTTTCCCTTTTGAATGTATGGAAAAACTGGCAGCGTACTTCTACATCTGCTATCTGTATGGGCAGGGGTAAAACACTGCATATACATCTGAAAATCAAATGTGCACGTGATGTTTTCCTCCCCAACTTAAGCACCCGCCCCCCCCCCCCCCCCTCCTTTTAAGTTCTGTCAGGGTAGGGCCAGAGTGCAGGACTTTCAGGAGTTCTATGCAGGATCTCATTCAAAAAATCAACAAGGAGGTAACAGATTCCTTTCACCTCATCAACTTACCTTAGCATCAGAGCAGGTCAAGTGATTCACTACTCTTTGTCAAGGTTCAGCCTAGGTCAGCATGTTCTAGGTTTTCAAGGTTCAGCACACACAGAAAGCAAACAGAGCCTCCCCTCCGGGATCCATGGCTTGGCCCTCAGCCCTCCGATTCCCAGGAACACTGGAAAAATCCCAGCAATCCCGCTGTGAATCCCATAGGATCCTTGGGGGTGAGGCTGGCTCACATAGGCAAAGCCTTTTCAGGTTGCTTAGTTTCAGGTCAACAGAGCCACACTGTGCCTCGGGGCGAAGCCTCAGCCTCACAGTGGGACAAACCTCAGTTCACAAAGGGGCTTAGCCATTTTTACTCCTACTGGTGTGTATATTGTGGAAGCCTGCACCTACTTTTATAGCTGCTCTGAGGGGAACAGTTCTCAATGAGGGCAATCTACCCAAGTAAATACCTTTGAAATGTATCCTCCTAGTGAACTTTTAATGCAAAAAAATTGTTGCTCTGCTCACTGCGAGACCAACGTGTACCCCTCTGCTTTGATATAGTTCTACAGCTTTTGCAAGGAGTAATAGACTCTTACTAGCTACAGATTAAATTGATAGCTACCAGCATTGCTTAATGGTTTTTACATTTGAAAGCCAGCTAGCAACAAGCTAAGATACACCCTGGAAGTATATTGCTCTCCACATACATTGGTAGCAAAAGCCAAGTTCTTCCATGAGCGAATAAAACTCAAATCAAACCCGTTCCAAGAGAAACCACCCATGATGCTCCTGTTTCTTGGACCATGGCATCTTAAGTCATGTGGACTCATGTGGTGCACTGTGCTGTGGCAACTGACTCCAATTTCCAATCTATGGCAATCTCTGGCACAGTGTTCAATGATGAGCTGAATAAATCCATCTCTTCTGAGACAGAGGCATTTTCTTCAACAAGTACAGCCCTGACCCCCATGGAAAAATATTTTACTACTTTCATAGCCCAGTGCTAATTTTGCAAGATCTCATTTCTCATGAGACATTTTCTGGCTCAAGTGCTTCCCAGGCTATGCTTTTACACATAGTCTCCTGCACAAGATTGGGTGCTGTGAGATGCGGCGTTTCAGGAAGGATTTTCTTGCATGCCCATCACTAAAATGATTTGTACATTCATCAGGATAGAGAGCACTTTAGACCTACAATTGTCTCCCAACAGAAGGGAGGGAGGTCAGCACTGTAACGGACAATTTTAGAGAGGGCTGAGGTAGGAACAGGGATTAGAGGTTGGATAAAGGAAATGGGAAGGCAAGGGAACCTGGTGCATATTTGAGTATGGGAATATGTACATTCATATGCCCAAACTGATACAAAACCAGAAAAGAAGGCAACTAGACACATTTGGCCTTATCTATCAACCTCTCCTATGTTACTATGATCCAGATCACCTAGATTTGATCTGTACCTGAAAAGGAATGGTTAGTGACAAAATAACTTCTCTCCTCATCCCTAAGTCGATGGAAGATTTTATGGGCCCCATTCAATAAAATTATTTTAGAACAAGACCTTATTAATGAGAGGCATTGATAGGTACCTAAAAGATCAGGGGCACGGGCCCATAATCCATCCCTTCCCCCCCCCCCCCAAGATTTTAATAATTAACTCATTATGATCAACAGCTTCCTTCTTCCCCAGAACAATCCTGTAAAAACATGAGACAGGGACACCAGTCAGACCTGGGTGAACCTTTCTTTTAGCTAGAGAGCGATGTAGGCTGGTATAAGAGGAAGGTTCCATTCCAGACCTTTCAGAGGTCTGTGAAAAAATCAAGGAGATCCAGAAGATCTGCTAATCATGAGTAAAGGAAAGCGACATATTGGGTACACCCATCGCGTGCTTCACCACCCTGGAGAGAGAAAGAGAGGATTAAATCTCGGTGCCATAGACTTTCGTCAGAGCTATCGATTTGGAAGGGGTTTTGCCCAGCTTACAATACCCTGCCCACCTGGGATCTCCACTTCATTTAATCCAAGAGAGTGGTTGTATTCCCTCGTCCCAATACAAGGGAGTCCTGCACAGATAGAGGAGAGAGATTGTAATAACTGGAGAAGAGTATTCAGTTTTGCTGCAGTTTAAGTTTTGTGCCATTCATCAGTGTTAATAGTAAAGACTTTACCAAACTGACTTCAGAGTATTTAACGCTGCACTCACTGCACCCACATCAGGAATAAACATCCTCCCCAGGGGAAACTTCACACATCAGGGAATGTGTAAAGAAGTCACCCCTGTTACATTGGGCCCTAGAAGTTCATCTTCCCTCCACCTACAAACGATCTGGCTTTGGGAGAAAGAGCAAGTGTGGAAGAGCTAGCCGATGAGTAATAAATAAGTTTGTGAACCCACCCGTGCAGGACAGGCACACTAGGGTAGGGTTACAAATACAATTAGACATCACACTTTTAAATATTAAAACAAACGTACCCCTAGATTTATCAAAATGCTATATTTATAGCAGAAATAGCGTGTGTCATAAAAAAGGAGATGGGGTTAGGGTAATTACCATGCTCCCGCATCGCTTAGGTAATTTCCGCAAGGTGCACACCTGTGCTATTTTGAGAGAGAGAGAGAGAGAGAGAGAAAGCCTCTGTAGATAACAATATGTCACTACTATTTATACCACTGTAAGAGGGGGCACTTTTAACTCGGTGTGGGGTAGGTTTGGGTAGGGGGTTTACATACACAATAAGAGGTACGAACAGCAAAGTTGACATCACTGAAGATCTTCTGCTATTTGAAATGATGAAAGGTGCAAGAGAAGTTGATTTGTACAATGCACTCTCTTGTACATTTCATCGCTTCAAACAGCAGAAAATCTTCAGTGATATCAACTTTGCTGTTCGCACCTCCTACTGTCTGGTAAAACCACCCCCCAAACTCTATACAGAGTTAAATGTGCCCCCTCTTACAGTGGTATAAATAGTAGTGACATATTGTTCTCTACAGAGGTGCTCTCTTTCTCTCTCCCCCCCCCTTCAACGGCATGTGCAATAAAGACCTTTTCCCCAGTAACGTGCATTTCTGGCATTAAAACCCATGTTGCTATGCATTACTCATCACATTCGACGTTAGAAGCTACTCATTACCATTAACTCCACCCAAACTCCTTCCATTTGCATACTAGCGCGCACTGCGCTATTTAATGCACACGTTATGGCGTTATCGTGTGTGTTAGACCCTTAAAGCTAGCATTAAGGGCCTAACATGAAATGATAAATGACCCTGTTAGATTGCAAGCTCTCTTGGGCTAGAGAAATACCTACAGTACTTGAATGTAATCTACTTTGAAATGCCTGAAAAATGGAATATAAATACAATAAATAAAAACTTTAAAGAATATATTTTAAATGATTTCTTTTCTACATTCTCACGCGGCTGAAATCAGGGAGTCATCTTATATGGCCTGTGACAGGGAACCCATCCAGTCAGTTTGACCCTGGAGGGGGGTCTATTAGCTCTCTTCACAGCTGCCTCTTATCTCTGTCCATACAGAGACTAGACCTCTCTGCTTATAAGGCAGGAAGCACCGCTATAAAACATCATGCGCCACTTGCACCTCTGTCACAAAATGCTGGGTAAGTATGTCAAGCAGAAGGACCTTCTATGAAACAAAGCATCTCCTGGCCAGTTTCAACTGCCTTGTAAAACTACCACTAAAACTATTCAAGAGCATCAATCAATAAGTTCTTTGCTTGGGAATGAAATCTGGGGTCTATACAGGATAGGACAGAAATCCAATACAAACCCCTGCACCTCAAGTTCTACTGTATCCTGCATTCACAAAATCTCTCTCAACAAAGGGCGCAGAGCACAACTAAGTCTAGGACACCTCCCCTTAGCAATCACCATAGAAAAATAATATTCAGATTCTGGTGTCACCTGACTATAACAGCAACACATTAGTATACCTCAGTAGCATTGTGTTATAATTCAAAATCCTGCAAAACATTTACTCAGAACCTATAGCAAACCTTGCCATACATTAACACACTAAAACTGCCAGATTCAAAACAGTAACAACCCTACCTATGAAAAGGAAATACAGTAAAAGGCCCTAAAACCACCAATACACCTTCTACTAGCAAAACAGAACAAGTTAAGCTGCTATAGATCCCTACACAGAAAATACATGGAATACTTTGCCTCGGTCACACATGCAGAACATAAACAGGCCCTCACCAAATACAGAATAAAGAGAGCTGTTTGTAGAAATTCAAAGAACAATTGTGCAGTTACAGTTTGACTTTTTTGAAAAGATGTATTTTGCAATTCTATAGATTGAGATGGCAGATTTTTAATCCACGCACACAAACGTCAAATTTCACAGAAAAATATTCGGCTGGTGGAGGTTTGGTCATGATTACATAAAAGCGATGTCACCCGGTAGGGGATAAAAATAAGTATGAAACTTTCCTCTCCAACTAAAAAAATTTTGTTTCAAAAACATTTTTTGTCTCTAAAAAATGTCTTAAAAATATTTTTCAAAAAAGATACTCAATTGGGATATTGAATTTTATATTTTGAAAGATCTGAACAGAAGAAATTATTATCTTATGAGGTGATTTTGTGGTTGAAATTAAAAAATTTCAAAACATCAATAAAATATTTCAAAACAGCAGACATATCTATTAACACCAAATAATTAAAACAATAAGGATTTTAAAAAATCCCCTGCTCTCCATACCTGGGAACTTTAGATTTTCAGTCACCTTGAGATTGTCGGAGATTGGAGGAGGGCGCACAATCTTTAATCTCTCACTCACTCACACATACCCAATTTCCCTCTCTTTCACTCTCTCATACATACAGGCAATCTCTCTCACTCACACAGACAAGGCAGTCTCTATCTCTAACACATACACACACACACACACAGGCACTTTCTCTCCCATACACACACACACACACATGCGGGCACTGTCTCTCTTATACATACAGGTAGTCCCTCTGTCAAATATATACACAGAGGCAGTCTCTTTCTGATATATACACACACTCAGGCATTATCACACACACTCATGCAGGCAATCTCTCAAACACACATGCATGCAGGCACTCTCACATACAAATGCAGGATCTCTCTCACACACAGGTACTCTCTCAAACACATAGCCTCTCACACACACACACATGCATTCTTTTTCTCATATATACATACAGGCACTCTCACACACAGGTGATCTCTCATTCTCTCTTATACATACACATACCTGTGCTCTCTTTCTCACACACTCAGGGATTCTCACTTTCTCTCTCACACACAGGCACTCACTCTCATAAGCAGTTTCTCACTTACACAGGTACTCATACACACTGGTGCACTTACTCTCTCGCACAAACGCAGGCACTCTCACTCTCTCACATATACACATGCAGGCACTCTCACATGAGAGAACACTCTCACCCACTCATACACAAGCAGTCCCTCATTCTCTCACAAACACACTCGCAGGCAGTCTCACTCATAAAAACATACAGGCAATTTCTCTCTCTCACACACACACACACATATACACAGGCACTCTCTTACTCACACATTCACAATCTGAACCTCTCCCTCTTCATCAGATGCTGATTACATGGAAACAACAGCATTCCCACAGGATCTCTTCCTCAGTTGCTGGCTGAAGGGAAATGCTGACAGCCCCTCCTGTACTCCGCTAGTGGCTGAAAATGCGGAGACTTGGGGTACCAAGGAAGACATTCAGGGCACAGGCCCTGTGTGCCCAGTGCTAACAGTGCCCTTACTAATAACCATGTGCCCAAGTTGCACCTGTCTGTTGATTATGGATCGGCCACCTCAGTCATCTTTGGATCTATGGATAGGACAATCATAGAAGATAACCATTCAAGAGTATAAGAGATTGTGAAAAATGAGGAGTCCTACTACACAAGGCAAACATACTGATTCATTATGACTTCAGAGCATAGGGGAAATGCCTGAAAGACTTATGGATCTGGAGCAATCAGTTATTAGCAAGATACCCTCTCTTACATGTACATACATATCACGCATGTCTCTGTCCTAAGCATGTTTGGAAATATAAATTGTTTACGAAATAAAAATATTAACCAAAATATTGGTTTGAAATATATTTCTGCATACCAAGAAACTGCAGACTGTAAGAAATCTTTAACTTTGTGTAGGAGCTTAAGACAGGCATTTATGCAGAATACAATGTTTAATGAGTACACAAGGGGAGAATCAAAAACTATGCTACTGTGGGTAAACTGCTAGTTTCTTACAAATTGCCATTTTGGGCTTTCTGGAAAAAGCAACCAGATCTTTCTTCAGAAGGATATTCTGGTTCAGTGAAAAGCAGTGCTACTACTCATCATGTCTAAGTACTGTACATTATCCCTCTCATCTATCCTGCAAAGATAATACTAAAAGGCAAGACAAGAAGCTACAGCTGCAGGAGGGAACAATGGAAACTGAAGAAACACAGACTGAGAGGCCAGGAAAAGAGGTCTTGGAGTTTTAACCCAACCAGTTCTCTCCTTTAAATTCTTTAAAACAAAAAAAAAAAATGTTGGGGGGAGGGGGACAGACAACACGAAAAAGAAAACAAACAGTGCCGAACCCAGAATTTGCATTACAACCTATAACTTTAAGAAAAGTCTGCCAGGGAACTCACTATAAGATGAGTGTTATAGATCTCATTCCCAAAAAAATGGAAAAGGAAAAAAAAAACCCCTACATTGCTTCTGATTCAAACACAGCAAAAAGTATTTCATGTTGCATCAATAGGCATATCTGGAGCCTTGTTCAAGAAAACTATTCACTGCAAAGTTTTAAATGTACAGAATCAAAGAATGAATTTTGACATTTTGATTCATACATGCTTATAAAGCTCCAATACAACATGGTTTAATTATAAAACATATTTCTACTGCCTTAGTCATGCCAATTAAATTTGATTGGATACTTTCTTTATTCAACAAGCCCCTTTCATGTCATTTTAATTTACTGTCAAAGCAGCCTGAATATTGGAAACTAAATTATTTACTACAGCCTAGAAGCCAATAATGTTCCATTTGTCTCGTACGGAGAGAGACTAGCCTAACAAGATTATTAAGGACATTACTTGTAATAGCAAATGTCCTTCACTTTATTTGAGCTTCATGCTGTGCTTTCAGGGATCAGACTTCAAAAGAGCTCCATTTCATTCCTTCACAGAACCTCAGATTTAAATTATTATTTGCTAGCTTTCTAACACAGTGATCAGAGAGAAAATGCACCCAAGCATTATTGGGAGGGAAAAAAACAGCAGCTCTTGTTCCTATAAGATAAACACATTGTATATTTGCGCTAAACACCCTTGATACGCTCTCGTGTCCCCATAGTGCAGAACAGGAGCTGAGAGAAAACTGACATAGTAAATTTTGCATATGAACGTACAGGTATGTTTTTTAACTGCTTGTATTGGTTTTTCACAGCACTCCATACAAACCTTTGCAGTGCAAGCACTATCGAGTCGCTCACATGTCGTTCACTGTATGAAGTGATAACTGTAATGAGAATATACTAAGGAAGATTCCTACACCTTTTGCAGGGAGCATCAAGTGGCAGATCATCAAGCTATTTCTCTCTCCCCCCTTTTTTTTTTTTTTTAAGGAAGACGCCTGATATACAGTTGTAAAACAAACATAAACTAGTTTGCACTGTTATGAAATATGCTTAGCTCTATCATTAAATATACTGTAAACATCCAAATATTCAATTTAGATCTAGCCATGACAGACAGTGCTATTTTTTTTTTATAGTGTTTCAATGCAGTTAGATAGAAAGCTTTTAGTAATCAAATTCAATGTTCATATTCTAATAAAGAAAGGGAGAAACATCAGAGCCCTCACCAGTCTAAAGGCTTGAAGGATGTTTCCTCCAAGATGATCCCTCATCCTCTCTCTTTATGGCCAGTAGGGGGACTAGCACAGTAGCAGCATCCATCTTGCCTCCTTTTTCAGGATGAAATATTTTACCTCTGCGGTGTGCCCTACCCCAAGGTCAGGAGACTCTAACCCAAGTTTGTTTTCCACTGCAATTTAATAACTGCCTGAAGTTTCCCATGCAAGAGCAGCTTTTAAAGGGCTTAAGCTGCTTTTTCTGAAGGTTATTTCAGCATTTCCCTTTTAAAAAACATTTTGGCTTACTCTGCCACCTATATAAATCTATGTAGCATGCTCTCATGTTTTCCTGAGACGTATTTTGCTTGCATTCACAGCTTGACTCCCTGTTTGTCACTCTGTCTTACATTACACATTTGTTCAATGCACACTTTCTATTGCGCATCCCAGCTGCGCTGGTGCCACGACCGGGCCTGCTCACCTCGGGCTCCCCTCCGGCAGGTCCCGGTCCATCCTCCCTTGCCGCGCCTGCCAGTTTCCGGTGTCCCTGGGCGTCTCCAGCTCCCTCCATTGATCAGGCCTCTCAGCGGAGCTCCCGCAGGGGCTCAGCTTCCTCGGTGTCCTCGGCCCCGCCCCTAGGCGTGCGCGTGGCCATCGCCCCACCTCTTAAAGGGCCAAGGGCGGGAACCTCGGCCAGGGCACGTCCCAATGACATCACCTGAACTCAGTACTTAAGGCGAGGCCCTTTCCCCAGAACCTCGTCTAGGCAATCGGGTCGTCCCCTCCGTGTGAAGCTAGTTGCCATCCTTGTTCCTGTGCTTGTTCCAGTGTTCCTGCATTCCTTGTTCCTGTGCTTGTTCCAGTGTTCCAGCGTTCCTGTGGTCCTTCCTGTGTTCCTTCGTTCCTGAGTCCTGTTCCACATTCTGCAACCAGGTTGTACCTTCTCGGACTGATTCTCGGTACTGACCTCGGCCTGCCTCTGACTACGCTTGGACTGATTCCCGGTATTGACCGCAGCTTGCCTCTGACCACGCTTGGACTGATACCTGGAACTGACCTTTGCTTTGGTTGACCATCCTCCGACGGATACCCTGGCTTTGACCCTTGCACTCCATTCAGACACTCTCTTTGCTTCTCCTGAGACCACCAGGCCTACCTGCTTTGACGCTGTCTGCGGCCTTCCTCGAGCTAGACCACTAGGCACTGCCTATCCTGTCCGGAGGACCTTCAGTTCCTGCCTCGTACCCGTTGTCTCCGGTACTCTCTGTTCCGGTCTAGCTCGCTTGTTCTCCATCAGCCGCGCACACTTCTTCACCATCTCTCCGAGAGACCCCTAGAGGCCCAGGCAGTCTGGGAATCCAAGGGCTCAACCGCGGAGCCCCCAGACCATTATTGGTGAAGCTCCTGCCTGCCTCTGTCTCCTCGTGTGCTCCGCCTCCTGGCGACAGGCGCCCTCTGGGATCCCTCAGAGGGCCATACCAATCCTGCGCCAGGCCAAGGGTTCACCTCCAGCGCAACACCTTCTACAAACCATTTATTCTACTCATATACATCTCTTTTACTAAAACATAGCATGGGACTATGAATACTCAAGAATTTAGAGTTATTAAAAAAAACCCACATAGTACATGGCTACAGTGGCAACCAGAAATCATTCTTATTGACCACTTATAGCACTAGTTAGCATTAGTACATATTATCAGTTCATATATAACTGACACATTCCTATCATGCTATAATCACATGAAGTAACTAAGCACTCTGGGTCCTTGTATGAGAATGTCTACAATTCAAATTTATTAAAATGTATAAACCACACTTGACGCAAGAAAGTTCAAGGCAGCTAACAATTTGACATACATAATAAAATCGAGCAAACATATAAAAACAGACAAAATAAGAAAGAATAGATAAACTATATCTGCAGCAGAGCAGTGTTAAAGCAAACAATCTGAGAATCTTTAAATACCTTATTAAATAGGAATGTTGAAGGACTGCTCACATTCTAGGGATCTGATGAAGTCGGGTAGAGAATTCCAGAAAATGGGACCAGCAACCGAGAACACCCTATTTCTAGTAATATTGAGATGTGCTAGCTTAACTGAGGGAAATTTCAAAAGATTCTCTCTCTCAGATCTCAGGGATCATGAAGGCTTGTACATCCAGAGGACTATGTTTACCTAGCAGTCACAGTTGCCACGGGTTATCTTACAAACGATGGAAGCGAGCTTGTATAAAATATGTCATTTTAAAGGGAGCCAATGAAGTTTATATAGAGTAGGAGTTCTTTGCTCTCACATCTTGACACCCATCAAAATGCGAGCAGCAGCATTATGCACAAGTTGAAAAGAAGGTAGCGTAGTTATAGGTAACCCTACAAACAAGGAGTTACAGTAATCCAGTCTAACTAGATTAACAGCTTGAAGGACTGTATGGAATACCTGTGCTTCTAATTGTGAGCAGTTTTCAAATCATCTGCAGCTTGAAAAAAGCAGATTTGATCACAGCTCTAATTTGAGGGATAGACAAGTCAATAATGACTTCAAGGCTGCGTGCTTACTGACTCACTGGAATGCCATAACTGCAAAACTGAAAAAGAAGGCATTGGGTCACATAATGTTATGCAGTTATTATTAAAATAATTAAGTTTTATTTTGTTTAATTTTAATTATGTGTTTTAATTGCATTGTTATATGTATCATGTTGTGCATCGCTTCGAGTGATTTTTAATCAGCAAAGCGATAAATAAATAAATAAATAAATAAAGTAGGAATGTTGAGGAGAGAGAAGCAGCTAAGGATAATGATCTTAGTCTTAGGGATGTTTATTAAGAGTTTGTTGTGAAAAAGCCATCGACTGACACAATATAGACATAGCAAAGGATATGTATTTGAAAGTGTGAGGCCAGGAGAATTAATAAGGTACCAAGATTTGAATGTCATCAGCGTAAATACAATAATTCACATCAAGACAAGAGAAGATTTTGCAGACAGGGGCAAGATAAATATTAAATAGGGTTGCGGATAATACAGGCCCTTGAGGTACACCGGTTGTTACAGTATTCCAGGATGAGCGGAAATTTCTGTCAGATTTGCTTAGTCCAGCTGGATAGAACAGATTCAAGCTAACTGAAGACCATACCTGCAATGCCCAAAGATTTTAATCTTGATAGTAAGATGATATTGTTAATGGTGTTGAAAGCAACAGAGATGTCCAACAAAACCAAGGCACAATCAATGCTGCTATCGAAACCTCAGATAATAATGTCAAAATTAGACAAAGTAGAATCTTGGTGCTATGTAGTTTTCTAAAGCCAAATTGGAATCTGTCAATGTCTAGTCATCATCCTCTGGATAGAGTTTGGCTGGGCTGGTACAGAAGATAATTAGTTCTTGAAAGTATTGCTCTACATCATATGGTGCTTTCTTATGTCTTTGTAAGTTATCCAGGATATTGCCTTGTACCCTGTCTTAATACCTTTTTAAATGCTTCTACCAAATCAGAAGAGAGCTGGAATAATGCCCATCAAGAAAATCCACTATCACTGTGTGAACTAAACTGGAAGCTCTCTGTCACAATTTCCTGCAAAGTGTAGACTATTCCCTTGATTCAGACATTAAAGATTCTGAGGGTAATATTCAGCCATTGGCCAACTTGCAATTAGCCAGATAAATATATCTGGTTAACTTTGGTGGGATATTCAGCAGCGCAGCCACACCACTGAACATACCTGACTTTCTTAAAGTTAGCCAGATAACTTTATCTGGTCAACATTAGCACTACTCTATGGCACGACCAGAGTTAGCTGGATAAGAGAGAAACGGATAACTTATTCAGTTAACTTAACTCCACCCCAGAATACTCTTAGAATGCCCCTACATTGACTGACTGTTGTAAACTGTGAGGTTTGGGTGGACCCTTGGACACTGTGGCAGCTGACCACGCCCATGGGAGGAAGTCCCGTGAGGGGCCAGAGGTCAGGCTTAGCTCAGGACACACAAACACAGAATTTGATCTTTTATTAGACTGTGTAAGGAAACCACCAGAGGTGGCAGTAGTGAGCAGCTGGAATAGCCTGGCAGGGCTGGTATCCCTCAGGCGCTGGAACAGCGACTCCTCCAGTAGCAGTGCTGTAGTGGAAAGAACTGAGAGAATGAGTACAGTGGAGAATATACAAGACCCCAGTATGGAGATCCCCAGGGTAGGGAGAGAAGACCTTCGAGGAGCAAGTATCTGAACCCTGAGAGCTGGGAGGCTTGCAGATGATGTACTCACGCAGCGGTTCCATGGAGATGGCACTGGGGCTGGAACAGAGGCAGGCCCTCGAGGAGCGAGTGCCTGGTTCCAGGGAACAGCTCTGAGGTGAAGATGGTAGTACTCACTGATGTTGAAGATTAGCGAATCTTTCCAGGCAGAAGAGAAGGTAGGAGTAGGCAGTGAGTCAGGGAACATGGGCCCTCAAGGAGCGAGTACCGGTTTCCTGTTAGCGACCTGGAAAGCAAGTGAGGCCCCCGAGGAGCAGGTACCCCATTAGCGTTAGAGAGTCCAATAGAGATTGGAGAGGCAGAGTAGCTGGGTACGGAGAGCGAATCCCATCCATAGGATTCCCGTAGGATTACCCATGCTAACTCAAAGGCTAGCAAACATTGTAGGCTTGAAATATCCGGGCATCATGACATCATCATGGGGGTCGCCCCAGAGGTACGCGCCAAGTAGGAAATAAGAAGAAGGGCTGCACGGTGCGCGCGCCCTATGGTACAAGCGGAGCATGGTGGGAGGCAGCATCCAAGCCGGTCCGGGGACGCCGGAGAGGACGGCAGGCAGATGCCGTGGCAGCCAGGCGTCCATCTGCAGCATGAGGAGGAGCAAACAAAGAGCGGTAGGCGGAGTGAAACCGTCGGAAAGGGAAGGTTGCAACACTGACTAATAGCAGAAATATTACTCACTACTTATCTGCTAAATGCTGGTGAATATAGACCCATTCATTTTTTTCTTGAACTTTTTTTTTTTTTTTTTTTACACATGAAATCCTACCAGTATTGTGCACAGAAATGATTCTGACCAGGTTTGCATGAGGCAATGTGACAATTTAAGTAGGGTCAAGCTGTTTGGGTTTTCCCCAAATTTAAGCTGAATTCCAGATGTCAGGGGGTAGCAGAAGAGTGACTATGTATATCAGGAAAGAGATCGTGATGGGCGTGCACACTAACAAAGCTGCAAATGTGTTACTCTGTTCCAAGGGGTCCAGTCTATAAAGCTGCATGAAACAGGCTTATATCCAAGATGGTCACCTAGCTCTACATGGAGTTGCACCCGTCTTTCCTACTATCTTTTTTCATGTTTAAGATGCCTCACTTCAGCCGCAAGCGAAGGGCTAAGGAGAGGGGGTCTCAGTTGCCCCTCCGGAGGGTCCCTTTGTTGGTCCGATGGATGCGCATGTGCAGCAATGGCTAAGTTTGCCGGGAGGTGAATCGCTGGAAGCTTGTCGAGAGGAAGATGTACTCCACTCCTTCCCTGATTTGGTAACACTGCTGTCCCTGGTGGAAAGGACGACTCCTGTCAACCCTGCTGTGGCAAGAGTCCTCACTGCGATGGAGCCCGGTGCACACTGATGACACTGTGAGTTCGGAGTCCTATCCTGAGACCGCGGTGCTTGTGTCCCTTCCTCAGAGCCTGGTACGGATATCGCTGCATTTCAGGAACAGTTCCTCCCAGAGGTCTTTGGCAGCATTATGAAGATGAATCTCCTCATGGTATAATTCCCCCTTTAGAAGAATTTTCTATTAATCCTTTTGTCATGGTAAAACCTCCAGTATTTTCCCTAGAAACTGTATGGGAAGCTATTGTGGCCTTGAATTCTTATTTAACCGCTCGATTAAACCCAGTGGTTAATAAAGTTATTGAGGCAAAAAATCAAGTTAATTCTTTAAAAGTGGAGAACACAGGCATTGGTCGTTTATGTGAAACTTTAAAACAAGATATGGGAAATACGATTGAGCAACAAGTGGTGATGAAAGAAAATCAAGTCTTGACAAATAGGATTGAAAACATGGAGAATCAAATTCGTGGAAGGAGCTTGCGTTTTATTAACTTTCCTAAAGTTCCTTATACCTCAGCTAAGGATATGTGGAAGAAATATGTGATGGAGGCATTAAACGTGCCAGACAAGCAATTCCACCTACTGTAAGAATCTACTATTTACCACATTTTAAGAAAAAATCTGAAGAGGGCCAGAATATGCAGTCTTTATTTCCAATAGATACTTGTAATTTAAATATCTCAGAGGTCCTTGAGACCTCCGATAGTGATTTAGCCCAACCAGCAACTTTGTCACCTTTTTACTTGAATCAGATACAGATTGGATTCTTACCCTGTTTCCCCGAAAATAAGACCTAGTAGAGGTTTTGCTGAATTGCTAAATCTAAGACCTCCCCCGAAAGTAAGACCTAGCAAAGTTTTTATTTGGGAGCATGCCCGTCGCACAGAACACCAGAGCATGCAGCTGTGATTTTTTTACCCTGCAGGATTCACAGTTAGTTGTCATCACAAACCAGCATAACCAGACAACTATTCAGAATATGATAAATGTTCATTTTTTTGTTCAACAATATATGTGAATTCTTCATGGAAAAATAAGACATCCCCTGAAAAAAAGGCCTAGTGCATCTTTGGGAGCAAAAATTAATATAAGACACTGTCTTATTTTTGGGGAAACACGGTAAGATGTTCTTCAGACATCGTTTGGAACTTTTCCTTCATCTAAAGGTTCGAGTTTTTCCATATCTAGCTATACATACGCAGAAAAAGAGGAAATAGTTCCTCTTAATGAGGCACAGAGTTTTGCAAATGAGTTTTTTTTTCATTTTGAAGTATCCATGCAAATATCTTATAAAATATCATGATGTTTCCTACATTTTCTTTCAACCTTCCCAGCTGTCTAATTTTCTCATTGATAAATTTCCTAATGTTGAGGACAATTCACCTTCAAATGTTAACTGAACTGGTTGGAAATGTAAGTCATTTGCATAGGCTTAATACCCCTCTGTTTGCTAGTATTTCCTGTATGCTTTTTTGTAAATGTGTCTGGATCCTAAATGTTTGAGGACTTGAATTATATATTTGGATTTTTTTTTTTTTTTGGTTTAACAAATTTTTATTGAAAACTTTCAGTATAACATACATGTCAACAAGGATACAAATGGAGAATACACATGCCAGGTATGTTATCCAAACAGAACCAATATTCCCCCTTCTCCCTCCCCTACCCCCCCAGAGCACAGTCAAGTGTCCATAAATACTACTTCAGGTGTACAGAGGACGGCATCAGTAAAGAAGTCCCAGCAAGATGAACAGAAATTCATTCAAGAGGTGTAGGCAAATCACATATGATATTTCTTAGGTTGGAAAAATACACATTAGTACACAACAGCTCACAATGTGACTAAGGACCACCCGGAAGTACACAAAGCGTCCCACAATCAATGTATAGGACCCCTTGATTTCCCATCCCATATCAAGTGTTAATCTGAGCAAACACACAGTTATGTTTTGGTGTGTGGAGGGTCAGAACTGGATGATTGTGCCATCTGCCATTGACAGAATGGGTCCCAAATCTGTCTAAACATTAAGAGTTGGTTGTTCTTTAAGGCAGTAAGATGGGCTAGGCAATAACGAGCGGTCAGTTGTAGTATTACCTTATAAATAGTTGGAATGGCATCCTGTTTCCACAGTAAAACCAGCTCACAGCGAGTGGCTATGAATACTTGTTGGCAAAACCACTGCTGATGTTTACTAGCATTAGGAATAGGGTGGGACAGTAAAATATAAATAGCATTGGGTGCAATAGTGATTCCCATTAAACAAGAAAGCCAGTCAGTAACGGCCCTCCAAAAATCTTGTACCTTGCCACAATGCCACCAAATGTGGAAAAATGTACCCTGTTCTCCACAGCCACGCCAGCACAAGTCACTCAAAGATGGATACATTCGATGCAGTTTGGCCGGAGTAATATGCCATCTATATATCAATTTATAGCAATTTTCCTGGAGTGAAGCTGATTATAGAGCATTTATGTGCATTCAGGTAAATATTATTCCATTCTTTTTGCATAATGGTAGTACCCAGATCGGTTTCCCATGCCCTACAGTGATAAAATTGCCCCCCCCCCCTTTCTCCAATAGTAAGGTATAAAATTTAGAAATTTTGCCTCCAAGTTTATCAGCTCCCTGACAATACATCTCAAACTGAGATTTCCCTTGCCTGACCTGCATGGCTCTTTGCACCGTTGTCATGAAATGTTGGAGTTGCCCATACTGTAAAAAGTTATTGGCCGACAGTTGAGAAGCCTCACACAGTTTATCAAAGACTATGAGTGAGTTTAATTGAAGTACATGGTTGAATTGGTAAATCCCTGATGTAATCCAGTTTGTGAAAGCCTGGGAGGAAGCTGGTATTATGATATAGATAAGTCGAGAAGTTATAAGTATGATTCCCCACCAATTTTGTCCTCCATTGCTCCCATACCTGTATGGTAGTCTCTAATGTACAGGGATAGTGAAGTCTCCTTCACCAAGAAGTTTGAGGTTGCCATGGCATAGTTTGTAATGGCATAGGTCCCACCATAGCCTGTTCCAGACACACCCATTGTTTGGGATGAACTACCATATGCATATCTATGATAGCCTTTAGTTGGGCTGCGGCAAAATATCCCAAAAGATTAGGTACCCCTAAGCCACCCTGGCAATTAGGTTGATACAAGACTGCATGAGCTACTCATGGAGGTCTGCGCCGCCAAATAAAATAAAAAATCTTCTTTTGCCATCTGCGCAGCATCACATTCCGTATAGGAATGGGAAGGGTAATGAACAGATACAAAAACCTGGGCAGTATATTCATCTTTATGATGGCTATTCGGCCCATCCAAAAAAAGTGTTCACGGGACCATCTATGCATGTCTGTTTCTATGTTTTTAACTAATGGTATATAATTGGTTGAGAAGAGATCTGAGATAGAGGGGCAAATTTTTACTCCTAGGTATTTCAGGGATCCTTTCACGTGTTTAAAAGGGAATCGGTGTCGGAGTATCTCTATAGTGGCCTGTGGTATATTGATATTTAATATTTCCGATTTTTCATAATTGACCTTTAGGCCTGAGACATTGCCGAACCTCTTTAGTTCATTCACCACTCCTGTAAGGGAGCGAACGGGATCAGTAAGTGTAAACAGGATGTCATCCGCAAACAGCGATAATTTAGAGCTTACGTCCCCCACTTGCACCCCACTAATCAGACTCGAATGCCTAATCGATGTCGTGAGAGGTTCTAAAAATAGTGCAAATAGTAATGGAGAGAGAGGGCACCCCTGTTTCGTTCCCCTCCCAATGGGAAAACTGTCTCCATAGCTCCCATTAACTTTTACCCTAGCCCTGGGATCATCATATAATATTTTCAGCCATTGTAAGAAGCTACAGCCAAACTGCATCTTCTCCAGGACCTTAAACAAAAACAGCCAGTGCACCAAGTCGAAAGCCTTCTCAGCATCCACAGATAACAACAAGGCTGGGATATTAAGTTTTGACACCCACCATGTCAGGTCTATAATCTTGGAATGAATCCCACTTGATCATTGTGAACAAGGAGAGGTATTAAGTTGTTTAGTCTGAGAGCCAGAATCCTGGCCAGCAGTTTGCGGTCTAGGTTGATCAGTGATATGGGTCTATAAGACCCACACATGGTGGGATCTCTGCCAGGTTTCTCAAGTACTGTGATACCAGCGGTGTTCGATTGTGCTGGCAGGGAACCCCCTTCTTTCAAAGAGTTAAACATCTCTGTAAGAGGGGCTGCTAGTACATGTGAGAGAGATTTATAGTATGCACTGGAAAGGCCGACTTTAGACCTTTGATGGCCGCCACCACTTCCGCAGGGCTAATGGGGTTATCCAAATATTGTTTTTGATCCGGGGTTAGGCTACGCAGGTCAACACTTTCTAGATAGTTATGTATATTAGCATCAGAGATGGAAGCGTCTTGTGAATACAAGGATTTATAGAATTGTGAAAAGCATTTCCTAATTTCAATAGGTGTAGTTGTGCTTTGTGCTTGTTGTAATTTGAGACGCCTGGCTAAGTAATGACTAGCACAGTTACCCTGCTCGTAATGGGTCTGACACAATATCTCTAACTGGTGAAGGAGCTTTTTGTCATCAAGAGCCTTCAATTCAGCTCTAGCCATGGACAAACATTGCAATATTAGCGGTGATAGGGAATTAACATGGTCACGGGACAGAGACTCTATTTTTGAGATCAAATTGACCCTGTCCTGGTCTTCTAATTTTTTCTTGTGGAATGCATAGGAGATCAATATTCCCCTCGCTACTCCCTTGGAATACTCCCAGGTTATCTCTTTAGTAGTGGAGGTATTAAATTGGAAATACTCTTGCATGCTCACAACCAAAGATTGTGTGAAAGTATCATCTTTTAACAGGCTTTCATTCAGCCGCCAAAATTTGAGGCCGGTGTCAGTGTCTCCGAACCTTACATCTATTAAGATAGGGGCATGATCGGACCATGTGATGATCCCGACATCCGCTTTACAGATTCTGGTTTGCAACGTCTTAGCACTAAAAAAATAATCTATACGTGTGTACGAACCATGGGGTTGGGAGAAAAAAGTATAGGAGCGAGAGTGTAGGAACAGAAAACGCCAGCTATCTACTAGTCACCAGTGTGCTAACAAGGTTTGTAATGCTCGTTGCACTCCAGTGGAAGAGCCGTGTAATAGTGAGGAGCTGTCTAAAGAAGGGTTACGGAAGACATTAAAATCCCCTCCTATGATTATACAGCCTTCCGCATGCTTTATTAGCACGTCATTTATTACTTGAAAAAAGGATGATTGATTACAGTTAGGAGCATACAAGTTAAGCAGTGTTACTAGCTCTGTGTCCAGTCTGATTGTTAACAAGATATATCGACCCGCAGGGTCTGGAACTTGCTTAATCACTTCATATGTAACCAGAAATGATATAAGGATACCCACCCCCGCATAGCGAGAACCCGTAGTGCTTGCTGCTAAGTGAATACTGGTGAAGCTCTTAGGGGAGATCAGGTGTTCATGCCGCTTGCGCATATGGGTCTCCTGAATAAAGACTATCTGAACCTTTTGAAGAGCAATCTCTGAATATAGGAGCTGGCGCTTCCGATAAGAGTTGATCCCCTTCACATTGAGAGACATAATCCTAGTCACCATAACTATTTAGTACCAATAATAGTGTAACTGCCATCTGTATCCCGCTGGGAAAACTAAATCGGGACAATTGAGAACATGAAACCTGAGTAACAAAGTAGTAGTGAGAAAACATATCGCAGTGGATCGTGCACATTCCCCTGGGAACCCAGAATAAAGGGATTGACCCCCCGCACTATACGAACAGGTCGCTCCCCGCTCGGGAGGCTGCGGCAGACAAGCAAGTAAAGGGCGCCATCCCTCCCCCCACCCCGCCTAACAAAACTAATATTACGAAACAATTACATCTGAAACACGCTCTGAGAAACAACAGTGTCCTTTAACTGCACATCCCACCGCACCAAAACTGTGCACATGAGACAGCACAACATAGCATATTTATAAGATTTGCAACCGGCCTGAAGTTTAGCTCAGTCCTCTCCCTTGCACATGGGAGTCATTTGTGGAACCTCCCGACTGCCGCTGTAATCTGCGACCTCCTTTTTCCACTCTGTGCCATTTAGGAGGGATCAGCATGGAAGATGGTGCCAGCACCATTTTAGGAGCCTCAACAGGGAAGTGAATTCCCGCTTTCTTGAAGGCTTCGATGGCATCTGCTACTAATCTGATACGTATTGAAGCTCCTTGTAATGAGAACTGCAGACCAAATGGATAAACCCACTGGTATTTGATTTGTTCCTGCCAAAGGTATCCGGTTACATCTTTCAGTTCATACCGCTTGCAGAGAGTGCTTGGGGCCAGATCCTGAAAAATGGCTATGAAGTGCCCCTCCCATATCCAGTTTTGTTGATTCCTGGCCATATCATAAATTTGCACTTTTTGGGCATAATTATGGAGACAAATCACTATGTCCCTTGCCCGGTTGTGTGGCCAAGGACCCAAGGCTTTATTAATATAGGGTCTCGGTCAGTGCCTTCGGTATCAACTTTGGAGCCGTGGGTCAGCATAAAGCGACTATGCTCTCTGCGGTCTGGAAGGTATTCGCATATGCAGCTTCTTCCGGTATGCCCCTAATGCATAAAGTGCATCGCCAATGGCGATTTTCTAAGTCCTCGATTTTGTCAAGTAATTGGTAAATATCTGCACGATCTGTTTTTTGGTTTGCAATGACCGCGATTAGAGTCTTGTCATGTTGGTCCACCTGAAGATCGATTTCATTGACACGGTTATTCATTGCCGCCATATCCTCTCTTATCTCTGCCATAGAAGCTAGCAGATTCTGAGAGTGCGGCCAGATTTATGCCCTTAATTCTTGAAACCACCCATGAATTTCCATCGGGGAAGGTAAATCCGGAGGATCCCCCGCCTCTATGGAGCTGCTATTTGGCTCCGCGCGATGTGTTTCGTCTTCACTGCCTGCGGCCTGTACGTCTGTGTTGGTGAGGAAGTCATCCACATGTTTGCTAAACGCGAATTGTTTGAGATCTCCCATTTTATGTTTGGTGGACATAGCAATGTTTTTCCCCGTCACGGCTCCATATATTCGCGATTAGGGGACACTGTTGTGCTGAGTTTTACCTCAATAAAATGGCTGGAGGTGTGGAGCTGGATTTTCAGGCATCCATCTTGTTCGGCTGCACTCTAGCGCCCCCTATAGTTGGATTTTTTTATATTTCCTGTTTTGATTTCGTGAAGGCCTTATTTTCAGGTTATTTGTATAATGCTGAAATGTCAATTGTTTTTTTCTCAAGTTTTGCTTGAATGTATCTATAAAATGCAATTTAAAAAAACAGCTTACATAACTATTCTGAGACACACAGGGCTTCTGCTCAGTGTTTTTTCAACATAGAATCTGATTCATTTATTTATCAAACTTGGCGAATAACTTTCTGGTTGAAAGTTTTTCAACACCCCAATCAAAATTAACCCCATGCTTGAAATATGCCAACAAAAATATCTCTATTTCATACATCTGTGCTGCTGACCAATAGCAAACATTTTTCTTTTTTGACTTAATTCATTCTGTTTCATTGGTTGTTCAAGATGAGTTGCATTAAGGTAGAGTAGGTAGTTCCCTGTCCCTGGAGAGCATAAAATCAGAGAGCCCCATTAATTAAGGATGTTTTCCCATTCTGTGTCTATAGGGAAAAAAAGCTTAGTAAATCAGGACTTAAGTTTGCACCTCAGGTAACGGATACTTGTCCAAGGTCACAAAACATTCTCAGGCTGCTGCTGCTTCTAACCGTTTGCCTACTTGTACACTCCTCTTTCCTGCTTAGCATGCTTGTCACCCCCCATGGGCGTTTGCAAAAGTGTTGAGATGTGTGCATGGGGTTGACGTTAGTATGCCAGTATTCCTATTTATTTTCTTAGTTTAAAAAATTTATTATCCACCGATTTGAAAAGCTTATTCTCAGTGGAATACAACATAAACTCATATACATCAGTAGATTATGATCAGTGGCAAAAATGTACTTTCCATGAACTGAAAATGTAAGCAGTATTTATGGCATCTGTTTACACCATTCTATTTTATAGGGATGTGCATTTGTTTCAAACTAAGAAATGAAAAATTTCCTATTCTGTTTTATGTTTTCAAAATGAAATAGAAAAACCAACCAGATTTTGTTGGGGTTATATTTTTGTTTTGTTAAAAAGAGAAACAACCCACCCACCCCAGACACACACCCGGACCAACCCCCAAAATTGCCGGGATCAAGAACTTCCCTGGCCCCCACTTACCCTATCTCTGACAATGCGACCAGTCCAAGACCCAGACTCTGCCCGATGCTTGATTCTGTTGCCAAGGCCTAGGCCTGACGTCAAGGCCCGGCCCAAGTCCAGCGCTGGAGACCAGCTCAAGGCTGAGGCTTCGGTCGAGGCGATAAGTCCCAAACCTCTGGGTTGAATCTCAGCACTGGGCCTGGGCCTGGGCCTGGCCTAGGTCCGGCCATGTAGACGTGAGACGTGACCCCTTTCAACAGAGTATGTGAGACCTGAAAGGTTTCTGGCCAAGGCAATTTTGGGGGGGAATAGGAGAAATGAGGCACAGGAGGGCCTGGGGAAGCCCCATTTCATTTTTATTTTGTTTTGGTTTTATTTTTTTATGTTTTTCATTTCTGCAAACTACAGAAACAAAATAAACATTTAAAAAATGATCCCCAGGGTAGGAAAAAATGCAACATGAAAAGAAAAATGACAAAACATTTTTTTTACCTGCACATCCTTAGTATTTTATTAACCATGCAGGTGATTATTTGGTGCAGTTCATGTAGATGCCTAGTCCATCAGGATTTCCAGTTAACTGGCCTACTCCCATAATTGATCAGTTTTAAGCCTATTTTCTAAAGGAAAAGAAGGCTTTTGAGATCAGTTTGTGTGTGTCCTTAACTTTTTTTAGTGTCCTATCCACATCAATTCTTTTGAACATGTCAAGTGGAACAAGAGGACCTTTTTGGATCCATGCATGAAAAAGAATAGTACATACATATATCCCAGAATATAGGCTCTTTTAGTTCTGGGAGGAAGTTCTTGCAGTCTTGTAGTTTTCCTTTTAATGGACTGAAAGCTTATTCTTTTACTGTGTATTACCATATGAGGTATTTAGACGCTCTTGTTGTGTAAAGGTAGAATGATACAGTATATGGTAATAACATTATCACCATATATTTATAAGTCTTCAGCATCTTATTAAGAAAAACGGATTATTTTCTATTTAATTTATATGTTAGACCACTGGGAAAATTAATACAGCAATTTGGTTTTAAATATCTTTCTAAGCATGATTTACAACTTATAGTGTCATTAGGGGATAGGAGGACTGAGGTCTTGTCAAATTTATCATCCTTTATGAATGCGATAAACAATAGATGGCAAGAAGTTGGTTGAAGCCAAATACCACCATGACAGAAGTACGACAAGTGGGTAAACTTGTCTCTTTGGATTTTACACGTTTCATTATCAGATGGGGACTCAGTGATAGTCTTGGAGCATGTTAGAAATTTGTGAGTTCAGAATGATAAGGAATGGACAATGATACCGCAAATAAGATCTTTCATGTAGGTTTGGTTTTTTTGAATTGAATTGAGACTAATTAGAAGGTTCTGTTTGCTAGTTGAACTGAAAGATATTCAGACAGCAATGCATGCATTAACAACTTGCAAGTTACCGTAAACTATTGCAATACATTGTTAACTGGTCTTCCTAAACATTGCATGAGTAATCTACAGCTGGTGCAGAGTATAGCATAAGTGATTATGGGCTGAAGAAAAGTAACTCCTGTATTAGCAGAACTTCACTGGCTTCCACCGGAGTACAGGATAAGGTTCTTTGCCTAATATTTAGAACCCTGAAGCATCTGAATGCAAGATGTCTAAAACTTATTATAGTGGTATCACCCAATGTGGTCATTGTGTTCTTCCCAGGGAGCTTTATTAGTTGAGCCTTCAGTGAAGCTGATTAGGCTGCTTAGGACCAGACAGATATTTTGGGTGACAAATTCCAAAGTTATGGAATAGCTTCCTTCTGAATATATAGCTATCAGTGGATTATTTTACATTAAGGTGCATTAATTACTTGATTCAGGAAGCTTTTGTTTGAACCTGATTAGATATGGGCAATAATAAATTATATTAGAGGATACTTATTAATTTCATTACCTACACCGCTTCATCAAATTTCAAATCCAAAAGAATTCAAGAAATCATTAAAAGCCTACCTTTTCTCAAAAGCATTTGCCATCCCAGATACAGATCCATTGTAACCTTAACACATCCATCATTTTTCATTTTATACTCCAAAGTTATGCGGAACTGATCTTCTTTTTCTATCTTTTGTTTGTAAAGTTAAAAGTTAGATAATATTTTAAAACATTTGTTTTATAACTTTTAATTTTTTATTATAATTCATGATTGTATTTTTTCTATTTTTTTTCATTTTTTCATTTTTGTTTGCTTATGAATTTGTACACTGTTTTGATCAATATTTTATTGCTAGATGGTATATAATTTTAAATAAAAAATAAAATAAATCTATAAGAGTAATAATTATTTTCTTTTTTATTTTAAGGACATATTTATTAATTACAAGATCTATTACAATTATGTTTTGAGGCACAAAAAAATATAGAGTGATATTATTAATATGTTTGTGATTGATGCCATTGCTCGTTGGTCTGGTCTACTGGTTTGTCTTTATGTTTTACTGTATGAGGCTGGATTATGTTTGTCATTATTGATATTGGTTTTATGTGATGCTTTGGGTTTTGTAACATTCTTTTAATTATTTTTATTGTTGGGTGAGAAATAAAAGAAATAAAGGATTTTTTAAATTAACTTGGACTACTAACTAAACTGCATTTCAGTCTAGTGCATAGAAAACATATTTGCTTAGAGATTCATAGTTTTTCTCCTATTGCTCATTTCAAGTTAGAATATGGTTTACAGCAGAATGACAAAACTAGCCAAGGTACTAATATACCAGGTCCCAATCTAACCACTTACTGCAAACATGAGATCTCTTAATACAATATTGAATAATTCTTCTAAACCAATTTTCATTCATACATAAGAATGAATATTATTGTAGAGTTGAAGCTCTGAAGAACTGTGAATGATTAGCGTGGGGGGCACTGGGAGTATCTAGGGTTTATGAGGTTGCATGGTCTATGAGTTGTTGGTAGGGTTGGCTGAGTGTGCATGGGGGTTTGTGAATGCTGTGATTTATATGATCTGTACATTGTTTGGATGTATTTTATTTGGGGGTACAATGTGGTGTTTTACAGCAGAATGAGCCATTACACTTTGATGGCATGGAAAATCCTGTTATATGTACTCACTGGAGAAAAGAAAAGAAAGAGGGATATGCATTCATCTGAAACAAAAGGAGAAATTTTAATGAAAAATAAAACATGGCCACCAAAATTTTTAAAAAAGATAGGCTCTTTGAGCCACTTCCTAGCCCCACTGTACTCTGCCCTGCTGGAAGTGGCACTCAGGGCTCCCTGGTGCTGTTTTCAACAAGGTACCCTTTGGGGCAGGAGCAACTAGGAACCGCTCCTACTTTTCTCGCACTTCTGGACCCCCGGGACAAGGTAAGCTGAGCCGGGCAGAGTGGGGAGGGACAGGGGGTGCTGTGCACTTTCAGATTTCAGAAGTGTTGCGTTCCTGTGAAGGAGGGGCTTGCAGGGGAGCCTCCCTTCCTTCGGAAAAACAAAATTCAAAACTAAATGAAAAAATTCGAAGTGTCCACCCCCAGGTGAAAGTCTAATATTTGACAAGCTTCAATATATTACAGGAAGGTGAGGTCTTCCAGCGGAAGAGATTTCAAGGACAAGGAGAAGGTAAAGAGAGGAAGGTTTAGAGAAAACACGAGAAAATACTTTTTTTTTTTTTTTATTGGCAGGTACGTAGATGCCTGGAAAAATCTTCCAGTGGAAGTGACAGAAACCAGTAATGCCAGTGAATTCACACTCAGGACAGATGTAGAGGACAGTAGTTGGCAGGCTGCAGTACTACCAACAACCTACACTTCACTTCAAGGGAAGAAACGATGGAGAGAAAACAAGAGACAAATAAAGAAAGCACAGCCTGGTGACACTGCATGCCACAGGATAGCCAGATTGAAAACAGCAGGCTACACTTCTCCAGACGCTAAGCAGGGTGATGTTGACAAGTTGGTGGCCCACCAAGGGGCTAACATGAAAACAAGGAGCAGAAACTTTACAAGCCATGGGGTTGTCCTTTTATTAATCCACTGTATGCATGGAATTGGTAGCACCTATGCATGAATGTGTACATTGTACTTATTGGCCTCTTAGATATCAATAAGTATAAAAGACCGAATTTAAAAATGGCCACGCATGAAAGCGCCAATACACGCACAAGTGCCAGGTCTGGGTGAGGCGGGGTGGGATGGAGGCTGGCTGGGACAGCGGCCATTAGCCACTGTCCCGGGGACGCACGCGCCGGCAGTTGGCCGGTGCATGCAAACTACTTCTGCTCCAGGGGAACAGTAAATAGTAAAATAAAAAAACATAAGTTGCTGGGAAGGAAGAGGGAGGGAACTTAGGTAGGAAGGTAGGAAAGTTCACTCCCAGTCCGCTCCTTAATTGGAGCGGACTGGGAGGGAACTGGGGGAGGCTCAATTGCGTCACCGCGTGTAGTTAGCAAAAGCTTGCCTGTGCGCGCGGCCATCCGATTTTATAACATGCGCAGGTTATAAAACCGGCACGTCCATGTCTGCGCGTCGGGAACCACGCGCGCTTCTTTTAAAATCTACCCCAGAGTGTACCTGAATGGGCTGTATGTATACAGCGTATTTATGTGAGACTGCATATAGAATGTTTCACATATGCCTATATGTCTGCATGAGACTGTGTTCATACTTTGTTCCTAGCCTGAGTTTCTGTAATACAGATTGAAAGACGACTCAGTATATTCACAGCATTCAAATGTCATATTAGTCAGGCCAGATTATTGCATGTACAGATAATAAGCCTATAATGGCATTTTTGAATAACCTGCATAGCTGCAAGATACCCATGCATGTTTCTAGCAGTATAAAGCTCCCAAAAAGAGGAGCACAAGGAAGAGTATCTGATGAAGCTGGCTGGCTCAAGGTGACCTCTAGGGGTCAAATTTTGGACCCAGGATTGCAGGGCTCCAGAAGAGCCCTGGTATATGCCTCCTGGTCAAGGACTGTCCCTGCAAAGAGGTGACAAAAGTAATCCCCGGGTAATTACAAATGAAGGCTCAAAGAGCCAGATACCAGTCCTGACTCTGAATTAATTTTTTACAGTTTTCAAATTACTTACTTAACAGAAACAGGTTTTGCCCCACCTTACCCAATTTTCAAAGGAAAACTTCAGGTGGGGGAGTATCCCTTTTAAAATTAGCTTGTAGGCCCGCGGGTACAAAGTAGCTACCTGCAAGCCCAGTGGGCTGTTTAAAAATTGCCCCCGCAATGATTTCTACTTTAAGTTTGGAGAACCTGCATCAAATGAAGCTGTTGGTATTGGTAATCTCATTTTCTACATTATGAAGCACAAGTAAAATGACAGAAGGGGTGTCCAGGGAACCTTCCCGAAATGTAGTAGAGAAACAGAGAAGGAAGCATACTAGCCCACAATTCAAGTGTCCACCGGGCAGCATGAGAAGTAAGCTCTAAAAATAATTAAACATTTCTGCTAACAAGATAGAGCGTAATCTTCCTCTGGGGTGCGTTTCATAACTCTTCAAAGACACTGTGTGCCGTGAGATTAACCAGCTTTGAAGAGTACCGCGCAAAGCTTAGCAAATTACAGTGAGGAATGACAATCACCGGAAATGCGACACCACACTCCCCTACCAGTCCTGAAAAGCAGCAGCCTAGGCTCACTAAACTGGATGGATGACCATCTCCCAAGGTCCCCAAATCTGTGACTCCTTCTGAAAGCATCTGTACTTCATTATTATTATTTCTGCTTTGTACAAGTTGTAAGAAGTAGTAGCCAAACCACTGCTAGCTATTCTAATTAAGACTTGAAATGGACGATGGTAACACATACCAACAGAAATGGCTTCTTGGGAGCTGCAGTTAGAAAGCTTTTTCTCATAAACACAGAATGGGGGGAAAGGATTAGTAAATCAGGCCCTTGGTGTTAATTAGTCTTTTCTAACTACTCTCCACAATTATGGAGTAAAAGTTTAAGCTTTGTATCCATATTGTGTGCATATTAGTCACAGTTGACTAAATGACCAGGCAAGGCACATGAAGCAAGACTTTCAGTATTCATTTTCTGTGTCATTCTGTGATTTATTCGTCCATTATTAGACCATTTGCATCTGTAAAAGAAGTAATTACTAAAATTACTACCACAAATGTGCCGAACTGACTTATCTCTGCATCCCACCAGCTGAAATTTCCATGAAAAAATTTATCAAGAGTAAAATTTTCTTTATGATCTAATTGCATTTAGTCATTTTTTTTTCCCATTACAAAGGATCTACTGTTATTTCTTAAGGTCATTTCAATTGCGTTAAGTTTTCCAAGTTGCCCCATATCGTAGACAATTTAAAACTTTTAAGGGGTAATTTTCAAAAGCATTTATTCATGTAAAATGTGGTTTTACACATGTAAATGGGCTTTTCAAAAATTACCCTGGGGATTGTAGGCGAAAAAGTGCAGGTATACTTTTACATATAGTAGAAAGAGGCACCCCTGAGGATGGCGTATTCATTTCTGGGCGTACTTTCAATTTTCAAAATTATGCACATAAATATTCACATGAACATTTACACCTGCTCCCTAGCAGGTATAAATACAAAGATATATGCAGTGCTGCTTTGAAAAGTTGGACTGAAGTCCACGTCTGCTTTTGCACTGGAAGACTTCAGCCCTAAGCACGCTGTTATAAAATTGGGCTGGCTCTGAAATTACCAGTGCATGCACGCATCTTCTTTATACCACTATGGAGTAAATTATCAAAGGGGGTTTTAGGCATAAAAATAGCATATAAACACATATGTGCTATTTTCTGTACGTCACAAGTACCGTATTTTTCGGACTATAAGGCGCACATATAAACCTACGATTTTCTCAGAAATCGGAAGTGCGCCTTATAATCCGGTGCGCCTTATATATGAATTCTTCTGCTGCCACTCCTTTTATATTGTCTTTTTTTCTGTTTCTTTTCTCTCCATCTTCTTCCCTCAAACACACAGGTTCTCATTCTCACATGCATTTCTCTCTCACACATACACACACACTGGCTCTCACTGTCACATGCTGTGTCTCATACAATCATTCATACACTCAGTCTCTCACTCCCACATGCTGTGTTGCTCAAGCACAGGCTCTCACTCACCTCTAGGCCTCCTCTTCGCGGGTCGCCGCAGGATGGGCTCTGCAGTGGCCCTGCTACCGGGCCTCTTCTTCTTCTCGGGCCGCTGCGACTTGAGATTTGCGGCGGTCCGTAAACGCAAGTGCTGCTCCACTTCTGCACGCGCTGATGCTTCCCCTCCTTCCTGCCCACGCGGCTCCGGCAACGTTTACTTCCGGGGACGCACAGGCAGGAAGGAGGAGGAGCATCAGCGCGTTTAAACACAATCTTTTTCTTGGCCTTGCCGATCTGCCTGTCGCTGCGCCCGGGGGCATTGGGGGGATAATAAAAAAGTACCGTAGTTTTAAAGGGCGGTCTGAGCTTTGTTTCATTTAATGCGCTGCACCTTATAATCCGGTGTGCCTTATATATGAACCTGGACGCCTTAGCAGGCGCTCATTGATAATGCGCTTTATAATCCAGTGCGCCTTACAGTCCGAAAAATACGGTACATGTATCTTTTCCATTTTGCATACACATTTTACCAGCAGAAAAAATGGGTGCGCTAAGGGGTGAGGGCTCAGAAGTACACTTGATAGTTGCTATTTTGGAAGAGATATAGGCAGGTACATTTTCAAACTTATTATACACTTTTACGGCTGCTAATTGACTTGCCCATGGTTTGCAGTTTTTGGGTGGGAGGTCTGGGTGAACTGCTGGGGGTTCAGGTTAAAGTGCTAGAGGGATTAGGTGAAATGGAGATGGACTGGGCGAACGGGCAGAGGGATCGGCAAACTGGTGATTTCAAGTATGTGTCCAAGTATTCTTAAATGGTATATGCTAATACTTTATAAAATACCTGCCTCCACATATAAATTGGAATGATTACATGTTATATATATATATATATATATATTATTTTTTATTTTTTTATGTACCTAAAATATACACATGTAAGTTTATAAAATCAGAGAGAAAGCATGTGTCTTCTTGCACTGGAAATATTTCTGGGTGCTGAAATATACACGCATACTTTTGAAGCAGAATTATGTAGTATTTTCTAAACTGCGCAGCTTCCACTACAGTTTATAAAATACTAGCATTAATCTCCATACGTCCACATACAAGCATAAATGCTTTACCACAGATATGTTTGAAAGTTAGGCGCCCTATATTAGTGATTTTAATTTTGGAAGAACTAGATCTATGAATTCTAAAGAAAGTTTCTTCCTAAGATATTGTTTTATTCACAGAAATACCTTAATTTTAATGCTCAAACAACAAACATGAGCGATCATCTATGGATTGACTTCTTCTCATTTAATCGTTCTGAATAAAACACTGTCAAATGTTTTGGCATCTGATTAATGGACTGGCATTTGAACCTTCACATATCACCACCTACCACAGCTTTCTCTTCCCTTTTGGTTTTCAACAGAAATCTATCATGTGAAGTCCATAGCACATTTTATTGGTTCCAGATGCAGATCCAGAAACTGTGTGTGGCCAAAAAGGAGCAGATGGATCCATTTTAAGAGCTGTTTCCAAAACTGTTCCTTCACTGGCAACTGTCTGCTCTTTCCTGGGGCTCCCAAGTGCAGATTCAGTGGCCTTTTCCATTTTATCTATCCTAAGCAGCAGATGGAGGACTCTGTAAACTGAACCCGTGTTTTTAACCACTGGCGAGCGCACCATCAAGCTGGCTTCAATTCAGAACAGAAAAACCCCCCACATTTCTCAGAAAAAAGCAATTGAGATCAAATGTGTTTAATCTCCCCCCTAGGAAGGACAATTTTTTAAAGCATTTACCTGTGTAATTCAGCTAGTTGGACAAGGTCCTCCCTCAATGCAACTAAAACACCACACATTCTTCCACAACACGCGTGCTTTCAGCTGCACCACACATTCTTCCACACACGCGTGCTTTCAGCTGCACCACACATCCTTCCACAACACACGTGCTTTCAGCTGCATTTAGAGGCGGCCTTCCCAGGTGCGTATTTAGGTCAGGGGAGGAAAATGACAGATTTCCTTTTTAAATCTATGAGTGTTATCTTCAGTGAAACAAATCCTCAGAAAAAGACGACACCATTGTCTGCAGGCACTGTGCACCTCCGACAAGTTTCAAAGCAAACGTATGCACATACTTTTCCTTTAAAATTGATGCAAAGTCCAATTGCCCCTTAGAAGTTTAAAGACAGACCAGTGCAAACAAATTAAATCTAGAAATTTGACTGCTGGGGAGACCAAGATGGCCGCCGACCACTGAGGACGTGAAAGCAGCAGCTCCTGGTCTGTCGAAATTTTGGCTTGGCTTTTCTGTCTAATTTCTTTGGACTTTCATTTACTTGAACCATGCCGCACACAAAAAGAAAAGCTAAAGTGAGAGAAGGATTACCTAGCACTGAAGACAACCGACAGCCAAGTATAGTTGCTGCTTTTGCTAAGACGCCATCGATTAACCCCGAGGGTGGAGTCGCTGGAGCCGGTATAGAGCAATTGCCTGGCTCCCTGACTTTTGAAACAACTTTGAGCCCGGGGGCTCCAACAACGCCCGAACCTCCTGCGCGTGGTAAGTTCCTTTCTTTTCAAGATCTGCATACCCCTGACTTACAGAGAAGAGCAAAAGAGAGCTTTGCTTCTTCGGAGAGCCCGATAGCCCCGAGCTCCAGTAAGCAGGGAGAGGGAACCGCTCGCTGCACAGAACAACGAGAAGAAGGCGCAGTAGCAGAGGTAGGAAGTGAGAATGGATCGTTATCACTTACTTGCTCTACTCCCATAATAGCTCCTTCCCTGGGTGAAATCAGGAATATACTGTTTTCAATGCAGAAGTCCATAAACGCACTAACTATGTCAGTACAAGAAGCAATATTGAAATCTCAGAAAATGGAGGAGCAGAATGAAAAATTAATAAAACGTATAACCCTGATGGAGGGTAGAGTTGATAATATGGCTAAAATACAAGCGAATTTGATAACATCAGAAAAAATGCAAGAAAATAAAATGGAACTGCTTGAAAATCAGATAAAAAGAGCTAACCTGAGAATACTAAATTTCCCGAAGACCAGGATGATGTCGGCAAAAGATTTATTCTCAAGTTATTTGATGAACATTTTGAAATATTCCCAAGATAATTTACCATTATTATCGAGGATTTACTACTTGCCACAGCGTAATCCGAAGGACAAGGGGAATGATCAAGAAGAGAATCAACCAGATGAGGATGTGAATGCGGATTTAAACCTTACCGAATTTTTAGAGAAATCTTTTGAATCTGAAATAAAAACTAGAGCAACAGTATTGATTCAATTTGCAAGTGTAGTTGACAGAGATAAAGTACTAAGATCATATTTTAGATTTCAGAAATTGAAATTTTATGGATATACAATACAGATATTTCCAGACATTGCAAAGAGTTCCCAGATAAAAAGAAAAAAGTTTCTTGCAATGAGGGGGGAAGCTATAGAGCGTGGAGCAAAATATTTTCTACGTTTTCCATGTAGGTGTATATTAAATTTCAGAGAAGCAAAGTATGTTTTCATTGAACCCGAACAATTGCGGGTATTCTTGGATTCTCATTCTCAATCCTAGAGAAACTCTGAATAGTAGTTGGGGAAAAAAAAATGGGTATGGTGTCACTCTCTGTTCGGTTTAGGCAATTTAATGGATATAAATATTTCTTAGGAGTATTGCTCTAGTTTCCTCTTGGTCTCCCCATAGATTTCTTTGGGGATTTATTCAATATGATTACAGATATAGGGTATTTCGCTTTACTTTTTGAACGCTGACATAAATGCTTGAAATTTCTTTTTTATGGTGTATCTGTATCTGTAAGATTCATATTGTAATTATGTTTTCTTGTAATAATGAAAAAATTCAAAATATAAAATAAAAAAAAATCTAGAAATTTACTGCACAAAACCTCAGCCTCTCATTAACAGGAAGGTTTCTTGGCATGAGGCCTGCAGCATAGGCTTATCATCTCTGGATTCAGTCAAAAACCTAATCCTGGTTTTGACTGCGTAGCAGAGCTTCTACCCTTGGGTGGGAGGGGGGAGGGGGTGTCAAGGTCTGAAAGCCTGGTGCTGCCTGGAGTCCTGTAAGAATTTTATCTGAGGTAAAATCTCCTGCACCTATGGAATGTGAATGGTGGCAGTAGAGATGATCTGAAGTGTGCTATGATAGTCTTTGAGAAGATCCACTTCCTCCTTTAACCTTATCCTTAAAAAGAATCCCTCCAGTGTATTGCATAACTGTGAGCTTTCCCTACACATCCTCATAGGAGCTATAAGCCTGCATTCATGTAATAGCCATTGCAGAGGCTCTGAATGCTATCTCCAGAGGATTGTATGCTGAGCGGACCAGATACCTTTCACATGCCTCATTTTCATCCAACAGGTAACAAAATTCACTTTAGTTTCTTTTGAGGGAGATGGTCAACGAATTTCTGTGCCGGTACTAAGATGGAATGCAAAAACTGGATCATATAGGTAAAAACTGCATCAAAAACCCTATGAAAGGAGACTTAAAAATTGCAATATGTATACCTAGAAGACAGGAGAAATATGATAGAAATATTAAAATACTTGAATTGTATTATTAATGCACAAGAAGTAAATATATTTGACTGGAAAAGAGGTTATAATAAATAAAAAAAAAAGGTCATCATATGATCTCTAAGGGAGCAGACAGAGGAGCAACATCAGTAAATAGTTTTCATTGAAAGGGTGCTGGATGCATAGAATACCTTTCCAGTGTGGGTGGTAGAGGCTAAAATAGTAGCGGACTTCAAGAGTGCATGGGAAAAGCACAGGAGATCCTTAGTTGCAATAGAGAGCAGAAGCACAACCTAGCATTTCATGTTAAAATATCCTATTCAAAGGTAAATGAATAATATGAAATGTCAGAAGTCCTTGTGGAAATGCAGGCAACCACATGGCTGGGTCTGCCTGAGAGGCTATGATGAGAACATTAACTAGCAGATGGGTCTGTCTGGGAGCATAAGAAGAGTGATTACTAGAAGTCCTAGTGGAAATGCAGGCACACACATAGCTGAGTCTGTCTGGCAGGATGAGGCTACACAGGACCTAGAAGGTCTAGTTCTTGAGCAACTGTCATCCTAGTATCGGTAGTTATTTAGATCATTACAAAGGCTTGTGTTTAAACATGAAAAAGAGGGATGTTCATCTGCCCAAAATGGAAGAGTAGAAAGGAGGAGGATGATAAACATTATTCTGGATAAGCAATCATGTTCTATGGCTGGCAGCTGGGATACTTACTTAGAAGGATGGGCAGGAATAATTGGGCAGACAGGATGGGCTATTTGGTCTTTTTATGCTGTAATCTATTATGTTACTACTGTATGTCACTATATGTAGGCTTAGAGCATAGCATTCAAATAGCTTTTCTTTTCGAAATGATCCAAGGTCCAACAAAAGTACCCTGGGGATAACCACGGTTTACATTCTCCACTTCTTGGTCCTTTTTGGGCCAGATTTAATCACCATAGACTGGCATGAAAACTGAGACTGGTTGAACCCCTCTATGGACACGGTAGTTGGCAGCGACCTTCTTTCTAACTGGGAATATTAAATGTGGCATTTGCTAAATCCTCCTGTGTACGTTCTGTAGAATGGATAGAACCTGTCATGAACTCCTCAGGGGCTTCTGGATACTTGAGGAGGCTGAATAGGAGTACTCTAGACTCTCCGTTGACCTTTAACTCAGTTGGAATGGCCTAAGCCCATACCTGTATAAACTCAGAAAAGTTCTTCAAGTGGAAACCTGCTCTGTGCCTCTGGAGGGGAAGATTCTGAGGGTAGGTTAGATCATCATTTTTCTTCAGAACCAAACTTTTCTGACCTCTAGGGGGAACCACAAGAAGACTCACTCTCAATAAAACCAGGAAGTAACATCTGAGCTGGTGCCAACCTGTAAGGAGGAGAGGGTGCTGCATTCATCAAAAGGCGAGGAGCTTGGGAGTAGTGTATGATAAAGAGCTTTCTTTTGAGCATATCTCTAATTAGGTGAGACATTTGTTTAAATTGCGTCAACTGTGAAGAGTGAGAGGACTGATCAGCTTTGCAGCATTCCAAACTGTGGTTCAAGCCCTAGTCTCCCCAATACGGGATTATTGTAATGGGGTGTTAGGAATTCCTGAAAGATGCTTGTATTGTTTTCAGATAATGCAGATGTTGCATGTCCCACCCGAGCGTGGGCCTGCTCACCTCACTAACCCCTCCAAGGGGTTAGTGAGGTGAGCGGCAGCAAGCACAGCCAGGCCTTGGCATCCCGCAGCGGCGGTCGCCAGGCCTTCCTCCTCCAGCTAGGCCTCACGGCGGGGCTCGGCGTCCTCCGTGGTGTCGACCCGGCCCCTTATATGACAGAGATATTGGTCCTGTTTATTCCTCTAAGCTATGAAATGGGTTTAAAGTTGCGGTGATTTATTTTACTGATTGTTTTAAAAGTATGTTATTTTAAGATGATGTTATGCACTAGTGTATTGCATATTTTGATATATGGTTGTGCACCATTCCGGTCAGCATTTGCTGTGTGTACAGTATATAAAAGTTGGAAATAAATAATATAAGTAGATAGCCTTTTGGCACCATAGGTCAACTCTCTGGGCCCTAGGGCTCCAAAAGGCTCGATAAACTTGTTTCTCTGAGCCTGTTTAGCTCTAACCTAGTGCTGCCATCACCAAAATGTTCAGTACTGAAGTGGAAGGAGCAGCAGGTGGATCTCTCAATGCTCCAAGTGGGGTTGAGCTAATCAATGCCTGCTGTTCAGCACACTTAACATGCTGACCAACTGCCTCTGCAATTCTCCTCTAAAGTTCCTAGTCAAAAAGTGCTGAGGCAAAGATGTGAGGGGCCTCAGCAGGTGGGCTGACCTCTGCAGTCTCTCTAGGGGTACTAAAAGCCTGAAGCTACATCAGGAAACTAATGCGATTTTCCTGGATCGGAGGAAGAGCAAATCCCAGATGTAACCACTTTAGAGATCAGAATGCAACCTGCTGTACATTGAAAGGAATCCGTGCCAAAATCTTGTTTAATATATTATTTTATTACAAAAATCTCAATTCTTTTTATTTCAGAGACTTGGCTCAGAGAGGAGGACGCTTTTGCGTGTGGCACTGTTGCCCACCGGGCTATACTTTTAGTAGTAAAAATAAACTCTTTAAAGCATGTTGGAGAAGTAGCTGTTAAATTGACCACAAGGCATCTAAAATATCACAGGCTGAACTTAAATCTCTCTCGATATCCAACGCCCTACTGGTGAAGTCAGCCTAGAAGACAATCAAGCCTTTCTCCTGAATTATTGCCCACAGCTGTCAGACGTTCCTTCCAAAGAAGATATCTTAGAACTGGTCTCAAAGTATACTAATTTGATGATTCTTGGCAATTTTAATATTTAGGCTGATTATTCCCCAAAGGCTTCAGATAAGTAATTTTTATCTTCAATGAATAACACGGGTTTATTACAATAGGTTCAGATGCAAACACACAGTGCTGGATTATGTTCTAGGTCTTGATTTTAGTATAGGAAATTGTATGCTTGTGGTAAATTCAACCTATACCACCCCTTTAGCTTTGTGAGATCATTTTAATTTTTAATAGTGTTGCGGTACTAAGAGGTGGTTCTATAATGAGGCAGGGTGAGGCAGCTGTTTCAGGTGGAAAAATTTTGAGACGGCACAAATTGCCATTCAAAACTCTCCAACCATGGCTGCTTCACCCTTTCTTCAGGCTTATCAATGGACAGCTCTGCTCATAAGCTTCTGCTGGCAGGCGACGGGAGGTAGTGAGTAGGCCAAACCTGCTTTCAGCCGCTAGGCCATTGTTGCAGTGCCGCTACAGGACAAGTCCACGAATAGCCTTTCACCTTCTGCCAGTAGAACACCAGCTTGGTTGCTCCCTGGCCCGTGGTCGGAGCCGCTGCCGACGCGGACTGCCCCTTCGCAGCCGGAGTGCAGCTGCCACCGCTGGCCGCCATCGCCCCTGCTGTCATCCTCACGGCAGGCCTGACACCTTCACTGACTTCTCTTCACAGCCTGGATCTTGGGTCCTGCCTGGGTCTCTCTGGCCACCAATATAAGTAAAAACTTGTTTTTCTTAAAATGTATTCAGAGTGGAGGAGAGATAGAGAAAACACATGAGTTAATGAATGTGTGTTTTTGACTGAGTGTATGTGTGTCAGTGAGTGCTGTGAGAAAGCATGAGTCAATGAGCATGTGCAACTGTGAGCATGATAGCACGTGTCAGTGAACAAGTGGGTGTGGGTATGATGATGAGAGAGAGCATTAGTCAGTATGTGAGTATGAGAGAGAGCGCATATGTGAAAGTTGGTGAGCATTTATGTGTATGAGCAGTGAGTGTATATGTGCAAACATGAGAGTGAGTCAGAATGTATGAGTGACAGGGATCATTTGTGAGTGACCATATAAGAGAGTGTGTATAAGAACGAACATGTGTGTAACAGAGTGTCTGTGTGTGAAAGAGAGTAAAAGGTTTGTGCAGGACACCACCTCTGACTAATTCACAACAAACTCAGTGTGACTAGAATCAACAGTTTCTAGGTATGGAGAGCAGGATAATTTTTTTTTTAATTATTGGATGGTATTTCATATGTTTGCTGTTTTAAAATATTTTATAGGTATCAGGAAATTTTAAAAACTTTTTCAATTTTTGATTGTTGGATGCTCTATTTATTACCTGTTTTGAAATAATCTTTTTATTAGAGTGGTTTTAGTATTATAATTTATATTTTGTGTTTTTATTGATCTATATTTTATAAGGAATGGTGATGTTTTTCCTTTTCCAAACTTGTCTGACTTGGTTGTGGTTTCCAGTTCAGTTTTCCAGTTCAGTTTTCCCTGCATGTTTCTATTTATAGTTTATGACTGTCCTATTCTGTATTTGGTGAGGATCTGTCTACGTTCTGCATGTATAACTAAGGAGAAATATTCTGCTAGTGTATACTTTCTGTGTAGGGATCTACATATTTATAAATGATCTAGAAAGGGGAACGAGAAGTGAGGTGATCAGATTTGCAGATTACACAAAATTATTCAGAATAGTTAAATCACAAGCGGATTGTGATAAATTGCAGGAGGATCTTGCGAGACTAGGTGACTGGGCATCCAAATGGCAGATAAAATTTAATGTGGACATGTGTAAGGTAATGCATATAGGGAAAAATAACTCATGTTGTAATTACATGATTTTGGGTTTCATGTTTGCAGTTACCACTCAGGAAATAGATATAGATGTTATAGTGGACAATATATTGAATTTGTTGGCTCAATATGCTGTGGTGGTCAAAAAAGCAAACATGTTAAGAATTATTAGGAAGGGAATGGTGAATAAAACAGAGAAAGTCATAATGCCTCTGATTCGCACCATTGTGAGACCACACCTTGAATACTGTGCTCAGTTCTGGTTAATTGCACTGGACAAAGAACAGAGAAGGCAACCAAAATGATAAAGGGAATGGAACAGCTTCCCTATCAGGAAAGGCTAAAGAGGTTAATGTTGTTCAGCTTGGAGAAGAGATGGCTAAGGGGGAGGTCTATAAAATCTTGAGAGGACTAGAATGGGTAAATGTGAATCGGTTGTTTACTCTTTTATATAATACAAGGACTAGGGGGCATTCTGTGAAGTTAGCAAGTAGCAATATTAAAGCAAATCGGAGAAAACTCTTTTTCACTGAATACACAATTAAGCGCTGGAATTTGTTGCCAGAGGAAGTCATTAAGGCAGATAGCATATCTGGGTTTAAATAAGATTTGGACAAGCTCCTGGAGGAGAAGTCCATAAACTGCTTTTGTTAGTCAAGTTGATTTTCGGAATAGCCACTGCTTATTACCAGCATTAGTAGCATGGGATCTATTTAATGTTTGGGTAATTGATGGATACTTGTATCCTGGATTGGCCACTGCTGGACTTGATGGACCCTTGGTCTGACCCAGTATGGCAACTTCTTATGTTCCTGGCTTGCTCTGCTTTTCTAATAGGAGATGTATTGGTGTTTTAGGGCCTGATGTAATATTTGCAGTGTTGCTTTTCATGAGTAGGGTTGATACTGTTTGAGCTCTGGTAGTTAGTGCTGTTTGGTATGGGAGGTTTACTGTATTGTAATTTGTATTTCCATTTATTTATAGTTTTCTGAGAGCCAAGCTCACATCTAACGCACTCTACAATAGGTCTAATACCAAATGGGTTGCAAGTAACTTGCTTTTTTGCGGGATTTTTCCTGGAATATCTCTAGCATTCTTATCTGCCACTCCTCTGGGATCCCCGATACTCGCATTCCCCCTTCCCCGGCATTTCACATCACCAAGAGGGTTAGACTCCAAGTGGGATAAACCCCTTCCCCCCATTCTCTCTGTGATTTGACCTTCACCATGCCTTGTGTGTGTGTGTGGGGAGGGGGCATTTTTTTTTCCTCGCTTCAGGAAGCAGATTGCCTTGAGCCACCCTGGCGATACCTCCTTGAAACATTCCATTACTCCTTAGACTATTCATAATCCAAATTTTGAGACACTAGCCTCTGAGTGAAATAATTTTCTTGCTGATTTTAACTGGTGACAGACTATGTTTCCCTTTCAAATTTGATTAGTATCTGGTGCAAACAATCTCCCTGGTTTCATTCTGGTCTAATTATTTTGAAGAGGCAGAATTGTAAATTAGAAAGGAGGTGGCAAACCCCCCCCCCCCCCCCAAGAACATTTAACAAATAGCTCCTATATAAAACCAGTGTAGCAAGTTATACTTGGGCTATTAAACTGGCAAAAAGTAAAAAAAAAGATTAATTTACTAATTAGTTAAGGAGGACAGACAATGGACACTGGCAATTATTTCAAATTATCACTAATTTATCTGGGAAGTTAAATGCATGGAAAAGTCTGATGAAAGTTTCACAGCTGACATGATGGAGAATTATTTCGACAAGAAGACAGCCGATATCCAAATGGATTCACATCTAACTGCCCTCAGAAGCAATCTTCCCTCTAAGTTGCACGCGTGCATCATTGTGCACAGCTTTTACCCTACCTCCGCGCGCAGGAAGACCAGAGGAGCCATGGTGGAGCTCATCCCACCATGGCCCGAAGCAAAGAAGAGAACCCTAAAATTTTGGGTGCTTCTCCTCCTTCCTGCCCGTGTGGTCCCAGAAGAAGAAATGTTGCTGGAGCCGCGCAGGTAGGAAGGAGGAGTGTTGTTGGCCTGTGTGCAGAAAAGGAGCAGCATCTGTGGCAGGGCCGTCGTGGCGCCCATCTCGCGGTGGCCTGGGAAGAGGAGTCCTGGTAGCAGGGCTGCTGCGGATCCCATCTTGCAGTGGCCCAAGAAGATCAAGATCACCACGGAGTCTATACTGCGACTAGCTGCAGAGAGGAGGCCAGAGGCGAAAGGGAGGCCGAGACCCTGTAGAGTGTGTGTGTGTGTGTGTGTGTGTGTGTGTGTGTGTGAGAGAGAGAGAGAGAGTGTGTGTGTGAGAATGAGAGCCCGAGTGTGTTTGAAAGAGGAAGGGAAGAAGCCAGGTGGAGAGAGAAAAAAACAAAGAAAAAAAAGAGACCCTGTAAAAGGAATTGGGAAAAGACAGAGAAAGAAAAATTGGGGGGGGGGGGGGAGGAGTGTGGGGGGAAGCCTGGGACCAACCCATTAGAAAACTAAGATCAGCAACAAATGTAAAAAAAATGTGTTTGAATTTTTAGTGATTGGTATATGTTATCATTGGGAATGTGCGCAACGTATTTATATTTTGTTCTTTCTTCAGTATTCCACTGTTCAGAGTCTGGTTTCTCAGACTTTTCATTTTATTTTTGTCTGCGCGTTTCTGTTTCTAATTCGTAGTCCATTATTCTGTATTAGGTACGGGTCTGTCTTTGTTCTGCATGTGTACCCGAGGTGCAATATTTCTGCAGACATGTAGTTTTTCTGTAGGGCTTTGTAGCATTATAGCTTGTTCTGTTAGCCCTAGTAGGTGGTATATTAGTGTTTTAGGGCATGATATATTTGCTTTGTTGCCATGTCAAACCTATGGCTGCTGCTGTTTGAGTACTGAAGGGTTTGTGTTACTTCTCAAAGGATTTGGCAGTGAAGGGTTTGCAGTTACTGAGATGAGTGTGTGTGGAAGAGGAGGAGAAGTGAGTGCGTGTGAATGTGCACGGGAGTCTGGGGAGTGAATGAGATGAATGAAAGTGAGCGTGTGTGTCTTTGTGAGAATGAGCATATATGATTGCGAAAGAGTATGAGAGTGACTATGCAAGTGTGTCAGTGTGTGTGTATGTGAGAACGTTTGTGTGCATGCTGCTACCAATGTTCCCTCTAAGGACTGAGTTGCTGAGAGCATAAAATTGATAAGCTTCTTGCATCATAGAAAGTAATGCGCACAGTGTAACGAAATCAAAAATTTGTGCTCATTAGCAAAAGGTTTTGCGCAAAGCAACCCAATCCTTAGAGGGAACATTGCTCAGAACAACCTTAGGGCTGGATTTTAAAAAGGTTACGCGCGCCGGGCCTATTTTCAAAAGGCCCGGCGATGCGCGTAAAGCCCCGGGATGCGTGTAAGTCCCAGGGCTTTACGGAAGGGGGCGGGGCGTGGGCGGTCCAGGGGCGGGTCAGAGGCTCCAGGCACAGCGGCCATTTGCTGCTGTGCTTGGGATTGCGCGCCGGCCAACTGCCTGCACGTGCAACTTGCGCCTGCCCAGAGGCAGGCGTAAAAGGTAAATTAAAAAGTTTTGGGGGGGTTAGAGTAGGGCTAGGGAGAGGAAAGGTTAGGGAAAGGGGTGGGAAGGTCAGGTTAGGGGGGAGGGAACGGGGGAAGGCAGCATAATTGTGCATCCCCTTGCGCGCGCCGATGCCCAGTTTTATAACATGCGTGCTTCTTTTAAAATCCACCCCTTGTTTTGGAGAATCCAGATGAGAGAGATACTGACTTTCTGTTATTTGAGCCCAAATTCTCATCCCTTATTATCTCCCACCCAGGTATTCTTAAAATCCTGAAGACGACTTGGTTTATTACTTCACCGCTTGATCCTATCCCCTCTAAAATAGATAAAAATTCTGAACTTGTCCTTGCTATCTATGTCACTTTAATGGTTAACAGAAGTTCAGAACAGAGCCTAGCTTGTGGATCCTTAAAGGAAACCCATGTCTGCCTTTTCGTTACGAAAGGTCTAGATTTTGTAGATCCTAAAAACTATATAGATCAGATTTGAGCCTTTTGTTTATTTTCAAATTACTTGCAAAAGTGGTATACCCACAAACTCTTAAATTATTTATCGGCATCGGTTTTCATAACGCAGCCGGCCGGTTATGAAAACCGACGCTGAGCATATCGACGTCGGTCTTCTTAATGCAGCTGGCTGAGGTTTTTTTTTTTTAACTTTTAAAAGTAGTATAGAAAACCAGTTTTTTCTGCTTTTCTGTACTTCTTTTCAATGCACTCCGCTATTAACGCCTGCTCCATACAAACACACATGCTTCCTTTCTCTCACCCCCAACCCTGAACAAAGGCACCATCTCATACACACACACAGGCACTCCCTCATATATATATATACACAGGCACACACTCATTTAAAATCTACCTCTCCTATACGCTCACCCCTTCATACACACACACACCCCTCTCATACACTGGCACGTACTCTCACAGGGCCAGTCTCGCGCTTCTTTGGCCGCTGACTGCACTGCAGGGCCTCTTCCTCTGCCACTGGCCTCTTCCACAGAACCTTGCTTTTGCTGGCGGGGAGTGGAAACCCCACCAGCACGTCACTGCTCCCCGCTGCCGCAGGACCTTCCTGCTGGCGGCAATGACAACCCTCCCCCGGGTTGTTACCCGGGGCGGATTGCCCCCCTCGCCCCCCTAGTACACCTCTGCATGTAATAAAATTACCTGAGCGCACGTATGTGTGTGCGCAATTTTAAGGGGACATGCGCCTGTGCGTGCAAATGCCGCTTCTACCATGTAAGTGGGAGGATTTTAAAAGACATGCATGCTGATATCATTACCAGTTTTCCCAGTTCGTTCCCAGTTCGCCCAGGCTAGGAATAGAACTTCCAAACCCCACTAGTTTAATAGCCTCCCTTCTCTCTTGTTAGCCCTGACCCTTAAAACCTGTCCATCTATTTGTCTTTATTTTATAACTTGCAAATCATCCAATAGCAGAAGCAAAGTTACGAGGCAGGGGACCCTGGCGCAAGCTATGCGTATAAAGTATTTATGCGCAGATTTCAATGTGAAATCCCGGAACGGCCATGCCCCGCCCTCGTCACGCTTTTTGGAACTTTTCATTTGTGTACGCGCGTGCTCGGGAGATATTTTAAAATCAACTCGACACACGCCGGCCCAACCTGTGCACGTATTTCCTGGTTTAGACACATGCTGGGCTTTTGAAATTCACCTTTTAAATTCTATAACCTACTGCAGACAAGAGCAGAAAGAGCTAATAGTAATGTACCACCTTCGTAATAAACTCTTTGCCTAGGATTGTGAGGTATGCTCTCCTCTGGATGTCAATACATGAGCTACCTCTCCAGATCAACTAGGCGTGGTGCAATGCAGTTAAAAGAGGGGAGTGCTCTTCTGAGAAACACCGAAGTTAAATCTGGAGAGTGGGTATCTTTGTACCTGCTCTCTTCTTAAAACCAACAAAGCAACTCCTCAGATTAGACCTCTGTGCAGGTCTCAGTGCTTTTGTACCCCCCCATGGGTCTTGTGACAGCTCTGAGGAGATGCCTCAAACCTGACACGGTCATCCAACGTAACTAAGGCATGTAGTAATTTTTACATTAAATACCAACATGCACAAATGCTTGCTATAATTATTGCATACTGTAGCACTGTATACAGTACATACTGCATCAAATGCATTTTGTCTCCAGCAGACACCATTTTTGCTGGCTGAATTATACCACATTTCACTGAAACAGAGGAATAACTAGCATGTTGCCTCTCTGAAGCTGAAAGCAATTTCCTTTTCTAATTTTAGTTATGCAAAGCCTATGGGCATCATCAGCATTTAGTAATTAGTTTTATAATTACTGCTGTTTTGCTCACTGTCATTCAATTTTTCTTACAACATGGTCTGGGATTGAAACATCCCACATCCACAGCTGTGTAAATTGCCATCCATTTATAAAGACAAAAAAAAAAAAAAAAAGAGTAACGTTCTTCATATATCACTACTGAGTCAAGAATCCGTTATTGGTATTTAGATAATACCTTGAGTACATAAGCTGCCCACTACAACACCAGAGAACGCCTTCTAGCACCTTCTAGTATGCTGACTGCGTTGTGGATCCTGTGTACATTAAAATGTGAGCAGCCTGAAATAATCACGCTCCTATTACGGGAATATTCATTTGCATACCCGGGACCAAGGAGGCAGGAGGGAGTTAGTGGAATTTTATTTAACAAATATTTTGGGAGTGGTGAGGAGACTGCAGTAAGCCTTTGTAGTTCAGCTGAACAGGAGATGGCCTTATCTGTTAGAAATAGTAACTACGGTCAGAAGAATAAAAGTACTCTGGTTAAGTAAAAGAAAACTGGGGGGGAGAATTTTTCTCTTGAGATAATACTATAGCTAAGGGGAGGATACCAGAATCTTCCCCAACAGGGAGTTATCATTTAGTACCTGCAGATGGCCTATATTTTTAGTGGGTTAATTACAGATAACAATCATCGAATGCCCCCTGAAAGTGCACATCACTCCAGTCTTGGTGCGATTTCCATTGGTTACCAATCAAGCAGCGTTATCAGATTTACAGTTCTAAGTTTAGTGCATCATGCTTTGTATGGGGATTGCTCAGAGTATTTGAAAAAATATGTAAGGTTATATCAACCCTAACGATCACCGTGCTCCAGCGGTCAACAGTTTCGAGCTATTCCGGGCGTTAAAGCCACCAGGTTGAAACATACCAGCAGTTGTACGTTCCCACCAGTTGCTCCTGTTTTGTAGGACACGCTTCGTGCAACTATGAGACAAGTTGCAGACATAGTGGTAGATTTTAAAGGAGTGTGTGTGCGGCGTACATGTGCGCGTGATACCCGGCGCGCGCACATGTACGCCGGATTTTATAATTTGCGTGCGCAAGCGCAAACTCGGAGCAGCCTCAGAGGGCACTTCCCTAGCCCCCCACCCCACCTTCCCTTCCCCTACCTCCCCCTCCTTTCCGCCCTGCCTTTTTTTTATTTCACAATATACTTCAGCCCTGGGGCTGAAATAAGTTGCGCACGTTGGCCGACTGCCGGCGCGGGATCCCTGGCACAGCGGCAAATATGGCCGCTGGGCTGGGTGCCTGACCTCGCCCCCCTCCCCGCCCCTTTTTGCAAGCCCCGAGACTTACACGCATCCTGGGGCTTTACACGCGTCGCCAGGCCTTTTTAAAATAGGCCCGGCACGCATAACCTTTTTAAAATCCGGCCCTATGCGTTTTAGGAAAGCATTAAAGGCGCAATTATTTCATGAGGTTTTTAACTGCTGGTTAATTTTAGATGTCAATGATTGTTTTATTATGTACCTTGCTTTGTTCTGGTAAGATGGCAGGTTATAAGTTTTTGTAAAAAAAAACATCCAGAATTGAAATATATTTACTTAAGATTGTGTATTTTCCAGTTTCTGTGTGGTTTACTGCCATATAGCTACACTATGCTGTTATCCAGGTAGAAGTAATTTTCTCTAACAAAAAAATTGTTCCAGTCTGGGGCCAGTGGTGACTTCCATCTTTCACACCAGCTGCAACCGAGAAAAGGAAGCAAGTTGAAAAAGCTTCCAGGTCAGCGACTTGGTAGAAAATCACCATTGCATCCAGGGTCATTTCAACTGGTTGGCCATTGTTAGACTTCTCAAGGGATATAGGACATGCACCAGTATTAAGCCAGGTTTGACTAATCAAGCCCTTTACCATTTTACCTGCAATTAATTAGAAAACAAATCAAACAGGCCTTTAGATTACATGAATGCCTTTGAGGTCCATAAGATAAATTCAGAGTCACCACCATTATAGCTTGAATACTGCATTTTACTGCTATTTGGGACGTGATGAGGACAACGTTCAGCGCATTTTCCCAACATGAATTGGCTTTCTGAAAATGCCCTCCCTCAGTATGGCTAAAAGTGTTTTACTTGCATTAGGAGGTGACCTTCCTCAGGGCATGTTTAAAGTAGGGTGAAAAATTACAAACATTTTCAAATGTGTACATTATTCATGAAAAAAAATGCCCACAAAAAAATCAGGTGGAAGTAGCTGTAGTAAAAAGCAAGTTTGCTTACATAAATGGTATTTTCCGTAGTCAGCAGGATGAATTAGCCATGCTCTGTGGGTGAGGTCATCTGGCAACACTGAACAGAACTGTCTCTGAACTCTACTGAGCATATGTGGGAGTTCCTGTGTGGGCGTTGCTTCAAAGTCTCTTCAGCCTGTTCTTGTCCGTGCTCTGCGCAGACAGCTAATCTATCTCTCTCTTTCATTTTCTCTTCTGAGGATTTTTTTTTTCCTTCTTTTCACTACCTCGCTGGTCCCCAGCAACCCACAACAGCACTTCAAGTCCTGCTCTTGTGGAAAAATAACGTCCATCACGGATGGCCATGAATTATGCTACATCTGCTAGAGTCCCCACCACGACCCAACTGAATTGTCCAGGGTGTAACCAGACATCTCCAACATCACAGCGCTCCAGAGCAGTCAAAATAGTTAGCTTGAGGGCCAGAAATAAAAGCAAACCAGCTTCCCTGTCATCAAAGAGCAGCGGAAGCAGATCCTCAGAGGCAACTTCTTCCCACTGGAGGAATCCAGATTGGATGGCCGGGGGTGCATCGAGCCTAAGGAGGCCAAAATCCACACAGTTGGTCAAAGTGCCTGGTAAGGCAAAGCACCGAGATGTACTAGGTGCAACCTGCTCTAGTCCCGTCAAAAAAGAATAGAACATCGAGGAAAAGCGACTGCCCACTCAGATGCATTGAGACTTCAAAGGCACTCTACGCAAAGTGTGTCAGTCCCAAAAGTGAGACAATACATCGACGATCCATCCGACACATATTGCATCTGAATAGTCGAAGCATGATGCACCAGAACAGCCTTAGGAGTACACGTCCCTTAAAGAAACCTTCGCTCAGCAAACAAAGCACTGCTAACCATTCCTTCAGTAAAATCAGCAAAACTAACCCAAGTGAGAGAAAGGGCATTATCATTGGCAGGGCCCATACTATGGAACACAATGCCTCCTGAAATCAGATTACAGAGTGATCTAAAAACTTAAAAAAAAAAATCTAAAAACATGGCTCTTTAAACAAGCCTTTCCTAAAGAGACAGGAGGATAGAGAAAGTACAGGGATACGCAGAAGAGAATGAACACAACACCACTCTCATAAAGTGCATGATAATAATTTATTCAATCTTTCAACTAAAAAGTAAAACTACAAATGAAGAGTAACTTAATAAAACACCCGGACAAGACCAACATTACTCAAATATAGATTTTTATTTATGAAATTGTAACCGAACCCTATTGGCACCTGTTAGAATGTATAATATTCCACATTTACCTGCCTTATTTTACATGCCTATTTGTAAACCGTTGCGATGGTATATAACTTAGCGACGGTATAGAAAAGATTTTAAATAAATAAATAAAGCAAATTCCATCGATGTATCTGACGCAAGGAGAGACAGTTCTGTTCAGTGCCGCCGGATGACGTCGCTCACAGAATCTCAGCTAATTCAGCCCTGCTTATCGATGGAAAAACTTCGCTTTGGAAACTGGTGCCCAGACGAAGGCTAAAAAAATACAGACAGAATTTTCCCCAAAGCCAACGGTTTTAAAATTTCCTCTGAAATCTACAATCCATCCAAGGAGGTAAGAAAAAGAAAGAACGGAAGTCTGAACTGCTTCAGACACTAACATGTACATTTCTTTAGGCTCCATAATGTTAGCACTCCAAGCAGCATTTATATTTTGGTTTAAGTGCCTAACGTGTGATGATGTCCTCATTAAATCAACGTGTCACATGTGACACAATATAAGTCAGATCAGCCTCTGTGCTACAAAGCTCTCAAGCTATATGATTGAGCAAATATCTGCAGACATTCAGCTCAGTGTTGTTCGTCTCATGCTGCAAAAAAGACATTCGGGCCAGTTAAGGGGATATTTTAGGCTGTCATGAAGATTTACTCCTGTGTATAATTTTTTGCGTACATCTCAAATTTTGTACTCAAGTTCTTTAAATGAAACTACTTCTTTTATGCTGAATTTAAAATGTTTTGTTCCTAATTTCCTTCCTCTCTAACCCTTCCCCCCCCCAACCACGACAAATTGCTTTATCATCACACTTCATTCCTGAACCTTAGGTTTGGTCTGCTTGCCGCGCATCTCTATGCATAATCTTCCTCAAAAGCTGTAAGAAATGTTTGGATTTATTAAGTTCGATAAACTGTGCTATAGTGAAGAAACACACATCTTTAAATTGGGCATTCGTTTTCCCGTCCCAGTCCTAGATGTAGGGTCATGTGTGAGGAGAAAGAATGCATAGCACAGAAAATAAGCTCTAAGCTTCATGCTTGTAAGGGCTGAGGCTCTGGGAGGGGTCTGGCTGGTCGGAGGGCTGGTGCTCGGTCTCCTCAGCCGTTGCTGGGGGAGGTGTGCAGGTTGGTGGTTAACAAAGCCAAGAGACCTTGCTTTCGAGCTGAATCAGAGGAGGACGACTGGGTCCTAGGCACTAGATAAAGGATTGCTGAGCTGTGCTGATGGGACCAGAATAAAAGCTCCCTCAGTATCTGGACAGAAAGGAAGGACTGGGAGATGTGGACTCAAAAGGCAGTATGGGGTCCCAAGGACTGTTCTGCCCAGGACTATTCAAAGAACGGCACGTTAGCAGCATTTGAGCTCTAGGGGAGCTGTATCTAAGCAGAATACTGCACCTGTGTGGAATTAAAGCCTAAACATATGCTGTTGCTTCCTCTATAAATAAAGTTCAGCCCAGAAACCTGGAGTGAACAGAGCTGTACTACATTTATGCTCTTTATCCTGACAGGTGCTGTACATTACCAGGGTCTGGATCCCCGCTCATTAGAGCGCTGCTTTCAAGTCAATATTATGATTCCTGAGAGTCTCAAGGAAATGGTCAGCTGAGACACAGATTTGGAAACCTGGCCTGATCAAAAACAAGTCTATCAAGAAAAAGAATCCAATGCTACTTTATAAACAGGATATTTGTATCTGGTGATTGAAATATTTGTCTGTCTTTTTTTTTTTTTTTTTTATTCAGACACATTTCATCCTCTCAATATAAAAAAAAAAAAAAATTCAGACTAAGACCACTGAAAAAGTCAATAGGATCATCCAGTGGCGTAGCCACGGGTGGGCGTGGGTGGGCAGGTGCCCACCCAACTTAGACCCAGGCCCACCCAACTGGCACCGGAACTGCAAGGCTGTTGCGGGATCCCATCCCCGCGACAGCGAACAAGAGAACCCACGCCTCGCGCGCCATCACGGCACACGTGGGGAAGCGCTGCTGCGGCCGTATGGCCAACCTGTCTTCCTGTTCGGGGGGGGGGGGGCGGGAGCGGAAGCGCCGCGCGCAGCTTCCGCTTCCTCCCCCCAATGCAGGAAGATCAGCTGCCTCTCCTGCTGCCACCCGTTCTCCTGCTATCTTCGGGTCAAACGGCCCGCCGAACTTCCTGTTCGGGGGAGCGGAAGCGCGGCGCACAGCTTCCGCTTTCTCCCCCAAAGCAGGAAGATCAGCTGCCTCTCCTGCTGCCACCGGCCTCCTGCTATCTTCGGGCGTCGGGCCGATCTTCCTGCTTGGGGGGGGGGGAGGGAGAAAGCGGACATTGTGCGCTGCGCTTCCGCTCCCCCCCCCCAACCCCCGACAGGAAGTTCGGTGGGCAGTACGGCCCGACGCCCAAAGATAGCAGGAGGCCGGTGGCAGCAGGAGAGGCAGCTGATCTTCCTGCTCTGGGGGAGAAAGCGGAAGCTGTGCACGTGCTTGAATGTGTATGTGTGGTTGAGAATGGAAGTGTGTGTGGGTGAAAACTGGAGCCTGGGTGTGTATGTGGGTGAGAATGGAAGCTTGAATATGTGGGTGAATGGGAGCTCGAATGTGTGTATGTGTGGTTGAGAATGGGAGCCTGGGTTTGTGGGTGGGTGAGAATGGGAGCTTGAATGTGGGTATATATGGGTGAGAATGAGAGCCTGGGTTTGTGTGGGTGGGTGAGAATGGAAGCTTGAATATGTGGATAAGAATGGGTGCTTGAATGTGTGTATGTGTGGGTGAGAATAGTACCTTAAATGTGTATATGTATGGATGAGAATGGGAGCTTGAATATGTGTGGGTGAGACTGGGAGCATGGGTTTGTGGGTGAGAATGGGAGTCTGGGTTTATGTGTGTGGGTGAGAATGGGTGCCTGGATGTGCGTCTGTGTGTGCATAAGAATATAAGCCTGGGGAGGGGTGAGAAAGTGAGAACTTGAATGTGAGCTTGTGGGGGGGTGGGGGGGGGGGAGAGCATATGAGAGTGACAGCTTGAGTGTGTGAGAGGGAGTCTGTGAGAGAAAGCGTGTATGTGTGTGTGTGTGTGTGGAAGGGAAGAAGACAGTAATAGAAGAAAGACACTGAAAAGGAATTAGGAAATGAGCTATAAGGGAAAAAATGGGAAAAAGAGACCAGGACCAACTGATTAGAAAAATACAAAGATCAGACAACAAAGGTAAAAATATATATCTATATTTTGAGATGTTAGCAATTTAAATATAAGCAACACAACCGCTCTCTCAAAATTTATGGTCAGGTAGGAGCCGTGTATAAAATCGTAATAATAAGAAGGCTAAAGTACCACAAATCACCGTGAATTATGTTTGTATCATTAAGTAAACCTCATACTTAGGCGTAGATGTGAATGCTATGCTGCATAATTTGGCATTATTTATCAGTAAAAAAACAACTAGTAGACCTGCATGCCTACAGCCCACCCATGTTAACCTTGTGCCCACCCAAAAAATCAATTCTGGCTACGCCACTGGGATCATCACAATACTCTAATGTGCAAACTTACTTAGTGTAATTAACTTTTAACAAGAAAGCAGTAACATGTTGTTTGTGGAAGTTCAGTACTTCATAGCAAGTAAGTGTAATATTTTCTACAGCTTCATGTAGGCTCAAAACTGTTTTCTTTTGATAAAATCACTAGAAACTCTTGCATGTATGGGTTCAAAATCCTGCAAGCACATGTTGCGGATCCACTAATATTCAATAATTAAAGTCTCTTCATTTAACCATGCACGCCATTTCTTCACAATTAAAATGGGCTTTTAAGTTTAGCATGTACAGTTTCTTGGACAGAGAAAACAGAGAATGTTAATGTGCAGTGACTGAACGGATAGAAAAAAGTGAGATTCTCCATAACTATAGCCTGGAATTTAGAAAGCAACAAACCCTAGAGTAATCCAAATTCTTCCTTTTTAACCAAGAGCCTACAGAAAAAAAAAAAAAAAAGAGGCATTTCAAATCTCTTTTCTGTGTAGTGCCTCCAGCTCACTCATTCATTGACTATCATTGAAAATCCTTATGAAACCCTATTCCTAAGGCCCTTATTTCCAAATTAATTTTGTCAGACACAAAATGGGAGGCACTACTGTTGAAATGGCTGTCTGGTGAAAAAAAAAATAACGGCAGCAGAATGTAAAGCTCTGGCCAATTCTTTCGAGAGATGGGCTTTTCAAACAGCAGGACAGGTATGCTCCAGTAATGTCATCGCTTGAATCATCCCCAGTCCTAATGCATTTTTACTTTGCAAAGTGATTTTTAAACAGTAAATCGAGCCGACTGGAGCTGTATCTCACAGAATAGCCTCCTATACATGAAATTCCACTTTTGCAAAGTCAGTTTTTATCACCCGAGGCTCACTGTCAAAGCACAGCTTACTTTCTCCTCTTACTGAGGACACATTTCAAAGCGATTTATGTGAGTGAAAAGCATTTTACCTGAGTTAACTGGCTGTCTAAATACTGCCCTTCCTCAAAGCAGCTAAAGTCTGCACTTTGGTCCACAACACATGACAGGAGGCATTTCTGTGGTCATCTTTAGGCTAGAAAGCAAAAGTGCGCATGTAGATGGCAGTTTCAAATCTTTGCGTGGATTTTTCCCGTGAAAGGATACATGCAAAAAATAAAAAGGCAGGAGCACGTGACTGCACACACTTTGTACCCATGGCGTATTCCAAAGCACATTTGTACTTTTGCTTTAAAACCGGTGCAAAGCCCACGGGTAAGAGGTATGTACAGTTTTTGTCCTCGTGTGGACAATTTGAAAATTGTACACTGTTTAGAAATAAAAACACCAAAAGCAAATCAGTACAAAAAGCACTAGCCAGGGCTGGTGGCCTTTCCGTCGCTGCAACACACGTGATGAAACCGGAGACTTCCAAGATACTGGTACTGGGCAATAAACACTACATTCTTAAAAAAGGGAGAGAAATGTACAGCTTATTCTGCAGGCACTTACTTTGTATTTAATCATGCATATTTCAGATACATGTATTTTTTTTTATGGGTGTCAGGTTTGGGGGGTTTTCCCCCCTAATTCATCCAATACATACGTTTTCTGGAAGATGTAAAAAAAAAATGTGCAGAATGAATGGTGTCAATGACTGTTAAATAACAAAATAAATCCACCTATTGTGTAAGCCTTACGTTATATCGACTGAAACACCAACGGCTCTCAACCCAGAGCTCCAGAAGCACAAGCCTATCTCCAGGTTTGTTCAGCTCATGATGGATCACATAGTGTGAGTTCCATTCTCTCTGCTGCATCCTGTAGTGCTGCAGTCTAACTCGCCAACCAGGGAGGCTCGCAATTTGAGCTTACAGCATTTTTAGGCCAATGCTGGTCTCTGAACTGATGACTCTACCACTGAGCTAATGAAGCAATCCTCCTGCTTGAGTGAGTAAAGAGCCCTGTCTGCTTTAGTGTGGTTGCTCTATTCTGTCACATAGTCCTTCCCTCCAACCTGTGGCTCAAGAGAGAAACAGCTTACTGTATCATACATAACAAAACCTAAATACTGTAAATGATTTTCAACACAAAGTACCCATAGTGATCAGACTGTGTGCACTAATTGCTAATTTATTCCTTTTTTTGCAATGTTTTAGTAGCTCAACAAAAAAAAAAAGTGTGATCATTTTGATTTTCCAGGACCGTACACCACCAGATTCAGAGCCATTAGGAAATGAGTGAGCCTTTTCACAGGTACATTCCTTCCTTAACTCCTCTGGAATATTTTGGATTTGGTGTAGAGCTACAATCTTGTCATCCTGCCTGCTCACAGCAGAGGCCTTTTTTTTTTCCCCCCAACTCGGTTTCAGGGAAGGCAGACATCATGAGCAGAATTTCTAAATTGCAGGTCAAAAAAAAAAAAGCAAAGCAAGAAAACTACAAAACATGCAACAATGCTTGGAAAAAGTGTAAAATCATGCATTTCAGATGCAAAAATGCATTAGTATCATTTAGAAGAACAAGAACAAGAAAGAAATCCAGGAGGAATTATCTCAGATGACCTCAAAGTAGCCAGTCAATGTAATAAAGAAAATGAGAACGCTAATAGTAGCTTTGTTGCATAAAACGAGATTATTAGATGGAAAGAGGTGTTAGTGTCCTTGTATTGGTCACTTGTAAGACTCCACCATGAATATTGTGTTCATTTCTGGAGGCTGTTCCCCTTCATAGCGACACTGAGATGATGCCAAGATTTAAAAAAAAAAAAAAAGATATTAAAATGATACAAGCCCTGTGGCACAAGCCCTACAAAGAAAGGCAATTAAGACACTTCCAATGTACTCACTGGAGGAAAGGAGGAATTTATTTATTATTTAAAACATTTCTATACCGGCCTTCATGAATGGGATTCATATCAGGCCGGTTTACATGGAACAGGGGAAACCAGAAGTAAAAATAAAACCAAGTAAACATAAATAAGAAAGGTCGAAAAATCAAAGTTACAATAAACAGGGGTATTGAACTTGGGAGCTAGTGTAGCTAGGAATAAGTGAAGTAGGAGTAAGAGCGATAGAGATTAACTAGGTAATTATCAACTAATATGTTATGAAATTAATAGATATTAAGTTCCTTGATCTGGGTATGACGAGTTAATTTGTGTTAGGGGAAGGCTTGGAGGAAAAGCCACGTCTTAAGTTTCCTTTGGAAGGTGTGGAGGCATGGTTCCATATTTGAAAGGCTTCAATAAAATATGGGAAGTTGAAATTTCCATAAAAGAGGTGTTTTCAGGAAAAGGGATCACATAGTTGCAGTGAGGAAAGTGCAGAGGAAACCTGAGAACACTCTTCTATATGTAGAAGGTAGTTTATATCTGTAATAGTCTAGTGGCCGAGGCACCAGCAACTAAAATTATGATAGAATGTAACATTGTTTGGGATGGACATTGAGCACGATGGTAAAAGATAGGTGGGGAGTAAGAGGTAGAAATACAAATAAGAGTGTAGGATAGGGATCTCTATGAAGGTATGGACTTTTAGAAGGACTGTGCACTTACAGCAGAAGAGAAGAACATATAATCCACACCACAACCCCCAATGGTTGTTTCCTATGTCTATATCAGAGACCCATAGAGGAGGTGGGGATTTTTGAGTTGAAAGCCCAAGGGAGAGGCATGTTTCTTTTTCCTAGAGAAATCCAGTGCCCAATTCAGCATCATTGATTTTTGGAGCTTAGAGAGACATTCAAATTAATTTACCTTTTGGGCCGGATTTTTAAAAGGTTACGAGCGCCGGGGCTATTTTCAAAAGGCCCGGTGATGCATATAGGGAAAAATAACCCATGCTATAATTACACAATGTTGGGTTCCATATTAGGTGCTACAACCCAAGAAAGAGATCTAGGTGTCATAGTGGATAACACATTGAAATCGTCGGTGCAGTGTGCTGCGGCAGTCAAAAAAGCAAACAGAATGTTGGGAATTATTAGAAAAGGAATGATGAATAAAACGGAAAATGTCATAATGCCTCTGTATCGCTCCATGGTAAGACCGCACCTTGAATACTGTGTACAATTCTGGTCGCCGCATCTCAAAAAAGATATAATTGCGATGGAGAAGGTACAGAGAAGGGCTACCAAAATGATAAAGGGAATGGAACAGCTTCCCTATGAGGAAAGACTAAAGAGGTTAGGACTTTTCAGCTTGGAGAAGAGACGACTGAGGGGGGATATGATAGAGGTGTTTAAAATCATGAGAGGTCTAGAACGGGTAGATGTGAATCGGTTATTTACTCTTTCGGATAGTAGAAAGACTAGGGGGCACTCCATGAAGTTAGCATGGGGCACATTTAAAACTAATCGGAGAAAGTTCTTTTTTACTCAACGCACAATTAAACTCTGGAATTTGTTGCCAGAGAATGTGGTTCGTGCAGTTAGTATAGCTGTATTTAAAAAAGGATTGGATAAGTTCTTGGAGGAGAAGTCCATTACCTGCTATTAAGTTCACTTAGAGAATAGCCACTGCCATTAGCAATGGTTACATGGAATAGACTTAGTTTTTGGATACTTGCCAGGTTCTTGTGGCCTGGATTGGCCACTGTTGGAAACAGGATGCTGGGCTTGATGGACCCTTGGTCTGACCCAGTATGGCATTTTCTTATGTTCTTATGCGCGTAAAGCCCTGGGGCTTTACTAAAGGGGCAGGGCATGGGCGGGGTATGGGCGGTCCGGGGGCAGGGCGGGGTCAGGCTCCCAGCACAGTGGCCATATTTGCTGCTGTGCCGGGCATCACGCGCTGGCAGTCGGCTGGCGCACGCTAAAGGTAAAGTAAAGGTTGGGGGGTTTAGAGTAGGGCTGGAGGGGGAAGGTTAGGGGGAGGGGTGGGAAGATCAGGCTAAGGGGAAAGGAACAGGGGAAGGCAGCGCGGCTCAGCGCACGCAAGGTGCATAATTGTGCACCCCCTTGCATGCGCCGACCCATGTGCGCGCGCATGTTATAAAATCGGGCTTACATGTGCGCGCGGTCATGTAGACCGCAAGCGCTTTTTAAAAAATCTACCCCTTTGAGATTAGAACAGACTCAATTTTTTGAGCTTTAGTTGAAAGGAAGTTCTTCCACCCTTCCATTCACCATTTTTGTTTGGGAGTTTATTTCCCATCTGGTTCTCTCAGCCAGAGTAACTCCACTCCCAGGGAGCAAAAAAACTTGGAGGAGAGGATACCCATCCAATATCAGCAGAGGCAGAGCAAACAGGAGAAGGAATGGCACCCAGCATATACCCACAGAGGAGGGGCAAGGAGGTACCTAACCAATACAAAAGAGAAAAAGGAGTGGAAATAAAGGAGAAGATCCATCCAGAGCATCAGTAACACTCAGGTACCATTTTATAGGGGTCTCTAAACTGGAGGGAGTGCCTGTGTACAGAGTCTGATAGACCCTAAGTTCCTGAGGGAATAACTGGGTGAGTCCCTAAATTTGAAGAGTAACAGAGAAGATGGACCATACAGTTGCTGGTAGAAGTGTGTATTTCTGGATTATGGATTTAGCAAGGAGAAAGTGTATTCTGTGTCAGCTCATTCTTGTTGAACAAGTGTTTTAGTAAAGATGTATGCTGCAACACTAGTCAGATGTCTCTGTATTTTTTCATTGCAGGGGTGATCCGGAAAACTATAGACTGGTAAGCCTGTCTTCAGTGCAGGGAAAAACAGTGAAAACTATTCTAAAGATCAAAATCACAGAGCATATAGAAAGACATGGTTTAATAGAACACAGCCAGCACGGATTTACCCAGGGGAAGTCTTGCCTCACAAATCTGCTACATTTTCTTGGAAGGGGTGAATAAGCATGTGGATAAAGGTGAACAGGTAAATGTGGTATATTTGGATTTTCAGAAGGTGCTTGACAAAGTCCCTCATGAGAGGCTTCTAAAAAAACTAAAATGTCCTAAGATAGGAGGTGATGTACTTTCATGGATTACAAACTATTAAAAGACAGGAAACAGAGAGTAGGATTAAATGGTCAGTTTTCTCAGTGGAAAAGAGTAAACAGTAGAGTGCCTCAGGGATCTATACTTGAACTGGTACTTTTCAGTATATTTATAAATGATCTGGAAAGGGATACGATGAGTGAGGTAACCAAATTTGCAGATGACACAAAATTATTCAGAGTAGTTAAATCACAAGCAGATTGTGATAAATTGAAGGAGGACCTTGCGAGACTGGAAGATTGGGAGTCCAAATGGCAGATGTTATTTAATGTGGCCAAGTGCAAGGTGATGCATATAGGGAAAAATAACCCATGCTGTAGTTACGTAATGTTAGGTTCTATATTAGGAGCTACCACCCAGGAAAAAGATCTAAGCGTCATAGTGGATAATACATTGAAATAATCACCAAGTGTGCTGTGGCAATCAAAAAAGCAAACAATGATAGGAATTATTAGGAAGGGAATGGTGAATAAAATGGAGAATGTCATAATGCCTCTGTATCGCTACATGGCAAAACTGCACCTTGACTATTGCGTGCAAGTCTGGTCGCCGCATCTCAAAAAAAATATAGTTACACTGGAGAAAGTAAGAGAAGAGCGACCAAAATGATAAAGGAGATGAACAGCTCCCTATTTAGGAAGACTAAAGAGGTTAGGGCTGTTAACCTTGGAGAAGAGATGGCTAAGAGGGGATATGATAGAGGTCTATAAAATCATGAGAGGACTTGAAAGGGTAAATGTGAATCGATTATTTACTTTCAAATAATAGAAGGACTAGAGGGCACTCCATGAAGTTATCAAGTAGCACATTTAAAACAAATCAAAGAAAATTCTTTTTCACTCAACACACAATTAAGCTGTGGAATTTGTTGCCAAAGGATGTGGTTAAAGCAGTTAGAGTAGCTGGGTTTAAAAAAGGTTTGAGTAAGTTCCTGGAGAAGTACATTAACTGCTATTAATCAAGTTGACTTAGGGAATAGCCTCTGCTATTACTGGCATTAGTAGCATGGGATCTATTTAATGTTTGGGTACTTGCCAGGTACTTGTTGTAACCTGGATTGGCCACTGTTGGAAACAGGATGCTGAGCTTGATGGTCCCTCGGCATGACCCAGTATGGCAACTTATGTTCTTATGACACACTTAACACCCAGGGCCTTGGAGGATAATCTCTCCCCGCCCCCCTCAATGAAGAATCCATTAGATGGAGCTCGAAGAGAGCAAATATGTACTGTGATTGAAACTTCACCCTGGTATTCAGTGTGGTTGGCCCTGTATCTCATATAAGAGTCTCCAAGTAAAGCATTACACAAAATGGTGCCCAATGTGGGGTTTGCAGGCATTAAACACTTTATTTCAAGTATTTATGCATCTAAATATCAATTTGTGGGACTTGTGGAAAATGTGAAGAAGTTTAAAAAAATATTACAAAAATGCTCGAAAAGATAGCCACCATCCCTAATTGTGTTAGGAGGAGTAAACAAGCAGTGGAAATCAGTGGGAAAGCCAAATCAAGCATATAATCAAATAACAGAGGTTTATAAGAAAACTTTGCATGTCCAATTTCTTCCTGTTCAAGATAATACATTTAATGGATTCAACAAACACAGCAAATTTGTATTTTACAGATGAAACTGTCGGTCCCCCGACACAGCCTGTGATTCGGGAAACTGCATCAGGAGGGACCAATTCTAAGAATAAAGACAAATCAAATGAGTAAGTAAATGGACAGGTAAATGCCAAGGACTTAATATAACACAAACATCTGGATACAAACATCAAGGTCTTAAATATAAAATAAAAGGTAAACAAAACTTAAGACATCCAAATCTATGAAAATTAAAGACAAAGAACGCATTAAAACTAAAGGGTTTCAAGAAATAGAACAAAGACTGCAATCTTAGCTTAAATGTACCGCATCTAGTAGTACTTCCAGTAAAGGAATTTAAATAGCCAAGCAAAAGGTGTCAAAAGCAAATAGATCACATGATCGTGCAAGGAGGCAGAGTAGCACAGTAAATGACAGGAAAGGGGGAGTAGTGCTGTCAATCAGAAACAGTTACAGACAGCAGGGAGATTACACAAAGACCGACCAGTCCAGATCTAATTTAAGACCATGGGGATGAGACAGTATTTAATGTGTAAATTCATTTCTATTCCCATTGGAGAAGGAAATGATAGAAGTCCCCACCATGAGCAGAAGGTACACATTTCTCAATGACAAAAAAGTGAAACTCCTCAGGACTGTGGTGAGCTACTGTCCAATAATGGACGAGAGGAGCATTATCGTGGGTATTGCACAAGCAAGAAGAATATTCGTAAATGCGCGTGCCAACTATGCGAGAGGTTTTGCCAATGCATAAAAGAGAGTTGGGCAATGGATCACATAGGTGATTCCCAAGGATGAGCAATCCGACAAAAAGTTTAACCAGAATGTTTTCTGTAAGGAAGAGTGATTAAAGACCAATAAAGATAAAGAAAAATCACACGCTTTACAAATCCCACAGGGAACACATCCGTGTTGAGGTGTGCAGGGAGCTGCAGGAACCCAGTATTCAGAAAACTCCAGGATGTCGCGAAGATTACGTTCATGCCAAAAAGCAAAACAGATGCCATAATTGAAAAATGGTAAAGGAGATAAACATTGCCAATTTCTCTGAATGATTTTACAAATGAACTGAGATGCAGGAGAAAAAGGCAAGACACAAGTCAGAACATCTGACTTAGGAGAAGCTGATTTAATAAAAAGTAAATCCTGATTTATATAGAAGACACATTTGAATACACAATTAACTTTAAAAGGGTAATTAAACTGTAAAAAGTTATTATAAATGGTTCTGCAAGGTGAAACAAATTCATCTCTGGTAGAGTAAATACATCTAAGTCAAAAAAACTGTCCCACCTGGACATTATCCTTCTTATCTCCCCCGACCACCCGGACAGCACCGATCAGACAGTTCCTATCCCCCAGACCACTCAAGTAAGAGACTTAGGAGTAATTCTTGATAACCATCTGAACTTAAAGAAATCAATCAACAACATCACCAAGGACTGTTTCTATAAGCTTCAAGTTTTGAAAAGACTCAAACCCCTTCTTCATTTCCAGGACTTCAGAACTGTCCTCCAGTCAACACTGTTCTCTAAAACTGACTACTGCAACACTCTCTTCTTAGGGCTCCCGATCTCCGCTACCAAACCACTACAGATGCTCCAGAACGCAGCAGCTAGAATCTTAACCAACACTAACCGGGGAGCTCATATCACACCCATCCTCCGAGACCTGCACTGGCTGCCAATAAAATACAGAATTTTGCACAAGACACTCACCATAATCCACAAATCCATCCACCTCTTGACCTTCAGATCCCATTCAAACTTTACTCCTCTGCAAGACCCATCAGAGAAGCAGATAAAGGAACCCTTCAAGTCCCACCAACTAAATCCACGCGTCTAACTTCCACCAAAGTACGTGCATTTTCCACAGCCGGCCCCGTCATTTGGAACAACTTGCCGACGGACCTAAGACTGGGACCCTGTCTTCTAACCTTCCGAAAAAAAAATTAAAACTTGGCTTTTCCACCAAGCCTTCCCTTAAGTTCCAATATTTCTACATACATCTCAAACAGACTCAGCCCAATTGGCTAGACTCTCCGTCCAGCCCCAGTATTTACATATGTATTCTACCTCTAGTTTTTGCTATCCTTTCACTTCCTGGCTACGCTAGCCCCCAAGTTTAATCTCACTGTTATATGTAACTGTGCTTTGGCCTTCCTGTTATATGGTTATGTTGTTAATCCCTAAGTTCCATGTAAACCGGTTTGATATGAATCTAGTCATGAAGATAGGTATAGAAAAATGTCAAATAAAATTATCACAAAGGGCTTGCAGGTGACAGCTATTGTACACGAGCAAGGTATTCTTGTTGGTGGTTTGTTTTTTTTATAGGTAGAGGTTAAAAAAAATTCACTATTGCTGATGGAAACGGAGATGTCTAAAAAAGACAAACAATGAGGGTCAAGTGAGGCAGAAAATTGTAGATTAGGGTTGCAGGAATTCAACCAGTCTAGGAAGACATCAAATTGTATCATTGTGCCAGTCCAGATAAGAAAGATGTCATCTATATAGCTGAACCAGTATAGGATAAATGGCCAGAATGTAGATGGTCAGAGGAAATCCTCTTCAAAGTTAGCAATATATAGGCAGACAACACTGGGCGCCATGGTGGCCTCCGTAGCCATGCCTTTTATTTGTTGGTAAAAGCACCCATTACAAATGAAAACGTTTTTGTGAGTGCAAGACGTGTTAATTCCACTAGAAAATGGGTCGGTACTCGTAAATTGTCTTCAACAATATCAGTAGCTTCAGATTAGGGAATATTGATGTATGAAGCTTCAATAACAAAAGTAGCAAGAAAAACAGGATGAGAGGGGAGGGAAATCTAACTGAGAAGAGTGACAAAATGTCCAAAGTCACTGCCTTGGGGCAGTTTCAACCCCATCACTAGATATGGGCTGATGAGAGCTTGCAAATGGTGGTTCAGGACTTCTGGTCCTGGTAGAGGCTCTAGAAGTCTCAGCTTGGTCCCAGCCCCAACGGTGGGGGTGGGGGCATCGAGACTCAGCCCCGGGTTTACAGTTATGCTATTGTTTGTTAAATAAAGCTGCGGCCATAATATTCCAAAGTGACTCTAGTGTCCGGCATTTCTTATTTGTATTCTATGTCTTTGGGGGGGAAGGAGCAGGATCCAGGGGGCAATCGGCTGTCCTGGTACCCCGGTTAATTAACGTTGTCTTATTTTTTATATATATATATTAATGCATTGTGAGTGCTTTCCCTGAATTTTTTTGTTTTGTTTTATTATGTTTTCATTCCACATTAGCCATTAAAATTTCCACAGAACATCTTTCTAGAAAAGCCTTGTTCCTGTTTAACCTGCACGTTTCTTCACAGTGCTAAAACTGTCCAGGTCTCTGCTGGTGCTTTGAGGTTTTTCGCATGTGGCTTACCTGTGGGAAGAGGAGGAGTGTTCCTAATCCAGGATATACATCCATAGAGAAAAAAGAAACAGCATGGATATTACCACAGTGTGGCGATTATCCACATAAGATTGAGAATAGCAGCAATTTACGTACTACAGTCAGGATGGGTAAGAGAGGCTTATTGTTCAAATATTGCTGGCAATATTTTCATAATCCTGTTTTGGGTGTGCCTTCAAATGAAGTGAACCTATAGGCCTTGATTACACCTGAAAGATCCAGGATTTAGCTAGACAAATTTAACAAGTTGCTCCCAGGAGGCCCCTTCAGCACCTTGCTGGTGAGAACCTGCCATACCCACAACAGCTGGCTCTAAAACATCTTCTGCTTGACCAAATCCACTCTTCCGTTGGCCGAACTACAGTACAATCATTGCTTCCACAGAGTGAGGGATACCTTTAGGGGGTTTTGATAAGGGACAACACAACAGAAGCTTGGTTTACTTGGGTTCATTACAATGCAAGTACTCAAGAAGCAGCTTTCAAAACTTTAAAAACTCAATATGAAATATAAATCATAACAAAAAAAAGGAAGATAATGAATTGGTTTGTTTCAGGTGTTTGAATTGTCTGAAAAAATGTTTCTTCTGGTACAATGGCTTTAAATATTTTTCTCTACCACATGATTTTATCCTATGTAAAAGTGAAGTAAGTTAGCAGTCACTGGGTTAAAAATAAAGTAATGCATTAGCATTACTGTCAGTCATTACATACAGAGGAATAATTAACTTGGTATGTTTATTTATCTATCTTTGCTTCTTGATTAAATGAATGACTGACGACAAGCTCTTTGTTTTCTTCTCTTTTTGCCACCATAACTGATTTGCCTGAAAGGGGCATCTAAAATTAAGCCACCAACAACGCAACATGGCATAACCTGTGTTAAAGGTAGCTGCTCAGTTTCACCAACACACATTTTCAGCTGATGTGAATCATGGTATATAGACTTTACAATCTAGAAATTCAGCGGTTAATGGTGATCATAGAAATGGATCCGACCATAAGTGGCCACCAAACTAGGGGAATTTCTACTGCCAATCCAGAGAACAGCGAAAACTACAAACATTGGAATTGGTTCTTGGTTTTCCCATCTCAAAGGGAATCCAGGCACTTCCCTATCATATAAATTCATAAGCAAGTTGAATTTGGTCTGTAAAGAAGCAGCTGGGACCCTTTAAACACTGGATATATAGAACTGCAAAATGTATTTGGCAGTGCAACATTACAACAAGTTCGTAAATCTCAATAAATTCTCCTGACTAATTTTAAAGTGGATCTAGGTTTGCAGTCACTTCATTAGCTTCTAAGAATGAATGTTGCACCTCTTTATTCTGTATGTACCCACCTCTCAGGGTACATAAAATGAGAGAGGGCCTGATGCCTGTTTGTAAGCACCGGTCTCTATGGGGTTTAAAAATGAAAGTAGCAGAGCAGATGGTGTGGTGGACCTATCTCAGGAGCTAGGGCTGGATATTCCATGCTGGACAAGGAAGGCGCCACCAAATGGCTCTTTCTTCTCTGTGTCTCCCTCTGGCTGTTCAGCTGCTTTCATAACTCATAACAGCCTCTGTCAAACCCACACTTTGAGATCAAGGGGGGTCTCATTCCAAAAGGTATTTTCAAACAAAACTTTCTATTTTACAATTCTGGGGTTACCAGCAGTCAGCACAAAACTCACAAAAGTCACTGATTTCTGAGGGTGCCCAACTTTCTTACAGCGTTAGTAGCAGCAGCAACAGCAAAACACACTTTCTCCAAGAATTCCTTTGGCATAAGATCATCTCCTTTTTCTTCTTCCCCTTTAGCACAGGCACTAGTCCTAAAAAAATAGTTTTCAGTACTCACAGATCCTTTACATCTTCTTGACTGGTCACAGGAAAGCATTCCCTATATATAAAATCCACCATTCCTCCCAGGTAGTTCAGTAGCACTGACCAGGACTACATTTTGTATCTCCTGGAGTCAGGGCCCTGCTAGGCAATGGCCACTAGCTACAAGGAAGGAGCGAGAAAGGCCCTCATCCTGACTTCACTCCAGCTTCCCACCAAACTCTTACCAAAGACCCCCGCACACCAACTTAAATTATACTCATATGCATTCCCCCTTAGAGATTCTCCCTCACACCACCACTTAAAGAGATATACCATCCACTTAATAAACCACTTCCCACAATGGTGCATCACTCAACCCAAAAGTAGACACCAAGTACGTTCCCTCCAGAATTTCTCCAAGGGCCCATTTCTAGGTATGAGGCCTAGTCCTGCTTGTTATTAGGCAGAAATTCTCCTTGTTCTTAGGTTCTTACTGAGGTTTTATTCCTGATGCCACTGATATCTGCCTTCTGGACCCTTGTGTAGTCCATCACTTTAATTAGTTGGGACATGAAAAAGCAAAATTGCTTACCTGTAATAGGTGTTATCCCAGGTCAGCAGGATGTAGTCCTCACATTCGGGTGACGTCACTGGATGGAGCCCTATTACGGAAAACTTTCTGTCAAAGTTTCTAGAAACTTTTGACTGGCACACTGAGCATGCCCAGCATACCATGATCCCTCGAGCCACAGGGGTCTCCCTTCAGTCTCGTTTGTAGCAATAAGCTTTAGCCAAAAATAAAATAATAAAACGTTTCGGACCCAACTCCGCGGGGTGGAGAGTGGGTTTCGTGAGGACTATATCCTGCTGTTCTGGGATAACACCTATTACAGGAAAGCAATTTTGCTTTATCCCAGGGCAAGCAGGATGATAGTCCTCACATATGGGTGATTAGCAAGCTACAGGCTGAGTCATATGGGTATTGGACCAACAGCGGACAACTTGTGCAACGGGCACAACAACTGGTGTACTGTTGAAAAAGACGAGGCAGCCTGAAATCATAGCAGGTTGGATGTAGAATGAGTTGGGATTATACTGGAAATAAGTTCCTTAAGACAGATTGTCCAAAGGCTGTATCCTGTCGTCCTTCCTTGTCCAAGCAGTAATGGGCTGCAAATGTGTGAAGAGAGCTCCATGTTGCAGCCTTGCATATATCAGCAATCGGTACGGAACGATAGTGTGCTACTGAGGTTGCCATTGCTCTGAGTGCACCTTTACTTGTCCCTGGAGAGAAAGGCCTGCTTTTTCATAGCAGAAGTCTATACAATCTGCTAGCCAGTTAGAGAGTGTTTGTTTGCCCACTGCATTACCCGGTTTGTTTTTATCAAAAGAAACAAAGAGCTGGGTGGAGTTCCTAAAGACTTTAGTTCGTTCTAGACAATATGCTAGCGCGCATTTACAGTCTAAGGTGTGTAAAACTCTTTCGCCTTGGTGCAAGTGAGGTCTGGGAAAGAATGTGGGCAAATTTATAGACTGGTTCAAGTGGAAGTCAGTAATCATCTTGGGAAGGAGTTTAAGGTGAGTACGGAGTACCACTCGGATTTTTGTGTGGAAGGTTTTCCATTAGTGTGCTCAGTAGCACACTAATGAGAGACATTAGTTGAAAGATTGAGTGGTGCAGGATCAAGCTTTCAACATCCAGGCTGTGAGGGATGGGATTGAAGGTTGGGATGGCACAACCTGCCCTGATCCTGAGTTATGAGAGTGGGTGCTGTGCCCAGACGAATTGGCTCCCTGATCGAGAGGTCGAGAAATATGGGAAACCACACTTTTCGAGGCCAATACGGGGCTATGAGTATCACTGACTCTTTGTCTTGTTGTAGCTTCACTAGTGTTTTGGTGGTTAGCGGTATCAAGGGATATGCATATAGAAGACCTGAGTTCCAGGGGTGAGAAAAGGTGTCCTTGGCTAATTGGTTTCTCTGTTTGTGCAGAGAGCAGAACCTGTCCACCTTGTGATTCAGCTCGGTTGCAAAGAGGTCCATTGTTGGATGACCCCAACGTTAGAATATCTTGGTCGCTACTGAAGGATCCAGGGGCCACTCGTGGGGTTGGAACTGATAACTGAGGCAGTCTGCAACTACGTTGCGTATGCCTGCCAGTTAAGTGGCCTGGAGAAACAAGGAATGTGTCAGGGCCCAATCCCAAATCTGTGCAGCTTCTTGGCAAAGGAGATACGAACCCGTACCTCCCTGATTGTTCAGGTACCGCATGGCAACTGTGTTGTCTGTTTGTATTAGAACAGTCTTGTGTGAAAGACAGTCCTTGAACTCATAGAGAGCATAACGTATAGCTCGAAGCTCCAGGAAGTTGATTTGAAAGTTTGCTTCGAGCTTTGTCCAAGTATCTTGAATCTGAAGATTGTCTATATGTGCTCCCCAAACCAAGGTGGATGCATCTGTAGTTAAGGTGACTTGTGGAACTGGTTGCTGGAAAGGTTGGCCTGTGAGCAAGTTGTTCGTGTTCGCCCACCAGGGGGTGAACATGAGTAATAATTGCAGATACTGACAAATATCTTTAATTATGGTATTTTTTTTTTATTATGTAAGTTTCAATATTATTTTGTGTATGTTTTACTGTGAATCACCTACACCTTTTGTGAAAGGCGATCAATAAATTTTAATAAAAATGAAAATGAAAAATGAAATGTAACTGGTGAGTTATTTGAATTGGAGAGAACAGCGGTTGAATGGCTTGGAGCCACTGAGATTTTAATGTCCATTGCTTTATTCTCATGGCTAATCTGGCCATAGGAGTGACATGAACTGTGGAAGCCATATGGCCGAGAAGAGTTAGGAACTGATGGACTGTCGCTGTTCATTTTGTGTGCAGAGAGTTGGCTAAAGTAGATAGAGTCCTTGCGTGGTCTTTTGGTAGGAAGGCTTTGGACACTGTGGTATTCAATTCTGCTCCGATGAACTGAAGAAGGCGAGAAGGTACAAGATGGGATTTTTGGTAGTTTATTAGAAATCCCAACGAGTGAAGTAGTTTGATTGTGCAGTTGAGTGAGTTGAGAGCTTCTTGTCTTGATTGGCTTCTGATGAGCCAGTCGTCGAGATAAGGAAATACATGAATGCTTTCTTTGTGTAGATGGGCCACTGCCACTGCCACTGCTAGGCACTTTGTGAATACTTGGGGTGCTGAGGCAAGTCTGAATAACAGTACCCGGTTTTGAAAGTGTCGATGACCCACTAGGAAGTGCAGAAATTTGCGATGAGTAGGGAATATTGGAATGTGAGCGTAAGCATCTTGAAGATCCAGAGAACAGAGCCGATCTCCTGCTTGAAGAAGGGGAAGCATGGTTCCCAAAGATACCATCCTTGGGAAGCATGGTTCCCAAGGATATCATCCTAAACTTTTTTGTCTGTAGACATTTGTTGAGATTTCAGAGGTCTAAGATCAGATGTAGGCCTCCTGTTTTCTTTGGAATGAGAAAATAGCGGGAGTAGAATCCTCTGCCCTGCTGAGGTCGGGGAACTGGTTCTACAGCCCTGGCTCTCAGGAGGGTGGATAATTCTGCTTGCAGAAGTGTTAAATGATCCTTGTGTACCCAAAGTGAGTTTGGTGGAAAGTCTTTGGGTATTGTAAGAAAATGCAGATGGTACCCGTGATTGATAATGGAGAGTACCCATTGATCTGTTGTGATGTTTGACCAATTGGGAAGGAAAAAGGAGATCTGACCTCCTACTGGTAGATTTGGGGCCAGATTGATGGAGTGGCTGCTGTCCTCTGGCAGGTTTTTCAAAATCCTGTTGCAGGTCCTGTTTGAGGGGGAGGTTGCGACCTAGGTGCCCTCGGCTGTCTAGTTTGACATCTTTGGGATGGTCTTGAAACCCTACCACAAGGTGCTGGAGGATAGTATCATCGTGGTCTGAAATAGGGGCTCTAGTGTCTTTCCTGGTTGTTCTTCTTGGAGAAGATGGTGTATCTGTTGGAACAGCTGAGAGTTGTCACAGAGTCTCAGAATGTTCTTTTAATTGTACTACTGTGGCTTGTACTTTGTCTCCAAAGAGGTTCTCTCCTGTGCAAGGCAGGTCTGCCAATTTGTCTTGAATTTCAGACCTGACATCCGAAGCCTTCAACCAGGCCCATCTTCCGACACTAATTCCCGTTGCAGCCATCCTGGATGATGTTTCAAAACAGTTATAAGTTGCAAGGCCTCGTGCTTTCCTGCCTCTAGACCCTTATGAATGATATTAGTAAGGGAATGTTGGTATTGTTGTGGCAGAGACTCAGTCAATTCTTGTATTTGTTTCACAAATTAGGTTGATATTGGGTCATATACAACTGATATGACGCAATTCTGGAGACCAGCATTGACCTCTGGAACATCTTCCGGCCAAGAGAATCTAAAAATTTTTGATCCTTCCCAGGAGGCGTTGATGAATGAGGACGAATTCTCTTTAATTTCTTTTGGACAGATTCCACCACTACAAACTGGTGTGGAAGCTGAGGTTTCTGGAAGCCTGGTATGTGTTGAACCAGGTAAGTGGCATCAGTTCACTTGTTCACTGGTGGTATAGAACAAGGGTGCTCCCACAACCTATGCTGAAGATCCACAAGTACTTCATACACAGGGATTGCCAGAACTTCTTTAGGAGGATCTACAAATTGCAAAACCTCGAGCGGTTTTTGTCTGGTGTCCTCTTCTGCTTCTAACTGGAATGGTATGGTATCTGCCATTTCTTTCACGAAGTTTGAAAAAGAGAGGTCCTCGGTGGTGATTTTCTTCTCTCTTCCGGTGGGGATGGATCTGACTGTATGTCCTCCGATGAAGAATCGGTGTTTTCTTCCTCCCAGGTGTCTGAAAAAGGTCTCTGTGGAGAAGTGGAGTGAGGAATAAAAAGAGGCATCGAAGGCATCGATGGTTTCATCAGTGGCATCGATGGCAGAAGGAAGGAAACTGATGGAGAACTCAGGATTCTGGTCTGTGAAATACCTCAGGGTCCCGGAATAGGTTCGGGCATCGAGGAATCCCTCGAGGCAACATCATTTCTGGGATTGGAAACTGGAGTTTTCATACCTGATGGCGATGGTTGCTTTGGAAAGGCACCGATAAGTGCGTCGAGCCTATTGAGGATCAGCGCTAACAGGGAAAGGTCCGGTGTCGGTGTAGACATTGGTGCAGGCATCGGTGTCGGTGATGGTGTCTGTGTCAATGGCGGCATCGGTGTCAATGGTCTCAGGTTATGGAGAGCATCTTTTACTGCCTGGTGGATGAAACCGTCCAGTTCCTCCCGTGTAGCTGGTGAGGTCAGAGCAGCTATAGCGGGTGGCAGAGAAGGCGGAACCGGCTCTTCCACAGATCCCTGTGGTGGCGCGGTACCAGGCTCTTCCACTCGAGACCTTTTTGGTGATGGTTTGATGGGCACCGAGAGAGCTTTAGGAGTGGAACCGACATCTGGCGTCGAAGTCCGTCGATGACGGTGTCGATGTTTTTCTCGATGATCGGAGGCCTGTTTCTCGAGCACAGACGTAGATTTTGTAGATGACTGAGACGGAGTCGGAGACAACCATTCATTGCTGCCATCTGGACAACGTTTAGTTTTAAGAACTAATTTATTTGCCACTCCAGCCAGAGACGAACGAGTCGATGTCGACGTTGATGGAAGTAAATGAAGAAGGAAGAGATGTTCCATCTTTTCCAGATGGGCCTGTCTGCCTTTGGCCGTCATCTCGGTACACTGTGGACATGTCGATACGTCGTTTCCCTCGCCCAGGCATAAAATACACTCGACATGCGGGTTGGTGATGGTCATAGTGCGAGGGCAATTCAGGCATTTTTTGAAACCCAATGCCATATTAAAGGCTGGACAGCAATCGATGGCCTTGTGATGAGAAAATTTGGGGAAAACGGTATCGACCGGAGGAATGTTTGTACTCACCGACCGGTATCGAAAGGGAGACCCCTATGAAGGGGGAAAAATCTGAAATTTTTAAACTTTTCCTGTCAGGAAAAATTGGTGTGAAAAACTATCACACAGGGCTCCTTCACCGCGAGGCTAATAGCAGTGCAGAAAAAAGAAGACTGAAGGGAGACCCCTGTGGCTCGAGGGATCATGGCATGCTGGGCATGCTCAGTGGGCTCAGTGTGCCAGTCAAAAGTTTCTAGAAACTTTGACAGAATGTTTTCCGTAATAGGGCGCCGTCCAGTGACATCACCCATATGTGAGGACTATCATCTTGCTTGATCTGGGATAAAGGAGACTTAGCTAAATAAAAAGGTCATCTTGCTAATGGTGCCATTTCGCCAGTGTCAGTAGCAGTGCAGGAGTTAATCCTCCATCCACAAGGGAATCTGTTGCATTGTGTGCCCCACCCCTCCCAGAATTTTGGTATATAACCAATAAAGACAGTGAAAGAATAAGCTTTGGTAGAGAAATGGTAAATATATTATTCTGGCTCTTGTTTATCTATTCTCTTAAGCTACTTACTATCTGACTGAGAGCACCATCATGAATGAACATTATTTTTCTTTCTTCCCTCCGATGTGTATTCTTACATAGAAAGCAAGTAAAGTGGCCTATGGCTTAGCAAGAGAGTTGCATTTCTTGTCAGAATTATTTCTAGTGCTGCTCTTTGACTGATTACTCTACCTTCTCTCCCGTACTTTTTTTAGCAGCATTTGCAGTGCATGCCAGACTAGATTATAGGGGTCAAATCCAAAAAACATCCCACTTAGTGCAAATACCGGACTCTTGGATTGGCAATGGGTACACTCCATTGTTTACGGGCAACCAGGTATTGGAAATTAGAACTCCGTGCAAGCTGCTCATTTGTAACTCCAAATAAATATAAATTAAGTGAAATAAATATTATAAATTAAATGTGTGAGAAGTAGGATTAGAATTAACAGATGGCAAGAACACATCAAAGCAGATGAATGGTCATTTTGAAGGCTATACCTAGCTCTTGAAAACAGAAACCTACATTTGTTAATTTGGTTCCTGGTGCAACAATATTCTGTAAGATTACAAAAATAAATGAATTTGCTATTTGGTGTCTGTTTCTAAATTATATTTTTTACTGAGGTACTTTCAAAGGTAAAACCAACTAATTGATTAGAAATCCATATTTTTCTGATGGGATCACTTACCAGGGCTTAACAGCCAACCATGCAGGCTTCCAGTCAAAACCATGTGTTTGCGATGTTGACAACCTCCTCAAGGCAATATAATTTAAATTGACAGTTTTATTTTTAGTTTCAGAATGTTCTTTTTCTCTTACTATAGACGTATTAGATTTAGCTACAGCTATAGATCCAGTTCAAGAAGCATTTCACCAACAGGACGAGTTTGGAGAAAACCTTTCCTGGAGCAGAGCCCTTCCATTCATGTGATGTCTTTGGCCACACAGGAATAAAAAATTATTGAGCTATTTTTTCCAGCTTGTAAAGTGTAAGTCTAGAAGGTAGAAACCCACACCCTTCATGCCTTCTCAGCCTATCCTATACCATGTTTAATGATAAATATTTTCTTGTACTGTTGAAGTCTAATTTTCTATAGCGAGACAAAGACTCTTAATGAGTCCTGTCCTCTGAAGTTCTCAATATTTATGCTTATTAATTTATTAAACAGTTCCTTGATCTCTCTGCAATAATTATACTTCGCTTAGAGGGACATAATAATCATCTTTCCAAGCTAGTCCATTTTTCACCTTGAAGAAGTCAACTGTATATTCTTTACAAACAAGGGAGGAAACCCTTAATTACAGTGGCAATATTAACACAGTATACATATCCCGCTGAAACAAAACTAATTATGAACATGGTTTGAGCATCCCTTTGCTGTTTTATGAAGGACTTTTCCTTTGTGCAGGACTTCTTGGTATGTCTCTGTTAATCGGAATAAAAGCGCACAAGTGCAAGGATATTTGAATGAAAATGTGCTTCAGTGTCTATTGTGATATAGGTTAGATTCTATCAAAACTAAGGAAACGATCAAGACGTGGTCCTAATTACATACAGAATTCAAACCTAGCATTTCCAACATGTAACTTCAGCTATATTTGCATTCTGTTTTTGAAAAAAGAGCTTTCAGCAAAAATATTGCATTTTTAAACTTACAAAAAAAAGACTAACACACAAAATCAAAATATGTTTGTTATAAATGCATGTAGACATAAAAAGTGATAAAGAATTATGAACTATCAAAAAAATGTGATGATTCTTTCATTTCAAATAATTTAGAACCTTTTCTATTTCTCTGAATGCCAATATTTTACTGAAAAGTTTTAAAGATGCATATACTATTTCAAGATGATGTATTTACATAGTCTGAAGTGTCTGCTGCATTACTACTATAAATAGCATAATATAGGAGAAACCTATTCAACTGCTTTAGCTACCAATGAAAATGTGTGAGCTAATTAAACAAACAAATAAATAAATATAACTCATGCTTACAGTTTAAATGATCCGTTGATTACTGATTCTCCCAGACTGGTTCAAGGCCTGAAACACTGACAAATCTGATGCTCTTCCCAGTCCTTTTTACAAATTGCACCTCCACTTCAGCGCTGACCAGAACAATTAATCTGATTTCCGCACAATGGCTAGCTGTTTCCCAGGTTGCTTGTTTTATTTTCAGATAGGCAGTGCATAACCAGGCAAACACGACACAGTTTAATTTCTGCAGCACAGTGGTTACAGTGGAGCTGAGTTTTCACTTGCCAATTCAGCGTAGCAACAAACAGAGTGAAAAAGATTTGGGTCCAGTTCCATTCAGGTGCAAAACATACATTAGAGCATTAAATTTCAAAAACAGCATTTGTATCTACTTCTGCATCATAATTATATCTGATTCACTGATTGAATATAGGCTGCCTATCCAGGACCAATCTAGTCAGTTAACTCTAATAACTGGTCACAGTTGGAAGAACCCTACAGAATTCTATGATTTTCCCCATTATCCCAAGTAAGCATGATTACAGAAGATTCAGTCCTATACCATAACGGGGATATGCATTTGTTTCAAAACACATGTTGAATCCAAACTGAAAAGGCCTGTTTTCAGTTCAAATGAAATGAATAGCTGGTGCTGCTTCTGAAAAACCCACACATTTTGGGATTTTTTTGTTTTAGCAAATAACACGTGCTATTTCCCGAAAAATATAAACAAAATTAAAAAACAAAACAAAACATACCTACCTATATAGCCCCTTCATTCCTTCTGCAGGCTCTCTGAGGATGAAAGGGACAAGAGTGATCCAGTTCCAATTAGGGAGGGTAATTTTAAAACGGCCCACGCAGGGCTGAGGTTTGTGAGTAGAAAGTGCAGGCGGACTTCAACCCTAGTTTTCAAAGCAAACCAAATGCATAAATCTGCATTGAAATTAGTGGATTTATGCGTACCCATGCGCAGCAGAAGCAGCTTGGGAGCAGGTGTAAATGTGTACACAAATTTACGAGCACGCTTTTGAAAATCATAAGTTTGTGCATAAGTGTTTCCCCCTTTGTAACTTCAGCCCTGGAATATCTTTCAAGTACGTGTAAAGTACACACAAAATTGCTTCCACAGGTACTTTTACATATTTAATCCACGAGGTAATTTTCAAAAAGCTATTTTATGCATGTAAATGCTTTTGAGCATTACCACCTAAAAACGTTGCCAATCTCAGGGCCATAAAGCAGCTTTACAAGCATAAAACAACTTGGTATCAGCTGCCCCTGAGACAGCTGCTTTTTTTATTTATTTATTTATTTATTTATTTAACAGGAGCCAGTGAGACAGGAGATCATTCCTGCCCCTTTCACCTTCAGAGGCCATAGAAGGTCAAAGGGGCAGCAGGGGCTACGGGATACTACAGAAGAGGAAGTGGGAAGAGTTTTTTGTTTTCATTTTTTTTAATTTAATATTTATTTCTGTTCACCCAATGAACCAAACTGAAATAAACACTGATCAAACCAAATCCTGAAAAAATAGACCTGAAAATGCAAAAAGAAGAAACAAAAATTGTTACCCTAATCATGCCTATCTCATAACTGGATTCTACTCATTGACCCTATCAGATGGTTGCTTCACAGGTTAGCAGCAATATAAACATTCATGCCTTTCAGGATCCCTTGGCTTGACTTCCCGGAAAATGGATTCAACTTGTTAGCTTTTACCAAAAGCATAGAAATAGTCTCTTGCCAGCTAACCGGTTCCAACCACAATCCGAAACAAAGAAATCTCCACTCACTCACCTCCAAGCAACAACTCACTTGTGAGTCCCTCCAAAATTACAAGGATCATCCCCATCAGGAGTATACATCAATTTGGGTACAGGGAAATTTCTGGGTTATAACAGTTTCCCACCTTTTGAAAAAAGAAATATGAACCCCCTAACACACGCATTTCCCTGGATGCCATGAGATATATACAGTAAAGCACTGGATCTGGCATGTAACCTAACTTTCTTGGATATAGCCATTGAAAACTTAAATAAAACCCTTTTTTCCAGGTTCCTAATTTAATAAAGCCTATATCTACATTACTTAGTATGGTCTTTTAAGAGCCACAACTAGATCTGTTTCTGAAGGTAACCAAGTCATGTAAAGTAATTAGATTCTTAGACTATATGTATGCAGTTAAAATTCACTGTAACTATCCAGTATATCAAATCAGTTTCTGACCTTCAAGGAGTGGGAATAAGCACCAAAACAGTGGTTCTCTACTAGGTCCTTGGGATACACCTTGTCAGTCTGTTCCGGAGTGGAGTAGCCGCCTAGTGGTTAGAGAAATAGGCCCTGAACCAAGTAAGCCAAGCTTCAGGTCCCCCTCAGAGATTACTAAAGGCAAATTACCTTTCCCTTTAGAACAAACAAATGTGGTGAATAACCTTTGGGATCTGTACTTACACTAGTGCTTTTCAATATATTTATAAATGATCTGGAAAGGAATACATTGAGTGAGGTAATCAAATTTGTAGATGATACAAAATTATTCAGAGTAGTTAAATCACAAGCAGATTGTGATAAATTGCAGAAGGACCTTGCAAAACTGGAAGATTGGGCACCCAAATAGCAGATGAGATTTAATATGGGCATGTGCAAGATGTTGCATATAGAGAAAAATAACCCATGCTGTAGTTACATGATGTTAGGTTCCATATTAGCAGCTACCACCCAGGAAAGAGATCTAGGCATTATAGTGGATAATACATTGAAATCATCAGCTCAGTGTGCTGCAACAGTCAAAGCAAACAGAATGTTAGGCATTATTAGGAAGGAAATGGGGTCTAAAACAGAAAATGTCATAATGCCTCTATATCGCTCCATGGTGAGACCGCTCTTTGAATACTGTGTACAATCCTGGTCTCCGCATCTCACAAAAGATATAGTCGCACTGGAGAAGGTACAGAGAAGGGCGACCAAAATAAGGAAAGGCTAAAGAGGTTAGGGCCATTCAGCGTGAACAAGAGACGGCTGAGGGGGGATAAGATAGAGGTCTTTAAAATCATGAGAGGTCTAGAACGGGTAAATCTGAGTTATTTACTCTTTCGGATAATAGAAGGACTAGGGGGCACCCCATGAAGTTAGCAAGTAGCACATTTAAAACTAATTGGAATTTGTTGCCAGAGGATGTGGTTAATGCAGTTAGTGTACCTGGGTTTAAAAAAAGGTTTGGATAAGTTCTTGGAGAAGTCCATTAACTGCTATTAAACAAGTTGACTTAGGGAATAGCCATTGCTATTACTGGCATCAGTAGCATGGGATCTACTTAGTGTTTGGGTAATTGCCAGGTACTTGTAGCCTGGATTGGCCACTGTTGGAAACTGGATGCTGGGCTTGATGGACCCTTGGTCTGGCCCAGTTTGGCAATTTCTTATGTTCTAATATGCATGCAATATCATTTTAGGCATATACTGAAAAACAGACTGTCCGAGTGGATCCAGATGACCAGGTTGAGAACCACTGCACTAAATTATATCTTCAGCCCCCTCAGACTCTTTCCCCAAGTTAGGAACTTTTCCTTCATTCGATTGTTTCAGAGAATGTTGTCTGTTTATTTACTCTGTATTTTGCCCTAGCTTGTAGCTCGGAAGGATGGGATTTAGTAGCCCTTAACTGGATATCTTGCTTTCCTGTTCTAGACAGCTTGCTAAGATCAGAATCTCATAAAAATGTGTAGCATAGTCAGAATTAATAGGCTAAATAACATTTTTGTCCTGTACAGAAAATGCATTCTGTAGAATGCCATTACAGTCATTAAAATAACATTTTCTATACATATGCATATTTTTTTTCTCATTCTGTGCATTTCCTAGATCAGCGCCTTCAGATGTACTTATGCACGTTTCCCTCCCCTCTCCCCCACCAAACGACTGTGTTACAGGTGAGCAGTGAGTGGGAGATGGATATAGGCTGGCAAGAGAGAAAATGGCAATGCAGCAGAGAAATGGAGGATCACTGTGTAATCGGTTTTGAATTATATGCTCTGGACCAGCATAATGTAACATGAATACATATTGATGCAAAGAGTCCCTGCTGATAAAGGCAATCAGGGGAACTACTATTTAGCTACAATACTTACTGTATCTGTCATTTTGACTACTCAGTAAATCTACTGTTTTGTCTCCTGAAGTGCTATAAATGTGATGATAGACACATCCTTCCCATTCCAACTGAAAGAGCTACTGTATTCTGAATTAAATGCAGTGTTTCATATGCATGCACAACACTGACTTTTAATCTATGATTATTGGAGCTATATCAGACTTTCATTGCATGTACAGACATCAAACTGAAAGCCATTTAGATTGCATTTAGGTACAGAAGAAACTGAATCCCCTGAAGAAATGTTTACTTTTGCATCCTTGTTAGTGCTGAATGCTTTGAATTGTACGGTACAGTTTTAGGTGTTTTTAAATTTAAATTCTAAATAAAATAAAAAAGGTAGCTATTTTCTGTGGAACCAATGAAGTGCTCACTGTTATTCTGCACATCTATGTGGGGTCACTTGGATCCAAAGTTGTAAATTAATACTGCATTAGATTTTTCTTTCCATCAATAATTTGTATTAGTGTTTTGTAGATATATAGGGGCCTATGGTCTCTTCCCAAGGTCTACGCTCCTCCCAACATAGTACATATTGAGAATGGCAGAGAAGTGCCTTGGTCTAAACCGCTTGCTATGGCATTTCCCTTAGGAGTTGCCACAGAGTTACAGCCCTGGATTGGGTTAGGACAGTCCGAGATGATTCTGGTCAGAAGGAAAGAGTTGGGTAAAATGAGTTCAGTCTCATTTCTGTGATTATGGGGAGTTTGGGAAGCAGTAAAAAAAAAAAAATACCTGTCTTTGCCCCTATTGCTCCATGTCTAGAGTGGGAATAAAAGGCCACACGGACAGTTCCTGTGTTGGTGCTTCCGATACTGTACTACAAGAACTGTTCCTGGGGAATCCATCAGTGGGATAGAGAGCCTCCTTGCTCTCAGGGAGTAAATTTCCCATCCTGGGTCTGCTTTCTGTGGGGAAAGGAGACCCTGAACCAATTTCATGGTGAACGAATGTCTACACAGAAACAGCAGCAAGTGTGTCCTATGTGCCTGTCTGAATGTAATCATTGAGTGTGGAAGGAAAAGGTGAGAGGAGGAGGGAGTTGAATGTTCAGTGCTTCAGGGGTCCAGGAAGAATGAAGGAGAAATGTGGGCAGGAGAGATTCAAGCAGTGGAGAATCTTTGGTAGTCAGGGAGCCTAGGATCTGTCCAAGGGAGTCCTTAAACCCAGAAAAAAAAATGTCAGGCGATCCCAGGAGGGTGCACCAATAAAATCTCAGTATTTGCATTCTGAATGTCCATGCTTACTATGTTGCAACTATTTTATTAAAGATTTATTTTTGGACACCATACCTGTGTCATGCCATGTGTTTCCTTGGTGTCACCGCATATAAACACCTTGGGCCCTAGATGTTAATTGATGTTAATTTCCCCATTTTCAAAGAATTCACACCAGGGCTGGAGGAATGAGTCAGGACTGGGGGGGGGAGGGGTTGTTCACTTCTCATGACTCATTTCTACCAGTTCTTACCCTTTATACCTTGAAGCTCCCAACCACTTGAGTTCTACTGGAAGATAAGAATGGATTAACATTTTCATAATGGAATTGAAAAATATATATAATATATACAGTATGATGCAAGACAATTAGCAACTTCTTGGGTTAGTTGTAAGTTTTAAGATATAACCTTTGCAGTTTTGTGACGGGTCTTTGAAAATTGTTCTACTATAGCATTCTTAATCAGCTACGGATCCTGCAATATTTATATAGGAGCTGATGTAATGTAATATGTGGACTAACTCTAATCTGAACTATCTCTAGTCCGGAATTTGTTATTTCTCCTTTTAACATAACTTTATCTTTTTTCTTCCAGCTACCTAAGCTTCCAAGTTCACGGTCCTCGTTTAATGTAACTTTGTTTCTTCCTTTACCTAGTTATTTTTACCCCTGTTCGATGTAAACCGTCCTGATATGGTATTTAACCATGAAGGTCGGTATAGAAAAATGTTAAATAAATAAATAAATAATATTAAATAGCACTATAGGAAGCCCTTGCAGGGTAGCCTTGCTTTTTGTACTTAGCTTTTGAGCCAGCCCAGTGACTCAGTGGCAGCACTGTGCACTACCACATGGAGTGGACCTGAGTTTGATTCCTGGCCATGTCTTCCGCTCCCCAAGTTGGCTGCATGTGTAGTCTCCAGGGAAGAGAGTCACAGTTATTGCACAATGGTGACCACTAGTGCGGGACTATCAGGTTCTAGAAGGAACCCCCCCGGCCAAGGACCACCACGGCAATGACAAGACTAAAAAAGCAAGTCAGGAGGGATACAAGGAATATGAAAAAATAACCTTGGGCAATTGGAAATGAAGGATCATGGGGCCAAATCATGTGCTTGTTTTTGATCGAGCCAGAAACCCAAATAGAGCAGGAGAAAACTGCTAGTGCAATGAAATTTTAAAAAAATGTGTTTCAGAATTTGGATTTTCAAATAGCATAAATTAGACTGTTCTTAAGATATTAAGATTCCACACAAACTCCTTAAGACAAGATTAATGATGGAGGAGAAACAAAATGTCACCCACGTCAGAAAATATTGAATCTGTTCTTATTTCCAGCAGTCCCACACCCTACCATGTTTTCTGCATGACATCCTGTCCAAGGCTGAGAAAAGAGATAGTTTGGGGTTTTTTTTGGCTCAGCAGTTTCCTTCTGCTCATTTGGACTTCCAGTTCAGTCTGAACCATCCTCTGTACTAGGATTATAGTATTATGAGCCTTCATTCACATCTACCTGGAGTTTTCCCAATGTTTTCAACCCTGTGCCCCTTCCTGTCCAGCAATGATGCACTGAAGGAGGCTCATGGGGGACCCCGGATGCCACAGGTTAAATCATTTGATGAGAACACAGAATCTCACCCAGTGGAGCAGAGCAGGTGTGAGCCCCTTGTTAAGAAATCGATCGCACATTACTGTAGCTCAGCTATCACAGTGACAAGTCCTTTGCTAGGGGACCACAGATCAAGGCTACCCTCAGAAACCAGTACATCTATGCATGACCACAAGATGATGATGTGCAATTGTTTAAACTCCTTTCCCCACTCCCAGGGGAAAGTTGTCTCTGTTGGAAGATATTCTCACAGCTCCTTAGAGTGGCTAAAATACCAACAAACGGAGTGTCACAAATTTCTCAGAAACAAAAATAATAATTAGGTGGGAGCCTATCGTGATGAAAGCACAGAATATTTCCTGGAATGTGCAGAAGCTTGGTCTATACTGCTGCCACCCAAAATTAATACTAAGGGCACCAGGAACCATAATATATATCATTATTAGTTCAAGCCAAATATTAGCCAAAGCAATCCTCACAAATATAGCAAAAGTACTGTCGCTACAAAAAATCTGCATGCTACAAAACCTTGCTTTAGCAAATGCCAAATAACTGCCCAGTGCTTTTAAGATTTATAATATACACAATGTTGGGGGTTTTTTTTAGATATCTTCTGAATAAAGATTACTATGAACATGGAAATGATTTACCAACAATCCCTACAATGAGATTTTTTTTTTAAAGGTTACAATCATCAGTTATTTAGTTGGATATGCTGCTGAGAAGTCTCAGTCATTTGATTTTTTTGTTTGAATAATGCATAAATTTCCTTGTAGATTTGATCTGGATTAGACTCAACATGGATATTTTCTAAAACAATGCAGAAAACTATCTGCTGCCTTATGGTTGCTTAACCTATCATTTCCTTCAGATAATTGACTCTGGAAATTTCCTACACGGTCATTTGATTGCAGTTGTTTTTTCTACATAGATATATGTGTGTGTTGCAAAACATAAACACATCAAGCTGCATAGAACTGTATTTTTTTAATGAAAGCTGTGGTAAATATAGAGCACAGCAACTGAACTGTTGGAACTAAATTAAAATAGTCACAGAAAAAAAAAGTAAACTTAAGCTTTGAAATGTTCTTATTACTTGGAACAGCCTAAGAGATTGCATAGGAAGGGTTGCAGGTGCCATACTGACGTACGCAGACTTGGTATAATCTTCCAAATGCCTTTGGTTCTATTAAAAAGATTGCTTGGGGGGGGGGGGGGGGCTACCATTTTATTGTTGGCTCATGAGCCTCCTAAAATGCTATGGAGTTACTGATGTGAGTTGGTTTCTGCATAGAATGATCTTCATGGGCAAAAATACCTACAGTACCTGAATGTAAACCGATGTGATATCTCAGATCGAATGTCGGTATATAAAAATAATAATAATAATAATAATAATAATAAAATAAAGAGCAAAAGAAATCAGGTCTGCAGTAAAGAGCGTCAGTCAATTATTTTTCTGTAAACAATAAAAGGGTACAAGCAAAAAACTGTGAAACTGACTGACAAGATGCCTAACCAATAACGCACCATGTTTAGAAGACATCACATTTACTGGTAATTCCACCTTTGCTTTGGGATTCACCATTGGCTCAATCACCCAAACTTAAGACTTGGAAAATGTTTCTGGCAGAATATCATTTGCCAATTTAGAGCATGCATATTTTTACTTGCCAATGTTGTTTAAACATAAAAGCAACCCTAGGGTCTTTCCTATCTCATGAAAACTGAATAAAAAGCCCTGAAGGTTTCTCAAACAGCTCCTGTTTGAAATTATGTGAAACAACAATTTCATCACAATATGCATGAGCCTCATTATACCAAGTTTAGGCCGAGTAGTTTTCTCCTGCATCTTTGGGCTTTCAATTCAATTGGGAGCAGCCTCTATTGGACAGTTCTCAGCCAGGGGACAAGAGCTGTACCTCCTTGTGGAAACCAGCTGGGCATCGGGTGTTGCTTTTGCATGATAAGCCAGACTCTCGCCCCAGCGAGACCTGATTTGAGCATTGAACGTCGGTTCTCCACAGGGCAGGGCACAGCACTGCCAGAGAGCCACCAGATGGCCCCCATTGTGTCTTTTCTAATATTCACTGTAACCCTTCTGACATCACCAGCATTCTTGAATCATGTCAGCAAGCTCCCACTGAGATATCACCTTGAACTAAGAGCATCAGGCCAACAATACTTGCCTACACTTCAATTATGGCACGGCTTCATGTGAGTGGCTTAAAAATAAACAATCAAACAAAAAAAGCCCTATCAAAACATAATGCTTATGCCTTACAATTACATAAGAATCAATAGGAAACATGAAGAAAAAGAAAAATGCAATTCTATATGAGAGAAAACACTTATAACTATACTGAAGGTAAAGTGTTTTACACAAGTTTGAAAGATTTACAGAATTGTACTTGGAAAGAAATGGTCTCTCATCCCCACTGTACACTTGTCATTGCTCTCAATCCCTGATGACCAGCACTGTGCATTAAGGAGCATTTCTTTTATAAATACCACATCTTTTCTTTCAACAAGTGAATTCTCTTTTTCCATACCGCCTAGGAAAGCATACCTTGACATGAATAAATTGCAAAGGTGAGAGGGCGATGGGGAAGTTTGCCAACTGACAAAGACACCGTAGACAACATGTAGCCATCTCATTGTGACAGTGTCGTCTCTCACAGAAGTCTGTTGGCACACAATACATCCAGCATATATTACATATATTGAATGAATATAGGGAAGCATAGTGCCCACAAAGGAGAGGACACATTTGGGCGTAGAGAAATAATAAATGCCACGTGTCTCTCCTGTAATGTACTTATAGGAGTCACTATGAAGGTATACTTTCAAAGTCAGAACTTCCAGATTTACTGTGGGACCAAGGAATCTGCCACTTAAGATTAAACAGCTCGTAACATGGCCAAAAATACATTATTATTGCTTGGTGAGTCAAACACAAATACATCAAACATTAACTCATCTTTCATAGGTGAAATGGGGTGGAAGTCAAAGCACCTTTCTTGGCCATTCTAAAAAGGCAGCGAACGATGTGATATGCAAGTACCAAAATCTGAAATAGGGTAGCCAGCCTGGAAGATGTCAAAAACATGAAGAAAGATCCAACAAAGCTTGAGGAACGGTCTAGAGGCCGGCAGCTAAGATTTAATGCTAAAAAAATGCAGTTATGTATTTGGGCTGCAAAAATCCAAGGGAGCAGGGTGGTGAAATTCTTCTGTGCATGAATCCAGAGTGGGATCTGGGGGTGATCACACCTGATGATCTGAAGATGGCCAGACAGGTGGATAAGGCGCGCGCAAAAGACGGAAGCATGCTTGGGTGCACAGGGAGAGGAAAGGACAGCAGGAAAAAGGAGGTGATATTGCCCCTGTATAATTCCCTGTTGAGACTTTATTGAAGATACTGTGTACATTTCTAGAGGCCGAAGCTACAAAAGGTATGGTCTCCAGAAATGCACTGCGAATTGCAGACTATAAATCTGTGAAATAAATAAATATAAACAGAATCGAATCAGTCCGAGGGTGGCTATTAAAATGGTCGGTGATCTTTGTTATCAAGTACGTGGGGGACAGACTTAAAGACCTAAGCATGTATACCCTAGAGAAAATGTGAGAGAGGGGAGAAACGATGGAGTCATTTAAATACCTCAGAGGTATCGATGCACAGGAGGTGGGTTGCTTTCAAAAGAATGGAGACTCTGGAATGAGGGATCATGGGATAAGAGTGAAAGGGGATAGACTGAGGAGTAAGCTAAGACTTTTTTTTTGTTGTTTTTTTTTACAGAAAGGGTGGAGGCATCATGGAACAGACTCCTAGTGGAGGTGGTGGAGACAAGAATAGCATCTGAATTCAGGAAAGAAAGGGACAAGCACAGGGGATCTTCTGAGGGAGTGGTTGTAATACAGCTGAGCAGTTGCCTGGATGGATAGACTGGTTACAATATATGGTCTTTTTCTGCCATTATGTTTCTATGTTTGCTATAAGAGATATGATCTGTAAAGTAGGGCAAGGGAATAATATGAGTGAAATGTGTGCTATACATTATGTTCTATAGATAAGAATCTGAGTAGTAGTGCTGCTAACTGCATGGATAACTAATTATTGATAATATAGCTAAGCAATAGTACAGTACTGGAATGTCTTTTCTGATATTCCTACAGGTCTACAAACCTATGTGTTGGAAATGATGAAAAGTGTATAAACTGTATGTAAAACCATTTTCATGCACATGTAAAATATTTGGAGTGTGAGGTATGTAAGTTAGAAAAATAGATAGGGCGTATGCAACCTTCAAAAGTAGTTTCTGTACAGGATACTTTAGACAGTATTAAAAGTTGTTTTATAAGGTTTCCATCAATATTGAAAACTAAGGGCTAGATTTTAAAAGCCCTGCCGGATTTACGCGCGCAGGGCACTCGCGCGCCGGCGGCCTATTTTGCATAGGCCGCCGGCGCGCGCAAAGCCCCGGGATGTGCGTAAGTCCCGGGGCTTCGTAAAAGGGGCGGGAGGGGGCGTGTCCGAGGTCAGGGGGCAGTCCAGGGCGGGTCCGGAGGCGTGGTGACGGTTCAGGGGCGGGCTGGGAGGGCGGACCCGAGTCCCCCGGCACTGCGGCCTGTGCCGGGGGAGGCCGAGGCGGCATGCGCAAGTTACGCCTGCTTGAAGCAGGCGTAACTTGCCCAACAAAGGTAGTTGGGGGATTTAGATAGGGCTGGGGGGTGGGGTAGATAAGGGAAGGGAGGGGAAGGTGGGGGGATGCGGAAGGAAAGTTCCCTCCGAGGTCGCTCCGATTTCGGAGCGGCCTCAGAGGGAACGAAGGCAGGCTGCGTGGCTACGTGCGTATCTTATAAAATCCGGTGGCGCGAAGAAAAGTACGTGCACGCGTATGTTTTTAAGATCTACCTCTAAGGGTAGGTTGTTAAAAATTATTTTTGAGTTTTAATGCACTAGAATAACAGAAAAGGATTTCACAGCCGGCTTTCTACACTTTACCTAAAGGTTAAAGTTTTTTAAATGTGTTAAAGTGTCTCCCAGAGGAAGTAATGAAAGCTGCTGCTGCAACAGTGTTACTTTCCAAACTTAGGCCAGATAAATAATAGGTACTTGGCTGAATTAGTATTTGTAGGAAAGTCTGGGGGAGAGCAAAAGATGCTACTGGAGCCTCTTCCGGTGGCTACTCTGAGTATATATTTTCAGGCCATGATAAATATTTTTTTTTTTTTTTTGCTGAACATCTTCCGCATGTCACCATTTCCAACAGTTGATAGTTGTTTGGTTTTTCCATTGTTCCCTCAAGAAGCCCAAAAGATTTTGGATGAATCAAGCCCTGCTTATGTAACTTAGGGCATCTGCTCTCCAGGATCCACCATATCACAAGACTACGGATTGAGTAAAACTCCTTCCTGAGAGGGCTGGCATGGCGGCTCAGTGATAGCGCTGTATACTGCTATGCAATTCCTAGCTCAGATCTTATGCTCCCTGGGTTGGCAGGGGCTGAGGATGCTGCAGAGGCAGCGTTCCCAGCCTCTTGGGGGGGGGGGGGGGTGGATATCAGTCATAGTCATCACACAACAGCAACACCTAGTGGCTGTATGGTGCATGGCCCTCAGTCAAGGACGGTCACTGCCATGACTGGATAGAAAGTTGTGAGGGGATATACGATGCAGGGGAAAAAGAAATTCCTCGGGTGCTTGTGAGTGAAGGTTCACAGTGCCAGATTCCAGCCCCTATTCCGAATGAGCTGAGAGCATAAAAGGAGGAAGAGGAGATGGCAATAGCCAAGCTCAATAAATAAAACCCTCTTTCCTGGGGCCGGGCAGCTGGTTGAGTGGCATTACTGGTGGGTCAAACCCTGAGGTCACATGACCGCATTTTGGAGTGAGCAGCAGTCGGTGGCTCCTGTCACTGCAATGGAAGGCAAATGAAAAATCCCCAGATAGCTCATGGCGCAGTAGCCCAACAGAGATATATTTTAATACGAAAGCCCACAGGAGCAGGAGGAAACTTTGTCAAAATAAACAAGTACATAAATAAAACATGAACAATTTTGAAAACCTTTTTTCCCAGCTCACTCTTACACTTTCTCCATAAGGACTTATTTATTTATGTAAAAAATCTTATATTTTGCCTATTTTGGGCCTACCAAAATAAGCAGATTACCTACAAACACTGCTGAAATTAACCCAACCCATTAAGAGGCACTTTAGAAAATGATATGAAATCTGCTTACAGTGGAGGCCAATATTTTTACTATGAAAAAGGAGCTGCCTGCTGAGCATAGCAAGGCAATGCAAGGGTGGAATATTTATTTATTTATTTATTTGCTTTTATATATCGACATTCGTGAGTACATCATGCCAGTTTACAATATAACTGAAGGAGGAAATTACAAAAAACCAGGGTGGGGGGAGAGGGAGCAGATAGGAAGAGAGCAGGGGCGAGAGAAGAGAGGGAAAAACAGGAGGAGGAGAAATGGAACAGTACCTGATGGAAAACAACAGAAGAACATAATAAGTAGCATTGAAATTATACACTCAGTAAGGGTCTGCGTATAACCTTATACACTGTGGATAACCTTATATAAATTATACACTCCAAAAAGTATTATATACAATAATAACAAAAAGTATTATATACAATAATATACATTATCTTTAATTAGTACATACAGGAGACACTATATATGACATTACAAATTATGCGTTCAGAAAAGCAACTATATATAGACTAGCAGGATTGTTATAGGGAGAAGTAAGGTTTAAAGGATAGCGGAGGGGGTAAATAAAAGGGGTATAAAAGGGTTGCTATAGGGAAAAGGTAGGGTTTAAGGACAGGGAAGGGGGTATAAGGGGTATAAAAGGGGGTATATATAAGGAGGTGCAGAGAAATGGGAGACAAAACAGAGTATAATTAAAGGAAAAAAGGAGAAGGCTATGAGTACGTTAATGACAAGGGCTCATTCTCTGAAGGAGTAGAGGGAGAAGGGGGACTACGTAGGATCCGGATCAGGGTATATATATATCCTGGCTTATAGCTCAGAATCTTCATTTTCAGTTTTTATTTTATTTTCCCTGGGAATTTCAATGTTTAAACCAAAAAAAAAAAAAATCAATAAAAAAGTCACTTTTCCTCTGATTTTTTTTGTTATAAACACTGAGGGGTAGATTTTAAAAAAGAGAGCGATCGCGTACTTTTGTTCGCGCAGCAGGCGCAAACAAAACTACGCTGGATTTTATAACATACGTGCATAGCCGCGCGTATCTAATAAAATCCTGGATCGGCGCGCAAGGCTGCCGATTTTGGGCAGCCTGTGCGCGCCGAGCCGCGCAGCCTGCCTCCGTTCCCTCCGAGGCCGCTCCGAAATCGGAGCGGCCTCGGAGGGAACTTTCTTTCGCCCTCCCCTCACCTTCCCCTCCCTAACCCACCGGCCCTATCTAAACCCCCCTTACCTTTGTCCCTCGATTTACGCCTGCTAGAAGCAGACGTAAATCTACGCGCACCAGCGGACTGCTGGCACGCCGTCATCCGACCCGGGGGCTGGTCTGGAGGCCTCGACCACGCCCCCGGGCTGGCGCCACGCCCCCGGTCCCGCCCCTGAAATGCCCCGTCATTCGGCCCCGCCCCCGACACGCCCCCTTAAAAAAAACCCAGGACTTACACGCATCCCGGGGCTCTGCGCGCGCCGGCGGCCTATGCAAAATAGGCACGCCGGCGCTCGAGGGCCCTGCTCACGTAAATCCGGGCGGATTTACGCGAGCAGGGCATTTAAAATCCGCCCGTGAAATTCCCCAGAAAAATAACATAAAAACTGAAAATAAAGATCCCAATTTATAACAGATGCTATAGGAAAAAAAAGTACCTAAATTTATACAAATGGATTATTAGTTCTGCAATCCATTTATCTGAGCAGCTTTTAGGGTTGTAGAAAATGTAAAGGTGCAAATAATATTATGCATTTGAGTTACTAACGCTAACTCTCTCTGTTCTTTTTAAGAGCACCTCTGCAACATCTGGTCTTGATGGCTGCACTGCACAGAATGCATTATGCTATGTGTAAGCAGCATTCTGGAACTCTATGCGCCCGTATTCAACACTTGTGGCTGTCCTAAAACCACAGGCTAAATATAGAAATGCCAGCATGGGTGGAACAGAGAAAAATCCAGCTGCAAACTGCGAGGCTGTCTGGTGTAATGAGGAGCAACTGAAAAGCATGACAAGGATCATAAGTAAAGTTATATAACTACTCTGCATAGCTGCATTTTATGGCCTGGAGGCTAACGCCGTTATAATATTTTAGGTATACCATGACAAACGGAAAATGAGCCCATAAATTAGAAACTAATTTAAAAAGTATCAGTGTTGGATTTTCTAGCAACCTTTTAAAGAATCTGCACATTTTAATTTACTCCACGCTAAGTATTACTGGCTGCTGTTGGAAGAGCAGGAAGTATTCCAGCTCTCACTTTGGCAACAGATAAAACCCCCAAAGTAGAAATACAAACATGGGAGTTGCTCCATCCATATATTTCATTTTATCACTTCACACCAGCACGCACACACACACACACACACACACACACACAAACAAGTCATTGTTATGTTATGGAGACTATGCAATATGCATGTCTGCGGGTAAGAGGGGACGCTGCATGAGTACGAATTATTGCAACATTCAGAGATTGTTCCCAAGCACTGCATGAAATGTGTGATTCTGCCTGAAATCCAAACCTTTTTAGCTCTGCAGCTCCACTTATATGCTCACTGTGATCACTACTACTAGGTATGTACTTTGGCCATTAACTCCTAGAGTAATACAGGAAACATGCATAAACACTTGAATCGATTAGTTCTATAAGGTTTCTGTCACCCTGGGTCTAAGTACTGCACATTTAAAGCAGAGAGAATCACTTTTTGTCCAAAATACATAGAACACATTATAAATTCATAAAAAACAGAGCTGCAGTATTAATTTGCTGATGAGACAGAGAGCCAGTTTAGCACTGAACATTTGCATTTAGAATTTACATAGGCACTGGCAGCAAGCCGGCGATTCCGAAGAGGTGAGCACGCTTATATTTTTGTTAAATCCTACCTGTCTGGAACACAATGAATTCTCCTGTCTACAAACCCTCCAACTCGGAGGGATCAGCCTGGCTCTGCTGTCCCACATGATATAAAGCAATCCCGGGATCACACGGTCCAGATGTGCAAGTCGGCTTTACTATTGGACGTACCTTTTACAGAAGTATTGGGCGGCGGGCCTTCCATCCTCAGGTTCCACGGGGGATCTCCCTGATTGGCAAAGTCCCTCATTTTCAGATAGCTTATTGTGAGTCGGATGATGGACGCCTTGTCCAGCTGGCTGGTAATGGCTGCAGGGAGTGGCAATAACTTGGCCAGCTCATAGAACTCAAAATTCTCTTTCCCCCGGCGAGAGCGAGCTGCATCTCGGGATTTCTCTTTTCTCAAGGCTTGTAAACTGAAACAGAAGAGGATATGCATCAGTATTAGGCATCTCTGCGTCTCACTTTTCTTTCCATCCTTGGTGCTAAATTTAACAAAATACTGGAGCCCATTAACATGTCGTTAAATTGCTGGCACGTGCAGAGAAGCCAACTTCATGGTATATACGGAAGAAGCTGAATTTAGCTTCTTGAATGATTTTCCTTCCCCAGAAGGAACTTTTCCATACAAAAAATGATTCACACTTCATGCCTCACAAATGCAACTTAAGAGTACAAACTGCCAAAAGGCAACAAGCACCTGGAATAGCATGGCCATGTGATCCAGGTCAGCTCTGACTGATCTCATTGAATCAGGCTCTCTTAACAGGACTGCAAGTGCAACGGGACAATACCAGGACTGGATCAGCCTTTCAGGAATGAGCAGGATCAAGTGACCACCCTAGGCTGGGAGTGCGTAGCCAAGCAGAATATCTGCTGTGGCTAAGCCCACTACACACAGAAGGACCTCACAAAGGGCATTTGGATTTAATTACTTGCCCCAGAACTGTGCTCAAGGAAAGTTACAATTCCTTGCCCCAGAGAGGGCTTTCAGCACCTAGAATCCTTGCTGGTTCATCTCGCAGAAACCATCTCTCACCTACACTTTGTTCCCTTCATTGGCTCCCAAGAAAATTTAGAATTATGCATAAAGTTTTAACAATTATTCACACTCTTATCCATAATATGTCTTCAACTTGGCTTTGCTCGACTTTACGCATTTATAAACCAGCTAGAGAACTGCGATCTTTATCAAAAAAAATCTCTTAGATGTGCCTACTGTCAAATTAGTAAGACTTGAATTTACCCATAAAAGAGCTTTTTCTGTGGCAGGCCCCTGCCTTTGGAATTCCTTACGACTCGTACCATCGCTGCAACAATTTAAGAAATCCTTAAAAACCTACTTGTTCCAAAAAGCTTTTAGTATTACTTCCTCAAAATGACTACACATAATCACACTCTTTCATATCACCACAATTTTCCACCAGTTCTTATCAACAATCCAGTCCTGACTTTTGCCCCCTCTTTCATTCTTATCCCTTCGTCCCTCTCCCAGCCCTTATCTTTTCTTTTTCCTTCTTTCTTTTTTTTTTCAAAGAATTTCTCAATTACAACCTTAACAGTTACGGCACCCCACAATATCTTAGAGGCACTCTTTCTCTTTGTTTTTTACAAAATTTATGTTTTATACATTTTTGTCTGAGCATTGTTTTATTGATAAGTATTTTATTTTCGATTATGTATGTTTTAAATCTGTAAACCATTTTGACTAAATTTCTATCTATAAAGGCGGTATACAAACATTTTTAAATAAATGAATTAGTCAGCACATGGGGGGCAATGTGACCCGCCCAAGGTCATGAAGAGCAGTGGGCAAAGCGGGATTTGAACCCTGGCTTCCCTGGTGCTCGGCTCAAAACGCCAACCACTAGGTCACTCCTCCATTTGCTTTCAAAACCTCCTCAGAGGCTGAAGAATATATCCATCCTGAACTTGAAACAAGTTCTCATGCTTGAATAATTTACTTTATTCATTAAACAGCTTGCAGGATTGATACATGAATTAAGGAATTGAGAGGACAATCATCAATATCTTCTACCAATAAATCAAAATGCTGTAAGCAATTATAGACATTGATCCCAACAGTATATCCTTCTTCATATGACTGATTAATCGTCCATGAATTTCTCTACAGGTGAATACAAACTTCTTTCATTATTGAGCTATATTTCAGGGGCTCTCCCTAGACTTCAGGAGTGTCAATGCACCTTCCTTGCTTTCACAGGTTTTCCTGTTGAATATCCTTGTCTGGGCTGGAGCGGAGCAGCAGGCTTGGCTGCATTCCCAGTGCTCACATGTGTTCATCTGTTTGCTTTTATGCAACACCTTAGCCCTGACTTGTCTTCTTTCTTATATATATACGTGCACATATACACATATAGCCTCACTCTATTACTGAATAATGCAGGGAACCATGGGGACAGAGAGCCCATTACATTTGGCAGTGTCCATGAAAGCTATAATAAATTATTACCCAGCAGTTGACTTTGCAATCTCTGAAAATATTGTTGAGCCAATAAAATACTAATTCTAAGAAGCTGAGGTGACATGACAGTTAACTTGTTAGGGAAAGACTAACAGCCATGCATCACTACATTTTATTTGCAAAGCTTTCTCATGTTACCATGCACTCAATAACCTGCAGTATGGCTCCAATTCCTTTCTGCTGCTGTTTTTTTTGGTTTTTTTTTATTCACCAGCAACGGAGTGCTCAATCTTACTCAAGCTTGTATTACATATATATACATGCTTCAATAGACTATTCATTTACATCTACCGCCCCACCCATTTTCTCATTCGTGTGCGTCAATGCTCACTTCCAAGTCTTCTTGGAGCAGATCTGCACAGTGATCCACCAGCTCGTGCACAACAGTGTGCAAACATGAGCAAACAAAAGTTCTGTTTAAGTGAATTCCACACCAAAGTTTTAGAACTGCAAAAATCTAAGCACGTACATTATTGGGTAGAATATTCTTTTTTTGATCTAAGCAAGAAGCATAGGGGGAGGGGAGAGGGAAGGGAGGAGGATGACAGGGCTCCAGAGAGGGAAAGAGAGAAAGTGAAAGCTAGTAGAGATAAGTCAAAGATTTTTTTTTCCCTTTCAACTTTGCTTTCCTTTGTAAAGCAGCTCTAAGAAAAACAGACAGGCAGGTGTGCTATAGATTTTCCTGCTGCTCTACTTAGGTGCACCTCGCACAACACCCATCTACTATTTATCAATTAATCTAGTGTGCAGACTCAAAAGAAAGAAGGTCAAGCAGTATTAAAAATTCAACCATCAAACATTCATCAAAGAATCCAGTGTTTAAAACTCATGAACCTTTGAGCATTAGATAGCAGATGGATCTCTGATTGCAGCTGTCAGTTTACTCCTATGGTCTCTTTAATACATAAAGCTGCTTTAATATGGGGTCCTACTTACAGAAGCACAACAAAGAATCTACTGGAACACAATTCCTTCCAGCCACTTTTTTAATCAAATCATAGAAAACAATCTAACCAAACAGCCCGCAAGCACACAAGACAGGGATGAAAGACAGTGGTCCCCAAGCATTTTTTGTGCCATGGCACACTTGGCATTTCGCTCACTTTATCATGGCACACGTGCACCTTCCCTATCCCCCACCCCCTGGCATCATCATTCTCTTTTCTTCCTTCCCCTATCCAAACCCTGGCATCATTAGCTTCGCTTCACACTCTCCCCCGCCATCCCCACCTCCTGCATCATCACTTTTTCTCTTCCTATCTCCTACCCCCTCACATCATTATCTCTTCCCTTCTCTTCCCTCTCCCTTCACTACAATATCATCTTTTTTCCACCACCCTTGGCACATTCACCTTCTCTTCCCTCACACCCCCCCCCCCCCCACCACCCCTGGTATCACCTTCTCCTCCTGTCCCTCTCCCCTATCCCCCAGCATCACCTCTTCCCTTTTCTCTCCCATCACCCCCAGGTATTATCAGCTTCCCCGTCCCTTGTCTCTCCCTCCACCCTGTTGGCATCACCATCACCTTCTCCTTCCTACCCTCTCCTTCCACCTCTCCCCCAATATAATCTTCATCAACCTCTTTCCTAGCCTCTCACTCCACCCCTATTCTTTCCCCTGCTTGGCATCAGTACTTTCTCTTTCATTCCCTTCCCTTTACCCCAACCCCCCCAGCTTCCTAGCAAATTCAGCTGCTTCTTCCTGGTGCTGCTTCTTTCTTCTATGCCCATTTCCCTCTGTAATCAGAACTACATGGGGCCAGCAAGACTTTAAGACTACAGGGCCCCCCACCCCCCCATGCTGTTTCAATATTGGAGGAGAACCAGCAGAGAGGAAAACAGAAGCAGCAGTAGATAATCAGTGCTCTCTGACTCCCCCTGCTGGCCGGAGGATATCCTGCAGGCCAACTGCTGGGGAAAGAGAAACTGGAGACTGTTGCAACATGCCAGTTGGGAAATGCTGGTCTAAGACAGAACCCATGTGATACTGCATGACTGTTGACTCTTGCTTGCTACAATAACCTACAAATAGTCCAACAATAGTCTGCTTCCTCTGAAGCGTCTTTCTTCATTGCAGAAATGAATTGTCTCGCAGCAATTTATGGTCTTTCTCCAACTAAGATGGTAGAAGCTAACAGACTCTTTATTGTGTGTTTTGAGCAGCGGAGGATATAGAAGAAAACATCTCTGAAAAGGGGCCCAACAATTCTGCATAACTGAAACAAATACTTTGATGAATGGAATTCCCCATTACGATTTTTGCAAGCAAATGAGGGGTGGTGAGGTGTGGGGAGGGAGGGGGGGGGGCAGGATGTCAGCACCAGTTTGGCCATTCCATAGCTCGGATTTATCTAAACTGCCAACTTAGCTGAGTTCAATGCCCAAGAACGGTTCAGATTTTATGCTAGGCATAGAACCTCTAGTTTCCTCCTTACCAACCCCTGTACCTGAACACAGCTGTTAATTTTCACAACCTTCTTATAGTACTAAATCCTTTCAGTAAACATTATTTATGAATAGGAGCGTCACTGGGCGTGGACACATGTGGCCTTGCCCTGCATCTAATTTGCCAGGGTCTCAAATTGGTAAGCCTCAGAGTCAGATACCGAACTACAAAAATGAGGTCAGAATCCAAGAGCCAGTGACAATAGGATGTGGCTGACAGTGTGTGACGCAGGGCCATTAAAGTAACACATGCACACATTTGTTATCCTCATGGCAAACCTGTCACCGCCACTGTTTACAACACCACCTTCTGAAAACCTGTGCTGGTGTTGTGAATCGGGGTGGATAAAGGTGAACCAGTTGATGTGGTTTACTGGATTTTCAGAAGGCATTTGACAATGATCCTCATGAAAGGCTTCTAAGAAAACTAAAAAATTAAATCGGATACGAGGAGATGTCCTTTTGTGGATTGGAAATTAGTTAAAAGATAGGAAACAGAATAGGATTAAATGGTCTGTTTTCACAGTGGATAAAGGTAAACAGTGGAGTGGCTCAGGGATCTGTACTTGGATCGATGCTTTTTAATATATTTAAAATAATAAATCCAGACGGTGCCAGACAATCGTATGATTAATACTAAATTATAAAAAAGTCTAGCTAGAAAATGCAAATATGTATTTTGAACTGGGGAAACCTCATAAAGTGCCAATATAAAGATGCCTCCTATGGCTACTTAATCCAACTCCAATGTAAAGGTTGTTGGAAAAAGGTTATAATCATTGGAAAACCCCAGCAGTCCAGTGTAACTTAAGTGGTATACAGCAAAATGATGCTATACCACTTCAAAACTCACAGTTCTGTCGCAAAGATGCTGAATTGAAAGCTTCATGCAACACTAGAGTGTTGTGCTTACACGTAAGCACAACACTCTAGTGGTGAATTCTCACAGCCTAGACATATGGATATCATCCATGCTTAAAAGTAATTCCCTGATGAAGAGAACCCACTCGAAACATTGCAGTGTCAGGATTAAAAGACTTATTGCATGAAGCTTTCAATTCAGCATCTTTGCGACAGAACTGTGAGTTTTGAAGTGGTATAGCATCATTTTGCTGTATACCACTTAAGTTACACTGGACTGCTGGGGTTTTCCAATGATTATAACCTTTTTCCAACAACCTTTACATTGGAGTTGGATTAAGTAGCCATAGGAGGCATCTTTATATTGGCACTTTATGAGGTTTCCCCAGTTCAAAATACATACTTGCATTTTCTAGCTAGACTTTTTTATAATTTAGTTTTAATATATTTATAAATGATCTGGAAAGAGATATGATGAGTGAGGTGATCAACTTTGCAGATGACACAAAATTATTCAAAGTTGTTAACTTACAAGTGGATTGTGATAAATTGCAGGAGAATCTTGAGGGAACTGGAAGATTCGGCATCCATATGACAAATGAAATATAATGTGGACAAGTGCAAGGCGATGCATATAGGGAAAAATAACCCATGCTGTAGTTATATGATGCTTGGTTCCATTTTAGGAGTTACCACCCAGGAAAAAGATCTGAGCGTCATAGTTGATATTACATAGAAATTGTTGGCTCAAAGTGCTGTGGCAATCAAAAAAGTAAACAATGTTAGGAATTATTAGGAAGAGAATGACAAATAAATCAGATGATGTCATAATGCCCCTGTATTGCTCAATGGTTAGACTGCACCTTGAATACTGTGTGCAATTCTGGTCACCACATTTCAAAAAAGATATAGTTGCATTGGAGAAAGTACAGAGAAGGGCAACAAAAATGATAAAGCGGATGGAACGGCTCCCCTATGAAGAAAAGCTAAAGAAGTTAGGGCTGTTCAGTTTGGAGAAGACGGCTGAGGGGGGATATGATAGAGGTCTACAAAACCATGAAAGGACTTGAACAGGTAAATGTGAAACGGTTATATACTCTTTTGGATAATACAAGGACTAGGGAGCACTCCATAAAGTTAGCAAGCAGCACATTTAAAACAAATCAGAGAAAACTCTTTCACTTAATGCACAATTAAGCTCTGAAATTTGTTGCCAGAAGATGTGGTTAAGGCAGCTAGTATAGCTGGGTTTAAAAAAGATTTGGATAAGTTTTGGTGGAGAAATCCATAAACTGCTATTAATCAATGCTTGCTGCCGGCATTAGTAGCATGGGATCTATTTAATGTCTGGGTACTTGCCAGGTAATTGAGACTGCAATGGCCACTGTTAGAGACAGGATACTGGGCTTGATGGACCCTTGGTCTGATCTGGTATGGCTTATCTTATGTTCTTATAAGGTGGTGGCAGCAGGTATGCAACTGGGTCAGTGAGTGTGTGTGTGCGCATACTGCTCTAATAGCCCTGAATATGGTTGTCAACTTTTCCCACAGACCAGGACTGAACACTTGAGAATGGGGGGGTCATTTGCATAAATTAGAATAAATCCTAGATCCCATCTCTGAACTATCTCAATAGCTCATGTACCATATTTCTGGATAATTCTTATAGAGCCAATAGAATCTATCATAGCCTGCCAAGAATACAGTTAACCCCAGGAGCCATGCAGTTATTAGAACACTATGTTATATATTCCTATCACTAAACTGAGAAAAAGATACTCAGGAATTTTTCAGTACAGTAAAAATGATAAAAATTGTGTATTAGTATGAATACAAATTATACATTAATAATAACTTTTATACAGGCTATGCTCTAGAATAAATTCACATTAGAATATTTCTTTACATGCTTTCAGTTCAGAAACTGTAGAAACAAGTTTCTTCACATAAATGTTCTGTGCAGTTTTATTGCATCACTGAAGAATGAATACATGTTTTGATCAACTTTAGTTTTGCTCAGAACAGGGCCAAAACAGTACTAACTGCCAAGATTCAAACAGCAACAACCCTATCCAAAAATATCTATTGCTGCAGGTATTACACTGGGCCCTAGAACAATAATACACCTCTTAAGGAAAACTAATCCTGAATAAGCCCAACTGCTATAGACCCCTAAACAGAAACTCACAAATGCCAAACCCAAACCCCCATCAAATAGAGAATAATGGACCACAATCTAAAAATTAAATGTTCAAAAACTGAACTGAAAACCCCAAGAAATCACACTCTGTAGTGCAAAACTAGAAAAATAAAAACACCATCACTTTCCAAAACTGCTACCCCCTGCCCCTACCCCCATCTTCTCCAGATGCTGATTCAAGGCCTTGACTAGGGCCAAACGTGCCTCCTCCTCTCACCCCAGAAGATCCCCTACTCTCTTCCCAGCACTTCCCTCAATACCCTCCATATCCCCTGCCATGCATTTCCCTAATCCCCTACACATCTGCACCCACTCTATGCTCACTACCTTCTACCAGCCATCCTCCACCCACTCTCCCCCACTCTCTTCCCCCAATGCATGAGTCCCCTCTCCTCTCCGCCATCCCCTTCTCTCTGCCCACCATTCCCCTGCCCTCCTCTACTCTACCCCTATCATCACTCCATTAACTCCCCTCTCATAGGCTTCTAACCCTAGTCTCTATCTATCATCCCCCTGACCATTTTCTTAGCATTCCCAACTCTCCCTTCCTACTTCCCTGCCTATCAACATGAGTATTTCCATTTTCGCCTCCTCCAGGATGGCTCCCAGAGGCAGTCCCACCCTGTTCCTTACTTGTGTAGGATATCTCCTTTGGGCCTGCCAGCCAAGTGTGAATGCGATGACAGTTGAAGGAGGAAGCACTTTTCCCTTTGGGCAGGCCTCTTGGCCGTGGGCATGTCGTGCATGACATTCAGGTCTACCAAATGGATAGGCTCTTAAAACAGGTAAAACAAACTATATAGAAACTCCACACTACAGCAAGCAAAACTATGCTTCCCAGAAACCGAGCCACTGCCATCACCATATCTTACATCCCTGCCCGAGACATGGCACCCAATCCTCACCTCCCCATCATTCCCCCTGCAGCTCCAAGTTCCACAGCCTGATCTGGATTTTTTTCTGCAGCAGCTTTATCTACAGATCTACCTTCGTCGCTCCTGGCTCCCTCACATGCACTACATAGAGCAGAAGCCTTTCATAAGTACTCTTCACCACAGTCTCCAGCCAACCCCTGGGTGACCTGCATAGTGCCTGTCTGCAGTTCCCTTCCAGCTGGAAGTGATAGTGACAGCCACTGAGTGCAGCACCCCCTTAAGCCTCACATGTTCAGGCGATCTAGACGGAGGAGGCGGTGCACTCAGCGGCTGTCACTAGCAGTGCTAACTGAAAGGGAATTGCAGACAGGCACTACGCAAGTCACTCACAGGTTAGCTGGAATCCTGCTGAGGGGTCCTTATAAAAAGCTTCTGCTGTGTGTGTGTGAGATATCATCAGAGAGAGTCACTAGGAAAAAGGTGGTGATAGCCTTTCAACTGAGCCCCTTCATTTCCACTGCTTGACCGGTCATTACCGTGTCCTGTTACTATTGTAACCAGACACTGTACAAAAAGGGGGGAAACTGGATTGTCCAATCCAAAACCAGACAGAAGGCAGCCCTGGCCCTGAGGCACACACTGTCAAATGTGCCCCACTGAGGGGGGCTACTGGGGAGAATGAGTGAAGCTAGAAGTACTAGAGGAGGGGAGCACTGGAGTAGGATTACTGAGGCTGGGGGGGGACACGACACTAGGGGAGGATAAGTGAGGTTAGGAGAAGCATTGGGAAAGGGAAGAATTGGGGGAGGAAAAGTGAGGCTGGGGGGAGCACAAAGAGGTTGAGTGAGGGTGGGGAGCATTAAGAGAGAGAGAAGGGGAATCAGAAAGAGGAAGGCGGGGAGACATGGAAACGGGAAGATGGAGGACTATGGCTCACTGAAGGGGTGGGCAGAAGACAAAGGTATTGATGCAGTTGTGATAGAGGGTTGGGAAAGGTAGGCAAGGGGTTGAGAAAGAGGAGGGAGAGAGGAGATAAGAGGTAGGATGCAGGAAGATGGAGGTGGAAGAGCCTAGACAAAGATGTTGGATAGGTGGGATGAGAAATGATGAGGCATTAAGCAACAGAAAAACAGAGATGGAGAAGTGCAGAACAAGAGGTGAGGTGAGATGGGAGACAGAATGCTGACAAGTTGGAAGGGAAAGGAGGAGACACATAAGGAAAGGTAAAATGGAAAGAAAAATAGGAAAAAAAAATTCAGAAGGCAAGTAAGAGAAAAGACTGCTAAACCTTAAGATTGAAAAAAAATCCTCAGTCATCAAAGGTGGAAAAAAGTTCTTACTGTTGGCAATTATTGGAATATGTAACACGTTGTATTAATTACATTTGCTGTATACTTTTTAATTGTTTAAAACTGCGTGAGTAATAACTGACAAGTGCCCTGCTCTACAATTTAAATGAGACATTTTTTGACACCAGATTTTAGCTGGTGACTAGAAACTCTGGCTAGCTACCAACCTTTTTGACATTTTTGGAACCCTGCACTGGCAGCACTGGCCTAAAGAAATATTACGGAGTATGACACTGCTAAACTTAATAATTGTGTGCAGGATATTCCTAAACCACATATGTGCTGCCATCAATCTCTGCTTCCCTGGGATTAGCTGCAGGAGCCGCCTCCAGCATTCCCGTGCGGGTGCTGCTGCCTGAGCAGTGGGAAGATTGATAAGCTCATGCACGGACCGATGCAAGCATGCCAGCTTCCTTTTGGCCCAAGGAGCTGCAGCTGTTCAAATGAACCCCTGCCTCCGTAAAGGGTGCTATTTGGCCTGGGTCCGAGTCCCAAATCTGTTAAGTACCCTCTGATTATGAACAGTACTCTCTGGTCCAAGATTTAATGTATAGAAAATGACACTCATCAAGAAATGTACAACAAAAGTTCAAATTCAGGGCTTCCCAAACCTGTCTTGAGATCCCCCACCACCAGTTGGGTTTTCGGGATATCCGGAATGAATATGCATGAGATAGATTTGCATACCAGGGTCTCTGATGCATCCAAATTTATCTCATGCATATTCATTGTGGGTATCCTGAAAATCCGACTGGCTGTCGGGCCATCAGGATGAATTTGGGAAGCCCTCCTCTAATTACAGCTAAGCAAGCCACAAAAAAGAAAGTTCTCTTTCTTTCTTCCCAACAAAAAGAAAGAGAGAATAAATAAAGTCGCAGACCCCTTTCCTTAACAGGCGAGGAGAGCAGTATTGTAAATGTTGGAAGTTACTGCTGGAACCTTCCAAGTTCAAGGTAAGAACTCGGCTGCTTAACTAATGCACTACTCATAGCTGTCATCATTAATTTATCTTAGCCTCTGTAAACATCAAGAGTATAATAGGCCAATTTCACAACTAAATATAGATGCACATTTTGCCCTTCTATAAATGGCAGATTGCTGCTGTAGATCATTGCTGCAGCAACCCGTCAGTAAAGATGCACTGTTTGATGGTCTAGTGCTCACACAATATATAAAACCAGTTGTAATGGTTGTTTGGAGGCAAAGTGTAACATAGCAGCAAAATTTCATTTGTTCCACAAACTCAGGATATATTGAGCTTGGCTGACAAAGACTGTTTGATGTGCTCAACCAGTTTGACCTTCATTCTAGCTTTATATTTCTCATTTAACACATGAAATGACCATTATTTTTTTCTCTATGAAAGAAAATATCATAAGTTCAGGATAGCAAATAAAATAAAAAAAGAAATCTCTTCAACTTCACTTACAGCCATGGCTGTTTAAGGATAGGTTATTATTTTGCTGATTAGAATCACAGGGAGAAATTTTATCTTGTGACAAATAAGGACATGCACATTTTACTGAACTATTTAAAAGAAGATAAAGACTTAGATTTGACTTGACAGGCCTAAGATCTGCCAGTTAATCCATAGGCAGTAAAGGTGTCTTGAAAATGTCAGTTTTAACTTTTAATTTCAGATAATACTCAGGATGTTACATTTAAAATATATATATTTAATAGCATCTTTAGAGCATCAGCTTCTGGAAGCGGGAACATACGGTTCTGTTCCGTAAAGTTGCAAGCCTTGATATTCTGCACAGAAAATGGGGTAAACAAAGTGTTTCTGCCATTCGCTTTAGGGCCCAATACAAGTCTAAATGTTCAGCTGTGTATTAGCTGCATGGACTGCATGCAATGTATTTTATGAATCACTTGTATTTTCTAGCAAATGTCATCTTTTGCTCATTCCATTTTGTACCTGAGGGAGTGTTAAATGCCGAAAGCAAGTCAAGAAATACATTAAAAGTTAGTCCAATTAAAAGACATCATCAATTTCTTTTTGGGTGGTTAACCTTTATTTCTGTGCATCTAGGAGGTCTAACATGGCAACCACATTGCTCTAGAAACCCCAAGTTGGCTAATCAGATTAAACTCATTTGGTGTTTCCAGCCAAGCAATGTAGCCTCTGCGGTCAACTATTGTATCTTGGAATGAACCGGACACTTACTCACCAAGGCACATAGAAAAGAACTACAGGGCTCTCCAAGAGTTTTTAGTTGACAGCCCTCGACTTTCTCCCAAAAGCAAAAGTCACACATAGTATCCCCGGTATTCTGAAGTTCAAATATATTCAGAAACTCAGAATTTCTGTATCTATTTTCAATTCCATTGAAAAAAAATCATACTAGCTTTTGAGATGTCTATAAATATTTGAGAGGAACTCAACCGGCTACATTGAAAGTCCCATGACCTCTAAGGCTGTACAGACCCTACATTCTCAAGCAGACACTGAAGTATGGAAAGCATGTGATGTGCATTCTCAAGAACTCTGGACATAGCTAAATATTTGAAAAATGCATCACAAATAAGAACTCACTGCTTTTGTTGTTGAATATCTTAAGACATGCCTTATTGCCCTATACATGAAACTGAATTAATTTTGAGATAGTATAAGCCATAGCTATGCCAAAAAATAAATTGTCATTTTAATAAAATAACAGTCTGAAAAAGGAAAAAAAAGGCATGTGCAGCAGTTACTGTAGAAATGGCCACAGTATAGTGCCCTCAGCTTCCTCTGATGTGGACAGTGCCGAGCCAGGAATCATCAGCTCCCTAGACCTTGGGACCTGAGAGAGGCAACTAAGCTGAGGGGGTCGGAAGAAGCATCCCTGATCCTAGGAGCAGAAAGAGTGACATTGGAGGTCCCCATCTTAAGACCCAGAAGCAGAATGGGTGTGCATTTGTGAGGGGGGGGCCTTAATATCCTTTCCATGCAGCCTGGAAGGGTGAGAAAAGGCAAATAAAATTACCTCCATGATTTTTCATAGTACAAGTGGAGACCTGTGAAAAATCATGGTGAAGATTTTATATTTTATTTTGCCTATGCTCATTTTCAGCATAGTAACATAATAATGACAGCAGAAAAAGACCAAATGGTTCATCCAGTCTGCTCAGCAAGTTTCTTATCGTAGTAACGGCTGCTCTGTTCAAGTTACCCGTATGTTAGTGTTAATGGATAGTAACTACTACTCTATGCTGATCATCCTCAAGCCTCTCGTCTCCTTCCTGGATGTATATATCTATACATAAGAACATAACATAACATAAGAACATTAAGATATGCCATACTGGGTCAGATCAAGGGACCATCAAGCCCAGTATCCTGTGTCCAACCAAGTCACAAGTACCTGGCAAGTACCCAAACATTAAATGAAAAGATCCCAAGCTACTAATTCTTATTGATTAATAGCAGTTTATGGACTTCTGTTCTACAAGTTATCCAAACCTTTTTTAAACCCAGATACACTAATTGCCATAACCACATCCTCTGGCAATGAATTCCAGAGGTTAATTATGCATTGAGTGAAAAAGAACTTTCCCTGATTTGTTTTAAATGAGCTACTTGCTAACTTCATGGACTGTCCCCTAGTCCTTGTATTATCCAAAAGAGTAAATAACTGATTCACATTTACCCATTCAAGTCCTTTCATGATTTTGTAGACCTCTATTATATCCCCCCTCAGCCATCTCTTCTCCAAGCTGAACAGCCCTAACCTGTTTAGCCTTTCCTCTCAGGACAGCAGTTCCATCCCCTTTATCATTTTGGTCATCCTTCTCTGTTCTTTCTCCAGTGTAACTATATCTTTTTTGAGATGCATTGACTGGAACTGCACACAGTATTCAAGGTGCGGTCTCACCATGGAGCAATACAGCGGCATTATGACATCTACCATTTTATTTGCCATTCCCTTCCTAATAATTCCTAACATTGTTTGCTTTTTTGATGGCCTCAGCACACTGACCCGATGATTTCAATGTATTATCCACTGTAAGAACATAAGAACATGCCATACTGGGTCAGCCCAAGGGTCCATCAAGCCCAGCATCCTGTTTCCAACAGTGGCCAATCCAGGCCATAAGAACCTGGCAAGTACCCAAAAACTAAGTCTATTCCATGTTACCATTGCCAGTAATAGCAGTGGCTATTTTCTAAGTCAACTCAATTAATAGCAGGTAATGGACTCCAAGAACTTATCCAATCCTTTTTTTAAACACAGCTATACTAACTGCACTAACCACATCTTCTGGCAACAAATTCCAGAGTTTAATTGTGCGTTGAGTGAAAAAGAACTTTCTCCAATTAGTTTTAAATGTGCCACACGCTAACTTCATGGAATGCCCCCTAGTCTTTCTATTATCCGAAAGAGTAAATAACTGATTCACATCTATCCGAACTAGACCTCTCATGTTTTTAAACACCTCTATCATATCCCCCCTCAGCCGTCTCTTCTCCAAGCTGAAAAGTCCTAACCTCTTTAGTCTTTCCTCATAGGGGAGCTGTTCCATCCCCTTTATCATTTTGGTTGCCCTTCTCTGTACCTTCTCCATTGCAACTATATCTTTTTTGAGATGCGGCGACCAGAATTGTACACAGTATTCAAGGTGCGGTCTCACCATGGAGCGATACAGAGGCATTATGACATTTTCCGTTTTATTCACCATTCCCTTTCTAATAATTCCCAACATTCTGTTTGCTTTTTTGACTGCCGCAGCACACTGAACCGATGATTTCAATGTGTTATCCACTACGACGCCTAGATCTCTTTCTTGGGTTGTAGCACCTAATATGGAACCTAACACTGTGTAATTATAGCATGGGTTATTTTTCTCTTTATGCATCACCTTGCACTTATCCACATTAAATTTCATCTGCCATTTTGATGCCTAGATCTCTTTCCTGGGTGGTAACTCCTAATGTGGAACCTAACATAGTATAACCATAGCAAGGGTTATTTTTCCCTATATTTTTCCCTATATACATCACCTTGCACTTGTCCCACATTAAATTTCATCTGCCATTTGGACAGCCAATCTTCCAGTCTCACAAGGTCCTCCTGCAATTTATCACAATCCGCTTGAGATTTAACTACTCTGCATAATTTTGCATGATCCGCAAATTTAAGCACCTAAGTACTAGTCCTAGTACAGATCCTTGAAACACTCCACTGTTTACCTTTTTCCACTGTGAAAACAGACCATCCAATCCTACTCTCTGTTTCCTGTGTTTTAACCAGTTTTCAATCCACAAAAGGATATCCATCTCCTATCCCATGACTTTTTAGTTTTCTTAGAAAACTCTCATGAGGGACTTTGTCAAACGCCTTCTGAAAATCCAAATAAACCACATCTACCAGTTCACCTTTGTCTACATGTACTCCTTCATAAAAATGTTTGAGATTTGTGAGACAAGACTACCCTTGGGTAAATCCATGCTGGCTGTGTCCCATTAAACCTTGTCTATCTAAATGTTCTGTGATTTTATTCTTTATACCAGTTTCCACAATTTTTCTTGACACTGAAATCAGGCTCACCAGTCTATAGTTTCCTGGATCTCCTCTGGAGCCATTTTTAAAAATTGGGGTAACATTGGCTACCCTCCAGTCTTCAGGTACAATGGATAATTTTAATCATAGGTTACAAATTACTTGTAATAGGTCTGAAATTTCATTTTTTAATTCTTTCAGAATCCTGGGGTATATACCATCTGGTCCAGGTGATTTAGTACTCTTCAGTTTGTCAATCTGGCCTACTACATCTTCCAGGTTCACCATAGTTTTGTTCAGTTTATCTGAATCATTACCCTTGAAAACAGTCTCCGGAACAGGTATCTCCCCAAAATCATCTTCAGCAAACACCAAAGCAAAGAATTTGTTTAGTCTTTCCGCAATGGTCTTATCTTCCCCTAAGTGCCCCTCTAACCCCTCGATCATCTAACGGTCCAGCTGACTCACTTGCAGGCTTTCTGCTACAGATATATTTTAAAAAGTTTTTTTTATGAGTTTTTGCCTCTATAGGCAACATCTTTTCAAATTCTCTCTTAGCCTGTCTTATCAATGTCTTACATTTAACTTGCCAATGCTTATGCTTTATCCTATTTTCCACTGATGGATCCTTCTTCCAATTTTTGAATCTTTTGGCAAAAATAGCCTCTTTTACCTCACTTTTTAACCATGAAGGCAATCGTTTGGCCTTTATTCTACCTTTCTTAATGTGTGGAATACATCTGGACTGCGACTCTAAGATGGTATTTTTAAACAATGTCCATGTGTTGCACTCTTTATCTTTGTAGGTGCACCTTTCATGTTTTGTTTGTTTTGTTTTTTTTTTAACTATTTTCCTCATGTTGTCAAAGTTTCCCTTTTGAAATTTAGTGCTGGAGCCATGTATTTACTTATTATCCTCTTCCTGTCATTAATTCAAATATGATCATGTTATGATCACTATTGCCAAGCTCTCTCACCACCATTACCTCTCTCACCAGATAGAAAAATATAGATATGCACACGTTTTTAAAAATTACGTTAAGAGGAATACTGTTGAGCACCATGATGAAGAGATGAATGCCATTTTACACTATGCTTTGTCAGAGAAGTGAATACTATCCGGCATCTTTTTAATAAGGTGAACGCTACTGAAAAACCCAGTGGACAGTGCTTGACCAACCGGAGGGAAGATATAGACTGTATCCTGAGGTAGGAAGCTGGCAACTTCTGAAATGTTGACTGCTTTGGTTTTGGTCTTCTCCCTTTTGGAAATTCACCGAGACATTCAATTGAGCGCTCACCTCAGATATTTAACATAAGTGATACTGCTCCTTTTCTTAAAATTGATTGATCACGTATGTCATTCCATGAAGTTAGCACTCCATGAAGTTAGCAAGTAGCACATTTAAGACTAATCGGAGAATATTCATTTTCACTCAACGCAAAATTAAGCTCTGGAATTTGTTGCTAGAGGATGTGGTTAGTGCAGTTAGTGTAGCTGGCTTTAAAAAAAGGTTTGGATAAGTTCTTGGAGGAGAAGTCCATTAACTGCTATTAATCGTTTACTTAGGGAATAGCCACTGTTATTAATTGCATCAGTAGCATGGGATCTTCTTAGTGTTTGGGTAATTGCCAGGTTCTTTTGGCCTGGTTTGGCTTCTGTTGGAAACAGGATGCTGGGCTTGATGAACCCTTGGTCTGACCCAGCAGGGCAATTTCTTATGTTCTTATCATGGTCATGTGATTTCTTCTTTTGGCAGTTGTTAGGGCATTTAAAGATGGCATTTTCCTTGTACTCAAGGTGGTCTATTTACAGATCTCCTGACTAACTCAACATCAATGCCAGGACTGTTTTCGATGAAGTGGTTGTTGTATAGAAGCTTCTTGGTGTTGAATATAGAGCCATGTTTGCAAGTTAAGGGCCTCATTTAAAAAGCATTTTTCCCATAGACACAGAATGGGAGAAAATCCTTAGTAAATCAGGCCTTAAGTGATTGGGATTGCTACTGGAAGAAGGTTTTGCGGCGCAGAGCCCCTCTGTTGATGAAAAAAAGAGTCTTATTTGCAAGCTAAGGCCTGGATTCATCATTCTTTCGCAGAATGATGGATCCTGTGAAAACGGGGGCGGGTGGCGAAAGGGGGGGCGGGCCTGCGAAAGCCGGCAACCTTCGCACCACCGTGATGTCTTCGCTGCCAGCTTTCGCACTGAATAGCGCCACCGTGAAAGGTGGTGCTATTCAGCGCGCTACTGGTGACTATAAGGTTACTAACCTTATCACTGCCAGCGAAGACATTGCCGAGTCCACCGCCCCAACTCCTCCCCTCGCCGCCCCGACTCCGCCTCCAGCATGCTATCACACGCAAAAAGGGCCGTTTCACATGTGATAAGCCTTTGAAAATGACCCCCAAAGTTATTTTGATTTACACATGGAAACAATTCATTTTGAACTCTTTCTGTGGTTAGTAACACTTTGACATAAGATAATTTATCTTTTGGCAAATGATGACAAGATAACAAATAATGAGGCTTAAGATTTTGTTGCCTCTTGATGTTTGATGCCAAACACTATTTTTTCATTAATTTGTGTGAGTGGTTTTAAGAAAAGTTCTCTGTGGTTTAGAAGATGCAAATTTTTATTCTCCCTTTGTGCTTGTTGAAGATTTGAAAATGCCATCTACACATGTACTATTCCTCCCTCAACCTAATCGTGCTCCCAGGCACATCTCCTTCAAGATGGCTAAAAGTATGAGCACTGTAGAACACCAAGTGAACTTTCAGCCGCTCTGAGAATGGGCAGACTGCAGATAGCTGATTAACATTGGCAAAAAGCTTCTTACCCATGCAAATCACTTCAAAATTTGCACTTCCCAAGCATAAGGCACAGGGAGTGTTGACTAAAGCATATGGGAATAGGACATTTCATTGTTAGCCCATACCATAGGGAGTCTAGGATGGTAATGCACAAAACTGGAAGGGTTTAATCTGCAGGAAATTCACAGGAAGTATCTGGGTTACATAGCTCTCATGTGGCAATTGCAGAAAGCATTTAGGGTAAACTGATCTGAAGGTGGCAGTCACAAGAAATGCTAGATGTAATGGATTCTCTTTTCTTGCAAAGAGACTAGCACGAAGATTGATTCTTAGAGGGGAATTTCTTTTCATGTAGTGATTAAACTTTCTTGTAAAGCATTTTGGAAATGCTTTATTTGTACTTAGTTGTCTTACTCCAAACATTACTCTTCAATGTAACTATTTATAAATTTCTTCTCTTTTGTGCATGATGTTTCTGCTTACTAGATTATAAAACTGCATGATACCACAAATGAGTCCCCAGAGCAGTAGCTACATTATTTTTAAAATATATATTTTCTATAAATGACCTCTAAAATTCTATCCTTACATTGGCAGACAGACCTGTCCAACTCATTTTTTTTTTTTTTTAGTTTAATGGACATTTGTCTACCTGCCAAGTCAGGCTAAGAACATAACAGTATCTCTTATAATAAATACTCTGCATTTGTTGTTCCGGGAAATGTCCGCATGCAAGTGGTATATGGCTCCATGAGGTTACAATGTATGAATCACTGATGTCAACGGTGACCAAACCAAGGCATTCAACAGATGTGGTAGGCAATGCTCATGGTCAACCCCCTCAAGTGACAGAGAGAAAGGCACTGGGTGACAGGTTCAGGGATTAACCACAGTACCAGGAGGGCAAGCAAAATCAGGCCCTCGGGGTAGTGACGTGAGAATAACAGGTGTAGAGAGACAGACAGGCGGGTGGAGCGAGAGATGTGGGCGGGTGGGGAGGAGAAACAGAATAAAAGAGCCTGTATTGTGCAATGATGGTACTCATTTCACTGCAAATCTTTTCTGAATTTCAGCTAATATAAAATATACACCTGCAAACATCTCTATAAAATCAATATGGGCCTTCATCTACTTAGAGCAGTCTTTCTCTCATTTCAGATCACTGTTTCCTTGCAGCCCCTGGCAAAAACTGTTCCCTTTTCCCCAAAGGATATAAAAATGTGATGCCATTATTATTTCTGACAAACTGTATTTTTAGACTCTTGAAGGATGGAAAGGGCCAAGCTGAAATTCACCAAATTTACCCAGTATAGTCTACAGCAGTGGGTCCCAATCTGTGGTTCATGGCTCCCTAGAAGTGCATGAGAGCATTACAGGGAGTCCTGCCAGAAGAGAGGCAAAGTACAGCCTGCTGAGAAAGAGAGCAAGCTGCTCACCTCTGAGGAGGCTTCTGCTGCTGCCTGAGCCCATGGCCTGATCTCATGCTGCCCACACCGAGGTGGAAGAAGGGAAAATTGTCATCTTGAGGCGACCAAATCAACATGGGGGAAGAGCGTGGCTGACTGATGCCATTAGAAGCCCGAACCAGCATGGAGAGAAGGTGGGGAAGATTTCAGCTGACTGCCACCACAAGGAGCCTGAACTGAAGTGAACTGGGGAAAAGCAGGGCTAGTCTATGATGAAGAGCCCAAACCAGCACAAAGAGGCGGGGACTAGATTTTAAGATCCATGACGCAGGGAAGGCCTCTCATGAGTATCTGCACAGCACTGCCTATGTCTAGTAGCACTCTATATATGATAAATTGTAGGGGTAGAACGGGCAGAGCTGCTCACCATTCGTAGGAGCCTGAGGTCACACAAAGAGGATGAGGGAAAGCAACGAGCTGCCAGCCCCTTCATCAGCTGCAGCTCCACATGACTGGAGGAGGCAGCAAGCAAGTGAATAACCAAGAAGAATGTTTCCAGACACTGTTGAATGTGCTCTGGCTGCCCTGCTGTCCTGACAGCGAAGGAGAAAAACTGCACTGAGGAAGAAGAATGCCCATGGGAGGCAAGGAGAGCAGGATGAAAGAGGCAGCATTGGGGAAGGAGAGGGGGGGGGGGGGGGGGAAGGCAAGCACTCAGGAGGGAGGGGGAGAAAAGTCAGCACTCAAAATGGAGTGGAGGAGGGGACATGGGGTAAAGGGCATTAAGGAAGAACACTCAGGAGGAGGCTGTGAGAGGAAGGCAGAAGAGGAGGGGGAAGGCGCCATGAGGGGCCAGCACTCAGAAGGGGGAACAGGGCAGGATAGAGAGGTCCAGGTAAGGGGCCAAGAGGGAATGCACTCAGGGAGGGTAAAGCGTGGGAGGGAAGCAGGACAGGAGGGAAAACACTCAGGATGGAGCCAAAACAGGAGGACATGAGGGAGAGATGACCACCCAGAATAATGAGAAAGTGGGGGAGAGATGATTGCCAAGCAATAAGGCTGAGGGTGGGAGGACAGACAATTGCCAGAAATCATTTTTAAATCCTCACATGTAAAGTCTGCTAGTATTAAAGTACCTGCAACACTGGAAGCCCTGCAATTTTCAAAGGGAAACTCTGGGGGATGTTTCCCTTTGAAAGTTTGCTTGCAGGCTTATGGACACAAAGCTGAATGCTGGGGGAAGGCTGAAAAGGAAAGAGACTAATGGAGAGGGTCTAGAAAGAGAGAGAGAATGGTGGGAGAGGCAATTGGATGATATTTTTAAATTATTTTTTTAATGTACTATGATATATTTACTATTGCTTTCTGTATTTAGATTTTGTTGCATTTTTCATTTGTATCTGATAATTTATATGCATATTTTATTGTAGTCTTATGAGAGGTGAAATGGTTTGGGTCTAACATTGAGGAAGGTGGTATATAACACATAAATTAACTATAGTGCATTAGTATTCCAAATAAGTCTCATAAATATGTACCATAGATAACCTTAAAACCACTCAAAAATTGAAAATAAAGATCCCTATATATAATTTACAAAAAGGACAAATATATATATATATATGTAATACATATGCATATATACATACTATATATCAACTAAAAATTTCAATACTTATAATTTTAAAAAATCTCTCAATCACTCAAACCACATGACTCAAGAATCACTGCATTTTAAGACTCACAAAAAAGCACCCTAACAGAATGCCATATAAGAACATAAGATGATCTGCCATACTGGGTCAGACTGAAGGGCCATCAAGCCCAGTATCCTATTTCCAACAGTGGCCAAGCCAAATTACAAGTACCCGGTAAGATCCCAAACAGTAAACAGATCTCATGCCGCTATCACAAAGTGACAAGTAGTGGCTATTCCCTAAAAGGTGAATTTTAAAAGCCCGGCGTGCATCAAAACCAAGAGATATGCGCACAAGTCAGGCCAGCACACGCTGAGCTGATATTAAAAGCTGCCCGCATAAGCGCATACTTGCCGCTACGTGCACAAATGAAAACTTCCAAAAAGGGGCGGAGCATGGGCGTGATCTAGGCGTTCCAGGATTTCACCTTGAAACTTGTGCGTAAATATTTATATCCACAAGCGCACGCCGAGGATCCCCTGCCACTTAATTTTACTTCTGCTATAGATGGCGTGCAAGTAGTAAAACAAAAAGATATAGGCAGTTCAGCGGAGGGGGCTAACAGGGGAGAAGGGAGGCTATTAAACTAGGTGGGTTTGTAAGTCCTATCCCTTACCTGGGCAAACTGGGAATGTACTGGGAAAACAGGTAATGGTGTTGGCGCACGGATCTATTAAAATCCCCCCACTTATGTAGTAGAAGCAGCATTTGTACGTATAAGCGTGTGTCCACTTAAAATTGTGCGCACGGTCAGGCTATTTTATAACATACACACACGAATGTCTTAATATGACCGCATCCCTGGGTGTGGGCCGAAGACCTTGAGCACATGTGCGCCTGATTAAAAGTTACTGTCCGTCTACTTGGTTAGCAGCAGTTTATGGACTTCTCCTTCAGGAACTTGACTCTTTAAGCAAATGACCAAGCATTAATAGAATAAGAATCCGGAACACGCCAAAAATTACAAAACCCAAAATAGAATAAGAACATGAGAACATGCCTCACTAGGTCAGATCAAGGGTCCATCAAGCCCAGCATCCTGTCTCCAACAGTGACCAATCCAGGCCGTAAGAACCTGGCAAGTACCCAAAAATTAAGTCTATCCCATGTTATTGTTGCTAGTAATAGCAGTGGCTATTTTCTAAGTCAACTTAATTAATAGCAGGTAATGGACTTCTCCTCCAAGAACTTATCCAATCCTTTTTTAAACCCAGCTACACTAACTGCACTAACCACATCCTCTGGCAACAAATTCCAGAGTTTAATTGTGCGTTGAGTGAAAAATAACTTTCTCCAATTAGTTTTAAATGTGCTTCTTGCTAACTTCATGGAGTGCCCCTAGTCCTTCTGTTATCCGAAAGAGTAAATAACCGATTCACATTTACCCGTATAAGAACATAAGAACATGCCATACTGGCATTATTATAATAAATATATAATTATATATACACAAGGGTGGATGGAATGATCACCTAGGTTAAAACAAATCCAGGTAAACCAGCCAGTTCCACTGTATCTACATGAAGGCTGCTTACCATTTACAGTAGCTGAAATCTCCTTTATCCCCACACATCAAAATACATCACTGACCAGCTAAAGCAGATCTGTGTTACATTTTCCCAGTCAACAGCCAGCATAATTATTTTAGCATAATGTCCTGTTTTCTAGATTACATTTCAGAGCCTTTCCCCAGCCAGTAATGAAACAATGGTCGGTACCACATTCAGTCCAAGTTTTCTCCTGCTTTATGCCTGCAAAATCCTCACTGAATAGGGCCCTGCTGTCTGGCTATGAATTGTACTATTGTTTGTTTTACTGGATGAGGACATTTTTTAACTTTAGTTGCATCCCAGTGCTCTGATCTTAATCTTCTTTTTTTCTCTTTCTTTAAGCTATGCATGTGGCAGGTTTTGTGATAAATGGAGAAGCTGCAGCTTTAATCAGCCCTTTTCTCAGGAATCCAATAAACAGCACTTTACCCTTGGAGCCAATTGTACTTCTCACACCTTTAAATTTTCTATTTACCCCAAATCAGCTAATCACTTCACAATTGAACTTCTCAGGACCCAAAAAAATATATATATATCTGATCAATTAAAGTGGCTGAAACTCCTGCAAATTATCATTTAGGAATGAAATAATTGCTTTCATCAGGACAGAAAAGCCCGCCAGAACAGAAATGTCACTTTAGATTAGTGTTCTCACTCCTGAAGCTATGGATGACATAGCTGATATAAGACTAAATGCCAAGACCAATCAATTGCTTTTGTGGCTCTCCTCTGAGCTGCTGTAAAAAAAAAAAAAAGAAAAGAAAAAAGAGGGCCATTCTCTAGGATCTACTCTTCATTATAGTAAATGCTATCTCCTTGGTAACATAATTCCATTTCTCATAAATTCTGTCTGAGAGCATTGTCCTAACAATGGATGTTTGTGGAAAAGAATGCTGTTGGTTTAACGCAAAAGAATTAAGTGTGAACGGCTGGCTGTCAAAGTGCTGAAGTCTGCTTGTTTCTGAACATAAATTGAAGTCTGCTACATTAAAAAAAAAAAACATACTTGGGGGTTTGAAAATGTGTGTTCCTAACAAGTGCATCCTATTTTAGCTGCATGGCTTGTGCTAAGAGATTTTGTTAAATACTTCTTTCTGTGATTTGTAATTATTTGTTTCTGTGTCTAATGTCCTGTGTTGGCGAGATCAACAATCTCAGCACACTTCACAACACCGAGACTTCAAAATATCCTACTACATTTAAAAAAAAAAAAAAATTCCAGTGGATTCTTTCATGGTCCATTACCTATTTGTGCAACAATAAAATATTAGCTTGGGTTTCACATACCAACTTTGTCCAATATGCTTAACATAAAACCCAAATATTAATATTTATGAAGTGGTGTCTTCTGTGGAATGCTCAGTGACAGACTAGGCCATGTTGGGATAGAAATCAGTGAATAACTAATTTACACATTTGCCTTAGATGGTAGAGCGCTCCCTTTCTGGCTACAATCAGAAAATCTATGCCTGTCAGAACGTAAGAGTGGAAGGTAAATTAGACATAGGCCGATGCAATAAGAGGTGCGGGAGAGGCAGCGCTCCGAGTCGAGCACCCACACTCCCAACGCGCACCCAGACATCTCTCCTGGGTGCACGATTTTGTATTCAAATGAGGCCCAGCGCTAATAAGGAGGCACTAGGGAGACTAGCACGTCCTTAGCGCCTCCTTATTAGCGGAAGCGGCAACTGTCAGCGGGTCCGAAAACCAACGCTCAATTTTACCGGCGTCTGTTTTTGAACCCGCTGACAGCCAAAGGTTCAGAAAATGGACACTGGCAAAATTGAGCATCCGTTTTCAAACCCACCGACTGGCAGGCAGATTATTTTTTTTTGGTGCCTCCGACTTAATATCGCTATGATATTAAATCGGAGGGTGTACAGAAAAGCATTTTTTTCTGCTTTTCTGTACACTTTCCCAATGCTTTATATGGTTAACGCCTGCCTTTGGGCAGGCGTTAATTTCTGAAAGTAAAATGTGTGGCTACGCCGCACATTTTACTTTCAGTATTCTGGGCAAATAACTAATAGGCTCATCAACATGCATTTGCATGTGATAAGCGCTATTAGTTTCGGGGGGGTGGGGGGAGTTGGCCGCATGTTTCCACGCACTATTACCCCTTACAGTATAAGGGGTAATAATAGCACGTCTAAAACACGCGGCCAAACGGAGGCTAAACAGTGCGCTCAGCCGAGCACACTGTTCTGTATCAGCCTGACAGTGCATGATCTGGTAGTTCATGCCCTGTCCACTGGGGGAGTAATCTATGACTATAACACAATCCCCAGATTCTTGTAGTATAACCATTATAGGCAAAAGCAACTTTGAATGTCAATAAATACAATTAGCTCATTAAAACACAACTCCAAGATGATGCTTTTGCCCAGAGAAGCATGCATCATTTATTCCATGGAGTAGACCCTTCCAAGTGAGCATCTACCCTATGCATAATTAAGGCAGCACATACTACATTGTTTTGCTTTACTAAATATACATTAAAAGGCATGTTGAGCAATATTCCTACTGTAAGGCAAAGTTATTTTTCAAATTCTTTGTGAAAAGAGAAAGAAGTGTAATTAGGTATTACTGATAAAGGATGAAGGCAAGAACATACTTTAACCATGAGCTCATGTTTAACCTATAAAGATTTTTCCCCGGTGCAAAATATATGTATGTGGGATGAGAGATAGGAAGTTTCTTTTGGAGATATAGGGCTCGATATTCAATGCACGTTCAGTGCTATTTAGCCAGATAAGTGGGACTTATGCGGCTAAGTAGCAGCTGTTGAATATGCGTCTATGTTCAGCGGCCTCCACTTAGCCATATAAGTCCCTTATATGGTTAAAAGTTACATGCACACTGAGTGGCTCGGGGGCAGAGCAAGTTAGCCATATAACTTACACAGCTAACTACGGATAAGTTAGCCAGATAAGTCTACCTGGCTCTGTGTGTGTGTATATACATATATATTCAGCAGCTTTGCCATGCCACTGAATATACATCGTAACTTAGCCGAATAAGTTCCAACCAGCTAAGTTACTTACACGGACAGCTTTGAAGCTCTACCCCATAGTGATGGTGGGTAATTTTTGTTTTTATAAACTCTTCTTTCCTCCTCAATGTAACCTATCTTACAGGTACAGAAAATGGCTCAACTAACATTGTTCAGTGAAATATAAAAGTACAATACTTGTGCTGGGTTCAATTCCCAGGTCAGATATTCTGCTCCCCAGCTGGCCAGAGCTGGAAGTGCTATGGCGGCCGCATCCAAAGTCCCTGGAGGGGGATAAATACCAGTCATTGTGCAACAGTGACACCTAGTGGCCATATTTATGGCTTATGATTGCAAGGTTCCAGAAATAACCTTGCTGCATGGAACCCCAGCTGAGAAATGTTGTTTCAATGACTGGGCTACATGAGTTGGGGAGAAGAGAAGAAAGATTATAAATAGGGACCTTCATTTTCAGTTTTTATTGTTCTTTATTTTTCCAGGGAATTTATCAGGGTTTAATATGACCAGAATAAAAACGGGGGAAAATCAGTTGGAAAAAATGACTCATTTTTCTGGATAAATATCTGAGTTTATTTTGGTAGTCAGAAGCCAAGACAATAAAACAATATTAAGCAGATTCTCCCACTCACCCACTCTGCAACATCCTTATCTTTACTCCTATCTACTGCCTAGCATGTCCTTCTGCCCCCCCCCCCCCCCCGCAAGCCCACCGAGAATCTCCCTCTCCCCCACACTGCAACAACATTTATCCAGGCTTCTCCTCCCTCTATTAGCATGATGCTTACTAACACTCCTGTGTCTGCAGCATTGCACTTTTGCTTTTGTGCAGGGTCAGGGAGCCTGCTGGGAAGTGCTTCTGGTGGACAGGGCCTGCTTCAAATGAATTCACAGCACTAGGCAGCAGGCACTTTGGCTGTTTAGTGGATGAGGAGGTGGGACTTGAAACACAGCATGGGCGGCACTGGATGGTGAGCGTTTCCATTGGTGGGGGGCAGGACTAGCTACTTTGAAGAGTTCAACATCACCATTAGATCCATGTCCTTTTTATTTAATAAAAAAATGTGCAAGATGCCTCTTTCAAAATAATACAAAAAAATTAACTGTTCATTGGAAGAGGGTGTTGATCCAAGTGTCTTAAAAATTGCTACTGTTAAACTTATTCAGAACGACAACATTAAAAAAAATGTTCTGTTATAACTGAATGAATTTTTGGAGAAGCACAGAATTCTTAATGAGAACCAATTTGGGTTTCGACAAAGTCATAATACAGAGATTTTAATGATTTCTCTTTTTGACTCCTTGCTGTACAGCTTAGAACAAGGACAGACAGCAGTTCTGGTACAACTGGACATCTCTAGTGCATTTAATATGGTTAATCAATATCTTATTAGCCCAGCTGCAGTCCACTGCAGTCCGTGCAGGCACGGTTTTAAAGTGGTCTGTGTCATTTCTTGACAATAGGAAACAGTGTGTGAGGTTAAGAACCATAACTCTATCTGGCGCAATTTGTCGATTGGGTTATGTTCACTTCTACATTCACTTAGGTTATTGGGTTATGTTCACTTCTACATTCATTAGGAATGCTATACCTCCTATATTTGGATGATATACATTTATATATACCAAGTGAAGTTCCTGGTGTCATCCCGGAAAAAATGTTTTATAAGTGTATGAATGAAATTAAGAAATGGTTATGTCTCAATGGGCTGGTTCTAAATGTCTTGAAAACTAGACTTTTCCGCATAGAAAGACGTTCCTATGCAGATAGTCTGGCCTCAGTAAAGTTTGAAGGAGTCGATATATTAATACTGTCTGAAATAAAAGGTTTATGAGTGATTATAGATTCAGAACTTAGTATGAAACCTTATTTAAGATATTTTGCAAAAATAGCATTTTATAAGTTAAAAATACTTAGACCCTTGATGTACTTACTACCGGTCAGTATGTTTTGGACTGTCCTTCAGTCTCTTGACTCTGGCCATCTTGACTATTGTGGCACACTTTGTATAGGCTTGCCTGATAAATTGATGCACGTGTTGCAGCTGATACAACATTCTGTAGCTCGTCTAGTATTGGGTTTAAAGAACTTTGACCATATTGTGCCAGCGATTGAATTAGATTGGTTGCCTATAAAATTTAGAGCGAGATTCCAATTACTTGTGATTATTTTAAATTGCTGCATGAAGAAATCCCTTGTGTTCTTCAAGGAAAATTAAACAGGATGTGCCAGCACATACCTTGCGAACTATTGAATAGCATTTATTATGTGTCTGAGCATTTTCTTATATAGCTCCTGTTTGTTGGAACACATTGCCATTATAGCTGCACACAGAGTTGGATATTAAAAGTTTTGGGAAGGGTATAAAGGCACTGCTTTTTAGGGAGGCCTTTGGATGAAGCATTGTAAAAAAAAATTTATTTTTGTTGATTTTGTTATTGTATATGTTTTGTTATTTGTATGATTTATTAATGTGTTTTGTAAACCACACTGAACTCAAATTTTGTTGGAGGTTTGCAAATTTAAAAAAATAAATAAATAAACACAGCATGCAGTTGGGCCCACAATGGCTTCCAGCAGTGGCTGGAGGCCTTGAAACACTGCATCTGCAGCGCTAGAGCAGTTTTTTTAATCATCCTAAAATTAGGGTGAATATTCTTATAAACCTATTGTCACCTTTGGAAAAATCCAAGAATTTATAGACGAAAATAGGTTTAAACTGAAAACAAAGGACCCTAAAAATAGGGGGGGAAATCCCCAGGTATTTTGGCAGGGGACATTACAAATATGCAGACATCAATAACATTCTTAAAGAATCATCATCATACTCTCCCCCTAGTGGTAAAATCCTATCTTACTTTTTTAAACAAAATTGTATCACCAAATTCCAGCTACTCTCCTGTGCCATTCTTCTCTGTGCAAAAGGGAATACAGCACAGCACCTTTTATCTGAAGGTCCATTATCTGAAAATACGGGCACAAAACCCCTCCATCTCTCCACGGTCTTCTTCTGCTTTAAGTGGTATGGCTCCTATCTGCTTTCCCTGCCTCACTCTCTGGTACTGCCTATGAGCGTGCTACTGCGGTTCTTCTAGGCCTGTGTTTGCTCACTGAGGCATTCCTCCCCCACCCTGTCCCATGCTGCACTGCACATAGGGCTGGGTCCAAGTCAGGCTGCCAACACTGAGTGTCGTTCTGGGACCTGTTGACTTGCGCAGCTTACGATTCAGTTCGGGGAACGGGGAGGGGAATGAAATCATGGACGTGTGTCACCCATGCCACTTCAGTGCTGGCAGCTAGTCTGGAACAGTGAGCAGGTGATGTAGTCTGGGCAGTGACAGAAGCTTTCCGAATCAAAGTGGCAAGCCTGAAATCCACAACTGCGACAACAGCATAGATGAAAAAAGGAGCTTGGATGGAAGGGAAAGACATTTAAAGAAAATGTTTGGGATATATGACGGAACTTCCATCACCTGCCAATATCCATTATTTAGAGCAACCCTGGCCCCAACCCCATTTCGGATAAAAGATGCTCTAGTCTATCACATACACATAGATGGTGATGTCAGTGTCTGAATGCATGATAGCCATTGAATAAAAATGTGATGACATCAACTGTGCAATAATTTATTTCAGGGATACCCAACTCTGGTCCTGGATTATCAAAAACTGGTCTGATTTTCAGAGCATCCACAATGACTATGCATGAGATATATTTGCATACGATGGAGGCAATGCATGCAAATATACCTCATGCATAGTCATTGTGGATATCCTGAAAATCAGACCTGTTTATGGCACTCCAGGTCCAGAGTTGCCTACCCCTGGTTTATTCCATTATGATACCTCAGCTTTTAATTGAGACATCTTTAATGGTGTGCAAGTACTTTGAAGTGATTCCAGTTAACTCAATGAGAAGAGAACACAATTGCTTCTGGTAGGTGAGTGTTTCTGAAAATTAGTTCATTTAACCTTTAAACTGATGTTACATTTTGATAACAGAAGACAATTTTGCTGCTTTCACAGTTGTTACACAATATTAATTGGAAGCCTAGACAAGATAAAGGTTCAAAGGGGTCAAGAAACTGCATCACACTATGATACATATGCTTGGGGCTCCTAATATCAACGTGAAGGAATTATTTCCTTAATAACTCCGGTCATATTTTCAAGTGTTTTGCCAGAGGTACAGAACAGAAAAACCCTTGCAAACATCAGGCCTTGGCATTTATTTTGCATAATTCACTAAACTCAAACTTCTTAAAGATTTGCCTGCAACCAACTTCACCTTCCTAAGGCTTTTTCACTTACAACATTCCTTCCTTCCCTCCCCAACCTATACAGAAGAATACCTAGCTGAGTCTTATTTTCAAAGGGGCTGTTTAGAGGATAGCAGGAGACAGCATCTCAGAGGGCATTTAAACCAGATGGGCTCCATTTCAAGACAGCTGAAATGTGAGCTTCAGTATTCAAAATACAAAAGATACAATCATAAGTCTGGTTAACTCATGGGAAATAGTTCCTGAGACAATTTTGCACTAACTACAGTGATTTGAGCAATTTTTTTTTTTTTTTTTTTTTTAAAGTAATACCAGCAAATTTCTCTCCATTATCTGCTATTGGCTGGAAGTAACACACTTCTCTCTGGAACGATTGTCTTCAGTTTGTTAAATCATGCATTCTGTCAACATGTGGTCAGCGCTTTTTACTTGATCTTTCTATTTCTTCAGGAAGAGAATGAAATCACAGTCTGATCCTGGATATAAATATACAATCAGGCAGTAGCCAAGAGTGTTTCTGTTACAGCGAACAGGATATAAACTGCTGTGCAGGGATTTGAGATGCACAAAGGGAGCATGAAATGAAATGCATTTGTGTGGGCACCGACAGAGGAAATATGGGCTGATGACTGTTCTTACTATGTGACTACATAAACCCCCTCCCCCCTTCTATATAGGTGTTAAAGTTGATTATTATTTAAATGTGAAAGTCACAAGGAAAAGTTTCAACAAGTCCGCACCAATAAAAGCTTGTTACAGACATATTAAGTTAATCCAAGAATAAGTATTACCAACAGAACATCTGGCAGCTTCACAGTCACTATCAAGTGGAAGCCATGAAATGTGAATGGGGAATGACAGGATTGTTGCACTTTACTTCATCATTACCGCCACGCCACACCTCGTGCCCCCTGCCTTCTGTGCCCAGGCAGAATGGACAAGCTCTGCTGCATCTCCCTCTTCAGTCAGAATAAGCCCAAGAGAGGGGAAATAGAGGAGTAATCAGTAGTTGTTACAGCAAAGGGAGGAAACTTGATCATGTATGTAAACTGGCTCTTACAAGTATTTTCTTCTCAATAAAACCAGCTTATCTTTGACACATTTTGTTCCACAGAGGAACAGATTACACCAGGGCTTCCCAAATTTTGAGACGGTATGACACCATTTTAGCACTTGAAAATTGATATGACCTCAGAGGACAACCAAAACAAATTAGCAAAGGCGTGTCCCTCCAACAATATCTCCTTCTCACCCTCCCTGCATACTAGCTGATCCCGTCGCACAGCCTCCACCCCCTTCAGAGGACCCTCTCACAACCTGGGCTCCTCTCACTTCCTAAATCCATCAGTTCTCTCATTCCCTCCAACCCTTTTCACATCCCTCCTGCTGACTCTCTCTCACCCTCCCAAGCCCTTCTTAAAACCCCCAACTGATACTGGCCTACCCTCTTCTCTTACCCCATCCCTATTCCTTCATCATCCATCCCCTCTTTCACCTCCCAGTCTTGCCTCCTCTTACATTACACACCCAGCTGATCCCACCTCCCAGCTCCCTCAGTTGATCTTCTCCCACACTCTCCACAGCAATCTTTCTCTACCTTATCCAATCCTCAGATTCCTCCTGTATATCATCTCACCCTTCAAACAGCTCCTCCTCCAAACATCCCCCTGGCCATGGTCAATGGCAACATTTTTCTTTCAGCCCTGGGTCAACGGTGGATGACAACTGGTAGGAAGAGAATACAGGCTGATGAAAGGGACAACATTTTTCTCTTCAGTGATAGACCTAAAAACATAGCTGTTTCGCAAATTCTACATTGACACTCATACTTCTGAACATCCTAACTCCCAATCGAACTTTCATCCAAAAACCTCAAAATAACTTGTCTCCATCCAGAACCAAATAAACCCTCCTCCTCCCTCATAATGATAATTTCTGGACTAGAAATGTTTAACCTCTGTTTAATATGCACCTTGTTATACTTTTGCACAATTGTTAAGAGAGTTACAATTTAAATTTTTGTAAACCGTTACGACGGCTTCACCGAATGATGGTATATAAAATGCAATAAATAAATAAAATGGTGGGTGAATAGCAACTTCCATTGACCCATGCACACTCAACCCTCCCCTCCCATCATGGCTGGTCCCAAACCCAATAGTAATCTGCAAGCAGCAGCAACATTGCTAACGAAAGTCAGCATGGGGCCTGTGGACTAGTGCAAGCTTCCTGTTGCCACAGAAACTCATGCAATGGCAGTGCCACTGCAGGGCCTGTGAGGGCATGATGGCTCACATGCCCCACACTGGATTTCACTACTAATGCTGCAGGAACTTGAAGAGTGCTGCCAATTGAGACACTTGTGACCCCAGCTGAAGGTTTTATGACCCCATTTGGTGGCCTGACCCTCAGTTTGGGAAGAACTAGACTGCACAGTGGAATGGCAGATTGATACATCTTCAGTGAAAAAGCACTCAGGGTAATCAGTAACTGACAGGTACCATCTGAGGGCTATTTCTGGTGGAGCTTTCAAACACAAGCCTACCTCCACATTGGGGCGGATTTTAAATGCCCTGTGCACCGGCGTGCCTATTTTGCATAGGCCGCCGGCGCGCGCAGAGCCCCGGGACGCACGTAAGTCCCGGAGCTTCATAAAAGGGGCGATGAGGGGGCGTGTCGGGGGTGTTCCCGAAATGATGCAGCGTTTCGGGGGCGGGCCCGGGGGCGTGACGCCAGCCTGGGGGCGTGGTCGAGGCCTCCGGACCAGCCCCCGGGTCGGGTAATGGCACGCCAGTAGTCCGCTGGCGCGCGCAGATTTACATCTGCTTTTAGCAGGCGTAAATCTGCCAACAAAGGTAAGGGGGGGTTTAGATAGGGCCGGGGGGCTGGGTTAGGTAGGGGAAGGGAGGGGAAGGTGGGGGGAGGGCGAAGGAAAGTTCCTTCCGAGGCCGCTCCGTAATCGGAGCGGCCTCAGAGGGAACAGGCAGCGCGCGTGCAGGTTGCACAAATGTGCACCCCCTTGCACGTGCCGACTCCGGTGCGTGAACAAAAGTACGCGATCGCGCAAATTTTTAAAATCTACCCCATTATGTTTAATTTCCATAAAAAGTTGTACTCATAAGAGCCCAAACACAGAAAAGCAAAAGTAGCATAAATTTCATCTCTAAAGCCGAGGTGAAACTATACCTCATCAAAACGTAAAGAATACATTGTGACATGCAGCAATACAGTACAAGATAACAAAACTTTTTTTTTAAGTTAATATGTCACTATATTCAGGTTCTGCCTATTTACTTCTCTTCTGTTATTACAAGAGCTCTCAACTCCTTTGAAAAAAAACAACATCTGATAAAGCATTTTGAAACACATGCCTAATCTTGGAAAAATTGTCTCTCTCTTATCTTGGACTGGGTTTTGAAGGTAGTAGTTGAAATTAACTAAGACTCCATGAGTAAGGAGAGTGCTTAAATATAATCACAGGCTAAGTGTGAGAGAGGGTACAAATAATAGAAAAAAAATATAATACAGTACCCGCACGTTTTCTCCTTGCTTATGGTTCCTTTCAGTGAAACACTTACCAAATGAAAAACAGCACTTACGAAAAGGTACCCTTCTTGGTTAGTTTTTATAAAAAGCAGAGACCAGTGAGAACGACAGACCCTTAGCCACAGGGGCGGATTCCGGGTAAAGATCGGCCCAGGGATTTTCTGCCCAGGCTGGCCCAGGAGATACCCCGTGGTATGCCGAGCACGGCTCTGTTGCGGCCGCGCTCAGCAGATCACATGACCAAAGCGACCGGCCCACCGAGGGATGCCCGATCCCCCAGATAGGCCAATCCGCCCCTGCTTAGTCACCTCATCTCACTAACAAAACTAGCGTGTGGCCAAGGAGATTACCAAAAGCTTTTGAAAAGAACAATAAGCATGATCTAAAAAGGGGTGAAAAAGGACAACCCATCAGAAAACAGTCTCTCACTTCGGATACTATGTTCTACAGAAAACCTTTGCTTAAATTATCCCTCTGATAAAAACACGTCTTATCCAAAATCTTCCAGTGTACAAAGCAGCCTGCAAAGTGCACCATAACAACGAAAAACCCAATGACAATGCAGAAGCATCAACCTCCACAATTTATAACTGAAGCTATTAGTTCATCCCAAATGGGATGCACTTGTCACCAATGAAATTGCTGATGAATATTATAAGGCAATCTGCATGGTGTAATGCAACTGGAAACAGCTGTTGCGAGGCTATCTTTCTTGTCTGGATTGTAATTCACACGTTGGATGAAAGGCCACATTTCAGCAAGAGATGGAAACAAAGTCTTGGTCATTTTCAAAACCTCTTTGGTGCTCATTTAATAGGACGGTACACACTCTGGGCCCAATGTAATAAGGTGCACTCTGCACAGTTCTACCCGCAGTTATGGGCACAGCTTTTGTGCACAAATTGTACTCTCGATGCAGCAAGGAGTGTGTGCGCAAAACCGTGCACATTGTTTATCCTTAGCTATTACCCCCTCCCCCCAAATTGCAGAGAAGTACGTTGGCTTACTTCCGGGGTTTAATTTGCAGACAAAAAGGAAATGGAACAGAGGAGAAGGATAGGGGTGGTGGGCCGAGGACGTGAGGACAGGGCCAGGTGTGAGCTCTCTTTCTCTCCCTCAAATACAAAACACATTCTCTCTCTCTCTCACACACATATATATGCAAATATACTTTTCAGACTGCCTTTTTGCGGGAGAGCCACAACCAACTGATACCACCAGCTCTGCTCCATTTCATTGGGTTCGGATGCTGGGGGGGGGGGGGGGGGGAAGCGGAAGCAGAACTCCCATTCTCGGCCATTCTGCCAGGAATTACCCCCCCCCCCCCCTTTTTCCTGCTGAATAGGAGGACAGGGCTAGATTTGGGAGCAGAGTGGCAGTTTTCTGCTCTGTCTTCTTCAGGATGGCACTCCTTTCCCCGCTCTTGCATGCAGAAGAGCTGGATTAGGCAGCAGAGTGACTGTTCGCTGCTTTGTCTGCTCCAGGCTCACCCCTGCTCTCCTCTTCCCTGCAGGCTGCCTGGTGGGGAGGGGCTGGAGATGAGCACCCCTGCTGCTCTACTTCTTAAGTCTGAAAATGCCCTTTCTGTTTGTTCATCTTAATTTCAAGTGTTTTGTATTCTTGTGTATTCCTAAAATTCCCTTTAAGTACCCAGATCGTGTAGTCCTTAAGGGAATGAATTTCTTTTGAGAAAAGTTTACCTACTGAGGTGTCACTCTGTTAATCTCGATAATTAGTTATTTTGTGCCTGTGAAGGTGGTTTATTCTTGTCCTTAAGTTTAGGTTTGTTTTAGTGACCTAGCATCATTCTTCACATTCTTTTGCACTGAATCATGAACACTACGTTCATACAAGAGCATAGATGTGACATATTAATGCTGAATGTTTTCCATGCGATACCGTAGAAGGGCTATTGCATATGATGCCAAAATCTGCATCAGGATAAGCACCCTGGAAAGTGGGGAAAACATGAGGAAAATTCTTGTGAGGAATGGTCCATAATTTGTCAACTAAAATGTACTATTAAACAATTTTAAAACTAGCGCGCATGCACCCATACACACATGTATCGACATGCAGGCAAGGATACGCTAGAATTTTTAATCGTGTGCACACTCACAGGCGTATGTTTTACAATGCACCAACCACGTGCAAGTATGCTCATAATTTTAAGTGATTACTCGAGCACAGCCAGTGCGTGTATGTCAACAGGACCATGTCAGCTTTTGCACGCGTATTTATTTATTTTAAACATTTATATTCCGCCAATCCACAAATCTTAGAGAAATACAAAATGCACGCACATTAAAATAAACAATAAACACTTTTAGATTTAATGACAACGGCTACCAGGCCTGGATACTGATTAGTTGACAAGAGGTGGACATTACATGGACCTTTTAAACATGGTAAGACTACAGAAAGAGTAACCAGTGATTCATAGTCTGTGCCTCTGTAGCTGGTGACTGGATCTCCAGAGCCATGTAAATGCAATTTGACACTATCCCAGTCTATAGATAGCTAGCTCTCCAGACCCTGCAGCAGCCATCTGACTCCATCCTAGGCATTTCTTCTCTCCAGGGCCCTGTGGCTGCATCAACTCCAGCCCGGGGCCCCTCTAACATCCAGGGCCCTATGACTACAATCTGATTCAGTCCTTAGGTACAAGGATCCCCAAGACAGTGTCCTTGTTGAATTCCTGGCCTCTGCCACCTGTGTGGGTGTGCAGTAATCCTCTAAGAAGACATTTGTCATCTAATTTTAAAACATGCTCATGTGAGGCACATTCCCAGTTTTCCAATGAGTCCACCAGTTTGTCCAGATAATAGTGAGGTCTTTCAGACCGCTCTAGTTCTTCATCCTGCATGTTGCTCAGTTGACCCACACCCCTCACCCTGTCCTAAAAGCCCTAAAACCTGAGATCTACGGTCTTGCTCATCATCAAAAGCAGCAGTAAAGTTACACGGATATCTAGTATACGTGAGCTTTGGATTTCATTTTCAAAATTCAGAGTTACAAGCACAAGTCTTGGCCCCGCCCCAGAACACCCATGCCCCACGAGTACATATGCGTGTATTTTGCTGCTTTTTGAAATCCATGTTGCTTGTGCGCAACCCACATACGCACACATGTGGCCATTTGTGGCAAGCAATGCTATTAAAATCAACCTGTAAGGAGGTAATTTTAAAAAAGTTTTTACACATGTAAATGAGCTTTTGAAAACTGCTCCTTTTACATGCATAACTCCTTTGAAAATTCCCTCCATAAGGCTGAATTTTTAAAACACTTTACTCATGTAAAGGGATTTTTGAAAATTGCTATGATTACATGATAATTTTATATGCTTAATTCCTTTAAAAATTCACTCCTAAGGGAGCGGTACGATATAGGGCGTGCACAAAACAAGAACAGTATTCTGGGGGTAATCATACCTGATGATTTAAGGTGGCGGCAAAAGCCAGAAGGATACTTGGGTGCATAGGGAGAGGAATAGCAAGCAGGAAAAAAGGAGGTGATAACACTTGTGTATTAGTTGGTGAAACCTTATTTGGCATATTGTGTACAATTCTGGAGACTGCATCTTCAAAAGTGTGTAAACCGAATAGAGTCAGTTGAGAAGGTGAGTAATAAAATGGTCAATGGTCTTCATCATAAAGCATATGGGGACAGACTTAAAGATCTAAAGGTGTATATCCTCAAGGAAAGGAGAGAAAAGGGAGATATGATGGAGATATATATATTTTTTAATTTTATTTTTATTGAAGTTTCAATTTCAAATACATTGAAAACATTGTTAAGAGAAAATAAGTGAAATACAAATAACTCAAATATATAAATCAGGAAATAATGGTTAATTACATATTATAAGAATAGTGGGGGAACCAAATAACAAGCGGATTCACAAGCAAATATTCATAATAATAATAAACTGTATCACCATGTCATGTAGCAGATATTTTCATAAACCAACACCTCATAGAGCAATTTAAGAATGAGTCCAAGTATACACGTAGCTGTTGTGAATCTGAAAAGATGTATTTATCATTTTGATATATCAGTATACACAGACAGGGAAACCTTAAATAGAATTTGGCGCCCCTAGAGAGCACCTCATTCTTCATTAATAGAAAAGATTTCCTTTTCTCCTGCATCTTTTTTGTAATGTCAGGAAAGACTCTTATTTGATAACCATAAAAAAGCTGTTGTTGTTTCCTGAAGGATGTTCTCAATATGTTATCTCTGTCCAATACCTATATAAAAGTCACAAGCAAAGTTGCCCTTGCTTTAATCTTGGCTTCGTAAGATTTTTCCAGAAAATCTGTAAGATTATCAAAAGCAATATTATCCTATTCTTCTTGTTGTAGATTTATTTCCTTACCAGGGAGGTAATACATTTTTGAAATGTCAGGCAAATTATTTTCTGAAAAACCCAGAATATTGGTTAAATAGCTTTTAAGGAGATCTTTTGGATTCACTGATTTTGTTTTAGGAAAGTTAAGAAATCTTAGGTTATTTCTCCTTATCTCATTTTCCAGGAAATCCATCTTCTTAGTTGCCAAATTCTCAGATTTTATTAAATTAGATTGAACTTCTCTTATATCCATAATTTCCATTTCAACTTTATTTAAAGACTTTTCAACCATCTGTAACTTATTTTCCAGGTTATGTGTTACCTCCATGTTGCGTTTTACATTAGTTAAGTCATTAATCGCAGTGTTCATCTTTGTAAGAACTTTCCAAATTTCAGCAAGTGTTATTTTGTCCGGCATTTCCAACGCTGTATTTAATACTACTTGTATCTCAATCTCCTTACATCTTGTCTCCATGAGGCCCTCCTTGCCTAAATCCACTTGCCGTGCTTCACCCTTGTTCTCCCTGGAGCCCAAGTCTTTTGGGCTCTCCGAAGACGATGGAAAATCCCCATCTCTTCTCTGGAAGTCACCAAGGCTTTCAGATGGTTGCAACCGCGGCAGTATTCTTTGATGTTCCACCCCCCCCCCCCCCCCCCTTCGATCTGGGGCCTGTAGGACAAGAAGGGAACTGTTGTTGCACCGGGGCTGAGTGACACTTCCTCGGCTGGGCGACTGACAGCCGCTCCCCGTTAGCAACGCCAGCAGCCTTGCCCTCCGGTGTCGGCTGCATGGTCCAAAAAACCTCCTCTATCCGTGTTTGTCGCATGGAGGCATCAGGAGACGAGGTAAGGATCTCGCAAATCCTTGCCTTTCTTTTCGAGTGAGGCATCAGAAAAATAGAGGTAATATACAACAAGGCAAGGATTATAGCAAAAGGACCCGCGGAGCAGAGAGGATTCCGTGCTCATGGTGCGGCAGCCATCTTGGTTCCCCTCCATGATGGAGATATTTAAATACCTCCAGCACTGGACTTGGGCTCTTTCAAAGGCAAAGAGGCTCTGGAATGAGGGATCATGGGATGACAGTGAAAAGGGGTAGACTCAAAAGTAATATAATGACATATTTTATTATAGAAAGGGTGCTGGATGCATGGAACAGACTTCCTGTGTAGGTGATAGAGTCAAGGACCATATCAGAATTCAAGAAATCATGGGGCAAGCACAAAGGATCTCTAAGGGATTGGAAAGGACGATGAAGCTGAGTATGAGATGTGGACGGGCAGACTGGGTGGTCTTTATCTGTCACCATGTTCTGTGCTTCTATGTGGGCAGGCAGCTGTAGAGTCCTGTAACATGTGCTGGCATAAAATAACACATTTCAAAGAACAGTGTGATACCGTTTTTCAAAAGGGATTTTAGCAGTATGGAGGACTCAAAACATTTGAAATTAACATTATCAAGCACTTTTGAGGATGGCTTCTCTCATCCATTATCAGGCATAGGCCTTTTGAACTGTAAAGTTTCACTGTCATGGTCTCTGTCAAACCCCCCTCTGACTCCCCACTTTACTGAGCAGTAATAACATATGTGGGTAACTTAAGCCCTAGCTGAAACAGTACTATTTAAACCTAGAATAACTGCACTGTTCCTTCATTCACCTAATGAAGGGAGCACAGGTCTCAAAAGCAAGTCACAGATGTATTAAATTAATCCAGTAAAAAGATCACCTACAACTTCTGGGCTGACCCCTGTTGCGGGATCTTTTGAATTATTAAGTTAAATAAGGATAAATAGCACTGGCTAGGGCAAGTACAGTGCAAGCTGGTTTATGTCAGTTTCTCCACAAAACTCATTTAACGGTCATCACACTGATAACTTGGCAAGGCATTCCAAAAACCTCAGTAAATTCTCTTCACACCAAACCTGTTTTTTTTATTTGCTACACGTACTCTAGCCTTCTTTGAACAGAATGAATTGTAACATGCTTTTGATATTTTCTGTTGAGGCGTGTGAAAGGCCCTAAGTCAGGGCATATAGAGTTTGTGTGACTTATCCTAGGTAACATATCCTGGGGTCTTATTTTATAAAGATTTTTTTCCACAGACACAGAATGGAGAAAGTGTTTGTTGAATAGGACCCATATTGGTAGAGGGGAAGACCTGAACCCCAGCCCATTTGGAGTCCAAGCCAGCAGCTGAATCCACTGATTTGATTACAGATCCAAAAAGGGCACCTATTACACTTCCAGGCAAGGCTTCTCTTTCATACACATTCGTAGATACACTAGGAGTTATCCTTCAAAATGCTTTGCAGCGCTGTAAGCTAACTAAACTGCCAAATGAGGAATATGTCAGGCCTGCATTTGTAAACTTCCATGCCTACACACATAGGGGCCTATGCAATACGGTGTGCTCAGCCGAGCGCACTGTGTAACCCACAGTTGGACGCGGGATAAATAGGCGCTAATCCACCCCTGATGCAATAGGGGGATTAGCGCCTATTTAACGCGCGTCCAACGAGGAATGAATGAGATAGCGCTCATCACATGCAAATGCATTTGAATGAGCCTATTACTCATTCACTCCGCATGCAAAAAGATAAATGTGCGTCTCAGATGCACATTTATCACTCAGATATTAACGCCTGCCTGGAGCAGGCGTTAATAGATGAGTGCATTGAAAGGAAGTACAGAAAAGCAGAAAAAACTGCTTTTCTGTACTTCTTTTTTAAAGTAAAAAAAAATAAAATAAAATAACTCGGCAGACCGCCAAGTCATGAAGACCAATGCCGGTAAACTCGGCGTCTGTTTTCATAATCAGCCATCTGCCAATAATGAAAATGGCCGCCGATAAACTCGGCAGCTATTTTTATGACTGAAGACAGGCAGATTATGAAAACTGAGGCCGAGTTTACTGGCATTGGTCTTCATAACCCCCTAATTTCCATAAAGTGAGTGCTGAAAAGTCAACACCCGCTTTCAGCGCACATAATTGCATCGGCCCCTTAGGGATATTTGTAGCCTTGCATTTTTAACTGGTGAAAACAGGAGGCTTACAGAGGAGATAAAATAATAAACAGACTCTATCATACCATTGTTTCTGACTTGGAGTTAGTAGCTCTGCCTTTACAATACGAAACAAAATTCACCCCCTCCCAAACCAATCGCTCTCCAATTAATCCATGAATAAGACAGCCTTACCCATACATTTAAAGGCTGATTGGAGGCAAGGCGGGTAATAATAGAGGCAGAAAATGGACCAGAGTTAAGCCCAGTTTTTAAATGGCTAGGGTCACTTTATTTAAATTTTAATTGCTTATTGATCTTTAGGCACGAGGTTCCAATAGCTTTTTGTCTTTCAAAACAAAAGGGTTAGCAATTTAAAAGGTGGTTGCTGTATTTCCTTGGAATGTTTTCTCAGTCTTGGCTCAGTCAGTCAGTCTTGTTAATCAGTTTAATATTGGCAGCATTGGTAATATTAAGACGCACTTTTCTTTTTTTAATTTTGGGTAACTAGTAGCCTCATCAACAGGCATGTGATGAGCGCTATTAGTTTTGCCGTGCGTGTTATGGAGGCGTTAATCCCCTTATTGCATAAGGGGAATAGGTTGCACCTATACAACCCGTGTCAACTACGGGTTAAACAGTGCACTGTATTGCATCGGCTCCTATGTAAGTTTCAGGTAGCAGGAATAGAAGGCTATAGCAGATAAGCAATTTTTTAAAAAAAATTCAGAATCTACCAGAACCCAGGGCACTGAATAGACACAAAAAGATGCTTGAAAGTAAAAGGTGCTACCTTAGACATGGTTTAATGGGAGAGAGTTTGGTTCTAGCCCTGCTGGGGGAGATAGGGGGGGAGGGGATTTGATTTAGAAAGGTAGAACTGCTCACTAACTCCAATCCACAAACAATGGTATGAGACAGACAGTCTGATATTTTTTTATTTTTGGCCTGGAATGTTTTTCTGTTTCTTTAGGCTTCTACCACACTAGGGTTTCTTGAGCCTTTATTCCCAACTACCTTGGGCTTTTCCCCATCATAACCATTATAGCCACCATATTGACAGTGCTTGGCCAAGGGCCACAGACTGCAGCTCTTCATGAAACCTGTTGTACGTTTCCCCACAAGTCTGGGCTACTAAGCATCACCATTGTTCACTGAGATTCCCTCTCACAAGCGGCAATGAGTGCTGCCTCCACAACATCCCCAGCCCCGTGCTATCACTATTAAAGATTTACTTTTTAATCTTGCCTGAAAAACAAAGTTGTCGTATGTTAATGCTAAAAAGGCCCAGTGGAGATTAAACTGCGCAACTAAGATAACAATGATGCTTTATGGAAACATCTGCTCGCCAATAGAGAGTCTTGAACAAAACAAAAACAGTAACAAGTAAGAATTTGGCTGCTTTTTTTCTGGAGTTAATTAAAGCCTTTAAAACATTCACTTCTATGAACTGTTCTGCTTTGAAGTAACAAAACATTATTAACCGCAACAACAAAAAGTGGGAGCTGAATCTTTGGTATCCAGAGTTTGGTAAAACTACACAGAAACCAGAGTCAACCCAAGGAGAAAAATGTACTATTATTCTTTTTTTTTTTTTTTCAATTTAAAGTTTTATTGGTATTTAAATCAGTGACATAATGAATTAACACCAGGAAAACATGATTGTGCTCAAGCCTGGCGTGACCGGGTGTGCATACGGTGCATTTTCACAGGGCGGCACACCCGAGGGGGCAGGGGCGGCAACAGAATTAGCGCAAGGCCGCCAGCGGATGAGAGGCCACTGGCAAAGTTCAACCTGCCGGTGGCTGAAGAGGAAGAGAGGCTGCTGGCTGTGGGCACTGCTGCACTATTCCCTCTTGCTTCGGCACTAACTCCCTCCCCTCCCATGGGCCAAAGAGAAGAGGAGCCCACCACAGCTCAAAGAGAAGAGGAGCCCGCGGGGCCATGATGGAACTCATCCCACCAGGCCCAAAGATAACAGGCGGCCATGCATGAGCCTGAGTCTATGTGAGAATTTATGTATGCGTGAATGTTTGTGTGCAAGTTATGTGTATGCTTGACAGTCTGTATGTGTGTCTGTGTGACAGCTTCTATGTGTGTGGCTGTGTGACAGCCTGTATGCATGTGTTTGGCTGCATGAGAGCTTGTGCGTGGCCGTGTGACAGCCTGTTTGCATGTGTTTGGCTGTGTGAGAGCTTGTGTGTGGCCATGTGAGAGCCTATGTGCTTGTATGTGTGTCTGTGAGTGTATGCATGTGTGTGCTTGTGTGGGAGCCTATGTATATGTGTATCACATATAGGCTCTCACAGGCATGCACATGTATATGTGTATCACATATAGGCTGTATCACATATAGGCTCTCACAGGCATGCACACAAAATATTATGTGTTATTGTGTGTGTGAGAGAGAGAGAAGATAAAGTTTGTGCGGCCCTATCTCCCCCAAATCCACGAAAATCTAAGGGTGACAGGAAATCAAAAGATCCCAGGTATGGAGAGCAACAGATTTTTAAATCCTTATTAGTTTTAATTATTGGGTGTAATTTGATGTTTTTGCTGTTTTGAAATATTTTATTTTTTGGGGGGAAATATTAGAACATTTTTTAACTATTGGATTTTTTAAAATACTATATTGGTGTTTAGGAAATTCTATTCATGAATTGGTTTGAAATATTTATTCTTTTTATGAATATGATTGTACTATTATGTTTTATATTTCTCAATTTTATTATGTAATGTTTTATGAATAATGGTTATGTTTTTGTTTTCTATTGTTGCTCTGCATTTAGAGGCTGGCTTGTTGTGGGTTCCAGTTCAGTTCTTCTCAGGAAGTTTCTATTTATAGTTTCTGGACTCTTTATTCTGTATTTGGTCAGGGTCTGTCTGTATTCTGTATAAGTGAACGAGGTGAGAGATTTTGCTTGCATGCAGTTTCTGTATAGGGATCTATAACAGCCTGGCTTGTTCTATTTTCCCAATAGGAGGTATATTGGTGTTCTAGGGCTTGGTGTAATATTTGTAGTGTTGCCTTTTCAAAGATAAGGTTGCTACTATTTGAGTGCTTGTAGTTAGGATTGTTTTGGTATGGGAGGTTTACTATATTGTTTATTCATGGCTTTCTGAGGTTCCATTATAAATTCCATAGGAGTTCCAAGTGTCTTTTTTGCTGAGTTTTCTGGAACAAAGTCAGCATGGCATTATCCAAGGCAAGTCTTGCCTCACAAATCTGTTTCACATTTTTGAAGGGGTTAATAAACAGGTAGATATAGGTGAACCACTGGCTGTAGTGTATTTGGATTTTCAGAAGGCATTTACAAAGTTCCTCATGAGAGGCTTCTAAGAAAAGTAAAAAGTCATGGGATAGGTGACTATGTCCTTTCGTGGATTACAAACTGGTTAAAAGTCAGGAAACGAGAGTAGGATTAAAGGACAATTTTCTCAGTGGAAAAGTGTATACAGTGGAGTGCCTCAAGGATCTGTAGTAGGACCCGTGCTTTTCAATATATTTATATGATGAGTGAGGTAATCAAATTTGCAGCTGATACAAAATTATTCAGAGTATTAAATCACAAGCAGATTGTGATAAATTGCAGGAGGAACTTGTGAGACTAGAAAATTGGGCATCCAAATGGCAGATAAAATTTAATGTGGATAAGTGCAAGGTGATGCATATAGGGAAAAATAACCATGCTGTAGTTATACAATGTTAGGTTCCATATTAGGAGCTACCACCCAGGAAAGAGATCTAGGCATTATAGTGGATAATACATTGAAATCATCGGCTCAGTGTTCTGCGACAATCAAAAAAGCAAATAATGTTAGAAATTATTAGGAAGGGAATTATGACTAAAACAGAGGATGTCATAATGCCTCTGTATCGCTCCATGGTGAGACTGCACCTTGAATACTGTGCACAATTCTGGTTGCTGCATCTCAAGAAAGATATAGTTGCGATGGAGAAGGGCTACCAAAATGATAAGGGGAATGGAACAACTCCCCTATGAGGAAAGACTAAAGAGGTTACAGCTGTTTAGCTTGGAGAAGAGATGGCTATGAGGGGATATGATAGAGTTATTTAAAATCATGAGAGGTCTAGAACGGGTAAATGTGAATCGGTTATTTACTCTTTCGGATAATAGAAGGCCTAGGGGACTCTCCATGAAGTTAGCATGTGGCACATTTAAAACTAATCGGAGAAAGTTCTTTTTCACTCAACGCACAATTAAATTCTGGAATTTGTTGCCAGGGGATGTGGTTAGTGCAGTTAGTGTAGCTGATTTTAAAAAAGGTTTGGATAAGTTCTTGGAGGAGAAGTCCATTACCTGCTATTAATCAAGTAGACTTACAAAATAGCCACTGCTATTTTTGAAGACATCAAAAAAGTCTTCAAAACAGTGGATAGATCAAGACTATCCATAGTTAAAGTGTCCATACCCCCTTCTTTCTGATTCACCCCTTGCTTCATTTCAGGAACATAATAGATCTTATGTATTTATTTATTGATCCATCCTATTTCCACAAAAGTCCAAAGCAGATTACAAAAAATACATACATAATAAAGTACATCAAATAGACAGATAAAACAGAACTAAAAACTAAAACAATAAAAGCAAGCAGAAAATTACATCCTGCACATAAAACTTGCCTCATTACATCCTCCCAAGCCTTTACCAGAAAAGGCCTGATTAAACAGAAAAGCTTTGACTTTCATGAAATTTCACATTTCTAAATGAATATCAACTGATAGAGAATTCTACAGTCTAGAGTCGTGGTTCCCAACCCTGTCCTGGGGACCCCCCCAGCCAATCAGGTTTTCAGGATATCCACAATGAATATGCATGAGAGGAAATTTGCATGTTATGGAGGCAGTGCATGCACATTTTCTCTCATGCATATTCATTGTGGATATTCTGAAACCATGACTGGCTGGGGGGTCCCCAGTACAGGGTTGGGAACCACTGGTCTAGAGGCAGTAATAGAAAAGGACTTTTGTCTAATATTCTGAAGATGAATTCGAACACAAATGGCACAGTAAGTAATTGTGATACAGAGCGCAATTTTCTTACACGTACATATCAAGACAACTTATCAGAGAGACACTCAACATCACCATATACTGTTTTATGCACCACGATCAGGACTTTAAATGAATTTCTCGAGAAAACGGCATCTAATGCAGCTTTTTCATAAATGCGGTTATACTCACACCCATTGCAAACCATATAGTACACAAACAGCCACATTTTGAACCAGTTGGAGCGCCTAAAATATTTAGTTAGAAAATCCCAGATATAATGAGCTGCAATAATCTATCAATAAGCTATCGCCTGCACAACTAGGACTTAGAGAGGGGAATTTCTCTCTCATTAGGAAACTAACACATCCCTTAAATATTTCTTGAACAGTTCATATGTCGACAGAAATCTAGCCCTAGGAAACTTTAAGAACCATGGTCTCCAACTGATTGTGCATTGCCAAACTGTCCTTAATATGGGCTACTCCAGAAGCTTGCAAAATAGAAACCTGAACTCCTTAGGAGGATATCAAACCCTCCACTTTGCTCAGTCACTTATGCTCTTCTTATTAGGATACAGCTACTTCAGTATATTTACACTACTGGAAAAACAAATCAGCCAGTGTTTTCTCCATTCATGTAAAACACCCTCCATAAATGAAGGAAAATTACATTAGAAGGCAGTACTGGAAATGTTCCCTCTGTGCCCTCAAACCGCTCCCTTGGAGGCAAGATGGCTGACTGCAAAGGAATTCTCCTAGAGGTCAAAGGTCTCCACTGATCTGAGTAAACAGGTCCTTATTGGGCACCAAGCCACAACAATGATCTGGCAGTGGGAAACTTAGGGTATATATCTGAACTCTAGGCAATTCGCCTGGTTCCTTCTGGCTTCCATCCTCCTCTGATTCCCTCAGTGGTTTTGATGTTCTCAGCCTATCAAAGCCACTTGAATCATTCGGAACACCCCGCTGTCCAAACCTGCCAGCTTCCATGGAAGTCGCCTTTGGACGTTAATTAGGGAGGATTGACAGGTAGCAGGACCATAGCTTGACCTGGGTCATCAGAGACATTGGCAGGATTCTTTTTCCCAGACTCAAAAAGGCCCCAGAAGCAAACAAGACCTTTAAACACAAGTCCACATGGAAGTCATTTGAGAGATGTTGAGATTCGAAAGCTTGTCCTTTGGACCCCAGACAACACTAGTGCCAGAAGATGAAACAATTGGCTTCCCTTTCCTCTTCCTACCCATACCAAGCCAAAGAGGAAAGGAATGAAAAACAGGTAATTCAACAACAAAGGGGCAAGCCATCAGGTGCTTCTAATTCAGCGTTCATCAGTGGCCACCATCTTGCCCCCTAAATTTACCACATTCCTGACCTTCTTCTTACAAATGTATTTCACAGCAAGTGACGAACAGCATCTACATTTCACAATTTTGACATCTACAATAAAGGCAGTCTCAGCTCCCAAAACCTTTGAAGAATTATTTACCCTACATTAAAACACTTTCCATGACAAGCTAGTGGCTGGCACTGGAGCAGAGAGATTACCGGAGCATGCCTCAGATCATTACATTACAGCAAGGCTGACCAATTATGTTCCCTTTCATAAGATGCCAGCGTGATTTCACTTCACTTATATTTGACAACCATATTAAGGATGTGGGAAAGGTGACTTTTTCATATTGCAAACTGAGCGGGAAATGTGTGCTAACATTTGCATTGTTGTGAAAATATTTTGTCATAGACTTTAATGGGAAGGTTTTCCAATGGAAAGAAAATCTGGTAAAGCAGGATGAAGCTCACTGTTTCCATGGCTTTCCATCAGATGTCTTTTAAAAAAAGAAAATAAAATGAGGGTTTTGTAAATGCAATGAAAAGCTGCAAACACGCTGATTATTGGCAATTTTTCATCCTTTTATGGAGAGATGCTTTCATAAAATTAAGCAAAATGTAGAAATTAACATTTTTTTTTTTTTTTTTTAGAAAGACGAGAAATCTAATTTTCATAGTAAAACTTCACACATTTCCTGCCAATGCACTCAGTCACTCTAGGCCAACAGTGGAATGTGACTGACATGAACCAGAAACTCAAAAGGGAAGCAGGATGTGGCTCGGTGAAAATCCCGAGACATTATTCAAGCATTTAATAGCATTTCCACTTTCCTCATTCTATGACAGTGACTGACTTTGCCATTGTTGCAACATTCCTATGTTTCTTTTTGCTAATTATACAGTTTATTATCTATTTTTAACAATACTCCGTGTTTACCATTGTGGAAAATATCAGTGTGCATGCAGGGAAATGTGTATGTGCATGTGGCATTCACCTCGGTGTGGTTGTGGCACTCAAATCACTGGGGAGAGTGGTCCAAACCAAGGGAAGCAGTTGGTGGGGGTGGGGGGTGGGGTAGCTGGAGCTAAACTACCCACCAGGCACAGATGAAGAGAGGCAATGGATGGCAAGTACAGGGTTAGCTGCACTGTTGTTGGAAGGGCCAGCAAAATTGGGGCAGCCACGGGAGTAGCAGAAGGAGAAGCAGTAGTAGGGCTGTGGGTACCCTGATGTCATGTGTTCAGGGTCGCAAGTGAAACCGATGCAACAAAGGAATTCAAACTGCGGCAGCGAGTCTGGCCCCAGGTGTGGGGGGGGGGGAAGCCGCGCAAGCAGTTTGCGTTTGCTCCGGCTGCAGGCGAGACGGCAGTTTTCAGGCCCTGGACCGAAGGAGGAAAGGGGGAAGACACAAGACGCATCGAGCTCCAGTGACGGCAAGGGACAGGCTGCACTGGTCTTGTGTGTATGCCAGCAAGGTCTGTGCCATCCTGAGCTGTGCGCATGGCAGATGTGGGGGTAAAAAGAGGAGGAGAATCAGGCGATTGGGGGAAGGAAAGGAGAGTGAGGAGGAGAGGAAGTGGGTAAGGAAAGGAAGAGAGAGAGGGAGGGAGGGTGCGAGATAGAGTGAATGGGGAAGAAGAGAGTTGGGTAGAGGAGTAAGAGACAAATAAGAGCAGGAGTGGGGTGAGGGAGAGTGTAGAGAGGGAGATAGAGAGACTCATAGTGGGAAGGAGAGACAGATTAATAGGTGGTGGGAGAGATATGGAGGAGATGAGAGAGGGAGACCAGTAGAGAAATACTCAGGAGGAGAGAGACAGATTACTGATTGAAAAAAGGGAAGAAAGGCTGGTGGGGATGGGCTGGGTGGACTGTTGAATGGGGGGGGGGGGGGGAGAGGGACTGAAGAGGGAGAGAGTAAAATAGGTGTGGGAAGAGAAGGCAAGAACCCACATTGGGCAATAACGATACTCATTTCACTGCATATCTGCTGCCTGCTTCAGTTAGTTTCTCTAAATAAGTGTCAAACCTACAGATAAAAATATTGATACACATTGCTAGATCATTTTTCCAGAAAAAGCTGAACATGTGATGTGCCCCCTTCCCTCCCCCCCCCCCCCCTCCATAATTTTCCTCTGCAGAGAAGCTCTTCAGGAATGGCGATCTTATTGATTCATATAAAATGAATCCCTAAATTAGACCATCTACAAAAAGAAGTCAATATAATTTTAAAACAGCCCATGTGGGCTGAAGTGCACTTTAAACATTAAGAGGACTGCAATACCTTAGCACAGCACAGGCGTGCGCATTCATGCTTGCCGGAGAGTGGGCGTAAATGTCCACGTGAAGATTAAACCCACGAAACTTCCCAAACTCAAAAGTACGCATTTAAATGATTTCCCCCGCTCCAGAGTATGCCCCCTTGCAGCGCACATAAAAGTACGCACGAAACCGCTTCTACTTTTATGCGTACAACCCCGCCCAGGTAAATTTAAGAAAGCCCATTTACACACATACATTTGCGTTCTGGGCATGTGAAAGCTTTTCATTGTTCACCCCCTTTAAATCAAGTTTATGCTGATGTTGCAAACTAATTATCAGAAATAGCGCTGCTTTTTTTAGGTGGGTCTCTACTCAATCATTCTCCTAAGGCCTGTCCCCTGGAGCAGCCTGACCGCCAATGCAAGTCTGCCAGCATGGCACAGCAGGGAAAAGGGGCTGCAATAAACAGGAGGAGAGAACATTTTGGCCTTCCAAGTTTCTGGAGCAGCCATTTACCATCACAGTAATGTTTTAATCAAGAGGTTTTCACTAGCTCTGCTCCATGCAATGAGACGCTCTCCCTTTGTTTTCATAGAATAAGGTAGCCACAGCAGCCTCGGGAACAGCACCGTCCCCCACCCAGTACATTGCCTTACCAAAGGAAAACCCAATTCTATTTATTAGGGATGTGAATCGGGCTTCGGATGATTGAAAATATCGTCAATATTTTCAAAATCGTCAGAAATCGGTGGCTCCCCTGAAATGATAGGAAAACCCCACGATATTGATCATAGGGGTTGTCTTATCGTTTTGGGGGAGGGCGGGAAAAACGGCCCACAAAAATAACCCCTAAACCCACCCCGACCCTTTAAAACTAATCCCTTTGCTTCCCCCACCCTCCTGACCCCTCCAAAAACATTTTACAGGTACCTGGTGGTCCAGTGGGGGTCCCGGGAGCGATCTCCTGTTCCCGGGCCATCGGCTGCCACTAATCAAAATGGCGCCGATGGCCCTTTGCCCTTACCATGTGACAGGGTGTCCGTGCCATTGGCCGGCCCCGTCACATGGTAGGAGCACTGGATGGCCGAGCAGGAGATCGCTCCCGGGACCCCCACTGGACCACCAGGTACCTGTAAAATGTTTTTGGGGGGGGGTCGGGAGGGTGAGGGAAGCAAAGGGATTAGTTTTAAAGGGTCGGGTGGGTTTTTTGTTTATCGGCTCGGGTGCAACCGATAAACAAAACCGCGATCGGGCCCGATGGAAAAAAACCCACATGTGAATCGGAACCGGAATCCGAACCGATTCCGGTTCCGATTCACATCTCTACTATTTATCAGTTAGCATTCTGATTCTCTTCATGTCTTACATAAGACATTCATAGTTTTGATTTTATTTTCTATTGTTACGTTATTTTATTGTTTGAGTCTTTTTGGTTAACAATACGTTGTGGGGATATTGTTTAAATAATGGAATTGGTTAAGAGTATATGTTCAGTGAGAATGTTATTGTTCATTGGTTTTTTTTGTTGGGTTTTGTTTTTTTTTTTTACTTATTTTTCTGTATTTTTTTAAATTTGTAAATCACCTAGGCCAGGGGTTCCCAACCTTTCAGGGAACACGGACCCCTTTTCAGCTTCAAGAAGTTTCACAGACGACCCCCCCCCCACATGCTTCTCTTTCATTTTGCTTGCCATAAACAAAAGAAATAATGAGATGCACTCCAGAATCATTCAAGAATGGATACAGCTTTGATCTAAACTGAATACATAGGGAAGGCAATTTCCACAGAGCTATGTAATAACTGCCCTCATAACTGAAAGGTTGAGGCCATTCCACCTTCCAGTCCAGCTGCAATGAGGAAAAGGAAGCGAGTTTAAAAGAGTGCCAGGTTGGCAACTCGGTGTGATCTGGCAGGAAAATCAGCCCCAGTACCTGCGGACCTGCAATCTAACTTTCCAAGGGAAACTGTCCAAGGCGTTTCCTTTTGAAAACTCAGGCTGGCTGGGGAAAACCAGTATTTTTGTTCCTACAATCTTTTCATCTGCTTTAAAGCGGGTGTGAGGTAAATGCATGAAAATATGCAGGAGGATTTCAGAATTAAATCTCTGCAGGTACTTTCCCTCCACCAGTCTAGCCCTGCTCCTTCCCCCCCACCCTCCTCCAGCAGGTAAAAGTCTGCTTGCTGGTCACAGAGTAGGTACTTTTACCCTCACTGGCGGGGAATAAACATTTTCAAAGAGTCTTTTTACCCACATAAAAAGTTTAGGAATTTACCTGCCCTGAAAACGGACCTCTTTTTTTTAGTCTGCTTTTCTTTTATACTTTATTTTCTTTTATGATTCTTACAAACGCATACATAAAATGATAGTCACAAAATAAGTTAGACTTTAGAAAAAGGATAGAAGGTTCCATGTGGGTCCCCTTAAATAACGTTTGTGTTTAAGGTCATATCCAAAGCTGGCTGTTGTCTCGTCCTCGCTCCTCCTTGATCCTTGACGATTATCTTTCCCTTCTTCCCTCCAGGACCATGGTGGCCCTCTCTCCCTTCCTCTCTCTCCCTTCCTCTCTGTCCAGCAAGATTCTTGAGGGTTCTTTCCTTCTCCACTCTCACTCCCCTTTAACCAGGTCAACCAGATTCCGGTCTCTCTCTTTATCCTCTATTTCTTCCTTCATTCCTTCTTCTCTCTGTCATTCCCCTCATACGGTCACAGCCCCAGTCCCATTTCCGCCTTTCTTCTTTTGAGCCATTCTACTCACTTTTTTTGGTGCAGCTTTCCTCCCCTCTCTCTCTCTCTGTCAGGCCAGTGGCAGAGCACGAGATAGTAGTGGGAAGTGTTACTAACTGCTGTGGTAACCCAGCTTTCCCTCCGTGTGCAGGGGAGGCTGAAAAGGTTCTCACAGCTGCAGTCGGGCCCTCTCTTTTCCACATTCTCATGAAGTGCAACGGTGGGGTTTACAATCGGTCCCTCTTTTCCCAACCTCCGCTAAACGCACGCCAGTGAGGTTTTAGGCTTCCCATGGGTGTGAACAGCCCCCCTCTCTGTCCCTCCTTCTCCTGATCTCCAGCCAATGTGGGGCGAAGTTTTCGGGGCCATAATGGGCCCCACTCTCACTCTCCTGACTTGTAGCAGCAGCTCAACTAATCCCAGACAGCAGCAGTCTGCTCACTTTCTCGCTAGCTAAGCTTTCGTGCATCCCTTTCTGGAGGACCCCCCCTGGGATGGTCTCACGGACCCCACGTTGGGAACCAATGGCCTACACCTTGGGGTTGTACAATTAATACAATTTTGTAAATAAATAAAAAGACAACTTAGATTTTACAGTGGCCATGCTTTCAGCTTCTCTACTGGTTACTCTGCATTACAATAGGAACTGGTTCAGCAGGACAGACGAAGAGACGGACAAGACTAGCCATTGAAGAACCATCTTCTTTTACCTGCTTCTTCACTTGCTCCTTGCTATTTTTTTCTACAAAAGACATTCAGAGAAGATGAAGAGGGTTCCTACCAAGCACTCATCTGAGAAGTTAGGCTCAGAGGATGCTTCCCAGCTAAATCCTTTGCTATTCTGATCTAGTCTTCGGGTCCTCCAACTGCACTAGATCTCATTTCTCTTGCTCTCTCACTTGCACTACCTACCCACAAGCTAGGCAGAGAGGCAGCAAGACAACAAAAGCAGGGGAGGAAAAAAATGCTTTTTCTTAAATGTTTTTCAAGCATCTTCACTAAGCTTTCTATCTTATTTCTCTATCATTATACAGGATTACATCAACCAGCCTATCGTACAACGAAAGGGAAGGTGAAAACGTTCAGCCCCTTTCGGATTAACCCCCTCCCTCTTTATTTCGGGGAAGTGAGAACCCTTATAGTAAGTACCTTAAGTTGAGATCAGGTGGACAAGGGACGGGACATGCCCTCAGATGCCTGGAGCCTCCCCTGCCACGAAAAGAGAATATATTAACATAAAACAAAAATCAACCAACATTCAGTGTTTCATTGTGCAGCATTTCTTTAATATTGTCACAACATGTGCTTTATAGTGGCAATACCTTGAAAGCACAAATTCAACACTACAATATATTCATCATCCACTGTAATCACATGTATTTTATTTTCAAAAAAATCAGTGGTCCCATGTCAGCTATACTACAGAAGGCAGACCCACAGAATTATTTTAAAATGTGCATTTGTCCAGTAGAAAATAAGGGACAACACTTTGGGTTGCCAACGCTACTAGAAAGTAGCAAGGTGTGATTGTGAAAGATACAGCATTTATATAGGGTAGCCTTCAGCACACTGGGAAATATTATCACAATTCTATGTTCTGAGTAATAATCAGTTTCTCTGGAAAAATACACCACCAGTCTGGACATATGGATGTTTGCAGTGCAGGTCAGGGAAGGGCAAAATCTCTCTGGTAGTGTGAGCACCTTCCCCTCTCCTCTGTATTACTTATTTATTTATTTGAAATATTTATATACCACTTATCAAAATTTTCCTAAGTGGTTTACAATAAAAGATTCATAATAAAAAAGACAATTAACATAACAAAAAAAAAACCCAATAACACTGCAAATCATCAGAAAAAAATCTAAAAAGTTAAGAATAATTAGAAATAGTTACTTATTGCCTCACTTATTCATGATAGAATATTTACTGCAGCCACAAAGTTATCTTTTATTTTCATTTAATTAATTATAGTTAACTATAGTTAGCTAACTGCTAGTTAACTAATTACTGCTGCTAAATTACCTACGCTGTTGCAATTAAACAATTTCATAAGCTTGATTAAATAAAATAGTTTTAATCAACTTCCTAAATTTAAGGAAGGATATTTCTTTTTTAATTTCCACTGGTAATTAATTCCATGGAATTCCGTAGTTCCATAAATCATAAAACCCTGCTTCCGAGATTCATCTAATCATATATATCTGTAGGATGGAACTTCCTATAACACTTGAGCTCCTGATCTTAATGGCCTCCAGGGTTGTAAAGCTTCAAATCTGAATTAAAGGTCGATGACACCATTCCATTTATGACCTTAAACACATATAATAAGACCCTAACTTAATGTGCCATATGATAGGAAGCCAATGATATTGTCTTAAGATAGGAGAGATATGTTGGCACATTGAAGTTCCGGAAATAATTCAGGCAGCCGAGTTCTGAACATATTAGAGTGCCAATAATGTGGTTTGTGGCAGCCCAAGAAAAAGAACATTGCAATAATTGAGAGGAGTTATGACTAGAGCATGAACTATAGTCTTAAGATCATTCTCGTTAAGATAAGGGCATACTCTATGGATAATCTGTAACTTATAGTATGCATTGCATACTAGTTGGCCAATATGAGGATGCAGAGATAAAGTAGTGTCCATAATTACTCCAAAATTCCTCACTTATCAGCTGAGCCCTACCCCCACCCCCAGAATGTATGAGTTGGTCTCTTTAGGAAAGAAGCATTTGCAAATATTCATGGTTCCTGGAAAAAAAAAAAAAGGACAAAAAACCAAAAATAATTTAGAGAAGATTTTTGAGGGTCAGCATAAGCAGTGTCAGCTCTTTCCTTAGGCTACCTAAACTACTTGCATGAACTTCAGATACTTGTGTAAATTTAAAAATGGGGTTTTATTTTATTTTTACAGGTTGCCGCACTGTCTTGCCTGCCAAAATGGCAAACTTTAATGCAGCACCTGACTGGGGCAGTACTTCTAACACATGGCAGGGATATGCATGGTAACTGAGTGTTTCACGCTCAAATGGGAGGCTTAAGACTTAAGTCACCATGCAAAATCAAATCCTTTTTTGTTTGTGCCTTCTAATACTGTACATCGGAGACACTTCTCAATACCTGAGGATGTCCCAGGGTCAGAGTGCCCACACTCTGACCTGGGGCACTGCAGCTACAGAGCTGAAAGTGTCTTTTGCTAATACGTATTCCCATCAGCTCCTCAGGTATTCTGAGAAATAGCACTACTCGACACCTGGATGTTGCCCTGTAGGGGTTAAGTACATCTACTCTGACCCAGAGGGCTATTTGCTTATATTTGCTAAGTAACATGACTTTTTTTAATTTAAAAAAAAGCTCTCAAATAGTTTTGCTTCTTTCAATTGTCTGTGAATTATTTTGAAAGACAAAATCAATCTTCAGAGGGTGTCACTGTAATTAATATGGAAGCAAAATGTAAGCAACAGAAACAGGATCCTTGTCGCGTTCCCCCAACAAGATAAAAGAATCTAGGCTTGCAATTCTAAGAACTTCTGCTCAAATAAATCCACCTCAGTTTCCAAAACCTTACAAAACAAAAAAGGCATCATTACCACTAAACAAACCCGAATATCATCTTCTGTCATACAGGTACCAATAAAAGACAGACTTTTCAACCATTCAGAAGAAATTACAAATCTTAAAGAGTTCCAAAAATCAGACTCATAGCTAAAGCCTTTTTCTAGGACATGGGACCAAATACATCAAGACAATGACTTTTTCACCTTTACCACATTCTAGAACTAGGCAGAAGGTATTCAAGATTTTATCAAACTCAGGCAGAAAGCAATTGTCTGGATTTTGGGCACAATATAATTCAGATTTTGACAGAATTCTAATCAATGACTTCATGCCTTCAAAGATTCATAAGAACATAAGATTTGCCATACTGTGTCAGACCAAACATCTATCAAGCCCAGTATCCTGTTTCCAACATTTGCTGGTTCAGGTCACGGGTACCTGGCAGGATCCCGAAGGGTCGATAGATTCCATGCTCGTTATCCAAGGATAGTCAGTGAATGTTCCCAAATCCACCTTAATAATACGGATGCCAACCCCCTTCTCCCCCCCCCTACCAAATGTTATGTATCATTTATTTATTTATTTATATGCTTTTATATACCGAAGTTTAGCTAGCTGCCTTCACTCCGGTTTACATTTAAAACAACTCGTTACAATTGAGAACACATTTTTTGTTCTGATTCCGGTTCCGATTCACATCGTGGGGTTTTTTTCGTCCGGCCCGATCGCGGTTTTGTTTATCGGCTGCGCCCGAGCTGAAAAACAAAAAACCCACCCGACCCTTTAAAACTAATCCCTTAGCTTCCCCCACCCACACGACCCCCCAAAAAACTTTTTACAGGGACCTGGTGGTCCAGTGGGGGTCCCGGGAGGGATCTCCCGCTCCCGGGCCGTCGGCTGCCACTAATCAAAATGGCACCGATGGCCCTTTGCCCTTACCATGTGACAGGGTATCCATGCCATTGGCCGGCCCCTGTTACATGGAGGGAGCACTGGATGGCTGGCGCCATCTTTTTTTTCCCGTTTTTCCCACCCTCCCCCAAAACGATAAGAGAACCCCCACGAACAATTTTGTGGGGTTTTCCTATCGTTTTGGGGGAGCCCCCGATTTCTGACGATTTTGAAAATATCGTACGATATTTTCAATCGTCCGAAGCCCGATTCACATCCCTACACAGGAATGTCTCTTTTTTTTCCATGACTATAAGCATGTAATGCTGTGGAAGCCCGCTGTGGTGGCCAATTTCAACCAAGCTCTTTACCAGCATAAATGGCTTTGAAAATTGCTCGGAAACTGCTTTGTTCTTGGCCTATGCCGTCCTTGAAAACACTGTCACCAGAAAAAGAGAAGGATAGCAGATGAACTATCTGTAGCTCAGTGCTTTTAGCTATAGATTTTATTTATTAGATTTAACTGAAACTCCGTCTGCTAGCATTTTGGAAGTAAGTGAAAAAGTAGGTTCCTAGAAACAAATTTATTACCCTGAAAGTTATTTATTTAAAAATACTTATATCTGGCACTATGATTAAAATCTTACAACACACATACAAGGACATTTAAAGAAATAGGTTGCTCCAGCATTTAAAACTTGCTGTTGCAATTTAAAAAAATATTTTCCCGATATTGTGAATACCTTTAAGACACTCAAACCAACTGACCATATCCAAGGCAAACATAGCTATACGTGTTATTCTTCCATCATTTCCTGCTGGAATTCTCCATCAGGCACAACATGCAAGTTTCCCAAAGACTCCCAGATAGAAACTGTTCACAAACAACCTTAAGTCTGCTTTTACAAATAAGGGCACAGTGCTCGGGTTTATGCTTAATTCTCCCCTGGCCATGGAAACTGAGTGATAATCAAAAATAGTTGGGCAAAAATATTATAAGAAGGGGGGTAAAGTAGCTAGACTTTTAGTGCTGTAGCTTCCTTAAAAGAAAAAAATGAATATATCTGCCGAAATTAAAGATGACAATGGTGAGATGGGAGCAATCTTGGTCAATTTTTCTAACTTTTCTGTGAAGATTTATGCCTCCAAGAGACATAATACTCCCTAGCAGCTGCAAAATTTTTTAGGTTTTATTAATTTAGCAGGTCTGACTGATAGGAGTATGGAGTCTATTGATGCAGTTATAATGAGGCAGGAAATTAAGACAGTGATTCAACACCTTGCCATATGTAAGCTGGTGGTCTCAGATGGGTTCCCTATTGAGTTCTATATAAAGTTTGCCGTGATTTTATCATCAGACCTCACCTGTGTGTTAAATGTGGCTTTATTTGATACAATATTGCTGCAGACATTTGGTCTTGTATATATACCTGTCATTCACCAAAAAAAATATTGACCTCTCAGTTGTGGCTCATACCCATGATTAATGTCAATGTCAAAATGTATCCAAAAATATGTCTAGGAGTCTGAAGGCAAATGCATAGGCTGGTGCATTGGACTCCAACCAATTTTATTTCAAGGCATCAGGCAACTGACAATGTCAGAAGAGCACTAGATTTGATACAGGTAGTAGTTAAGAAGGGTCAGCCTCTTGTTCTCTCCTTAGATGCAGAAAAAGCTTTTGATTGCACTGGACAGAATTTTCTGACAAAAGTGTTGGAAAGAATGAATTTTGACACAACGTTCCATTCTCTCTATAGTGTAGTTATTCCTATAATAAAATTAATGGGGTCCTCTGGCTAGGGGCAGTAGGAAGTGGTATCCCCACTCGATTAAGTCTTTAGCACAGGTAATACATGTTGTGGGCATTATGAGAGTTAAGCTTGGGGGGATAGATCATAAAATTGCATGCAGATGAGGATTACTTTTTGTCAGGAAATCTGTAATGTCTTTGCAGTGGATGGATACTCGTAAAAAATGTGGTGAATACTCAGGATACAAAGTGTATCATGTTAAATCTAGTACTTTTTTTTTTTTTTTTTTTTTTTTTTTTTTTTTAAATAGTGATCCCTAGTGATGTAGAGGAGAGCCTTATAGAGAATTTTTCTTTTTCATGGTAGCAGTATTTGGGTGTTAGTGTACCATGTGACCTTACTCGGTTATATAGTCTAAATTTTCCTAGCCTCCATTCTCAAGATAAGAAAGATTTGGGCTTGATAGCACTATACAATTGGGTCAATTAACTACCATACCAACATGATTAAGATTAATGTTGCCTGTAGACTTATTTTTGTCCTCTGTGTTGCTTTGCTGGATTTCCAAAGATATCAAGTCAAATCTTTATTTATAATCCACTTTCTCTAAAAGAGCGCAAAGTAGAAAACAAAGTCATTAAAAGAATTTACAAACCATAAAACAATAATACAACTAAAATTATAGCTGTATTATAAGGTTATCAACAGGCAACCCATAAGGACATGTTTATGTTTATTAAAATTTCTTAATTGTGCATGGACTAGGCCCAAGGCAATGTAAAAATTCAAACAAAAACAAATGACACAGGGATGGTAACTTTTAAAGGGGTGCGCGGGCACACATTGATGCATGTGCATCGGCGTGTACACCCAGGGACGCAGCTATTTTATAACATAAGCGCACATACACGCATGTGTTATAGTATAGCCTGGGTGCACATATGTGTGTGCCCTATTTTGCAACTGGGCGTGCACAACCGGGTATCAGCTGCACAAGTGCAGGAATTTTATAACCATGCCATGACCAGCTTCACCAGTTCGTCCACTAGATTTCCCAGTGTAAAGCTAGGTCCTCCAAACCCCTCCTGGTTTAATAAGCCTGCACTCTCCCCCCACCCCACCCCCAGTGTATCCCAGAACCTTTAAACCCCTCAGGGATAGCTGTTTGGGTTTTTTTTAAACTTACATTTCCTCCATAGCAGAAATAAACTAATGTGGCACTCGAGCCGGGTGCGTATTTCTGCACATATCTCTTGGCCCTGCCACTCATTCATCCATGCCTACACCATGCCTCTTCTGGAATCAGACTGAGATATTCTCGCATCAGGAGATGTCTGCATATGTAGGTGGCTTTTAAAATCCACTGGGTCATGCATGTCTTAGATGCATACACATCTCCCGATTTTGGTGCATGCCAGGCTTTTGTTTAAGTAGTTTTTATTAGCAACAAATAGAGATACAAAGATGTAAACAATGTTATCACAAAATTGCATAGAATGCCAGACTTTTAAAATTCACCTCTAAGACTCCAAAAATCCATTTTACAAAAAAAAATGTAAAGAATTATTATATCATACAAGACAAGAACCTAAAAAATGTTAAACCATAAACCATCCCATTGTATAAAATTAAAACAAATTTATTTGTAATAAAAATGGTCTCTAATAAAACAGGAACAGTGATGCAGAAATATTAGGATCAAGGAATTAATTACCCACCTAAAACTTAGCCAGATTAAAAGAAGTCATGTCAGGAGCATTTCAGGGGCATGGCTCTATTTTATCCAGCTAACTCTGCTCAAAAATATTCCTGTCCTAAAGTTAGCCAGATAATTAGTAACTGAGTAGTGTTGAACCGTTCTTCCACTGTCCAAGAAAAAAGAATGTACCTGTGGACAAGCATGGTTTCCGTCCCACCCCCAATATATTTTAAATTTTAGCCATGGCCAAACCGCACTGTTTCCTACCACCCATCCCTTCCTGTACCTTAAACATAGTATTGCTCAAAATCCCCACAGGCCACTCTCGAACCCCCAACAGCCTCCCCAATAAAGAGAGGGAGGAGGAACAGCTCTTAACTCCTCCTGCTCTCCTACTAAGTGCCCATAAATCTGACAGCTTCCAGCACTTAATATTAATTTATTCACTGCACTTGGGCAATTAAGTTCTGAATGGGGATTGGTCCCAAAAAAAAAAGCTAGAAATGTGTTCAAAATCCAAAGTTTTCTTCTTAAGCAAGAAACCCAGAGATGGATTTGGATAGATTTTGCATTATTACAGCGCAGGCAGATTAACCATGGCCGTCTTAATAATGCAAAAATGTAGTTTTCTGTGAATAAACGACAACACTGGTGCACTCGATTACTTGAAGGGATTCAAAATTAAGCTTGGGGTAATGTGGGGTCTTCAAGAAAAGTAATTTAGCCTTTAACATTTTATGAATGTGAACAAGTCAGAACAATCTACGCCTTCTTGGGAATTTGCTCTCAAGCAGCATATTAAGCCACCTTCCCCCATTACCCTATTGGGAACATGGAGAGGGTGGAGGCAAAAAGAGTCAAGAAATTCCAGAAAGCCTGGGATAAACCTAGAGGATACTTCGTTGCAAGAAAGTGAAGGGAAATCCAGAGACCACGTGAGATTTGTGCTATTGTAACAGGCAGTAAATTGAGTAGTCTAGAAGGGCCATATCCTTCTCATCTACTGTCATATTCTATGCTTCTACATTCCAGTGAAGCTTAGTGAAGGACAGTCATAGTGATCCAATCCATTGTAGGGGGTGAATGATCACGTCTCTAAATCCAGTATAGTATATTGCTTTTCTCATACAGGCGTTAAAGGATGAAGACCACTGCACAAGTAAAGTAGCCCCTATCCTCAACATTCTTGTCTGTCTTATCACCCATGGTGTCCCTCAAGGATCTTCTCTATCTTCAACCCTCTTCAACATCTACCTTCTCCCTCTCTGCAAATACCTCTCAGACGCAAGCCTCACCTACTTCATTTATGCAGACGACATACAAATATTACTCCCCATAAGCAAATCCATTGAACACACCATGGAAAGATGGAGCAAACTCAGCTCAAAATTATCCCACCTGCTATCTCAACTATCACTCTGCCTCAACCAAACCAAAACAGAAATCCTCCACATCCACGATGACCATCCCTCATCTCCCCTCAACATCCGCCCGCCAAACTACTCAGGAAATTCAAACAACCCAGGGCTCCCAAACATCCCAGGAATCTCACTCACGCCAGCCACAAGAAACCTAGGCGTAACCATAGACGACCAACTTAACCTTAAACGCCACATCTCTAATACTATTAAGGATGGATTCTTCAAGCTACAAACACTGAAAAAACTCAAACCCCTTCTCCAAGCACACGATTTCCGAACAGTCCTTCAATCTATTATTTTCGCAAAACTCGACTACTGCAACTCCCTCCTCCTTGGCCTCCCAGAAATACACATAAAACCCCTCCAAGTTCTACAAAACGCCACCGCCAGGATCATCACTAACAGCAGAAAATCCTCCCATATCACACCCACTCTCAAGGACCTCCACTGGCTCCCCATCACACAAAGAATCCAATATAAAACCCTCACCCTCATACACAAAAAAATAAACGACGACGAAATGAACTGGCTAAACACCGCAATATACCCATACTCCACACAAAGAAACCTCAGGTCCTCCAACACTGGCCTTCTCTCTGTCCCCGATTGCTAAACTGCACACCTCAACGCAACCCGCAAACGAGCCATATCAACAGCGGGTCCCACCCTGTGGAATTCCCTCCCCCCCAGCTCAGAAATGAACCCTCATCGCAAGTATTTAAAAAACATCTCAAAACGTGGTTGTTTACAAAAGCCTTTCCACCTGACACTTAACCCTCCCAAACACACCTCTCCCTTCCAGAATGCACCCCACCCCCCCCCACCCCCGCCCCCCCCTGACCCTACTCCCCTCCCACCTCCACCCTACCCACTGCCCACCTTCTAGCAACTCCGACTCCTGTATTTATATACTATTTATACTAGCAATTCTGAAACCTGTACCTATATACTATTTTGGTTAATCTATTTATAGCGCCTCCCTCCTTTCAAATGTCTAATCCCTCTCGCTACTTAAACCCTCTTGTTACTTAAAACTTATCTGAATGCTGACCATGTATTGTGAATATTGTTATCATGTTATAATGTAAAATAGTTATAATATTCCTTGTAAATAGTTATAATTTACCATGTTATAATGTAAATAGGGCGGACCTCGCCCTATCTCTCAGTTTCCTGTAAACCGATGTGATATCTCAATCGAATGTTGGTATAGAAAAGAAAATAAATAAATAAATAAATAAATAAATAAATAGATTGTAAACTTCACAGAGCAGGGACTGTCTCTTTTCTGTGTCTGTACTACTTGGAGGGCTATATAGATGTTTAATAGTAGTAGAAGCAGTTTTCCAAGAGTTTAGTAGTGGTTTTTTCTTTGTCTTATTACACTCCAACTTAAACTTTGGATGTGAGCGGATAATATATTTTTTAAATTAAATAAAATAGATAAGTGACCCAGTGAGCCAGCAGATATTTTCTTAGGTTGAAAAGTTGGTAAAAAAAAAAAATATAAGGGGTCGATTTTAAGACCCACATGGACAAGCCGATTTTATAACATACATCGCCACGTGCATGTTATAAAATACTATATCCATGCGCACGCACGCTGGATTTTTAACATCCACGTACACATGTGCGAACGGCCCACGACTCGTGTGCTCGGGGGGGATCCCCTTACTATTAGAATTGTTTTTTATTTTGTACCTTACTGCCCGCCCCTTTCTTTGGGCCGGGAACTTCGGCACATAAAGGGCATGGCTGGGCCCTTTATAAAATGCACGCGGCGCACACAGGGCCTGGCCACGTGCATAACCCCTATTTTTTTACGTGCACGGGCCTTTTAAAATTGGCCCATAATTGCTTAAGCAAGAAAAAGGTTGACAAACATATCACACATGCAGTTGCAAAGGAAGGCTCATGGTATCAGTTACCAGTCCCTATTCTGACTGAACCAGAAGCCCAAAGAAGTAGGAGAAACCTGCTGGGCCCTAAAATGCATATTTTTCCTGGAAAATTGAAGAGAATTTTGAGGAAACCAGTTTTTAATATTTTTAATTTAAAATATTATGAAATGTAAAAACAAAAAACCCCAAAAACCTCTGCACTGGAATGAACTAAAGCCTTGGTTCAAAAACTACTGGGACTGAAAGGAAAACCTTGGGAAAGGTCCAAATGTTCAAATTCATTTTGCATCAAAGCGTAGTAATAAACTAGATTCCACTGAATTAGCAACTCCTCTAGTTACAGACCCTACCTCTGTGAAAATAAATATCCCAAGCAGACTTGTAATGCATCAGCTGTGTATGCAGAATAGTATTCTATAGTATTTTCAGAAAGATGACTGTGAGCCAGGTTACTGTAAATGCCCCAAGACAAAGAACAATAACATCACATTTTCACTTTATATGCTGCCACCCTCAAAAAAAGGACTCAAAGCAGCTTACAACATAAATAATCAAAATGCATTTAAAAATACAATATCATACACCAAAATATGAACAAAGCAATCCGAAAATCAGCACTCCTCTCTTGACTCTCTGTGCGTGGAAGCCTAAGAGTTGGCAGGTGTAGGAGATGATGTCTGGAGAGATGAGTAAGGTTGGGCTCAGACATGGAAGGTGTTAAGTGCCACAAAAACTGGTCTGGTTTTCAGGATTTCCACAAGGAATATGCATGAGATGCATTTTGTATGCAATGAAGGTGCATGCAAATACATCCCATGAAGATTCAATATGGACATCTTGAAAACCCAACTGCTTACAGCACTTGAGGACTAAAGTTGCCTAACCCTGGTGCACGTTTGCTATACTCCCTGCAGTGGGCTCAGAACTGGAAAATTTAGAAAATGATGTTCAGGCAGCAACGAAAGAATTCCTGCTGCACTTCCAGTGGAATCTGCACCACCGAGACCTGCAAGTTGGTATAGACTTGTACCAAGAACATAAGATGTGCACCATAGGTATATCAAGCCCTGCATCCTGTCAATGACAGTGGCCAAGCTGGATCACGAGTGCCTAGGAGCTCCCAAAGAGTAGATCCATTCCTTGTTGATGATTTACAGGGAAAGCAGTGGCTTTCCCAAGTCTACCTGACTAATAATGGATTATAGGCTTTTTCTCCAGGAAGTCATCTAAACCCTTTTAAATCCAGGCTATACTAGATGCTTGGACCACATCTTCTGGCAACAAATTTCATATCTTAATTGTGCAGTGCGTGAAAAAATATTTTTTTTACGATTTGTTTTAAAACTGCTACCTGTTCGACTCATAGTCTTAGTTATATTTGAAACAGTAAAAAACTGTCCCCTTTTTACCTGTTCCACCTCACTCATGATTTTATAAACCCAGGGCCGGTGTAAGGGTATTAAGCGCCTTTGGCAAACCTTTCAGCAGGGCTTCCCAATTGTTTAGTCAATGTGACCCTGTTTTACCACTTGAAAATTCACATGACCCCAGAGGACAACCAAACCTGAAGGGCGGGGGTGTGATTCGTCTGCAACAATCACCATCCCCACATTCTAACTGATTCTCCACCCTCTGCAGTCGATGCATTCTCTTAACCTCCATTCCCCTCCAGAGGACATCCTCTCACAACCTCCGCCACTCCTTCTGATCCCCTCTTACATCTTCCAGCTTTTCTCACCTTCCCAGCCCATCCTCTGTCTCTCACCCTCTCCAGCCCTTTTCTCATCCTCCTCGCTGAACCTTTCACCTCCAAGCCATTGGTATAACCTCCAGTTGTTCCTCCGTCATCCCCTCCCTCTCACCCCATTTCCTTTGCCCCTCCAATTCTTCGCTCTCATCCCCCCAATTGATACCCTCTCACCCACAGCTCCTCTCTTCCATCCCCCAGTATTTTCTGTCATTCTTTCCCTCACCTTCCACAGCGAATTCCTCTCCCACTGATCCAACCCTTAAACCTTTCTTGCATCTGATCCCTCCTTTCCATCAGCTCCTTCTCCAATCATCCCTTTGGCCAGGGTCAGCAGCAACATTTCCCTTTGGGCCCTGGACCAAAAGGAAATGAGAAGTGGTGGGAAGAGAGAAGCGGCTGATGACAGAGGCAGCATTTTTCTCTTGGATAAGGTCAGTGGTGAGTGGGTGAGAAGCGGTGACGGTCTTCACTGGCCTTTGCACATTCTGCCTACCCTTCCTCTCATGGTTGGTCCAAAGCCTGATCTGCAAGTGGCAGCAGAATTAGTAATTAAAGTCAATACAAATTCTATGAGCCAGTGCAAGGTCACCGGCCCTGCAGCAGTCCCAATCCATTTTCCTGCAGGCTTCCTGTGAAGCCTGCAGGAAAATGCGAGGGCGAGACCACTGCTGGACCTTTGAGTGCATGCTGGCTTAACGGCACCATGCTGACTTCCACTGGTAGTGCTGCTGGCAAAGTCTGAAGAGCGCTGCCTTTTGAGGCACTTGTGACCCCAGCTAGAGGTTTTGTGACCCCCATTTGGGTTCCCGACCCACAGTTTGGGAAGCCCTGCCTTACAGCCTGGTGCCCCTCCCCCCACCTCCCCATACACAATTTGAAATTATGCATTTATAACAGATTTTACATGAAAAATGACATTGAGGTAAAATGAATCTACATGTTGTTGTGATAGTGACAAGCACTGTTGGGATGCCAACAAAAAACTTTGCAAATTGGAATTCATATGGCATCACACCTATTGTAATATGTTTTGTGTTGGCATGGGCCTCCTGTATCAACACAGTACTATCTGCCAACACTCAAACAGTAACAACCCTACCTATGAAAAGGAATACCGCAAATATTACACCAGAATCCAAAATATCAATACACCTCCTATCAGAAAAAGAGAACAGGCCAAGCTATTACAGATCCCTACAGAGAAACCACATGCTAAAAGAATGCTTCATCTCAGTCTTTGCATGCAGAACACAAACCCTCACCAAATACAGAATAAAGCCACATAAAGTATAAATAGAAATGTGCAGACAAAAACTGAACTGTAAAACACAATATTCCAGACTTTATATAGTGTAACAATGGAAAAACAAAAATTTAACCATTCCTCATGAAACAATAAAATCAAGATATATAAATCATTAATCACAATAGTAAAATCAAAGTAATAAAATAATGTCAAAACAGCTGATGAATAGAATATCCAATAATTACAGACTCATGCAAACTTTGAAAGCTTTCCCAAACACCAATAAAATATTTCAAAACAGCAAACACATAAACACCATCCAATAATTAAAAGTAAGGATAAAAAAATCTCCCACACTCCATACCTGGGAACTTTTGATTTTCAGTCTGAGCTTGTCATGGATTAATGAGAGGAGGTGGTGGCTGCGATACAAAGACTTTCTCCTCTCTCTCACATACACACGCTCCAACACAGGCATACTCGCTTAGTCACACATATTAATACACACACTCACTCTCTCCCTCTTATGCTCTCTCAAACACAAATGCTCTCTCTCTCCCACAGGCTCTCACCCCCACACTTGCTCTTCCTCACATGCTCTCTCTTGCAAACTCTTTTTCCCCCCACATGCTCTCTTTCCCCATATACTCACATATGCTCACATGCATATACTCTTTTTTTTTTACTCTCCCTCCTAGGTATAGGCAGCAGCAGCAGATTTCTTCTTGGACTTCCACAAAATCATGAGGCCTCCACTGTCTTTCTTGTTCAGTAGAGATGCTTCCTCTCTCCTGCCGCGCGGCCCGCCCGATCACTGCCTCTCTCATGTTGCACGGCCCAGCCGATGCTGCAACTGACCCTCTCGGTCTTTTCTTCTGGTCATTCCTTCCAGCTACGATGATTGGGCATTCTTCTTCCTGCCCATGTGGGCCCACAACACATTTCCTCTTCTGAGCCTCGAGGGCTGGAAGGAGGAGGTCCAATTGCCTAGGTCCTGCAGCTGCCACTAGTGTTGGGAATCAGGACAATGTTTTTTCACAATTGTAAGCTGGTCCAATGGAAGCAGCAGGTGGATGCTGGGTCGCCCCTAAACCTGTGGCACTCTAGATGATCGCCTAGTTTGCCTAGTGCTTCCACCGGCCCTGTATAAATCTTTATCATTCCCCATCTCAATCATCCATTCTTCAGGCTGCACAGCCCTAACCTATTTAGTCTTTCTGTAAAGGGAGCCATTCCATCTCCTTTATCAGTTTATCTGTCCTTCTCTATACCTTTTCTAGTGACATATCTTTATGGGGTGACCATACTCGAGGTATGGTTGCACCATGAATTGATACAGAAGTATTATGAAATTCTCTGTTTTATGCGCCATTCTTTTTCAATTAACTAGCATTCTAGTAGCCTTTTTGACAGCTTGCCACACACTGAGATGAGGATTTCAATATATTGCCTACAATGACTTCCTGATTCTTTTCGTGGGTAATGACTCCTAACATGGAACCTAACAATATGTACTTATAGTTGGAATTTTTTCCCCTATATGCATCAGTTTCCATTTGTCCATATTCAATTTCAACTACCATTTAGATGCCCAGTTCCCACATTTTACAAGGTCCTCTTGCAACTCCTTAGAATCCACTTGTGATTTAACAACTTTGAAGAATTTTGTGTTATCCACAACTCTGATCACCTCACTCATTGCTCCTTTTATGAATATGTTAAATAGCATGTATCTTAGTATAGATCCTTGGAGCATTCCATTACTTACTTTTCTCCATTGGAAAAACTGACTAGCCCCTTCTCTCTTTTTTCTTTTAACCAGTTACCAAACCATAATAGAACTACATTTTACCTCATGGTTTTCTAATTTTCTGAGGAGTTAGTCATGAGGGACTTTGTCAAATGCCTTTTGAAAGTCCAGATACACTATATTGACCAGCTCACCTTTATCTAAATGTTCATTAACACCTTCAGAAAATCTAACAGAACTGTAAGACCCTTGGGCTGAGGTGGGGTTGATGCAACCCGTAGGTAGGGACCTACAGGTCCCCACCGTCGGCAGGCAGAGTGGGCTGAAGAACAGAGGCCAGCTGGAGCTTCACCAATACCATCCCTCGTTCCCCGCAGGTTGAGACTTTTGGTGTTGGGGCCGGCTGGACTTAGGTGGGCCTCTGTATGTTGTCAATGAGGAGACTGAGATCAGCCCAGAGACAGCAGGAGAGAGATGGTACAGTTTTGCAATGGACAAGCTAGTGTCCCGAAGACTCTGGCGCCAAAGGAACTAAGTCAGACAGGGGGCGCCCGAGCAAGAGCAGGCCGAAGCCTGAATAGACCAAGTCCAGGAAGTAGGCTGAAGAGGCATCATGTAACAAACTTGAGTCAGGGCTGGCGGCAAATCTGGAAGCAGTGGCAAGCAAGGCTGAGGTCTGATCACAGAGATAGTCAAGCGTAGTCAAACAATGCTGAGGTCTGGGTCTGGAGAGAGGCAATGACATAGTCAGGCAATGCAGAGGTCTGGGTCTGGAGAGAGTCAACAACGTAGTCAGGCAATGCATAGGTCCGGGCTTGGAGAGAGTTGTCAGCGTGATCAGACAAAGCAGAGGTCCGGGCTTGGAGAGAGTCAATGGCGTGGTCAGGCAAACCAGAGTCAAAGTCAGGAACCAGAATCAGCGAGGAACAGGAACACGGGAGTGAGACGAATCTCACAGGAGGCAACGCGTACTCGACCAGCGAGGAGACCTGTTGCAAAGGCAAAGCTAGGGAGTGGAGCCCAGGCTTAAGTACCGGTGATCCGCTGATGTCATCATCCAGGGTCGTGGCTCGTGCTATGACATCCGTGGTCGTAGCAGGCCCTACTTAAGCATTAGTGATGCGCGTGTTCGCCTAGAGAGGGGCACAGTGCTGAATAGCAGCGTCTCTCTGCGGGCCACGCGGACAGGCCCGATGTGGAGCAGTGGAAGTGGTGGCTGGACCAGGAACACAAGAGTCTGTAGCTGAGCCGGAGGCACCAGGGGAGGCCCGAGGACAGAGCTGGCGGCCCACCACCACCAGGGACGAGGAACCAGGTGCTGGAGTTACTGCAGAGAGACTTCCCTTTGGCTAAATCCATGTTGGATCTTCTCAATTAAGCCACATCAATGCATATGGGCAGTAATTTTGTTTTAAGCATAACTTCTACCATTTTGCCTGGCACAGACATCAGGCTCATCAGTCTATAGTTTCCTGGATTACTCCTGGAGACCTTTATAAAAACTGGCATTACAATAGCCACCCTTCAGTATTCAGGTACTGTGACTGCTTTTAAGATTATTAGTAACAGGTCTACAATATCATATATGAGATCTCTCAGAACTCTGGGGTGAATACCATCCTGTCTTAGCTATTTGCTAGTCTTTAGTTTGCTAATTTGTTCTATTATATCGTCCTATTTCATAGTGATTTGCTTCAATTCCTCTGAATCAACTTTAAATAATGTTGCTAATGTATCTCCCGAACAACCTCCTCAGCAAAAAATGAAACAAAGAATTAATTTAGTTTTTGCCATGGCCTTGTCCTCTCTGAGTCCCCCTTTTATGCATTGGTCATCCAGCGATCCAGCTATGTCTCTTTACAGGCTTCTTGCTTTTAGAATGTGGAATTTGGAAAAAAGATTTTAAAAACACTATTTTTAATCTTTCTTTTAAATGCTGCTTCTTTGATAACTTACTGCTGTTCAGCCTTCTTGAATTCAAATTTGAATTGCTGACAATCCAAAAAACATTCATTGGTATCTAAATGGTAAAAAGAACCAAAGCCCCAAAAAATCAACAGTTGATAAAGATGGTATTCGAGAAATGTTTTTGCACAAAAATAAATTAAAATATTTGTCACAACCTTAAAAAATATTGAGGGTACCCAAGACGATCCACTATATTCACTGTCTTCCACTCTATCAATTTGCCCAAATACACACACATCTTTTTTTCATCTCCAGCAAACCTCTTATCCACTTGAGTATTTCCATGAGGCTCCCTTTGTTTCCTACGGAAGCAATCTTGACACTTAAAACTATTTTAAGTTTTGAAAAGAATAGGAAAGCTAGCTGCAACAAATCAACTCCTTTTACACAATCACATTAACACTTCAAAAAAAAAAGTAACAATTTTTAAGGACTGGCTAACAGTTTCCCATCATGAAACTAATTTTAAATGTTTAACTCTGCTTCTTCTGTTAAAGACCACTGTTCGGGCCTTTGAAAAAACTGTAATATCCTAATATCTTACATACAATATTTATAGCTCTGATACAAATCTAACCCTGCATTTCCCTGCATTCACATCTTTACTCCCTCTCTATCACACCTCACACACTTGCCATATATATACTTTATACAGGCAAACCCAGCTGAGCACACACACACACACACATATCTTATCTTCTGAAACGCCAACCTATTCATGTCACTATGCATTTTCAAGACTGTAGGAATATCAGAAGGTAAATACAGGGATTGGCCTGATGGCTTCGTTGCAGTGCTGCCCGCTGCAATACCGAGGATGTGGGTGGGAACTGGAGACACAGTAGAGGCAACATTCACAGCCTCTGAAGGGAGTCTCAATCATCATGCAACGATGACACCTAGTGGCCATTCTTAGAACCCATGACCGCTAGGTTCCTAAAAGAATCAAGGACTGTCACTGCAATGGCCAAACTGAGTGAGTTGGAAGGGGATACAAATTAGGAGAAAAAAATCCTTGGGTAGTTGCGAATGAAGGCTCCTAGCACCAGATCCCAGCTCTGGTTCCAAATAAACCCAAAAGGAGCCGGAGGAAATTCCAGGTCCAAAAAGAAAACCAGACAGATTCAAAAGGATGAAACTGCTCAGTTACATTATCATGAATGTATCTGTCCGTGTCTCAAAAAGAGGAGTTACTTACACTTTTGGGAAAGAAACAATGGTCCATCCTGGGATACCCAATGCCTAGACCAGATACGTTGAAATGACTAATTTCTGTGGGTTTATGAGGTTGCATGTGTGGTTTCTTTTGATTTAATTTTGTGAACGTCTTTCAAAATGCATTTATCTATCACTACAAATGACTGGCTCCGAGGAGGGCGTGGGAACTTTGTGCCTTCCTATTTTTCATGTTAATAGAACCACACTTGGAAATCTGCTTGCTGCTGACCTGTGAGCTTTCTAAAACATAGGACTGCAATTTCAGGAAGCGGGCTGAGCGGGGAATTCCAAGTTCTGACTTAGCTAAGCATGACTGGAACAGGTGAAAGCAGCCAGAAGATGCCCATGGTCACAGCAATTTGTGACCCCACTGTATTTCTCAAAGTTTGGGTTTTTTTTTTTTAATTTCATGGCTATTCATAGGAATAAAGATCTCTGTGTCGGGCATTTGCTGTTCATTAAAACGCTGGTGGCTTAAAGGAGCGAAGCTTGTGCCAGGGAATTAACTGCCAGGAAAGACCCTTCCCAATCAGTCATCATTATTTAATTAACATGCAGTAACTACAGGCAAGCTAAGAACAAGACATTTAAATGAACAAACAAGCTGCAGGTGATGTCTTTTTATTGGACTAATATAAATTATATATTTAGATAAGCTGCCACAAAGGAAACTCAGTTATGAGAACAGCAAATGAAGAAGACTTTCACTAAGAATAGTTTTATTGGTGTCCCCGGCCAAAGGACGGTGGCTTGTAAGAAACTGAGTGGAATAATTAGAAATCAGGAATCCATTAAAGACATGTGACAAAAACAATGCATAATAAAACTGACCCATCTCCAAAATTAACCATTAAAAAGGCAATTTTCAGGCCTGCAGACACTTTGTACCCATGGGATTGCAAGCTTATTTAAAAAATAAAAAAAAATACCCCACAGAGATTTCCTTGGCAAATTTCTTAGCCAGTATAGACTGAGGGTACAAAAGTACCTGCAAATTTCAAACTCCCCACCAGGAATTATATACAGGGTGTTACAAATAAATGCCACACAGGTACTACAGTACCTGAGTGTAATTCTGTTTTGAAGTGCCAGAAAGGCAGAATATAAATTGAATAAACAATAACGTTCTTAGTTAGGACTTCACCAGCATCTCCCTTTTCCCTTTGAAAACAGCATCTAAAATAAATCAATCCTTTGCAAACCCACTAACCTTACAAAAACTGTAGGTATTGGTAAATATGTTCCTTTTGGTATATGTTGTAACAGTAAAGTCTGATGGTTCATGAATTGAAATTTAATTTACTGCATAACTCGAACAAATGGGGTCCTTCACATTTCTCTACATAGCTTGCAAATATAGATTAATAGGTAAATGATCATATCTTGCAAAGCTAAATACCACTAAAGCTCTTCTAATTGGTTGCCTATTGGGAAAAATACCTTAATTCATACTAGTGAGGTCTCCCAGGTAACATCACTGCACGGCAGAAAACCACTGATTAGCAAGGAGTCAAAACCATCAAATATTTTGGTTTGGTTGCAGCTGAAGCTCAGTTACAACTGACAATGTTTTGGTTCAGTTCCAGTTTGGGCCCAGATGAATAAAGGATCAATAACCAATTCAGCACACATGAACCAATCAGACATTTCTGGTTGAAATGAGAAAATGTAAATATCTTTGGCATGATCTTGATTAGCTTACCTAGGTGCAAAGTACGTGGACTCTTCTATACCTGCAAATCTTGCAGATAATTTTGCAAAGGAAGCAGCACAGGTCCTTTCCCTCTGAAAATTGCCAAAAGATCAGCAGGTACAGATTCGTCCATGTACTTTACAACTGCTGTTTTTTATGGGCAGTAGATCGGAGGCAAACCACAAACAGATTTGAAAATCAAATCTGCATGTGTATTTTCTGCTCAAACTTAAACACTCCCCCAGGAATGCCTCTTTTTCCTCTGGCTGAAAATATGAAGTTGTGAAAGTCTGCAAGTAATGTTAGCCACTGGAAAGGGTGCAACTTTCACTTGGCAGACCTAGGCAGGTGCCTGCCTTAGTGATATTAACAATCTAATCTCCTATAAAGCAGATGAACGACAATTGTTTCATGACGCAGGAACAGCCTACTATACAGAAGATTGCATCTTAATATGTATTTATTAAAATTTAACTCATCAAGCCTGCTGGTGTCCTCTTTGTACATCACTAGATGCTTTTTCCCAATACATTTTGCAGGCAGTTGTAGAATATACAATATAGGACTATATCAAGTGCACAGCAATGTGAACTCAGATAGCACAATGGCATGTTTATATAGGATAGTGATTTCCAACCCTCTGCCGGAGGCACATCTATCCAGATGGGTTTCAGGAGTGTCACAAAGATTATGCATGAGGATGCTTTACATACACTGAGTTTCCAATGTATGCAAATCTATCTCATGCATATTCATTACAGATATCCTGGAAACCAGACTGGCTAGGTGTAACTCTAGGAGAAAGTTGAGATAAAATACCAAAATAGTAATAAACATAGCATTAGGCAAAATAGTTTTCTGCCAGTTATGGCTGCAGTTTTCCTGAGCCACTGCATAAAAATGTGTGAATTATCCTGGCAGATCACTTTTTGTTTGCTATATAAAATTCCATGTATATGGGGTGTGTATATGCCTCTTTTGCTATGAGGACTTTTTAATGCACAATCAATTACTACCATTTCCTTACTTATTCATTATTCTTGCAGGAGTTCACTAGGGATGTGAATTGTTTTATTCTGACATGATGACCATAGCATCTGTGATTCCATTTAAGAAAGGTCTCTGAAAATTGTTCTCAAAAAGACAGGAAAAAAAAAATGCATCATTGCTGTACCCTGAATCCATCACCTAAAATGAATTTTAAATTCTGCTTTCCTATACTCATAACTCACTGCAAATGTCTATAAGAAATTGCCATTCTTAGTCCAGAGGAATTCAATGTACAGTACAATGCAATATAAATTCAGCAGCTATTGACCTTTTAATGATGGCACTGTATGGGAGAAGGGTAAAGAACAAAAGTGACATTTTATTACCAATTTAAACACTTTTTTGTGTTTTTAAATTTCTTTTTTTAACTTTCTATTTATTAACTTTTCATCTAAAACATGTCAAATAATTCCCCGGCACAAGCTTCGCTCCTTTAACAGATCACATTATAAAATGGCTAAAACCAAGGTTAGTAAAATCATTTGCAGCTGTTACAATAATGAAAATTAGGTCCCAATTTAGGGATGAGCAGAACAAGAGTTTAGAAAATACAAATATTTAATAAAGTATGAAGATATAGGGGGGGTTGCATTGACCGAAAAAAAAAAGAAAACCGGGGAAAAACAGAAACTCTTCTCCCTCTCTCCTTCAAGCAGACTCCTAACCAGCCCATGATTTATTAATAAATATTCAAACATACAACAAAACAATCTAAGAGGAAAATTCTTACAGCATGTATTGGAAAGAAGAAAAAAATACCAAAAATCTATCATAAAAGAAAGAAAAACATGCTGTAAAGTCCAAGTCCATAAGTAGAAGTGGGGTGGGGAAAATCAATAGGAAAAGAAGGAACAATAAGAAATAGAAAGGAAGGAAAAAGTCATAAACACATCAATGCCATGAAATACGAAATAAACAGCCATCTCAAATTAACCCAAAAAGCTAAAGGTAACAGAAACTCCCATCCGGCCTGATTAGAAAAACTTTTAGATTTATTTTTTTCTAATTTTATTGATCCTTTTAACCCGCTAAATCAGAACAAGTCTGGGCAGAGCAGTATACGTAGCCATAAAAATACAAAACAGTATAACACAATACAAAGTCATAAAAGCAAATAAAAAATTACATAAAATCAATCCTAAAAAAGCTTGACTCTCTAATTAGCATAAAATTAGATCTCTAACACTCTTAATCTACTAGATTAATATAACCATGATTTTATTTTCTTTCTAGAAGTTAAATAATTTGATTCCAATCTCATCTCCTGTGGTACCGAGTTCCACAGCTCCAGCCCCCTGTATTGCAAACATCCTTCTTCTATGAGCTATCTTTCTCACTTCTTTTCTAGAGGGAGCCACACATTCTGAGAACGCAAATTATGGCTTGGAATGTAATGCCATAGTAAATTTTAGGGTAGCAATATTGCAATACTGTAGGCACAATACTGATGTGTAACCTACAAGAGGTGGAAAGGGGAAAGATGGATGGAGAGGTGAAAAGGGGGAGAAAAAAGCTAAGGGATAAGGAAGAGGGAGGAGGCAGCAGGAGGAAAAGGTGCTCCGCTTTCTGAGCCACTGGAAGTGATAATGACATCGAGGCCCTTTTCTCCATCTCTCTGGGGCTATCCTCCCCCCTTCTTTCTTTCTCTGTCATACCTTTCTACTACTTTCCCACCTCCCCTACTCCTTTCATCCCAATTCCTCCCTTTTGCGTTCCCAATTTCCCTCTCTCCTTACTTTTATTGTCCCTATTGCAGACAACCAACAGAAGGTCCAAATACAAAAAGGAAGCCATTCTGGCTCTTCCAACTTGACTCTCCAACTTGTATTCTCTCTCTCTCTCTCTCAACATGACCCTGTTAGGTGGAGATAAATTATGAATTGTATCTAATCCACAGTAAATACCAGGAGATTTACCATGGGCTGATACATGTGGATAATACCTACCAGCTCATTAATACCCATTTGCATAACTGAATATACAGCCATAATATTTACAGCAACAGGGATACAACCTGTTTTTTTCACTAAGTGAAGGGCTTACTTCATGGTGTGCATTTTACCACATGAAACCCCATTTAATATGTACAGGAAAAATACCACACTTTAATATATACATCGAAGAATATAAACTAGAGTAAATTCTGCCATGGAGGCAACAAACAGAATACAACTTTGCTTTTATATCAATCACAGAACTCTTGAAGGTGAATTTTAAAAGCCTGATGCATGCCAAAACCGGGCATGAGCTTTACTGGATTTTAATTTGAAATTAGCACATAAATACCTGTGTGCACAGGAGCGTGCTGAGGTACCCAGCTGCATAACTTTACTTCTGCTATGGATGATGTGTAAGTTATAAAACAAAAAATTCTAGGTAGATCAGCGAGATTTTAAAGGTCAGGGCTAACAGGGTAGAAGGGTGCCTATTAAACTAGAGGAGTTTGGAAGTCCTATCCCTTACCTGGGAAAACTGGGAAGGAACTGGGAAAACTGGTAATGGCGATGGTGCGCATGTCTTAAAATCTTTCCACTTACACGGTAGAAGCAGCATTTGCTCATGTAGGCGCACAGCCACTTAAAATTATATACACGTGTGGGCATAGTCAGGCTATTTTATAACATGCGCACATATACATGTGTATGCTATAAAATGGCTGCATCCCTGTGCATGGGTTGAAAGTGCGCACATGTGCGCTTACGCGCCTGTTTAAAAGTTACCAGAGTTTTCCTCAGACAAACTTTCTGGTGTAGTCAGTGGGACTCCAGTTATGACAAGGCCTGGCATAATTTTTTTTTTTTTTTAGGAAAGAAAGGATAGCATTCAACAATATTATCAGTATTCTCAAAAAGATCATCCAAAGTTTCTCCCAAGACAGCAGTGGTCCCTAGGTATTTGTCTTCAGCATTTACAGGAAAGTCCAGTAATCTAACGTTTTTACTCTATGCCCTATTGTTGAGTGCATTATTGTGTCTTTACAAACAAGGAGGGAAATTTTTCTAAGGGACTTCTGTGAGTAAAGTACTTACCTGCAGAAATAGCTCTTTAGAAAAGTGCATGACTGATACTCATGCAAAGGTCCATGCATCCCCTGGGAAGAAGCACTCCAGGGGGTGCAGAGTGGGTGGAGGCAGAACTCTGCATGTTTTCTCTTTTTAAAATGAATGCATGTAAATTATCTTGGCAAAACTACACACACCAAGCAAATAGCAGGTATAACTCTGCATGTGTTGTTTTCCGGGACAATTTTCCATGCGGCCCTGTGTGCATAGTCTGTTTAGAAAGTTAGTGTCACCTATTTCACATATTTGCTAGTTAATTTAGGCATGATGTTATAAAAATTATCCTCACATTGTCCTGTGATAAGGCATTTGATTCATGGGAAAAAATAATCAACATAGCCCAACTCAAACCAAAACTACAAATATTACGATAATCTCAGAAAAATGAACCCTTGGTATAATGAAGAACTGAAAGAAAAAAAACTCCTCAGAAAACTTGAAAAACTCAGGCGACAAAACCCTTCAGATGAATCTTTAAGAAAATACAAATCATACTATCACACTATAAAACTAACTAATAAAACTAAAAAAGCCTATGCAAAACAAATACACACAGTTGTTTTCAACTCAAAAGTACTGTTCGAAACAGTTAAGAGTAATAAAAGACCCTTCTGCACCCCAAATACAAACAAGAACTTCACAAGAACTTCATGTAATGACTACACTACAACATTAACTGAAAAAACCCAGAGGTTGAAACAGCAAATCATATACCTGCTTTAATAACGCATTGGATCACATTAATGCACAAGACAATTGGCCAACATTTGACACAGTATCAAAGATGGAGATTAGCAAAATCATAACTAAACTAAAACTAGCTTCTCAACCACTTGACTTGATTCCTGCTTCTTCACTGAAACAAGTAAACCAAACTATAACCCCTACAATCACAACACTAGTCATCCTCACACTTGCAGAATGACATATGCCCCATGGTCTAAAACAGGCAGTAATAAAACCAATCCTAAAGAATAAAGCAGGAAGATCTGACGATTGGGACAACTACCGACCAATCTCCAACTTAACCTTCATCACAAAAATTCTTGAAAAAGCAGTTCTTAACCAATCAGAATCTCATCTAGAAAACAATAAAACCTTATATCCTTACCAATTCAGATTTTGAAAAAAAAATCGCTCTACGGAAATTCTTCTACAATCCCTAACTGACCCTATATTATGGGGCTTTGACTCTATTGAGTCATACTGCCTGGTGCTGATTGATCTCACAGCAGCCTTCGATACTGTTGACCATAACCTACTTTGCCGACAACTGAGAAACAGGGATTGAAGGAAATGTACTTAAATGGTTCACCGCATTCCTTACAAACAGATCCTTCCAAGTTAAATTCAACAATCACTTATCTGATACATTCCAATGCACTACAGGCGTTCTGCAAGGATCTGTACTATCTGCAACTCTATTATATATATTCATGCTGCCCTTATGCAAATTACTAACAGAACTAGGAATAAACTTCTTTCTACATGCTGACGATCTGCAATTTTACATTCCACTAATAGAATCATTCGATAAAACGGCATTGCTTATCACTGAATATATGGTCACAATAAAAGAAAAGCTTGAACAAACAAAACTATTGATGAACCCCAACAAAACTGAATTAATATGGCTGAGCCAAAACCCACCTAAATCTATTCCACCAGGGATTAATCTCAGAAATTGCCAATTGCCAATTAACCCCATCAACTCAAGTGAGAGATCTAGGAGTTCAAATTGATGACAACTTAATGATAAAAACCCATATTAGTAAATTGATCAAATCTGGTTTCTACAAGTTACAAATCCTGAGCAGACTGAAACCTCTTCTAAACAAAGCAGATTTCAAAAAGGTTTTACCATCTCTAATATTCTCTAACCATGATTACTATAATTCCCTACTTCTGGGAATAAGAACATAAGAAAATGCCATACTGGGTCAGACCAAGAGTCCATCAAGCCCAGCATCCTGTTTCCAACAGTGGCCAATCCAGGCCATAAGAACCTGGCAAGTACCCAAAAACTAAGTCTATTCCATGTAACCATTGCTAATGGCAGTGGCTATTCTCTAAGTGAACTTAATAGCAGGTAATGGACTTCTCCTCCAAGAACTTATCCAATCCTTTTTTAAACACAGCTATACTAACTGCACTAACAACATCCTCTGGCAACAAATTCCAGAGTTTAATTGTGCGTTGAGTAAAAAAGAACTTTCTCTGATTAGTTTTAAATGTGCCCCATGCTAACTTCATGGAGTGCCCCCTAGTCTTTCTACTATCCGAAAGAGTAAATAATCGATCACATCTACCCGTTCTAGACCTCTCATGATTTTAAACATCTCTATCATATCCCCCCTCAGCCGTCTCTTCTCCAAGCTGAAAAGTCCTAACCTCTTTAGTCTTTCCTCATAGGGGAGCTGTTCCATTCCCCTTATCATTTTGGTAGCCCTTCTCTGTACCTTCTCCATCGCAATTATATCTTTTTTGAGATGCGGCGACCAGAATCTCATCTAGTCACCTAAAACCTCTTCAACTACTGCATCACCCCAATGCTGACTGCTCTACACAGGCTCCCTGTACAATCAAGAATAATCTACAAAGTTCTCACCATAATTTTCAATAACATTAATCCGAATAATGATCTGTTGGGAGTAACATTTAAACCACATATTCTACCACAAACGCTCAGATCACAAAACAAAGGCCTCATAGAAATCCTGACAATACAAAACTCTCACCTAAAGCAAACTAGACAAAGAACGATTTCAGTCGCTGGACCAAAACTATGGAACTCCATGCTAGAGGACCTGCAAATTATAATAGACAATAAAAAACTCAAAAGCGAGTTGAAGACCTGGCTATTCAAAAATGCCTACAATCTGGCAGATGCCTCCAATTCTCCAAGAGTCAGAAGACCTAAAATGTACTGAACTTTACCCCCACCCCTAACCCCTCTTAACCTAAATGTATCTGTCTTTGAATCCACACATTGTATCTAAATATTTCTGTAGGCTGTATATATATCTACCTCTGTTTTCATTTATTTATGAGTGTCTAACCTGTATACCGTTATGAACTAGTGATTTTCATATGGAATGATGGTATATAAAACATAAATAAATAAATAAATATTATCATGGCTTCATTAGAAAACAATTATATATTCAAAGGGTAATTTTCAAAGGGACTACTGCATAAAACAGTATTTTATGCACAGAAATGACTTTTTACAAAATTACCAATCTGATATGCAGGTAACTTATGCATACAGGTCATGTTCATGTGTAATTTTACCCAAACTGTGCAATGACGTTCCTAGGAGAAGAGTTAGGGAGGGTTTTGCACATACATTCGTACTTTTGGATTTTAAAAATTATATATGTAAACTGTCATCATAAATCTGTGCACACATTTTAGCAGGTGTAACTAGTGTGGGTAAAGTTGATGAGATAATTTTCAAAGCAGATTTATGCACATAAGTTAATTTTGAAAGTGGGTATAACTCATGTGCACGTTTTGTGACTTATTTATGCATGATGTTACAAAATGGCCTCCTTAAAGTCATCTACCTGTGGACTTCATACCAGTCTTCAAAGGGAAAGGACACATTTACTTTCCCTTTGATAATTATGCTACCAAAACTACCCACCCACGTCTAATGCATGAGTTTACTTTCTTCAGGGAACGTACGCACATACTTCTGGAAAAGCAAACGTATGCACTTAAAGTGGACACCCCTCTCCAACCCTATCCTCAGGATCATCTCTGCTCACTGTGGGTAAAAGCCCACACACATACTTTAACCATAGAAATGGCTTGAAAGTTACCCTCTAAATGCTGAGAAATCTTCCATTAGAACTTTTTAATTCAGTATCCAATTTCATACTTATTTCTGAAACTTTCTTTAATCTTGAGTCAGTCAAGCCCATTTTGTGGTTTATTTTTCCTTCTAAAGTTTATATGGCTGAAAGCACAGTCTGGAGGATTCTCTCAACAGATGGATCTAGTCTGATAAAGTGGAAGCTTTTCCTGGATTATCCATGCAGCCATTCTAATCTCCTGCCTGAGATGTTCAAGTCATCCACTTTTCTAGCATTACCTTCACTCCAAGGAGTGTCTTTGCTAATGGCCAACAAGCCACTTTGATCCTCTGGGACACAGGAAAAGAAAGACAGCTTCATTTTTCATAACTGGAGGCGCTGACCTAACCACCGTGCTCTATGCTCCCATGTAATGGGTAACAAACGCATCTAGGCTCGACTGTCTGAGTGACTCCAGTACTAGCATGGGAGCCCACACGATAACTTGCATGCTCCAATGGCTGCCATGCAGCATCTCCTGATCACAATTTACAAAGAGGCTTTAACTCTGAGAAAATGTGCAAATCAGACACAATACAGGACAAAGTATAGTTGTATCTCATAGAAATGGGGAAACTAATTTTTAAGCATAAGTGCCAAAAAACCATGACTGCTCACATTAGCCATCTGGCCACCATTTTTTTCATTTTAAGAATGCAACACAATAAAATATAAAAACAAACTACTGTTTTTTTAACAAAACATTCCCTGGATTTTAGTACTAAGTCACAGAAGTTCACAGTTCTCATTTTATTCGCTGGATATGTAAATTACATTTAACATCCCTCCAAATTTTACTGTAAATGCAGGCTGGTTAGCTTTAAACAAATGCAGCTCATTTTTCTAGGATACATATAATCCATGATGATTAGTTGAACACAGACTCAACCATCTTTTTCCTGCAAAAGAGGAGAAATTCAGTATATTCAAATGAATTGTACCTAACATGGTAGAGCATTTTGAAACTATCATGCAAATACATCAAAAGCCACCGCTCCCACACTAGCAGTGTCTATGCAGGCAGCGCCTTTTAATGCATTAGACTGATCATGCAGAAGCATTTCCTGATAATTATCTACCTAACAGAATACTATATACTCTGATTCCTACTGTCCTAGTCAGTGAAAGAAGAGTTAAAAGCCTGTTTGGGTTTTTATTTTTACAGCAGACTGTATATCAAGACGACAGAGTACAAACTGATCAGAGGATAAAAGCACACTAAAAATATAAAAATGCAATGCTTTCCTAACATTCTCCCTGGTAAATCATACAATTATTTTTTTTGTACTCAATATGACACCGCTGGTGGTAAATATTCATTCTCAGAGGAAATTTGAATCCAAAACTATTCATCTTTTCTTGAACAAACTGACACATTGCATAAATACGAACAAATTTAAAAAAAAATAAACACAATAAGCAAAGTTTGATTTATTATGCAATTTATCTTTCTCTTTAAAACCACCTATGCAGTTGAATGCTAAATTGCACTATTTCCCAGAATGCAAATTTACGGGTGCTCCAAAGTCTACAGAGTTTGCTGTAATTTTACTGTTAAAAAGCCAAAGGCATTGTAAAAAAAAAAAAAAGCCAAAAGAACGAAGCCAGAATGAAAGCTCACCAGGTATTTTATCTATAAATGTCTTTTCAGTACAGAAAGTGGGAGTCTGCAGGAACAGCATCTTATTAAAACACATTCTTCAATACTCAGAGCTCTACACTGCAATTCCAACATTTTTGTGTCAGCTAATTAAAAGCAATACACTTATCAATAATACATTTAAAATGAACCATTTCTAATGGCGGTGGGCCATTTTTCCAACCATTTGCTTTCTTAGCTCATGTTTATTAGACATCAAAAAATCTGAAAGTGGAGGGGAAAAATACCAGGCTCTAGTTATCTTGCGATTGTTTCATTTCTTCGCCCTTCCCCTGCTCAGACATAAGTTGGTACTGGGTAGTAAGAGTACGGAAAACGTTTAAGGATCTAATCACGTTGTAGTTTTAAAATGCATAAAAGGATTACAGTCTGGCACTCCCTCAGTTAAGTACATGAATTTATTAAGGAAAAAATTACATACCCAAGCATCTGATGACACAGAGTGCTTCAGTATATAAATTTTCTTAATAACATTATCTATTTTATTAAGGGAGTACCTGATTATAATTCTTTCTGGATCTCTGGAATAGATTTTGTAGTTCTCTGAATCTTTTTCTGCATCCGGGGTATAGACTTTTTGTTTCTTATTAGGTCATGCAGATAGATTTAGAAGTCTGCTATTAATCATCAGAACCAGAAAAATTCTCCTGGTCTCACTTGCAATACAGCATATAGAGTATACCTTGCATATACGTAGTCCATTTCTGCATGGTTCCCTGGTCAGACTGAGTTGCTGCAATGCATATGATCCTCTTTCCAACTCTGGAAAACCTATAGTATTAATTGGATCTTCTTTGTAGCCACGTCTGAATCCTGAAGACCTGCTATGGATCTACAAGTCAATGGGCACTGCCAGCCAATAGTTAAGGCTTTTCTGCTTTCTCTTTTTGCTCTATAAATACCAACAAGTTTAAAGATGCTAGGTAGCAGAAGAAGCAGCCAGACTAGTTCTCACTGACAGATTACCGTTTTCTGACAAGCTAGTGCACTGTGTCTTCTCCTTGAGCTTCGCCAGGTTTTGGGTAGAATCCCATATACTCTCTGGGGTAGATTTTCAAAGGGGTACGCACGTAGGATATGTGCGTACCCCCCGAAAACCTACCCCAAACCCCCCCTGCGCGCGCCGAGCCTATTTTGCATAGGCTCAGCAGCGCACGCAAGCCCCTGGACGTAAAGCCTCTGGCAGGCGTAAATCTAGCAATTAAGGGAGGGGGGGTTTAGATAGGGCCGGGGGGGTGGGTTAGGTAGGGGAAGGTGAGGGGAGGGCAAAAGAAAGTTCCCTCCGAGGCCGCTCCGATTTCGGAGCGGCCTCGGAGGGAACGGAGGCAGGCTGCACGGCTCGGCGCGCGCAGGCTGCCCAAAATTGGCAGCCTTGCGCGCGCCGATCCCGGATTTTAATGGATACGCGCGGCTATGCACGTATCTATTGAAATCCCGCGTACTCTTGTTCGCGCCTGGTGCGCGAACAAAAGTACACGTTCGCGCTAAATTATAAAATCTACCCCAGTACTTCTCCAACCATAACTGATTCTGGAATAAAGATAAGTGATCTTAATACTTATTTGCTTCTTTCCGAGTTGAAAAACATTAAAGTGTGCAGAAACAAGGAAGGACAGCTTGCTCCACTGTAGGCCTCAATACGCCTTCCTTCAGAATACAGTAAGGTTGATATGCAAAAGGATTTGTCTGGCTACGCGCGGGAATTAATCCAACAAATCTAGGGTTTAAATATTTCCCCCTACTGACTGGCAAAGTTTTAGCCTTGTAAGTGATTACCGAGCTAAACCATAGCCAGATACAAAAGAGGCGTTGTGGTGAGGGGGGGGGGGGGGGGGTATATTTTACTTTAACCAGGTTGCACGCAATATCAGTGCTATCCAAGTTTAGCACTTTAAGTATAGTTGTCCTCAAAGTAGATCTGAGAAAAACATTGTTTTTAAATATTTGTTGGCCTGATCCCGCTAAAAGCCTCAAACTTATATCACCCAAACCCTCCGCCCTTTCCAAAACCCCAAAGATTAAAAAAAAAGAAAGAAAGAAATTCTGCACCTATTGGCCTGAGAAGCCTCCTCACCACCTCCTCTCCCAAATTCTGAAATATCATCTGCCCTCTGGGATCCTCCGAATTCCCTCTAACCCCCACGCCCCACACTGCAATCCCAACACAATCCCTGGCATCCCCAAATCTCACATGCCACCAGGAATGTGGTACAAGTGTAGCACTGCAGGAGGCATCCAGAATTGCTGTCAGACTATTATCTGAGAGCAATGCTGGATGCTACAATCTACTGTGGTGGCGACCGGCGGCGGGTGAGATTTGAGGGGTGCTGGGGCGTTGAAAGGCTTTAAGTTGGAGATGCGGGATTTGGAGGGGACCCGAGGGCAGATGATATTTTAGAATTCGGGGATATAGCAGGAAGGTTTATTGGGCCAACAGACCTGAAAATCTTTTGAGGGGCTGAGGAGCAGGGTTCGGGTGCTTTGCCTGAGATTTTAAGGAGGGTGGGGAGTTGGGGATCAATCTTGCAAATCCATAAACTTTTTTCTTTTTCTAGTTGTATTTTGCAGCTAATTAAGCAGCTATGTTTTAAAATTGCTGGTTAAGTTAAAAAAGTTTTCTAGGTATACATACCCAGTAAACTTTCAAGCCTAACATGCTGGTTAGGTTTGAAAGTTATCTGGGCATGCATACCCAGATGACTTTAGACGAATACATTCATTAGAACGTTTATCCTATTGAATATGCCTGACAAATTATCCGGCTAACTTTAGCCACATACAGAGATGTAGCCAGGCAATTTGGTACCTATGACCAAATAAAAATATGTGCCCTCATCCTATACACAACAGGTGCTTGGAGGCTCTCAATTTTTTTTTTTTACTTAAAATATAACACTATTATTTATAATCTATACAACATAATTGTGACTCTGATCCCAAAAGTGTGACCCTTACATCTGTACAGATGGGAACCTTATCTTCTGCCCAACTGATCATTTATTCATTCTTTCATTCAATTTGATATACTGCTCATTATAAAAAAAAATCCTCTAAGTGGTGAACAATAATTATAAAATTTACAACGTACCCCCAACATATTCTAATATAAAAATGATCTCTTTCTTGTTAAGCAGTAGGGGTTGAAAGGAGTGTGTAAACTTCAAACCATAATGTCATGTCTTTTTCTCTTCTACTGAATTGTAAGATTTATTATATTAATGTAATTAGGGTCTAGATTTCATTGACAACAAAACAAACTCTCTTCATTACCAGACACATTGGGGTCGATTTTCAAACGGTTACACGCGTAACTCCGAAAACCTGCTCCTGCGTGCACCGAGCCTATTTTGCATAGGCTCGGCGCCACGCACAAGCCCTGGGACTCGCGTATGTCCCGGGGCTTTGAAAAAAGGGGCAGGAAGGGGGGAGGGCAGGGGTGTGGCTCCAGTCAGGGGGCGTTCCGGGGGCGGGAGAAAGAGAAACAGAACATGGGATATATTTAATGTTTAGGTACTTGCCAGATACTTGTGACTTGGTTTGGCCACTGTCGGAGACAGGATGCTGGGCTTGATGGACCCTCAGTCTGACCCAGTATGGCAACTTCTTATGTTTTTAGAAATAGAAATAATTTCTACCTATTTTGAGCAATATACAAAAATGTAAAAATTCACATTCCCAAAGCTAACATATTCCTCTGTAAAAACTGAAAATAAAATAAAAATTTTTTTGATACTTTTGTTGTATGGTTAGTTTATTTTTTTTGTTGTATGATCACTTTAGGTCTTCTTTTAAGTTCTTTTACAGGTTCACTTTCCATTTCTTTCCTACATCTGTCTCTGACTCTTATTGTTTCATCTTTTTTCTCCACTTCTCTCTTTTCTGCCTCTCTATCCACTCATAGCTAAATTTCACCCCTTCTCATTTCTCGTCTTCCAGTCCTCAGTCTCCCTCTTTCTAACTCTCACCTACCTACCAGCTTTCTATTCCCAACTCCCACCCATTTCCAGTCCCTTATCTTTCATGCTTCCCCAGTCTCCTACTCTGCCTTTCACCAACTCTTTAATCCATTTCCACACTCTGTACTCACACCCTCCCTAACCTTCTTCCTTCCTCTGCCTCCTATCCCTTCATTAGCCCCAGCTCCTTCCTTGTCACTCATTTGCTCCCTGGTCCTTTTCTTCTGTCTCTTGACCCCTATTAAACCTCCTATTATCCCTCTTTCACCGCCTCTCTCATAACATCCAACTCTCTTTCCTCTCTCACATTCTCTCCAGATCATTCACACCCTCACTCAAACCTTCCCCAGCCAATCTAATGCATCCATTGGGTGTGTATGAGTTCTTACTGTCTGCCCCAAATCCCTCCTCAGTCACAGTCCCTGCTCTGCTTCCAAACTCTATCTCAGATTCCCTGCCCTTCTGAATCTACACATCTCCAATCCACAAGTCCCTTCAATTCCCCCTAATCACCGATACCCTGTTCTTCCACTGCTTTCCTACCTCTCCCTAGTCCCCGCTCTCCCATCCACTGCCCATTCTTCCCATTTTTTCACCCCCAGTTCCTATTCATTGCATGCTCTCCTACCCCAGGCCCCCGTTGACAGCCTTGTTTTTCCTCTGCAATTCTATATTCTTCCCCTGCTCACCCAAACCCCTAGTCCTCATTCTTCTCTTGTCTGCCCCCCCCCCCCCCCCGGTTTCCATTCTTCCCCTATTGCCCTCAGTCCCCATTCTTCACCTGATCTCTTCCCTAGTCCTCATTCTTCCCCTGCTTTCTCCCCCAGGGCCGGAGTCCATGTTCGTCCCCTGTTCTCACACCCTAGTCCCCATTCTTTCACTGTTCTCCCACTCTAGCCTCATTTTAACCCTGCTCTATCCCCATCCCAATTCTTCCCTTGATCTCGTCTTTACCTGCTCTCCCCCTAATCCTCCAGTGACAGTCCCCATTCTTCCCCTTTCTGCCCCCACAGTCTCCTTTATCCCCTGCTCTCCCACTCCCCCACAAGTCCCCATGTCCTTATTGTTTTGTGTGCCCCTCCAGCTGCACGCACGCCACTTCTTTCTTCTTCCGACCCATGCTTCTATTTGAACTGCGGGATTCTGCTTTATGGAGGCCATGTGGCTAAAACAACAGCTGTTTGAACTACATGATCAAACTTCCTGATGTTTGAACCCTGCATGGATCCCTTGAGACAAAGTCCCAAAGTTCAACTACGGGCTTGGAAGGGACACCAGCCTTCGGCCAAGGATAGGGTGGGAAAGGCATAGCACGCAAGCGCTCCTCTTATACCTCCAGCCCCTATGGTGCCTACAGCCATGGCACCATAAGGTGTCCATTCATCACTTTTCTGGATAACCACTCAGTGTTCTCTTGTGGAGACAGACTGGAAAGGTAAGGGAAAAAGTACTCAGTAGCAATGTAGAAAAAGATTCTCCTCTTTTCACATAAGCTGTGCAATGTCTTGGCTTTCTTATGCTTGGATAAAAGAAGCACTTGAACTTCATAGTAAATGGCATAAATAGACCAATTGGCATGTCCAGTCTGCCTAGTTATTCCTGTCCACACTGCAAGAATATATGCCAGCTGCCTGCCATAGAAGCTTGACACCCCCCCCCCCCCCTTATAGGACATAGCTCTTTAACCATATCAGTTTTCATTTGTTTCCCTATGGTTCTATACCATCCTAGACAGATGACCATACTAGATAACATACAGGCCGATACAGTAAAGCGCGGCCGCAGTTACCCCGTTTCTAACCCGCTGTGTACTCACAATTTCGCCGCATAAGTCTAACCCGCGATTCACTATCTGTTTTTACCGATCCTTACCGCTTAACTCGACGCGTATTCCTTTCTGCCCGAGGCATGTATATGTATGTAAACGATCCGATTAGCTATTCCCTCCCATACAGTAAAGTGCGCCCCGACTATCGCCTTTTTAACCTGCTATCTTGCTGCGTCTTTAACCTACTAATTTACCACCTACCCTGACCCTTGCGTTAGTGTGAACTTAGCCGCCCAGTCCCAAACCAACCCAATCCACAGAAAAAAAAATGCTTCTCGCACTTAGCCGCCCAGTCCCAAACCAACCCAATCCACAGAAAAAAAAATGCTTCTCGCACTTAGCCGCCCAGTCCCAAACCAACCCACTCCACAGAAAAAAATGCTTCTCGCACTTAGCCGCCCAGTACCAAACCAAATCAACCCAATCCAAGCCCAAGCAGAGAGAGACGAAATTTCACAGTCCCAAACTTTCCCCCAGCCCCCGTTCACCTGCCCTGGCCGCGGCCATGCAAGCCCCCAGCAGCAGCAGTAGAAGTAGAAGGGTGGCGAGAGAGAGCGGCTTCAGCAGCCCCGCCTGTGAAGGTGAATACGTGCACGCCTGTAGGTCCAATATGGGCGCTTAAGGCAGCGAAGGCGCATGCGCACATGCCGTGCACGTCATTTTCCAGATAGGATTTCTGTGGGACATTTCACAAATTATTCTTGGTGAAAACATCTCTAATTACTAAAAGATGCATATTGATAAAAATGGTTAGATAAAGACCCTCCATATTTGGGAATATGGAAGGCTAAATTTCTGGATTTGTACAGCTAATTTTAAGACACCCAAATCACAGACAACTTTTTGTGGAATCTGGAATCCTTATATCAAAAGCTTACCACACAATATTCAGAACAATATAATTTAAGAAGTTCGTGCGCTATTCATCTGTATCTAATATAGTTTAGAATATTTACAATGAGGTCCATATTCAGTCACTGGTTGGATTGCAAAGTCAGCCGGGTAAACTTATCCGGCTAATCTTGGAGTGATATTGGAGTGGCTAATCTTGGAGTGATATCATTTGTAATGTCATATATAGTGTATTCTGTATGTAATAGTTAAAGATAATGTATATTGTTGTATATAGTGTTTTTTGGAGGGTATAATTTATATATAGTGTATAATGTTATCCACAGTGTATAAGGTTATACACAGTCCCTTTTTGAGTGTATAATTTGCAATGTTACATATTATGTTCTTTGGTTGTTTTTCCATCAGGTACTGTTCCTATTCTCCTCTTCCTCTTTTTCCCTCTCATCTCTCACCGCTTCTCTCTTCCTAGCTGCTCCCCTCCCCCCACCCTGGTTTATTGTATTTTCCTCCTTCAGTTATGTTGTAAACCGGCATGATGTACCCACGAATGTTGGTATATAAAAGCTAATAAATAATAATAATATTCAGTGGTATAGGTGCACCACTGAACATAGCCAACTTTCTTGAATATAATTGCGATGGAGAAGGTACAGAGAAGGGCTACCAAAATGATAAGGGGAATGGAACAGCTCCCCTATGAGGAAAGACTAAAGAGGTTAGGACTTTTCAGCTTGGAGAAGAGACGACTGAGGGGGGATATGATAGAGGTGTTTAAAATCATGAGAGGTCTAGAACGGGTAGATGTGAATCGGTTATTTACTCTTTCGGATAGTAGAAAGACTAGGGGGCACTCCATGAAGTTAGCATGGGGCACATTTAAAACTAATCGGAGAAAGTTCTTTTTTACTCAACGCACAATTAAACTCTGGAATTTGTTGCCAGAAAATGTGGTTAGTGCAGTTAGTATAGCTGTGTTTAAAAAAGGATTGGATAAGTTCTTGGAGGAGAAGTCCATTACCTGCTATTAAGTTCACTTAGGGGTAGATTTTAAAAAGCATTTACTTGAGCAAAACTGGTTTTTGCTCGAGTAAATACACTTTACTCAAGTAAGTGGGCTTTTCAAAATTGCTACAATATATGCCATTGAATTATCCATAGGATTTACTCAAGTAAGTGCACTTTACTCGAGTAAATAGCTTTTGAAAATTGCTACGATAGTATGTCACATTTACATGCGTAACTCCTTTGAAAATGACCCCCTTAGAGAATAGCCACTGCCATTAGCAAAGGTTACATGGAATAGACTTAGTTTTTGGGTACTTGCCAGGTTCTTATGGCCTGGATTGGCCACTGTTGGAAACAGGATACTGGGCTTGATGGACCCTTGGTCTGACCCAGTATGGCATTTTCTTATGTTCTTATATAAGTTTATCCAGTTATTTATTTTATTTATTTATTTAAGGTTTTTATATACCGGCAATCATGAGAACATATCTTGCTGGTTTACATGAAACGGGAGTGCATTAAATACATCAAACTAGAACTGAGGTGACCGAAGGTACAGTTACAATTAACAAGGGTAGCAAAACTTGGTGAAGAGGAAGAAATAGGAAAGAATAAAATGGTTAAACGATATACAAGTCAAATTACAAGTTATGTGCAAATGGCATGATTAATGGCTGGATGTTTTAGAGGAGTCCTTGGATTGTGTCCTTGGATTGTGTCATTAAATTGTGTCTGGGAAACTTTAGGGCTAACTTTAGGGCTGCTCTACGCCAAGACCAGAGTTAGCTGGATACATTATCGGGCTAATTCTGAACTTCATTTAGTCAGATAACTTATCTGGCTAACCTAACTCCACCCAGAAATGCCCCCGAACACCCTTTTGTTATCCAGCTAAATTTTAGCCGAATAATAAGATATCCATATAAACTTTAGCTAGTAAATGCCCAAAATATTCAAAAGTCAGCATTGATCCAAACTCAAGTTATTTGGCTAAATTCTGCTGAATGTAGACCCCAATTTTTCTACGGTAAGCCGAGCCTTGTATTATTGCTTTCTCCAGTTGTTGACTGTCGTAGGGAAGAAAAGGAAAATTGTTGTACTGTATGTTTAATGTACCTTGTTTTCTTTGAAATCAATAAAGATAGTTATAAAAAAATATTTCTCTCAGACAGATGACTTATAATGATGACTGCTGAGTGAAAACTGAAAACGCGATATGAAACTTTGGTCATTTAGAGTCTGACCATTTTAATCAATAGAATTTTCCAGTTCTGGGTATACTAGTATGAGGGATAGTGATGAATCAAAACTAGATCTTAACTGTGCAATCTGAAAAATAGATACACACAGCTAAAACATGCTCTCAGTCAATCCGAAAGCTCCTTCAGTTCTTTTTATTTTATAAAATACATTACAGTTCATTTCACAAAGTTCCTATCACATATAATTTTCCCAAAATGCTTTAGATTCATGGGAAGCAATATCCACTATATTATGTTTGTAATAAGCAGACAATAGGGGCATCCTACTGCTTCAGCTGCTACACTACCATGTGCAGCAAGCAGGGTGCACATCAATGAGATAGGGTTAGATATTGGAAGCTAGTGCACTACCCACTGTGCCATCGAGCGTCTTCTCGCCTGCTCTAATTGCGATGTACATGATTTCAGTTATAGCTGAGCAAATGGGAATGCATAACTATGTATATTAGTCCTGTAGTTACTGTAAGATACAATTGGTTGCTCTGTAAGCAATGCCACAAATTCTCAGCAGTCACCATAGTAATCCCACAAAATTCAGTTTCCTGCTGGTTTGTTACACCGCATTTGAATAACTGATTATATAAATATAGCCTGATGCATTATACAGCCTAATAAAAACATACAAGCCATGGACCACATTCAAAGGAATACGCTCCCCTCTCTCTTTTGTGATGAAAATTAAACTTCCTATGTTTCTAACTCTGATAAATTACACCCAAATTCTTCAATTCATACCAATAAATCAAATTATGCTTCTATCCCACTTTATTATACATCTGCAGAAATTTAAAACCTGCACAACAGTTTCTTAGTTTCAAAGTTACTGAGTATGATGCAACTTTTGTTTGCCAGTACACTAACTTGGCTTTCTAGAAAGAAATGCTAAAACAGAATACACGAGAACGAGAAATCAGTCCGCCGAAATGAATCAGAGATTTGTGTTCCTATATTTAGAGGTCACATTTCAAGCTCTACATTTCAGAAATGCCTCTTCTTTTTGGTGCTTTATGGGAAACGTTTTTTGAAAATGGAACACCCCCCCCCCCCCCCATGATCCTGTCCATGTTCATTTCTCTTGTTTTTCTCAGCTTAGTGGTTACAGCAGCAGGCTGAGACTGAGATCCACCCTACCCCCACCCCTAACATTACTTATGACCTTGGACAAGTCACTACATGCTTCTTTGCCTCAGTTACAAACTTAAGGCCCTATTTATTAATTTTTTTCCCCACAGACATTCAACGGGAGAAAAGCTTTAGTAAAAAGGGCCTTTAGCTTATAAGCCCTTTGGGGCAAGTAAATATCTATTGTACCCAAAAGCAAGTTTGCTTACCGTAGAAAGCAAGATGAATTGGCCATTACATGTGGGTGACGCCATCCAGTGGCAACAAACAGACTCATCTCTCCAAGCCAGTAGAACTTTGATCTCTACTGAGCGTGTGTGGGAGTTCCTGCATGGGCATTGCCTCATGAACCAGTTCAGTCTATATCAAAGTTAATTCTAGCTATGTAGTCAACTCTCCAGGGAAGCCGGTGGGCATTCCATGGCTAACTCATCCTGCAATCTATGGAAAACACTGTTTATGGTAAGCAAACTTGCTTGTTCCTCTGATGCACAGACTGAATTAGCCATTACATGTGAGGATTCCCGAGCTGAGGGCTGCAGCAGAGGGTTTACTTAGTAAGCACCTGGCTCCATCCATGGAAAGTAGATTACAGCAAGAACATATTTTGCCAAACTTCTCATCTAAATTTACCGTCAATCTCTGAAAGGCTATCAAGACAATAATGGGATGTAAAACTGTGAACCGAAGACCAAATTGCAGCTTTGCTCGTTACCTCAATGGGTACTTTTTGAAGATGAGCAACAGAAGCAGCCATGGTTTGCACTTGATAAGCCTTCACAGAGTCTGATATTTGCAGTCCTGCTAAGGTGTAGCAGTGGTAAATCCATGCAGTTAGCTAGTTAGACAAAGTACGCTTGGCGAATGCTATTCCTAGCCTGTTGGGGATCGCATGAGATGAATAGTTAGGAGATTTTAAGATGCAGCTGAGTTTGTTTCTTGTAATTTATTTATTTATTTATTTATAGTTTTTTATATACCGCCGCTCATCAAAGATATCACGTCGGTGTACAATGAACAGGAACTTACGCCGGAGCGTTATACATTTAACAGGAAAATATGTAATATGTTAATATTTAAGATTAATATGTTAAGATTCTTTTGTAGTCCAGAGTATGCAGGGCTTTTTTGCCTTCATGCGCATGACAACCAGGAAAGAAGGTAGGCAATACAATGGATTGACTGATATGGAAAGCTGAGATTATCTTTGGCAGAAACTTAGAGTGAGAACAGAGAACCACCCAGTGGATGGTGGACGAGAGCTTGGAGTTTGCTGATTCTTCTAGCTGAAGTAACTGTGACGAGAAACATCACCTTCCTTGTCAAGTACTTTAGAGAAGCTGTCTACAATGGCTCAAAGGGAGGTTTCATTAGTTAAGAAAGGATCACATTCAAGACCCATGGAACAGGTGATTTTTGTACTGGCACTTGACATGCCATAGACCAGGGCTTCGCAAACCTTTAGCCAACATAATCCCATTTTAGCACTTGAAAATTCACATGTAATTTACCTCAGCTGTCTCTTCCAATTATTTGCACACCTTTCTGTGGCTGCTGCCTTCAGCCTAACTTGTTCTCTGCCAGGAATCTTCAAACTACATTTCCCAGCAACCCTGTGCTTCCTGTTCTCTCTGGCTTTACAGATCCCTAGACCATTCTGATTTACTTTTTCTTCCACTCCTGGATGCAGTGTTCCCCCAGATCTCCCTCTGCCTGCAGGAGTATCTGATTGTCCTGCTTTAGCACATGTGGAGCCCCCGCTTCAATAAGGGAGGAGAGTACGAGTGAGCATGTGTGTGTGAGAGAGTGTGGGACGAAATGTGTGTGTGTGTGTGTGTGTGATAGAAAGTCTGAGAACATGCAGCAGCAGCAGCCCCCCCCCGATAATCCATAACATTTTCAGATTGACTGGAAATCAAAAGTTCCCGGGTATCACTAGGGGACCCGTCATAAAACTAACAGGTAGCAGATTTAAAATAAATCATAGAAAGTATTTTTTCACTCAACACACAATGAAGCTGTAGAATACTGATGGAGGATGTGCACAAGGCTCCATATATAGCATGAATGGATTTAAAGGGGGTTTGGACAAGTTTCTGTCAGAAAAGTCTATGAACTGTTGGGAAAGCCACTGCTTAAGCCTGGGAGTGAGCAACATGGAATGTATAGTAACACAGTAATGATGGCAGAAAACGACCAAATGGTCCATCCAGTCTGCCCAGCAGGCCTCCCACGGCAGTAAATGCCACTCCATGCAGGTTACCCCCATGCCTCTTTTCATTCATTCCCATCCTCTAGCCTTTAGGGATCCACAGTGTTTATCCTATGAAATCCTTCACCATTTCCTCTGGAAGGTCATTCCAGGCATCTACCACCCTCTCCGTGAAGAAATATTTTCTGACATTGGTTCTAAGTCTTCCTCCCTGGAGTTTTAAATCATGACCCCTAGTTCTACTAAATTGTTTCCAATGGAAAAGGTTTGTTGTTGACCATGGATCATTAAAACCTTTCAAGTATCTGAAGGCCTGTATCATATCACCTCTGTTCCTCTTCTCCTCCAGGGTATACATATTCAGTTCTTCAACCTCTCCTCATAAGTCATTTGATGGAGACTACCCATCATTTTGGTCACCCTTCTCTGGACCGCCTCCATCCTATCTCTGTCCCTTTTGAGATACGGTCTCCAGAACTGAACACAGTAAACCAGGTGAGGCCTCAACAAGGACCTGTAAAAGTCCAGCCCAGCATTCTTCTGGCTTTAGCTATCACCCTGTCACATTGCTTTGCCAACTTCAGGTCATTAGACACTATCACCTCAAGGTCTCTCTTGCTCTGTGCACAATAGCCCTTCACCCCCCAACACATACAGTTCTTTCAGATTACCACACCCCAGATACATGACTCTGCACTTCTTGGCATTGAATCCCAGCTGCCATATCTCCGACAACTCTTCCAGCTTCCTTAAATCCCGTTTCATTCTCTCCACTCCTTCCAGCGAGTCCACTCTGTTGCAGATCTTAGTATCATCTGCAAATAGACAAACTTTACCTTCTATCCCTTCCTCAATGTCGCTCACAAAGATATTGAACAGAACTGGTCCCAACACTGATCCCTGTGGCACTCCATTAACACCATTCTCTCTTCAGAGTAGGTTCCTTTACATCTACTCTTTGTGACCTGTATTGATCATTATCTGAGACAGGATGCTGGGCTCGATGGCCCTTTGATCTGAGTCAGCATGTTGTATCTAATGTTATGCACTGTATGGTCTTATGTTCTGGCTCCTTTTCCTCTAACACTAGGGCTGATGATACTTGTCTGGTTAACAGCTCTATTTCTGATTCTGTGAATAACCAAGGCCTTGTGGCTACTGCCTCTCCTTCTGAGTCAGGGCTGTGCCTCTGACTCTGGATACTGGACATCCCTCTCTGGACAAAGTCTGAAGTTACAAGGATTCTGAAAAAAGACAAATAGGCCTAGCCCTTTTTCTTATTGGGGATGGAGTCTTGGGAACTGGAGGAGGGTGTTTTATTTTTATTTTCTTTTTTATTTAAGATTGAGGTTTCCTTTGAAATGCTCATTAAGCCAGTAGAAAATAGAAAGATCCAAGACCTCTGAACCGCTTGAGGTCTTGCATCTTTCTAATCTGCCTCATCACAGACCAAGCATATTCGTCCAGCATTAGTGATACACATCTGTTCTCCACAATCTGGGCAGGGATGACCTATGATTTCTCCTCCATGAAGGAAAAAGGAATTCTCTCAAATCAAATGTTGGCTAAGTCACCTCTGCAGCTGGTATAGGGCACCTTGGTGCTTGATGCAGGCTCCTTCCTGCCCCCAGATGTTTGTCTCATAAGAGTGACCTCAGCCCAGGTCCAGGACCTCAGGCCATGACCCTCTGGCATTTCCACAATCATGGAAGACCTATGAATGACAGTGGCTGTGATCATACTTCAGACTTGGGACCACAGTACTGCAAATCTTTTCATGTTTCAATGCAACCCCCTCTGTCAAACTCACCGTATGATCACTGTGGTTCTTCAAATATATCTCAGGAGCCACTGCCCTACCCACTAAGAATAAAGGCCTACAGTATGAATGTCCCGCTTCTGAGGGAGGAAGAGCAATAGAAGTAATCTCAGAAGGAAACTGGCACCATGAGAATTCTTTTTAAGAAGAGTGGTGTTAGTCTGCCAAGCCAGTAGATGGAGCTTTACCCAAGGTGGCACAGACTTAGAGACATAGCACAACTATGCTTTTAAATTTGAATGTAAATCTATAGAAAATAATATTGTGCACTATATTAATATGTTAAAAAAAAAACCACACGATAAATATCAGGCAGGATAGGAAACAGCAGGGATCAAGTAATACGCAAAACCAAGTTTACAAAGAAAGAAATAGCATGGATTTCACCAGTAGTGGATTCAAAACCACTCGCATCCAACCCGATTATCATCTTGAAATATTTGGCTGTGCTAAATCAACAGACAAGGGCCTTTAAAAAAGAATCCTGTCATTTCTTCGCTCCTCATAACCACAGCCAGTCTCTCCCCCCCCCCCCCTCGTGCTCTTTTGACAGTATAATCAGTCAATTCAATCAGAGAAATTCTATAGCACAATGGTAATTTTCTCACACTTTTTTTTTCTTCTTCACACTGTCAGATCAAGCCACCTGCTGAATGCACTGATGTGGAACGGCTCAGTATTAGCTCTGAAATTAGTACCAGTCCCCAGTTAAATACCTGGCACATTCAGTGTGGGATAGACACTGTTAATGGCTTATAAACCCATCACTTGGAAACTGTACATTACTTGAGCAAGTCTCTCTCCAAGTCATTCAGAGTTTCAGACAGCTCTTTGCCAGTATCACTGCACTACACAGACACAAATAAAAGGAGAGCGAGCCGAAGAAGAAAAGACTGAACAAGCAAAGCAGAAATATATAAAAAAAAAAAAAATCTTTCTGCTAGACTGGGGGATTTCGTTTTAATAAAGGTTGTTTCTAAACTAATGAAGGCACCATAACAGAGATGATTTTTTGGCCATTTGTGCATATCTTACTTTCAAACAATGCAGAACAAAAATATATCATGGGCACAATTTGCATTTTATTTTTAATAGAGATGCTTGTATGCATAATTTACTTTCACTTCAATAAAGAAAGAATATCTAAAATAAAGGACTTCTATTCCTGGTCCCTAACCAATTCCATGACCTTGTGTGTCTCACTTTGCTCAGCCGGCGGTTGGACTGTGTACACGAGGCAGGCAGCAGTGATCAAAGGAACCCGCTATAAACTTCTTGCAGGGTCATCAATGGACAACCTGTACAAGATTTATGCTTTAAATAATAAATGACCTAAACACCTTGAGGTAATTGGCTGTGTGAAGCTTCATGCTAAGCTGGATGGCTTGTTTGTACAAAGAAGGATAGGATTAAATAATAAATGAACAATGCAGGGAGTTTCAAGTCCAACTACTTCTACAATCTTTTTTTTCTCAAGCAGCAAAATCACAAAGCTTCTACAGATAAAAATAAAATGCAGCCTCTCTTACTGCGGTCCAAGTTTCTTCCCAATAACTATTTACATGATTTTGCAAATCAGGGCTTGACAAAGCCCGAGTTCCAGGTTGCCACGGCTACCAGAAATCTCGCCCTAGATTTTTGTGTCCGGCTCTGGCTCCAGGTACTGTTTCAGCCACCATGAACAGAACCACCCAGTCCTTTCCAGTTGGCGCTATGCAGCTCTCGATGAGTCTCAGTCTTGAGACTGCAAGACCTGCATGGCTTAAATTCACTGAAAGCCACACAGTGCTGACCATAAAGGTCTAGCAGTTTCAGTGGCAGTGGCCACAAGGGTAGCTGGCAGGCATCTGGGGGTACAGCAGGCTTAATGTGCCTGGAGGCTGCCTGCAGCTGGCTGGTTGGTAAGAGTGGCTACATGGAGAGATCTAGGCGGATAAAGGGGATGGCGGGGGTAGGGAGTTGAGACTACTGCAGAAAGGATAGGGGGATTGAGAGAGAGTGAAGACAGGGTTAGGGGCATTGAGAGAGAGTGAAGACAAGGTTGGGGGGAAATTGCGAGAGAGTGAAGACAAGGTTGGGGGGAAACAGAGAGAGTGAAGACAGGGTTAGGGGGATTGAGAGAGAGTGAAGACAAGGTTGGGGGAAATTGAGAGAGAGGGAGACTGCTAGGAGCAAGGTAGGGGCTGAGAGAAAGACTCAGGGATAAGAAAGACTGGTGAAGACAGGTTCAGAGGATTGACACTGAGAGGGAGAGACTGGATGAATACAGGATGGAGGGACAAAGAGGGAGATCAGTGCGGGTAAGGGGGAGGGATAGAACCAGGGAGGCTGTTGGACACAGGGAAACCAGTGGGGGCCTGGGTATGCTGCTGACAGCATGCTTTTAGTGGGTGGGAACCTGTTTATTAAGCATTTTTCTCATGGACACAGAATGGAAAAACAGCTTTGCTAATTCAGGCACCAGAGAAGCTCAGAGGGGGAACCTCAAAAACATGGGAGCCAGTGGCAGAGAACTCTCTCAACCTCTTCTCTCCACACAGTTCCCCACTCCCCATCAACTCTTCAACTTTGGTGGGGATAATGGGGAAAGTTAAAAGAGCTCTCAACCACTGGCTCCAAGCTTTTGGGTTGGATCCTAGATCCAAAGACAATTTTTCAAGGGCTATCCTACGAAGTGTAGTGGATTTATTATCATTATTATTGAGGGCAATATTCAAAGGCATTTAGCCAGATAATTTGTGTCTCCTGGCTAAATGCTGATTTTTAAATTTGCAATCATTTATCCAGTTAAGTTGTACCTGGCTACATCATTATTTAGTTAAGCCAGATAAAAAGGGGGCATTCTGGGAGCATCCAAGGGTGGAGCAAAATTATTCAACTAACTTAGCCATTAAGCTATATCTAGCTAAGGCCTGGATTCACCAAGCCACAATTTTTATTTTTTTTTTATCACGGGAGGGGCATAATATCTCGGGATGCCCACGGGAGGGGCATCCCGAGATATTATGCCCCTCCCCGGCAAAATATTGCAGCAGTATCGTCGCATTCTTTGTCTCACGGAAAACGTCTGTGAGATAAAAACATGGCTGGGATCTAGAAAACGTGCGATTGTAGCCCACAAAGCATGGGCCACCATCTCTTTAAAAGGGCCATGTGGCCCCCACACAACCCCTCTCAAAACAAAATATTTAAAAAGCCACCGGGGGTCTTAGTAGACTACCCCTGTGGTCACCATTTGAGGCAACCCTGCAAAAATAAAAGTATAACAAAAAGAAAAATTGGCTGTGGGGCAACACCCCACCTCCTGCCCAAACCCCTCCCCATTCAATTCCAATAACCCCTTCTAATAGCTGCCCCTTCCTTCAATCAATCCCCTTACCCTCCCAGTCCCGTCCTTTCCATAAAATTTCAAGGCAGGTGAGGTGACCCCACCCCCACATGGTACAGGCAAATCTTGGTCGGCACCATTTTGGAAAACAGTGCTAACCGGACCCGGGGCTAAGGTGGGGGGGAGGGGCACTGGCCACCAGGATATTTTTGTGGGGGTTGGGGGAGCGGGACCTTATCTATCTTGAAATTTTAATGGAAAGGGAGAACTTAGGGGGATGGGGATGGATAAAAAGAGGGGGGGGGGAATAGCTATTGAAAGGGGGGGCACTGAAATTAAATGGGGAGGGCTTAGGGCAGGGTGTTGCAATGCAGCCAGTTTTTGCTTTTGCTAATACATTTATTTTTGCAGGAATGCCTTGAACAGAGGCCCCGGGATGTCCGGTGGATCTAGTAAGACCCCCCATTAGCTTTAATACTTTTTATGGGGGATCATTTTGGGCCACATGACCCTTTAATACTAGTGCAGAAGGACTGGGACCCGCATTACGGTCCCAGTGCTCCCCATGCTAGAATATAGTTTTCAGAAAAGCTAAAGATAGAAATCTTTCAGTCACATTATTTTATGTCATCCGCCTTATTTTTATTTACATAGAATTTACTATGCATTAGCTATGCATTATGTGATTTTAAGCATGCAAATGAATACAAAATCAGCTAAGTGTAATAGGGATGGCTATTATACAAATAGGACCTGCAATATCACAGCAATACACACTGTTTAACACACGTTATGGCCCTATCACAGCTTAATAAATTTCACTATAAGTTAGCTGGAAAACTTTAAATTTGCCTCAGAGCGGTCCTAAAGTTATTCAGCCATATTTAGCCGGATAACTTTAGGCTTAACCAGCTGTATTCAAAAGAATATAGCTGTTTAAGCATGGACACATTAAAACAAAAAACCCAAGTCTGGCCCAGCAGCCATGTCCCTTTCTTCCTCAACCCCAAATGGGCCGCCTACCCCCACAAGTACCCAGAAATGAAAAAATAAAGTGTCAGGCCAAAAGGCCCAAAGAAGGAGGCTAGACCTGTCCCCCTCAGCAATTCAAAAATGTTTACTTAGCAGGGGGCACTCCATAAAGTTAGCAAGTAGCACATTTTAAAAAATTATTACAAAATTATTTTTCACTCAATGCACAATTAAGCTCTGGAACTCATTGCCAGAGGATGTAGTTAAGGCAGCTAGTGTAGATGGGTTTAAAAAAGAATTGGATATGTTCCAGCAGGAGAAGTCCATAAACTGCTATTAATCAATAGGGCATAGCCACTGATTTATTTTATTTATTTATTTATTTATTTATTTGCTATACCGGCTTTCATGACAGGAGTCATATCAAACCGGTTTACATTTAACAATGTGTGTAAGGTATAGAGAACTCAAATCACAGCAACAAGAGCATGGTTAAGAGAGTGAAATAGTTACAATAAAACAGGGAAGTAAATAACTTGGATCTGGAAAAGAAAAAGGGGGCAGATAACTGAGCAGTAAGATATTTACAGTGTAGCAAAATCGATTCCAATGTAATATTTACAGGGTGGCAGAATCGATTCCAGTATAGTATAACTGTATAGCTAATGACATTAATAACACGGTAATGGAGATGACGGAGAAGTTAGTGGTTTCTTGTTAAAATCCATTTTTTGATGAAGTGATTGTGATGTTGGGTGAGGATTTCAATCAAGGCTTGGAAAGGCTTTTTTAAAAAGCCAAGTTTTCAGCCTTTTCCTGAACGTTAGTAGGCAGGGTTCCTGTCTCAGGTCAGCTGGGATGGAGTTCCATAAAGGTGGACCTGCTGATTGTTGCCAACATTAATAGCATGGAATTTATTTATTTATTTTAATTTATACTTTATTAAATTTTTTCAATTTTACAAGTAAGACAATCTTACTAGTGGCAAATAGAAACATACACATATTTTATCTATCTATGCAATACAAAAAGAAATAAAAATAAGGGAAATCAATATTGATAAATATGTTCCTCCCTAAAGCAACATTTAGAACAGGGGCGAATATTAAAGGGAGAATTTAACACAAATAAAACATTTGTTTCATGAAAGAAATTGGCTTTACGTGACTTAACAACAAACATATACTGGAATTTATTTAATATCTGGGTACTTGCAAAGTATTTGTGACTTGGATTGGCCACTGTTGGAGACAAGATACTGGGGCTTGATGGACCCTTGTTCTGATCTAGTATGGCATAACTTATGTTCTTAAGAGTGTACAACAGGCATGGACATTGTTAAAAAATACCATCTTAGAAGCGCAGTCCAGATGTACTTCACGCATTAACAAGGATAGAAGGGGGGCTAAACAATTGCTGGCATGGTTGAAAGGTGAAGTGAAAGAGGCTATTTTAGCCAAAAGATTTTCCTTCAAAAATGAGAAGAAGGATTTATCTGAAGAAAATAGGAAAAAGCATAAACATTGCCAAGTTAAATGTAAAACATTGATAAGACAGGCTAAGAGAATTTGAAAAGAAGTTGACCATAGATACAAAAACTCGAAATAAAAATTTTATATATCCAAAACAGGAAGCCTGCCGGGAATTTGGTTGGACCATTAGATGATTGAAGAGTTAAAGGGGGAAAGTCTAAATGAATTCATTGCTTCGGTGTTTACTAATGAGGATGTTGGGGAAATACCCATTCTGGATACTGTTTTCAAGGGTGACGATTCAGATGAATTGAACCAAATCACGGTGAACATGGAAGATGTAGTAGGCCAGATTGGCAAACTGAAGAGTAGCAAAACACCTGTTCCAGATCAAATACACCCCAGGGCTCTGAAAGAACTCAAACATGAAATTTCAGATCTATTACAAATAATTTGTAACCTATCATTAAAATCATCCGTTGTACCTGAAGACTGGAAGGGGCCAATGTAACTCCAATATTTAAAAAGGGCTCCAGAGGTGATCCGGGAAACTACAGACCGGTGAGCCTGACTTCAGTGCCGGGAAAAATCGTGGAAACTATTATAAAGAATAAAATCACAGAACATATAGACAGATGTGGTTTAATGGAACAATTCACTACATTTTTTTTGAAGGATTGAATAAACATGTGGATAAAGGTGAACTGGTAGATGTGGTGTATTTGGATTGCAGAAGGTGTTTGACAAAGTCCCTTCTAAGAAAACTAAAAAGTCATGGGATAGGAGGCAATGTACTTTTGTGGATGCAAACAGGTTAAAAGACAGGAAATAGAAAGGATTAAATGGTCTGTTTCACAGTGGAAAAAGATAAACAGTGGAGTGCCTCAAGGATCTGTACTTGGACTGGTGCTTTTAAATATATTTATAAATGATCTGGAAAGGGATATAATAGGTGAGGTGATCAGATCTGCAGATGACACAAAATTATTCAGAGTAGTTAAATCACAAATGGATTCTGATAAAATGCAGGAGGACCTTGCAAGACTGGAAGATTGGGTATCTATATGGCAGATGAAATTTAATAAGGACAAGTTCAAAGTGATACATAAAGGGAATAATAATCCATGCTGTAGTTACACAATGTTAGGTTCCATATTAGGAGTTACCACCCAGGAAAAAGATCTGGGAATTAGTTGATATTACATTGAAATTGTCATCGCATTGTGCTGTAGCAGTCAAAAAAAAGCAAACAGAATGTTAGGAATTATTAAGAAGGGAATGGCAAATAAAATGGAGGATATCATAATGCTTCCATATCGTTCCATAGTGGGACCATACTAGGTATACTGTGTGTAATTCTGGATGCCGCATCTCAAAAATGATATAGTTGCACTGGAGAAAGTACATAGAAGGGTGACCAAAATGATAAAGTGCATGGAACAGCTCCCCTATGAAGAAAGTTTGTACAGGTTAGGGCTGTTCAGCTTGGAGAAGAGACAGCTGAAGGGGGAATATGATAAGAGGTCTACAAAATCATGAAAGGAATGGAATGGGTAAATGGAAATTGGTTATTTACTCTTTCGGATAATACAAGGACTAGGGGGTTCTCCATGAAGTTAGCAAGTAGCACATTTAAAACAAATTGGACAAAATTATTATTCACTCAATACACAATTAAGCTCTGGAATTCATTGCCAGAGGATGTGGTTAAGGCAGTTAGTTAGCTAGGTTTAAAAAAAGGTTTGGACAAGTTCCTGTAGGAGAAGTCCATAAACTGCAATTAATCAAAAGAGAATAGCCACTGCTTGTTGCTGGCATTAGTAGCATGAGATCTATTTAATGTTTGGATAATTGCCAAGTACTTGTGACTTGGATTGGCTACTGTTGGAAACAGGATACTAGGCTTGATGGACCCTTGGTCGGACCCAGTATGGCCTATCTTATGTTCTTATGCAGGAGGTGTCCCCAGCCCCATCCCATCCTTCTTTAACATCTCCAAGTATCAAAAGCCACTGGGGCCATGGACTAAGTTTCCACTCCCAATGGCATATGTTGTTGCCTCAATAGCAATGCCAGAAGCTTATGCTATCAACATTGTTGCTGAGGCATTGACTGATGCCCACCAAGAATGGTCTTTGCATGTTGGTGTGCCATACAAGGAAACAAGAATGGGAATGGCTTGGGGGTGATAAGAGGAAACCTCTATCCAGTTAAGAACATTTGAGTTGCAAGGTGGGGGGGTTTCCCAACACTTTTTAAAAACATTTTGAGGATCTTAGGAGGGAAAGGGGGACAATGGTCTCCAGGCCAGCCTTAGCTTTTTTTTTTTTCTTTCATGTGTTGGTTCTTATGTACTATATTCTTCAAACATAGCCGCATAAGTTTAACTTTATTCTGCTACCTTCAGCCAGATAATTTTAAATCTAACTGGTGATATTCAAAGACAGCCTGTTACGTATCAGCTAAAGGATACTGGATAACTTTATTCGTGTATATTCAATAGGAAGTTTATCCTATTGAATATCCAGAAAACGTTAGCCATTTAAGATTTTTGACTTTTGAGTCAATTATTATTAAAAATTCTTATATATCATCTTCCTTACTAAAGACCAATCAAAGCAGTTACAGCCAAACATAATAAAAACACAACTTAGAAGACACGTGATGTGGTGAACCTGGGCAGATGTGTTTCTTATATTCAATTTCTTATATTCTTATGTTTGGCGGAACACTTGGTGCCATCTCCCGATAATTAACAAACATCTAATAGCTGAGTGACTTTGAAAGTCTTTGAAAAGGCCAATTGGTGAGAACTTATATACCCACTGGCAGAGTGTTATGCCTGCAAAAGTGAGCAAAAAGGATAAAGAGAAACCAAAGATGGTTGAAGACAAAATGGCTGACCGGAAGGAGAAAAATGTGCAAGACTTTCACGGTAAGTGACATCACTTCAGCAGTGAAGGCTGAAATTGCAAGTAAGCTACATGCTCTTTCAGAACAGACTGCAGACTTGAAAGATACTTTAAAAGAATTTGGACCACAGCTAGATGCTGAAGGTTACGTGTCAGTGGCTGAAGATGACACATTAGCAGCGGCCATAAAATTACAAAAGACAGAAGCAATATTAGCTCATGAGTAAAAAATAGATGAGCTTAAAAACAGATCTCGGCAAAATAACTTACGATGAGAAGTTGATTGAGGAACAAAAATTGGCAAAGGTCATTGCCACGTGGCTCTCAGAAGCACTCAACCTTACAGAGCTAACAGGCACTCTCCTTACTGAAAGAGCACACAGGATAGGGGCAAGGAAAGATAATGACAAACGTCCAAGAATGGTAATCACCAAGCTATTTAATTTTGTGTAAAAGCAGCTATTACAATTGTTCTGCAAGAAGTCAATATTGCATTACCAGAATCATGCTATAAAGGTTTTTCAAGTTTATTCGCTGAAAGTATCGAATAAGAAAAGGGAGTTTGACCCGTTATGTGCAGTACTGGTGGAGAAATAAATGTGCTTCACACTACAGTTTCCAGTGAGACTACATATCTGGCACAATGGTGGCATGCAAGTATTTGATAAATTTGAGATGGTGAAACAATTTATAACATCCTTGGAGACCTGAGATTTGGATGGCCTAAGGGGCAACAAAATGTGATCCATCATTAGCCTATATCTTTAGCCAGCAAGGAAACAGACTAGCAGGGTCATTCATCAAAATGCTAATCCCGTTTCAGGCAGAGAGGGAGAAGGGAGAAGGAAGGGGGAGGGGGTGGAGAGAGAGAGCGAGACTCTGGGGTGGCATGCATATTAGTCATCTATTTATACCACTATAGGAGGGTCATCTAGAAAGTCGAGGTGAGGTTTTGGTGGTGGTCTAGGGTTTGGGGGGCAGTTTTACATGCACAGTACGAACAGCACAGAACACATCATTGAAGATTTGATGTGATTTTGAATGAGGAAAGGTATACAAAGATGAGATTTCTACAATGTACTCTCACCCTAGCTTGATGCACTCTCTACCTGGGTGCTATCAAGCTAGGGCGGGAGTACATTGTAGAAATCTCAAATTTGTGTACCTTTTCTCTTTCCAAATTGCATTAAATCTTCACTGACATGTACTGTGCTGTTTGTACATCTGACTGTGCATGTAAATCTGCCCCCAAACCCTAGACCACCACCAAAACTTCACCTCGAGTTATTAGATGACCCTCCTAGAGTGGTATAAATAGATGACTAATATGAGAGCCTTATAAAGAGTCTCTCTCGCCCCCCCCCCCCCCCCCCCCCCAGGAGCAGCCCAAAACCAGGAAATGCCTATCTGGGCACTTCACAAGAAGCTGCACCACAAAAACATCACAGATGCAATAAATTTAATGCACATTGTGGTAAAATACCTATGCAAGGAACTAAAATAGCACATGTTGTGGACTCTCATCACTCTTTTATAAAACTCTTCACAGTGAGGTGGCCCCTCCTCCGCTAAAGGATCTTTTTAATTTCATGATAAATGAAAAGGTAATGCCTGAGTCTATGCAAATAGTGGCCATAGTAGTCTTACCAAATTCGGGCTAGCATCCCGCTGATCCAGGTTCATATAAGCCAATTTCATTAATAAACCAAGACGTAAAAATCTATGCTAAACTATTAGCAAACAGACTAAAAATGATAATGCTACATTTAATATCTCCAGAACAAATTGGATAAGATCAGAGCTAAACATGTAGAGATTGTTAGCCTTAGAAAGTTGTAAATATACCATATTTAAAGATCCAATGGTAGTCCGTTTTGATGCGGAGAAAGTCCTCGATAGGGTGTCGTAGGAATTTCTATAGTGTGTTGAAGGCATTTGGATTTCACAGATTTATATTTTCAGCCATACAGTTGCTATATAATAAACCAAAGCTTTTATTTGTATTACTGGATCTGCTTTTGAAACATTTAAATTAGGGAGAGGCACCAGACAAGGGTGTCCTCTCTCACCATTTCTGTTTCTTCTTACCCTGAAGCCTTTAATACTTAAATTAAACCAAGATAAAGATATTAGTGAAGTACAAATTGGACATCAGGAACTTAAAACAGTTTGTAGATGACATGTTACTGCTTTTGACAGTTGCACATAGTGCACTTCCACTAGTATTGCATACAATAGAGCTATTTGGAAGGTTTTCGGGACTAAAGCTAAATTTAACTAAGTCAGAAGCAATAGACATGATAAGGCAGTTAAAGGAAAACTAGTCTGATTTTTCATTCTTCTGGGGAGGTATTACCATTAAATATCTTGGTAACTGTATTAATGGGAACCCCAAAGAGTGGTATCGGTATCACGTGTCAGCTATTACGCCAGAGTTTAAAAATAAACTGACAAATTAGAGACGGTTTCCATTATCTTTGTCAAGTCACACTGCATTCGTTAAAATTACCTTAATTCCAAAATTGCGAAGCGCCTTACAAATGGCGTCTTTCATGTTATTGAAGAAGGATATTAAAATAAAACAAACTTCCTTCTACTTTTTTCTGGAAAAATGGGAGGGCTAGGTTAACTATTTCTAGGTTAATGGTTCTTAGGGAAGGAGGAGGGCTGGGATTCTCAAACTTACGTTTTTATAACATTGCATGTACCCTAAGGAGACTAAAAGACTGGCTAGAGGGCACTAGAGGTGATCAATTGGTATGGGCCAAAGGATGATTTGCAGAACCATTTAGTTTGCAATACCAGTTTTTCAATTATTTGTTACCGCCCCACTTAGTGCAATCTTTGTTAATTGGTACAATGAGAAAGGGGTGGCATTTCATCAGAAATCTGCTGGATCTTAACTGGGAGCAATCTTACCTTGCCTTTGGTTGGTAACTCACAGTGTCCTGGGCAGTATGTATAAAATTTTCAGACCCCAAAGACAAAAGGTATTATTAATTTACAGACAGTTACGAAACAGTCATTTGAATACTGTTGTCATTAATATCACTAAAAGAATATGGAAAAGAAGCACAAAGACCAGAGTTTTACAGTTCAAAAACACAGACTTTGAGGAAATGGGGAAGTACCTAGAGGAAGAACTAAATGGATGGGAAAATGAGAGAGATGTGGATCAACAGTGGACCAATCTAAAAGGAGCAATCGCCAAGGCAACTGCTCTATATGTTAGAAATGTAAAGAAAAGCAAAAGAAAAATGAAACCTATCTGGTTCTCAAAGGAGGTGGCTGACAAAATTAAAGCTAAAAGAACTGCATACAAGAAATACAAAAGATCCCAAAGGGAGGAGTACAAAGAAGAATATCTGATTCAACTGAGGGAGACTAAGAAATTAATCAAGTTGGCAAAAAGTCAAGCAGAAGAGAGGATTGCCAAGGAGATAAAATATGGTGACAAAACATTTTTCAGATACATCAGCGAAAAGAGAAAAGTCCAAAGTGGTATAGTGAAATTGAAAGGTGGAAATGATCAATGTGTGGAGAGAGACGAAGAAATGGCAGAAATATTAAACGAATACTTCAGCTCTGTGTTCACTAAAGAAGACCCTGGAGAAGGACCATCTCTACACAACAAGAAACTGGAGGGAAGCGGAACAGAGGAAAATCCATTTACAGTAGATAATGTATGGGAAGAGCTAAAGAATCTGAAAGTGGACAAAGCCATGGGGCCTGATGGGATTCATCCAAGGATACTGAGGGAGCTCAGAGATGTGCTGGCGGGACCGCTATGCGACCTGTTCAATAGATCCCTAGAAACGGGAGTGGTGCCGAGTGATTGGAGAAGAGCGGGGGTGGTCCCGCTTCACAAGAGTGGGAACAGAGAGGAGGCTGGTAACTACAGACCGGTTAGCCTCACTTCAGTGGTGGGAAAAGTAATGGAGTCACTGTTGAAAGAGAGAATAGTGAACCATCTACAGTCGGGAGAATTGATGGACCAGAGGCAGCATGGATTCACCAGAGGAAGATCCTGTCAGACAAATCTGATTGACTTTTTTGACTGGGTAACCAAGGAATTGGATCGAGGAAGAGCACTCGATATCATATACTTGGATTTCAGCAAAGCTTTTGATACGGTTCCGCACAGGAGACTGGTGAATAAAACGAGAAGCTTGGGAGTGAGTGCCGAGGTGGTGACCTGGATTGCAAATTGGTTGACGGACAGAAGACAATGTGTGATGGTAAATGGAACCTTCTCTGAAGAGAGAGCGGTTTTAAGTGGTGTACCGCAAGGATCGGTGTTGGAACCGGTCCTGTTCAATATCTTTGTGAGCGACATTGCGGATGGGATAGAAGGTAAGGTTTGTCTTTTTGCGGATGACACTAAGATCTGCAACAGAGTGGACACGCCGGAAGGAGTGGAGAGAATGAGACGAGATCTAAGGAAACTGGAAGAGTGGTCGAAGATATGGCAGCTGAGATTCAATGCCAAGAAGTGCAAAGTCATGCATATGGGGAGTGGAAATCTGAATGAACTGTATTCGATGGGGGGGGGAAAGGCTGATGTGCACGGAGCAGGAGAGGGACCTTGGGGTGATGGTGTCTAATGATCTGAAGTCGGCGAAACAATGCGACAAGGCGATAGCTAAAGCCAGAAGAATGCTGGGCTGCATAGAGAGAGGAATATCGAGTAAGAAAAGGGAAGTGATTATTCCCTTGTACAGGTCCTTGGTGAGGCCTCACCTGGAGTACTGTGTTCAGTTCTGGAGACCGTATCTTCAAAAAGACAAAGACAAGATGGAGGCGGTACAGAGAAGGGCGACCAGGAAGGTGGAGGATCTTCATCGGATGACGTACGAGGAGAGATTGAAGAATCTAAATATGTACACCCTGGAGGAAAGGAGGAGCAGAGGTGATATGATACAGACTTTCAGATACTTGAAAGGTGTTAATGATCAAAAGACAACGACAAACCTTTTCCATAGGAAAAAAATCAGCAGAACCAGGGGTCACGATTTGAAGCTCCAGGGAGGAAGATTCAGAACCAATGTCAGGAAGTATTTCTTCATGGAGAGGGTGGTGGATGCCTGGAATGCCCTTCCGGAGGATGTGGTGAAGACCAGAACTGTGAAGGACTTCAAAGGGGCGTGGGATAAACACTGTGGATCCATAAAGTCAAGAGGCTGCCAATGAAGAGTGGGTGACTCGCCAGAATGATGGCTACTGCCTGGAGTCAATACCCTTATTAAATAAACATACACATGCTTACTGTGACTCCAACATCGCTCTAAGCTTCAACAGCAAGAGGAAATGTGGAAAAAAGGATTCACACTCACAAAGAGGGGAGTAGCTGGCTTGTTACGGCGGTTACTACCCCAAATCAAATAAGCCTGATGGTTCACTTTCAATGCATATACAGCATAGTTCTCTGATTCAACGGCAGAGGAGAAGAAAAACTGATACTTCACACATCCAGCAGAGCTCTGCTTCAACGGCAGGGGAGAAGAAAAGAGGGATCGCACTCACAAAGCGGGGAGTAGCTGGCTTGTTACGGCGGTTACTACCCCACACCAAATGTGCCTGATACTTCACTTTCGATGCACATCCAGCATGGCTCTCTGCTTCAACAGCATGGGAGAAGACTGATACTTCACGCATATCCAGCATAGCTCCCTGCTTCAACGGCAGGGGAGAAGAAAAACAACCAATAAGGGCTGTATAACATAGTCTGGGTAAAACAAATAAGCATGGGTGTAGCTTGCTTATTGCGGCGGCTACTACCCCTAACTAATCAAGCTAGATATTTCACTTGGATGCAGCTCCATCACTGCTCTCTACATTAAAGGTGGGGGTGGAAGGGAAATAGAACCAAGAGCTAAGAGAAACAGATAAGTATGAGAGAAAAAATGTGTGAAGCTTGCTGGGCAGACTGGATGGGCCATTTGGTCTTCTTCTGCTGTCATTTCTATGTTTCTATGTTTCTATGTACTTTAAAAAAAAAAAACTTTGCCTAATTGCAAGTGCATCGTTATATCTTGACTTTGAGGCCATCTGAGACTCAGAGGAATACAAACGGATCATTTCAAAGGCTTCTTCGCCTTTGAATCGCAATGATGTACCAAGATCTGCTTACTAATTTCAAATATTCAGTTTTACAATCGTTAGCAGATATTTGGTCTCGTGATTTAACATGTGAATTGGTTGATGATAATATATATGTGATAGTTTTATCGGACGAGCAGCAATAAGTATCACACAGAGAAATGTTCACCTTACAATTATAAATAGAATAATATTATGGTCAAGTAAGACCTTTGCAGCCAAAATTACACAATCTGACAAATGTCGCAAATGTGCTTAACATAAAGCATCTTTTGATCATTGTCTCTGGGAATGTGCTGTCACTCAACAGTTTTGGCACAGTCTACTGCAGTATTTCTCATTAATTACAGATACATTTCCATGGTCAGCAGAGTTTTGTATTCTAGGCCATCTAAGTTCAACATGTACAATTAAAGACAAGCATAAGATGTTGCTGGTTAAGGGATGCTTGGTTGTCCTTAAGCTTATACTAGACAAATAATTAGATGATACCAGTCCGGATTTTCTTAGCTGGATTTGTTCCTGTTAAGAGTGGAAATCAGTAGTCGCAGGAAGTATCAATAAGCAGCAGCTTTTTCGACAAACTTAGTCCTTATTTTTGACATCCTTGCCAAACGAGCTGAGAAACAAGACTCGTTAATGTGCGGGATATATTGGATTGCTGGATACTAAACAGCAAGTGGTTTAGAGGTGTTGAATTAACCAGCTGTAATGTGGAGAAGGCGACCTGTCTTACGGGCTGATTCAGTAAAGTCTGTGGGAGAGTGGGCGAATGCCCGCTCTCCCAGTGTGCACACAGGCCACTCGCCTGTGTGCGCAATTCTGTATTTAAATGAGTCCCGACGGTAGAAACAGGCAAAAGGAGGCACTAGGGACACTAGCGCGTCCCTAGCGCCTTTTTTTGGCCCGGAGTGGCTGCTGTCAGCGGATTTGACAGCCGACACTCAATTTTGCCAGCGTAGGTTCTCAAGCCCGCTGATAGCCACGGGCTTGAAAACCGGACGCCAGCAAAATTGAGCGTCCGGTTTTCAACCCGACAGCCGCGGGCCGACTTCAAATTTTTTTTTTTCTTATTTTTTTTACCCTTCGGGACCTCCGACTTAATATCGCCATGATATTAAGTCAGAGGGTGCACAGAAAAGCAGTTCTGTGAACTTTCCCGGTGCCCGAAGAAATTAGTGCCTACCTATGCTCTTTCAAATTCACCCTCTTCTCGTCCTCATCATCTCTTTCAGGAGGGCATTCCAGGCATCCACTACCCTCTTCATGAAGAAATATTTCCTGATGCTGGTTCTACGTTGTCACTCCTAGAGTTTCATATCGTGACTCCTCGGTTTACAGTTTCCTTTCCAATGGAAAATGTTTGCTGCTTGTGTATCATTAATAACGTTCAGGTATCTCAAGGTCTGTATCATATGTCCCCTGCTCTTCCTCTCCTGCAGGGTATATATCAGGGCTTCCCAAACCTGTCCTGGGGACCCCACAGCCAGTCGGGTTTTCAGGATATTCACAATGAATATGCATGAGATACATTTGCACACCGTGGAGACTCAGTATATGCAAATTTCTCGTGCATAGTCATTGTGGATATCCTGAAAACCCGATTGGCTGAGGGTCCCCAGGACAGGTTTGGGAAGCCCTGGTATACATATCTGGATCCTTCAGCCTCTCCTCATATGCCTTTCAAAATAGACCCCACACCATTTTGGTCACTTTCCTGTGGACCTTTTCTATCTCGTCTCTGACCCCTTTGAGATACAATCACCAGAACTGAACACAGTACTCCAGGTGAGGCCTCACCAAGGACCTGTACGGGGCAATATCACCTTATTTTTTCTGCTAGTTATTCCTCTCTCGATGCAGCCCAGCATCCTTTTGGCTTTAGCTTCCACCTTGTCACATTGCTTCGCTGCCTTCAGATCGCCAGATAATCACCCCAAGATCCCTCTCTCGGTCCACGCACATTTGTCTTTCGCCCCCCATCACATACCACGTATAGTTCTTCTGGATTACTGCAGCCCAGGTACACACTTTGCACTTCTTGGTATTGAATCTCAGCTGCCAAATCATTGACCAAATTTACTTAGATCATTTTTCGTTCTCTCTACTCCTTCAGGTGTATCCAACTCTGTTGCAGATCTCAGTATCATCTGAAAAAAGGCAAAACTTTTCCTTCTAACCCTTTCACAATGTTGCTCAGGAAGATATTGAATAGATCTGGCCCCAAAACTGATTCCTGAGGCACTCCACATAACACCATTCTCTCTTCAGAGCAGGTTCCATTTACCATTACACATTGCTTCCTGTCAGTCAACCAGTTTGTAATCTACTCCACCACCAAAACAAAAATCAATCAGATTTGTCTAATGGGACCTTCCGCTGGTAATATCAGGATAACCTAAAAACCCATCCCATCAATACAAGATCTGCCACAACAAGCCTTGAACATTTCCTGGTTTAAACTGGTTTCAGACATATTAAATGATTATAGTATAGAGTGAGATTTGAATCCTTAGTATAGTACCACAGGATTACTCCTCTGGCCTAACCAATAAACCGGGTGTCAAAGGCTAACACATTTAAAGATGCAAGCTTTCAAAGCTCCAAAAAGCTTCTTCCTGCTCTCTCTCCATGTTCCCACGATGATAAATTCACTACAGTTTCATCCCCACCCCCTGCCCGGTTTTTTGCTTTCTCAAAAGCAGAAAACCATTCTTAGCCCAATTTCATGATATTGGTTCTAAGATGCTTATCAGTTAATTTCTAAAATTTTAAGATCATGTTACAGAAGCATTTTCTCTCTGTTTAAGTAAGCTCTAATGTGACTACCCCGACACAGTGAGCATGTCCCCTTTCAGATAGGTAACTCCTTTGAAATCTCACAACCATTTAGGATTCCAGGTTAAATGAGGCATCTAGAAGTAAACAAGCATGTTTAAACATGATGCACCATCTATATGCGGATTTATTTCAGATAGCGTGAAAATCTGACAGTGTGTAGAACTTTAGAAACGGATTGCCAGTCTTGGTTAAAAATGTATGGACTCAATTGACAACTAAACCATGAACACAGCAGGCACAGGACAAATTCATTCACATAACTATAGTCACTGCAGCATGTGGCTTACATGCTGTTCTCTTTCTCTTTCATTTGTGAGGAAAACATCCCTTGCAGAAACTAAAATTTCCTTCAGGATCAACATCTTCTACTAACAACTTCTGTAACATTCTACAGTCATCATATATGTGTGCATGTGTGTGACATGTGCATGTATATTTGTGTGTGTAAAACAGTGCTTATAATGAGTTAGCACACAAAATACAGGACCTAAGTACAGTCTACCAGAGCTTATTTGCAGGCCTGTGTGTAGACAAAAATATTACATGCACGTATCATTTGAATACCATTAAGACCACAACCTAGCTTTCTGGAACAGTTTAGGAACAGATTCTGTGGCAAGCATTAGACAATTCTGCCACACAGCTGCATGAACATAAACTATATTGCACATTAACTAAACTATTTTTCATAATAAATCTTGTTTTGTGCCTGTAAAATTTATTTTGTGCTTTTGGGAATTTTACGGGTAGAGGATCTTAGGTATTGATGTAAGGAAGGAGATGAAGAGGACATCTCAGGGATGGAGAGAGGAGAGGATGGAGAATGGGGAAGAAAGCAGGCTAAAGGCTCAGGGATGGGAAGAGAAGGGGAGGAAGGGAGGCAGGTTCAGCTATCTTGGGGGAAATCAGGTCCAGTCCTTCTCTTTGCATCTCCATCACCTCTCTCCTCTTCTTCCTCTCCTGGATCCTCTTTCTCCCCCTCATCCCTTGCCCCTGCTCATATCCTCCATTCAAGCACAAATGTATACACCGAACCATTCCAGCCTATCCATCCCCTAGGCTCTCTTTTGCACAAACATTGGTACCTCCAAGCCCCTTTATCACACGCCCCTGATCACTTAACCACTCTTTAGCCTGCTGGCTCTCACTCCCCAGTCCTCTTCCTTCCTGTACTGATGGGCCAGCAATCAGAGATAGCAAGGGGCAGTGCCTTAGAGTCGGACCATATCATTCACCTACACCACCGCCTGTTGTACTGAGTGGTGGTTTGACCTGCATAGGACACCTGATGTGCAGCAGAGGATGAGAAGTGATTCAAGGCCCTGTTACTCACCTCCACCTACTGCCAGCCCCATCAGTGTGGGGAGAAAGTGCATGCCAATGTGCATGCCAGCCAGCTGCCCCCTCTTTGATGCAGCTTAAACCCTGCTCCCTCAGAGCGATTCCGCAAGGACTGTTCAATTCTATGGCCGGGGTCTGCTTTTGCAGCTCTTCCTGCACCTGTGGAATTGCAGGAGATCAGGGTCCCCCACGCACAAGGTCCCAGAGCTCTTCCTACTAGCATTTTAAAGGAGGAGTCTAACGCATTTCTACTATGAAGAAAGTTGCTGAAACGCACCCCGCCATCATTTATTTCCAAAAGAATGATGATCTAAAAATCAGTCCTTCCCTGCTTTGTATTTTGTAACAGGGTGCTTGTAATTGATTCCAGTAGCACTGCAACAGATTGAGCTGAGCTGCTGGAATCACTGCAGAAACCCAGCTCCAGATATGGAACTGCAGCGAGGCCATGGAAGGAACCCAGTTCCATATATGGAACAGAAACAGTGCCACAGCACACAGGCAGCACCGATGTCATGGCAGAAGCACATTTCCATGCATGGAGCTGGAGTGGTGTCACTCCTGAAATTTCATGCAGGCATTATTATTAAAAGTCAACTCCCTGCTATCACATTAAAAAAAAATGCAACTGGAAGACTTTTTCTCTTTTAACAGCTCCTATTCAGAATCAGAGCTTCATATAATTAAAGGGTTCTTAACAACAATATTCAAAATTTTAGAAACCTGCAGTGGTCTTCTATTAATACTTTGTCTCTTGTAGTTGGACATTTTCAAGCAATGATCCTACTATGGTTTCAGGCACCAAAGGAGTCATGAAAGCAATAAAGCTGAAATGTACAAATATGATTACAAAAAACCATAGCTAAAGACTTGTGAACTGCCAGGAAGGCAGAACCAGTAATATTGTGTATTTCAGTTTTATGAGATCCTCCAAGAGACCCTATTCTATCCCAGGGAAAATATATATATTCTTTAATTGGCTGAGTGACAAAGTCTTTTGGATAATATGAAGACCATTTTAAACATGTGCCAATTGGGCCGGATTTTAAAAAAGGTTATGCGCACCGGGCCTATTTTAAAAAGGCCCTGCGACATGCGAAAGTCCCGGGCTTGCAAAAAGGGGCGGGGATGGGCCCGAGGCTCCAGGCACAGCAGCCATTTTCCGCTGTGCTTGGGATCACGCGCCAACACTCGGCCGGCGCAAGCAACTTTCTTCAGCCCCAGGGCTGAAGTAAGTTTGGAAACAACAAAAAGAAAACAAAAAGGGTAGGGGGGAAAGGGCGGGGGAGGTAGGGGAAGGGAAGGTGGGGGAAGGTGGGGGAAGGGAACGGGGGAAGGCAGCGCGGCTCGGGGCACACAAGGTGTACAATTGTGTTATCTCACCCTAGCTTGATGGACTCTATAACAGGGTACCATCAAGCTAAGGCAAGATAACATAATACATAATAACTGCTATTAATTGCATCAGTAGCATGGGATCTTCTTAGTGTTTGGGTAATTGCCAGGTTCTTGTGGCCTGGTTTTGGCCTCTGTTGGAAACAGGATGCTGGGCTTGATGGACCCTTGGTCTGACCCAGCATGGCAATTTCTTATGTTCTTATGTTCTTACAAAATTTCATCTTTGTGAGACTTTCCTCACTCCAAATGACGTCAAATCTTCTCCGAGGTGTACTGTGCTGTTCATACTTCTCACTCTGCATGAAAAACTGGCCCCTAAACCACCACCACCAACTCACCTTGAGCTATTAGCTGCTCCTCCTATAGAGATATAAATGCTTGACTGCTATGAAGTCTCTCTCTCTCTCTCTCTCATGCAAAATAGGAAGTATTGTAGGGTGCAAAAAGGTTACTGTGTGGTGCTGTAACTCTAAAATTACCCTAAACATGCCCCTTTTCCTTATCACAGGCATTAGGGCTGCAAAATTGCAGCATTTTGATGAATCTAGGGGTAAATTACAATCAAGCAAAACTTACACGTAAATAAGATGGAAAAACCCCTGAATTTATTTTATATTTGAAAACTCAGGACATTATATGAACCTCCTGTTAAAAAGAAATCAAACTGATTTGGCCTCTCTCTGATCCAGGTAGTGAGGAATGGGAAAGAGAAAACCCCATACAAATGCTCATAACATGAAACTGGCCTCAGAATTAGAAACCACTGCAATTCCACGCTTGCACACTTCCTCCATCATGAGACAGAACTGGCCTCGGAGTCAGGGCTTTTATGACAACCAACAATGGCCTTAGCCAACTCCCCTACAGCTGCAATAATGGAAGAGTTCAGCAATGCCCACAGAACATGCCAGGCTTAAAATCAGTCATGTGCACCACTTAACGGGAACTTAGCCAAAACAAAAGCAAGAAAAATTCTAGCAGAATTACTGAACAGAGGTAATTATTTTCTTTCTATTACACTTACATTTTCAAAAAGGTATGTTCTTAGACAGCATGCCACTATTGCATCTAACTTTGTCTCTCCTCTCCTCCCAGCCATTCTGCATTGCTTAATTATACATATTTTAGCCACATAGCAAGTCATTTTTCAAATTACATTTAGATGGGCCCTGTGCACCTACAGGCTGATGCAATATCGGCTCATGTAAAACTTTCCTAACGCGCGCCCAGCCACCTCTCCTGGGCGCGCGATGCATTATTTAAATGAGGGGTCGGGCTAAAAAGGAGGCGCAAGGGAAAACTGTGCGTCCCCAGCGCCTCCTTGGCATCAAGCGCACAGGAGTGGTGGCTGTCAGTGCGGGCTGGGAAAATGGACAAGTGTCCGTTTCCCCCACCACCGGCACAAGATACACGGCCTGGACCGTCTATCTTGTGCATCTAGCTTGGGTGCCCAGAATTTTTTTTTTTTCCAAGACTTTTATTTGTACTTCAGCCTGCTTTCTGTGGTTAGTATCGTCCTATCGCGACGATACTAAGTGGAGGAAACACAGAAGGCAGGAATTTTTCTTTTTCCAGTGCGCCCTTGAGCGCAGCACACCCTTTACACTAGCCTCAGGCTGGCGTAAAATTTGCTGCGTTGCAATGGGCACATTGGCTGCGCGGGAAATTTTTTGAATAGCGGGAATCAGCTAATAGCCTGTTCTACATGAAATTTACATATGATGAGAACTATTAGCTACACACTCGATTGGCTGAGCATTTTGGATGCGCTAATCCCCATGCTGCATTGGGGGTTATGGAGGCGCGTCCAAAACGCGCTTCCAATCGTGTGCTAAGCCGTGCGTTGGCCTCAGTGCACAGTACTGCATTGGCCTGCTGGTCCTTGTTTTATGCAGACTTAAAAATATGCACCATAACTTTGCAGTAACTTTGAAAATTTATCCCCAAGTTTCCAAAATATATCTAAGGGCTGACGGACAGAAGTGCAATCATTTTAGAAGGTTTCCACGGGTGATTTAATCTAATTATTGCACAATAAAAATGAGCAGATATTGTGCTGTGTATTAAGCTAATAAGATGCAAATATATCATGCAATATTTTTACCACATGAATATGTTGTAGTCTACTTATCAAGTGAAAAATCTGTACTAACAGGAAAACAAAACATAAAGTGATAATTTGGCAAAGCAACAGCAGCAGCCTAAGCAGGGATATATCACCCCTTCAGGACAAATATAAATGTTTGCTAACAGAGTCAGTTGTAGTACTGCTGGAAGATTGCAGGATAGCTACTGAAAGAAAGGGAAAGAAGATTTAAAAAAAAAAAAAAAAAAACATGGCAAAGAAGAATGTGAAAAGGAGGGGGAAACAAGAAGGGAGGGAGCCATCTCATCATCTTGAACCACTGGATGCAGAAGTACTATCCCAGGCAGTTAGCAGCTCAAGGACACAGCCTCCCAAACCCCAGATCTGCACCAAGAAAAACCATCTTCTCCAAGCCGCACATTTTACTTTAAGAAATTAGCACCTACCCAAAGGTAGGCGTTAATTTCTGCCAGCGCCGGGGAAGTGCACAGAAAAGCAGTAAAAGCTGCTTTTCTGTGCACCCTCCGACTTAATATCATGGCAATATTAAGTCGGAGGTCCCGAAAGTTAAAAAAAAGTAAAGAAAAAAAAGAAAAAAAAAATTGAAATAGGCCCGCGGCTTGAAAACCGGACGCCCAATTTTGCCGGCGTCCGGTTTCCGAACCCGTGGCTGTCAGCAGGCTCGAGAACCGACACCAGCAAACTTGAGCGTCGGCTGTCAAACCCACTGACAGCCGCCGCTCCTGTCTGAAAAGAAGCGCTAGGGACACACTAGTGTCAATAGCGCCTCTTTTTACCACCGGCCCTAATTTAAATAAATTAAATTACTGTATCACGCGCACAGGAGAGTGTCCTGTGCGCACGCCGGGAGAGCAGGCGCTTGTCCGCTCTCCCGTGATTTTTACTGTATCGGCCCGCTAGTGAGGTGTGGGTTTTTCTCCCTCATGCAATCTGTCCTCAGTGCCACCCTCACAGTACCCAGGGAACATTTCCCTGGTTTAAATTTCCCATAGTAAAACACCGTTCTACTTATCACATCTTATGGTTTGGTGGTTTTTATTTTTTTTTATTTTTAGTTATACAGTTAATAATCTTTTCACAAAAAAAAAAACCCAAAACTTTGACATAAACAAAATGAGATTCACAAGAAAAACAGTATGTAATCCTGCAGAGAAAAAAAGAGGAGAGGAGATGAATTAAGGGGGGATCATATAGGAAAGACAACAACAAAAAATCAAGAAACTGGTGCTAAGCATGGACCAATCCTGCTATACACATACCGGATAGCTACACAAGTTGTCACTGGTGTTGAACTGGGAAGCTTCTTGGCATCTAGAGATAACCTTAAATGCTCAGGCATTAAAAAAACATAATTAGTGGAATTATATTTCATTTAACATCTACAAGGGTAGTGCTAAAGAAAGGAAACAACAATATCCTAGGTTTCTATTTCCTTTCCAGAGTAATTTTCGACAAGTCAGGCTAGATCCATACTCTGTCCAAAAAGACGACATTAGCATTGCAAAAAAATAACCACATAATCAAATTTACATCCTGCTCAAACACCAAGGAAACAAAGAGTGTAGCTCTATCTTGTTCATCTATAGTAGATTTTTCCAAATAAGCAGTCAAATCCTGAAAATCCAGAGATGTTTGCCAAACTCCATAACCTTCCTCCTGTGGTTTCTTCCAAGTTCCAACAAGAAGAAAACAAACTTTATTGACCATAGGAAGAGAATCAAATGGAATGTGCGATATTTCTGTCATATATTTTTTAAATAAGTCACAAGGCATTGAAGCAAGAACCTTAGGGAAATTAAATTTAAATGCCTCATTTGATTTTCCAGGCTTTCTAGCTTTTGATGGAAAAAAATCTTATCTTGAATCATGTTAGTGTTAACAGCCTTAATTTCTTTCTCAGTCTCCAGCTTCTCAATTCTCTGTGAATGCCCTTGTACAGTAGAATCAAATCATTGAGCTAAAGCTTCATCCTTGAAGAAAAGTATTCACCTCTAATGAACATTTAAATATTAAAGCAACCATCTTCATCAAAGCAATCCATAAAGCATCTAAGGTAACATGTGGCTTCCCAAGTATAGTGGGGATGTACCCATTCTGGATGGAACAGCAGTCCATGAAGATTCATCAATACTCAGGGCTGTCCAGGAGAAAGCTCCATCCAACTGACTCTTCTCAGCTTCCTCCCAATCCTCGGAGGTTGTATCCAGTCTCCCCGCAGCCGCCAAAACTGATGTCAGAGAGATTTCTAGCTCCCTACAATGCTGGAGCAGCAATGTCTTCTTCTGAAGGTGCCGCTCTAGTTGCCACCATTAGTGTTCCTCACACATTTGGTGACATACGCCAATCCAAAGGGCTCATGTACATCTCCTCTCCCAATAGGATCAACTCTCCCTCACTGATACCCGCTACAAGAACACTTGAACCCATTTTTTCAGGGTTTGGGATAGCAAAGTGTTCATTAGTCTGCTGTAGAAAAGGTGAGGACTTGGTCTCCAAAGAATACATCCTAGTCTTCTCTTTCCTTTGGGAGCCATCTCCTAGCAAAACGGAACACAGTAGCGAAATGCCAAGCCAGCCACTCATGCTGCTATTTATTTATTTAATATTTTTTTATACCGGTATTCGTCATAACATCATATCGGTTTACATGTAACTTAAAACAAGAGAGAGAAATACAATGAACAGGGTGATTGCGAACTTGGCGGGGGGGGGGGGGGGTGCACAGGTTACAACTCGAAAATTGATAGAATCAGGCATTCAGGGGAGGCAGCTATGGGTGATAGCATGGGGGGGGATGGGAGGGGTTTTTAGGGCATTTGAGAAAGAAGGGGGGGATACTCAGGGAAGGCTTATTTGAAGTTTGAATGCTTAGCAGATTATGTTAACACCATGTACTATGTCTTCATAGGTGTAATAAATCCATAATATATCTGGGCTTGGTAGTGTGTCTGTCAGTGCTCGCGCATGTTCCCCAGCCCGCCGATAGATGGCGCAGGTGGCTCCCTGGCTGCCTTGGAGGCTCAAACACGCCAGAGGTACGAAGGACGGCGGCCATTGCAGGACAGGCAGAATATAGCAGAGGAGACCCTGGCATGCCGCGAATGGAGAGCGTCCCACGGCACACACTCCATTCGCGACGAGGATAAAGGCCCGGCATGCCATTCGTGGCAAAAAGGGAAGGCCCCCGTGTGCCGCGATCGGCGCGTCCGGGCCTTCATCTTCGACGCAAACGGAGCGTGTGCCGCGGGATACGCTCCGTTGGCAGCATACCGGGGTCTCCGCTATTTTCTGCTCAAGGTGAAAATGGAAGGCCCCCATTTGCCGTGAACGGCGCGCCGGGCCTTCATCTTCGCCGCGAACGGTGCAGGTCCCGCGGCATGCCAGTGAGAGAGAATGTGTGTCGGGGAGGGGAGGGTGAGAGAGAGCAGGAGGGTGTGAGAGAGCAGGAGGGTGTGAGAGAGAGCATGGGAGGTAAGAGAGGGTGGGTCGGGGGATGCTTGACTGTAGGTTTCAGAGAGAGGGAGCCTATATGAGGGGAGGGGGATGCCGGTGACAGAGATTGTATGTGTGAGAGAGGAGAGAGAGTGCGAAAGACAGCTTGGTTGGTAAGAGGGGGAGTGTGGGGGATGCTTATACATGAGCATATGTGCCAATAAAAAGGCTCACCACCCGGGAGTAGAACGGGTACAGTTGCTAGTGATTAGTATATAGGGCAAGGTATTTAATGCACGAAAAATGCCTTATCACACTTTAGTGCATCATCCCTGTGATGGAGCATATATAACCCCCTTGGAGAAATGGGTCCCAGGGGCCATGACAGTCAGCCACTAGAAGTCTTGTTCAGCAGATGTACTGAGTCATTCTCCCCATTCAAGATGACCAGCTATAAAGGGCAGATCAGGATGAGGAATTACGGGGAGCCTTGGAGAAAGGAGACAGAGTAGAAACTAAGTTAAAAAGTCTCTAGGTGGGATTTCAACCCTTGACACTGTTTCTTGTTGTTTTAAGGGGCTAACAAGCTTAGTCTGACTTCAGACAGTGAGGTAACTTGTGATTGTACATCTAGGGGTCGATGCAATATTTGAACACCCGTTTTCCTAATGTATGCCCAGCCAGCGAAAATTTGTGCATCCCTAGCATCTCCTCGGCATTGGGTGCAGAGGAAAGGTGGCTGTCAAGTAGATGTACCCATCTACTTGACACACCCAAGATACACGGCCTGGACCATGTATCTTGGGTGTGTATATTGAGCATCCAGAATTTTTTTTTTTTTTACTTTTTTTTTTTTTTAAACTAAATCTGCTTTATTTGGTTTTCCTACTTAGTATCATTATGATACCTTTAGACGGAATCAGAGAAAGCAGGATTTTTCTTTTTTTTTTCAATGTGCCCTTGAGTGTGGCATACCTTTCCGCCACCCCCAGGCTGGCGTAAAATTTGCCACATTGCAATGGGTATGCTGGCCGCATGAGAAACGTTCTGCATTGCGGGGATTAGCTAATAGTCTCATCTACATGGAATTTATATGCGATGAGCGCTATTAGCTACGCAGTGATGTGGACACGCTAATCCCCGTATTGCATCGGGTGTTAAGGACGCACGTTAAACCGTGCGCTAGCTACTATGCATGATATTTCATTGGCCTCCTAATTATCACTTGGTCAGAGATAAGTTTTATGTTTATGATTTCTTTTGTTTATGATGTTCTTTTGCAAAATAGTGAGTTCCTCTCTCATAAAGTGCATGGACATTTAATTGGCACAGACAGTGTAGTTAAACATAATTTTCAAACGTTTCAACACTGACTGGATCTCGTTTACAAACTTTCCTACTTTCGTCTTTGTCTGCAGAAGAGGAGCCAAGATATGCAAGTTCAACAGGATGAGTCCACCCTGCAAAGCTACATTTACACTGAAAGAGTTATTTGTCTTCTGTTGCAGTGTGGCATACGAAGGCTCTAACTTCTTCAAATTATACTGAAAACAATGACATTTTTTAAATAAACAAGAGAGAAAACATTAAATGTGTACAAAAAAAAAAAATAATACCAAGATTCAAAAATGTGTTCCACATAGTAGCAAACCCAATAATGTCACTTTAAAACAATTATTTTTTAAAACTGCCCTAATCTGTTATAAATTATAGTCAGTTCTTTTGCTGGCTCTCACTGCCAATTGGTTGGCAGAAACCCTTGCTTCTTTTATAGATAATTAGGTCATGCATCTGAATGTTAATGGATCAAAGCTATAACACAATTGGTTGATAAGACTACTTTGTAATAGGTGTACTGTTATATCCATGTGAAAAAATGGCAGAATATACTGTAACAAATGCTTTCATCAAACCAAGTCAATCATGAAAGAAGTAAAAGTGACTTCTACAACATGATATTGTAATGCCCCTTACCTCAAGCGCTTCCGGCAGAGCTTCCTGCAGCGTGCTGCATCCTAGGGCCTGGTTGAAATCACGTGTACTTCCTGTAGCCCTTTTATAGACCATGCAGCCAGCATTCCCTATGGGTGCTGACTGATGATGCGATTACCAGCTTTGGTATATAAGGAAGCTCAGTTCCACCAGCCAGTGCCTCCCTAACAGGTCTCCTGCTGGGCTTTGCTTGCAGTATGTGTTACTGCTCCTTGCCGTGCCCAGTTCCAGTTTCTGCTCCTGCCCTTGTCTTGCCTGTCCATTCCTCAGTTCTTCCAGCCCTTGTCCTGCCCTCCTGGACGGTCTTCTGGTTACCTGACCCTGGCCTGGATTCTGACTTTGCCTGATCTCTACCTAGCCTGACCTCTGCCTGGACACAGACATGCCTGTTCTATACCGGCCCTTGGCCTGGTAATTGACGCTCCCTGACTGTGCTCTACAGGACCTTCACTTAAGTCCTGCGGCTTCAGAACCAAAGGGCTCAACCTGCGCAGGAAGAGGCTGGTACAGGGGGAGCCCAGTCCTTGTCCCTGCATGAGTGCGACCGCCTGCTGTCGGCGGGAGCCTGGCTTGTTTGCCAGCCAGGCAGTACCAATTTCACCACAGCCCAAAGGACTCACACTCCGTGACAGATGTGTTTTATGTGGACGTTCCAATATTTCAGAGGAGTGGAGAAGTAGTCTAGTGGTTAGAGCAGTAGGCTGAGAACCAGAGATGTCATCCTGCTGATGCACCTTGTGACCTTGGGCAACTCACTTCATCATCCATGGCCTCAGGTAGAAACTTAAGGGTTTAGTCACTAAAGGGTTTCTCCCATTTTGTGTACATGGGGAAAATGCTTTGTAATTAGGGTCCTTAGATTGTAAGCCCTCTGGGAACAGGGAAATACCTACAACAACAGAATATAACTACCAATGAAAAGGTGAGAGCTAAATGTAAACAAAAAAACAAAAAAAAAGTGTGAGATGGTTGGCCATTCACTTTGAGCTTCACAACATAGCAAGTGTATGTTGCAATACAACGATCTTGCTTTCCGAGTTAAACAACATGGATTCCTCAGTCCCTTTCTCTGGGATACAGAAGGTGCACATTAATATCATGTAGTGGAACATGATACCCTGACTCTTTAACTGTTGTTAATATCCTAATCATTACGTTCCTTAGACCTTTCTTTCTAGCAGTCTTTGCTTCCAAGTTTACTACCCTTGTTGAATGTAACTTTGTTCTTCCTGTTTCTACCTACGGTTCTTGTAAACCGATCTGATATGGTCCTCAACCATGAAGGTCGGTATAGAAAAGTGTTAAATAAATAAATAAATAAACATCACAACACAGATAGTTGGCCAAGGTCTCTATTGCTGGCTTCCTTTGATTGCTCATGGGATATTATTTAGCTGGAAGAACTGCATACACACCCCTAGTTTTCTTCACATCATGTGGAGGGTGCATGGATAGATGGATGACCGCCATCTCTGGCACCATTCTCCTTTGAGATGTCTCAGTGCCTGAATCTGGTTTTAAGGCCAGGCTGCAGACTTTTTTCTTGCAAGTTCCATTTCACGGGCAGTGTTCTTTATGTTCATGGAGTATGGTGTATTTTATGTAAATGCAATAGCACAGATCACACAGCTGTGGCCACTTCCAGGTCACTCATGCTTGCTAATGTGCTATAACCACGCTGGCTTATCTTTAGTTATCAAGTGCCCAACCACCCTGGGATGAGGATGCTAAAAGAATGAACTAAGCAGTAATAAATATCCCAAAATGAAGGAACGACATTAGCCTATGTGAAAATCCAGGAGTCAAAGACGGTCTATAACGTCTAAGGATAACATCCATGAGCTGGTGCACTGAAGGGGCCAAAACAAATCGGCCCATGCCCTCCCCCATCTACTGTGCACCCATGTGCTTCAGCCAACTGCCTGGCAGATTTACAGATGTTAAGACCAGTAGGGGAAAATGACAGCAGCTCTGGGACCGAGGTGTCCTCATAATGGATCAGTTCAAGTTATGACAGCTGTCAGCCTTTTCCTAAACTGATCCATGTGCATCATGGGCTGCAGGTATTTGCTGTTCTCCCTCCACACGAGCACTGTGCTCGGTAAATTACTAGCTGGGGCTGTGGGTTTTTCATTGCCTCTTCACAGATTGCAGACACAAGGTAGAGGTTTTGCAAATTGTTTCCTCTTAAAAAAAAAAAAGAAAAAAAAAAGATAAATGACAAACTGTATATTTCATACTACTGAATGGAAATTTGCAATCCTAATACAGCAATGCTAGAAGTAAGCATACGTGCATGATATATTGGCTGGCCTTGCTTTTGAATGCTCCTGCAGTCTGAAAATTTCTTTATCCAAGGACAAGTTCTTTCACCTTCCCATCTGTCCTGTGAATTTTTTAATGTTTGAGACAGGTGGCCTGTTGGAAACCTAAAACCCTGTGGGTACAAAATATGATTAAAAATGATGTTGGGCTCTAGCATAAAGATGAGCTCTACGTTTAAGTCAAGAAACTGCAAAAACGTGTCAAAGATCATTTAAATTCTACATAGCCAAGGCGTATTAATTCAAGCTTAGCTTATGCTGCATGAAAACCTGTTGTTACATTTCTTCCCTAGAGATCATATACAAATTGTAATATAAGATCACTTGCATAGAAGCAAAATTAGCATTTTTAACATTAAGTAAATGTACTTAAATCTTTCTTCTGCATTTCGTCCTTAATGCACCTAGGGATGTATATACTTTAAGCATGTTAACATTAACACTGGCGTTAATCTCCATTAACATGCACATTAATAAGCCCCGAATGCTGGGAATGCATGAAATTTAGCTTTAAACTTTAACATGCCCACATTCGCTAAATATTCAAATACTAGGCTAATGAGCTCATTAATCATTAGCATGATGGGTACTGAGGTCTGGTAGCAGGAACTAAATTTAACATGCACTTTTAGCATGTGAAACTTAGCTATCTAGCAGGCCGATACAGTACAGTGTGCTCTAACGGAGCGCACTGTTAACCTGCCCTTGGTCGCGCATTTTCCCTTACCCAGTAAGGGGCGGAAAACGCGCGTCCAACCCGTGGAACCTAATAGCGCCTACTAGACTACTCCTCTGCTCCATCAAGTTGGTCTTAGGGGCCATGATGTGAATGTTTCTGCTAATTCCTACCAATCTATGAATTCTGCTGTACATCTTGTCACTATTTTATGATGAGAAGGAAGAAGATCACATACTATGAAGTGTCTTAATGACAAACTGGATAAACAGAAAAGGGATATATGCAGCTAGATGTCACATTAAGTAGTTTGTATTAATCGGTGTACAGTGGTTTTAGTTTCAGTTCATTGCTGGAAGGGTGCTGTATCTTCGTGATATTGTCAAACACTACTGAAGCTGCTTTGAGGCTGGCTGATTCTGTGCCCTCACTCAGCTGTCCTGTTCTCGTCAAAACCCTATCAATCTAAACAGATTGCATGGTTCCCTAACTCTACTGTAAAACTTCTTTATTGGAAAAAATGTAATCAACATGCATTTTTAAAAGATTTTAATTATTATTCTCCAGCCAGGGTAAGGAATATAATTGAAATCCGTTTTATGGGAATTCAGAATCTACGCAGAGTTTTAAAAGTTTGGAGCAGCATACTAAGCAACGCTAGTTGTAGAGAATTAAAATTTAAAATGTTCAATGATTTATCTTCTCATAAATAATTAAGGGGATTTTAAGAAGTCAAGAAAAGAAATACTGAACAGTACATTTCAGAACTATGATTCCAAGGCTGTGGTATTTAGAGAAATGCATTATTGAAGTTCCTTCTTGGCTGATTAGATGAGGACTAAATTCCCAATAGTCACAAACAATATTATATTAAAAACAACATCTCTTGGATTGCACAAACTAAATCACATGACTGTGCAATAAAGACTTGGTTAACTACATGAGTCAAATTGTGTCCTCTAGATATCAACATGCCCCCAAAATTTTCATTTATGAAATGGCTGTATTAATTTTTTTGCCTACAAAATGAACCATTTTATCAGCAATGATACATGACTGGTTTTGCATTAAGTCAAGGTGCACTTTTCACCTTGTGCTTGCAGTATACTGAAAGAATGTCAATTTAGTCTAATTCACTGATCACAGAGTATATTATTATGCTTATCAAATAGTATATAATTAAGAAGTGTTTTTCTTTGAATATTTTTATTCATCGTGTTTCACCAAGATTGTTTTTGTCTGCCCAAGTCTGAGCTACATTGTGATATAATCATGCCTCTATCTAAAATACTTTGTCATTGGTTAGTCCTTAATATGTAAGGACCATGCATCAATCCACCACTCACATTGCTCAATTTTCCATAGCTATTTTATATATGCAAATACTCTCTCACTCTTGAAAGAAAGATATGGAACTGCATTCTTTTGCTGCCAGAGGACAACAGATTTCATTGCATGTCCCATAATGCAGCTATATTTTGTAGTAAAAATTGAACAATGCACAACTTGTACATTCCTGTGTGCCAAATAATGTGCTTGATCCCATGATCCAATATGTCATGAAGAAATTAAACTGAAGTGTCCTTTATTAGAACAGATAACTATTTTCCATAAAGAAAACGGGATTCTAGATTTAATGGTACGTCTGAAAATCAGGAATGATTTTTCTTTGCGTAGTAAGAATAGCTACATATTCCTTCTAGAGCCCGACCAGAAAGTCTGGTAGCCATAACCTTTTGGGTATAAAGCTGTGAGAACAAGGTGCTAGAAGGCTAGAATACAGGAACAGTGTCTTGCAAAAGTCTTCATACCCTTGTATGTCACATTCTCTTGTCTAAATGCATTTAAATAGGAGTTTGTTTCACAAACTACAAATCATACATGCTACACTTTCATCATGAAAGAACAACAGAAAAATTCCAAAAGAAATTATGAATAAAAAAGGCAAAACAAGTCTTTCATGCATAAGTCTTTGCTCCCTTTGACTCAATACTTAAAAGAAGCCACTTTTGCAGCAAAAGCAGCCATGAGTCAGTTAGGATAGTGTACATTCTATCATGGGACGATGCAATTTTTGCCCACTCTTCTTGGTGGAAGAGCTCAAACTCTTAAGTTGGTTGGATACCATCTGTGGACTTCATGTCTTGCCACAGATTTTCTATTGGATTCAAGTCTTGGCTTTGGCTGGGCCACTCAATGACATTCACATTCTTCTTGTTGCCTCTCCATTGTTGCTTTTACTTTGTGCGTAGGATCACTGTCCTGCTGAAAGGTGAAATCTTCTCCCTAGTCCCAGATCTCTGGCAGTCTGGAAGATGATTTTCTCCAGGATCTGCCCATGTTTTGTACCATCCACCTTTCTCTTGATCTTCACAAACATCTCTGTCCCCACTGCTGACACTAAGTTTTACTGTAGTAAAGGTGTTAGAAGAGTGATGTGCTGTTTGTTTTGTGTTACAGAGATCGCTTAGCATTGAGACAAAAAAGTTCCACATTGGTATCATCAGAAATAAACCTCCTACATGCATGCAATTTACCCTAAGTGGGTTGGTTTTTTGTTTTTGTTTTTTTTTTTGCAAATACATGCAGCACTTCAAATGGCTTTTCTTCAGTAATGGCTTCCTTCTTGCCACTCCCCTAGCCAGGCCATGTTTGGGGAACAATCTTGAAATTGTTGAAAAGTCAGCATTTTCCCTAGTCTCAGTCAGAGACCTCTGTGATTCTTTTAAAATAATCTTAGGCCTCACATGACCTTCCACAGCTGTTTCTTTAACTTATGGCTACCGATTTTGGAGGGATAGCCCGATTGTGGCAGTTTCATGGTGCTGCCAAATAACTTGACATTTTTCTTATAGTATTCCCCCAAACTGTACCTTTGAATAACATTATCCCAGAGTTCTTTCTGCTGCTCCTTGTTCGGCAAGTGTTGACCTTTGCTTCAAATTCACTTCATAGAAGAGAAACAGCTTGATAATTCATCCAGAAGAATTTGAATCAGCTCAGCTACTGTGACTGGACATAGGTGATAAGGCATTAAAAAAAATAAATCAGAGCTAATTTGGGCTTGCTTTAACAAAGCAAGTGAAGACTTCTGAATCAAGACTTTTTGTTTTTTTACTCTTAATTATTTTTGGAATAATTCTATTGTTCTTTCGCGATGAAAGTGTAGCATAAATCATTGAAAAATCTCCTAGTTTAACGCATTTTGTTGTCTATTTTTTAGACAACGGAATGTGAAAAATGTACAAGGGCTTGATATTTAGTCAAGGAAGTAAATTGTGGTTACAACTGATACACAAGGGTGGAAGGATCAAACAGGTGGCCATCTGTGATGAGAAACAGGTGTCTGTCTTCAAAACTCCACTTTTCAGGACTTACACAAAACTACCCATGCTATACAATGTTAAACCTAATTCAACAAAATGGATTGCATATTTTAAGGTGAAGACAGGGAAAAGCTGCTGCCAGCGGGCCACCATCTATCAGGTGTATGATGCCATGCGAGCAGACCTAACCATGGAAGTAGTAGTGGTTGTGACCTCATCTCAAAGGGACATGACTTAAGGGAAATTTGAGAGTTGTAAGTAACAGGGGCCAAGCCTGACTTTTCTGGGAAACTTCACAGATGGGGATCTTAGACAGTCCAGTGAAGGGGAACTGAAATTTGTATACTTAGGGGAGGAGGACCTGAGTTTGAACCGAAGTCTGTCTGGTCAAGGGCTAATGCCTTGCTGGTGAGGCTACAATGTGAATTAAAATGAAGCAGCCTCGGATCAGTGTTAACCCTTGGATACTGCCCTGCCCCCAAGGTTCCAGACTGGTCCTTGGGAGGTTGAGAGAGGTCACTGGGAAAGACCCAGTGTTCTGGCAACTTGATAGCTGAAGGCTGCACAGTGGCATTGGAAGACATTGATGCAGGAAAGTCCTGGAATCTGAATTTGGAATATCAGCAAAGCAACCTGGTATGACCAGACCCGGACAAAACACTTTCTGTTAGTAATGGACTGCTGAACTGGCTTCAGTGTTGTTGTAAAGGAGAATTTTTTCTGTAAATAAAAACCTGGTATTTGAATATGAACAACATCTGTGTTTGTGTCAAGGAGTCCTAACTGACACCAGAACATGATTTATTTATCTCATGCATATTCACCGTGGATATTGTGAAAACCTCACTAACTATGGGTTCCCCAGGACAGGTTTGGGAAGCCCTACCTTAGGCCAATGGAAAGGTATTACTTGCAGTTTGCTTGTTGACCTCTGTTTCTAGGGGAGCTTCTGAAACTCTGACAGCCTCCAGGCTGCACAGTAATGAAACTGTAGAGAAAATCTACAGAAATGTTGATTTTCTGTGATTGTAATATGTAATGGATGCAGACTGTATTAATAGTCCTCCTCATAAGCATTGCATGGAATTATATAACCCTCAAGAGGGTCCTGCTACAGCGAAATGCTAGCAATTAAAAACCCTACTTGGATATAACTTAAAACTGTCAGATCACAAGCTTTACCTATAAATAATATGACACCACATTTTATATACTGTGTGTGTACTGGAAGCTGATCAATTGTATTTGTTTTCCATCTTTTTTAATACTTTATATGCTAAGACTAGGGTCTCCGTGTAATTTATCCAGTAGAAAAGAGCTGTATGGAAAATTTGTTTTCTCAGGTTGAGAGGTAAGAAAAGGTTTTAAATGATGGTACTTCTTAAAACTCAGGGGATATGGCGGTCATTAGTTGGTGTTCTGGCAGGTGACCTGTAATAGCTGACGGAAAATCAATGGACTTAGAAGCTTGAATTTAAAAGCCAGGTTTTAACCAGTGGAGGCTTTTTTCCCCTTTTTCAAGGACGAAAAGGTATTTCCAACCTAAAATTTTGAAGAACACATTTTTCTGAGGTTTTACACTTTAAGTCCCTATTCAGTTTAATATTTGCCAAGGTTGCACTTGTTTCTTCTTTTATAGCAGGGGGTGTGTGGAAATATGGTCCTCGAGGGCCGTTAAACCAGCCTGGTTTTCAAGATATTAATGAGCTATATTTACATACCTTTGTTCTATGAAGTTGATTAATTTGCATGTTTGGTTACCCTTAAACTCAGACTGATTTGTGGCACTCAAGGACCAAATTTGTTCGTCTGCTTTGTAATACGGATTTTGTCCACCTTTCCCCTTGTTTTCAATTTCATTGTTTTATTATTTTACTGGATTCCTTGCCAGTTATGCTGCCTTAAATCAGGGCAATATAAACCAAAGATAATATCCACAAGCTTTTGAGTCTATAAGACCCTTCAGACGAGACAGCAAGATTCAAAGATATAGGTATCAACCTGCAGAGAATCCAATCATCATCATTTCAACATTTGTATAATACCCTAAACTAGAACACTTTGCAACCAGTTATATACATGTAACCCCAGCTGCATGGGTGGGACTATAAAAGTATTTGTAAGTTCATTGGGGAAGGAACCATGACTAGCTCTTTGCTGTTGTCCCTTCCCCAGGATGTGGATCCTTTATTTTATTTTATTTATTTATTTAAAGTTTTTGTATACCGACATTTGTTAAGAAAACATCACATCGGTTTCCATACAACGTGAAAATAGCCAACAGGGCTTTACAGTGTAACTGATAATAGAACTGGGGGGAGGGAAGGGGAGGAAGGGGGAGAGGGGGTCTTTTGCTTTGGCTTGGGGGGGGGAAAGGGGGAAAGGGTTCCTTTTGGGTCCCAGTACAAGGGTGGCTAACTTCCTCTTAATTAACTCTGAGAGAGGGGTCACTTCTTTTCCTGTGTGCTGCACGCCCAAATAAAGATAATGGACGAAATAGGTTAGTGTCCAGGCTTAAATTTATTGTATAAAATAGTTGCAGGTAGCACAAATAAATATTGTTCCAGCACCACAGTCTTTTCTCTTCTCATTTACAACTTTGCCTCTATCTGTGCAGGAATCTTTCACAGGGAAAGGGATCCTACCACCCACCTGGGTTAGGTGAGATAGTGGGCAGGGCAATCTTTAAAGTGGGCAGGCAAACCCCTTCCACAGAGGGTCAAAAATCCTGTCCTATCTCTTGTCTCTTCCCAGGGGCTTAATACTCTGCATTAGTGACCTCAAATCTCTTTACAGCTCTTGCACTCAGCAGGTTCTTCCACTCTTTAGTTCAGTTCGGTCTCTGACTGTCCTCTGAATTTCTTATGGGAGGGATCCCTGGAAACAGATTCTTACCCTGCTCCACTGCAGGTAGGAAGGGGAAGCCAAAAATCTTCCTTCTAGATGTCTCTATTTAATGTCCTTTTCTCTTAACCGAATATAACACTGGAGTTACTCCTCACAACGGATCACCACCTCTGAGAGCAGGTCTTCCCTATTCCTGGGCATCCCAGACACAGGGTTCCCCCATGCCCTGAATCCATGAAAGGCCCAGGTGTCCAGTGAAGCTCCTACCACGAATAGCCCTAAATCCCCAAAAAAACCCGAAGGAGTATCCAAACCAACTAGGGCATAGACCAGGGGGAACATCCTCCCAACCCTGGTCAGGAATCCCAGGCTGGGTTAGCCTATTCCCTCCGACTAGGCCTGAAAATGCAAAAAAAGGTAAATATCTACTCCTAACTCTCCAAAAATTATACATGACTGCCTTCAGACTCTCAGGAGAGAGCTGTTATAAAGCCTTCTAGGGGGAAGGCCATTCTCAGGCCCCTCAAAGAGAGCAACTGAAATCTGAATGGGTCCTCCCCCTATTCACTAACTACTCTAGCTAATACTTCCAAGGGCATACTGGTAACCAAAGAATGGCTTTTGGTTATATACATGTATAGAGTCACTGCAGCAGAGAGATTACAATTTATATAGCTACATAAGGCAATAGGAGATAAAGGTGGAACTTTTTAAAACTGCCCACATTGAAGCTAAATCTGAGGATACTTTTAAAAACATAGAAAGATAAAGGCAGAAAAAGACCTTATGGCCTACCTAGTCTACCCATCCAATTTAGCTTTACAAGTCCCATCACTCCCTCAGAGATCCCCTGTGTTTATCCCATGCTTTCTTGAATTCAGATACCATTTTTGTCTCCACTACATTCACTTTAATGTTGTTCTATGCATCCACTACCCTCTCTGTAAAGAAATATTTCTTAAGATTACTCCTGAGTCTACCCCCTTTCATCGTTATTCCATGACCCCTCATTTTAGAGCCTCCTTTTCACTGAAAGCAGGTTGCCTCAGGTGCATGAAAACCTTTGAGATATTTAAATCCAGTGGGAGCACTGAGAGGAGAGGATCACTTTGCTGGTGGCTGAAAGGAACCAGTAAATTTTTGCTTGGGAAATTTTCATTTTTAGAAGTATTGGGGCAAAGTTAACTATTTGGGAATATTACTGTTTGTGCGTTTGTGCTTTTAATAGTCAGTAAGGCAGCGAATAAACAAGTTAGACTGTATTTTTAAATAGTCAGTCAGTAAAGCAGCTAATAAGCAGTAGTTAGTGTGTTTATTTTTAATAGTCTGTAAGGCAGCTAATAAGCAGAAGTTAGAGTGTTTGATTATTTAAAACAAAAAAAAAAAAAAAAGTAGCCAGAAGCTAGAACTAAGCTAGGAGCAGTGTATACCTAAGTAAAAAGGTTGAAAAGTTCAGTTCAGTTACTCACCTTGGAAAGGTGTTAAGGTAGTGTGATTTGGTTTGATTAGGTACCAACATTTGTTCATCAAGAGAGCAGTGAGTCACTCTGGCTGACTAACTGAAGTTAGACTGTTAGAGGGATTCAGTTTTCTAAGGGGGAGCCTCTTCCGAAAGGATGGGCTCCTGATCAAGGACTTTTTATTTATTCTGCTAACTTCTTGACTATAAGCAATTGGACTTTTGCTGTGATGGTTGGGTTAGATTGGGGGGGGGAAAAGGACTGTTCAGCTTGGAGAAGAGATGGCCAAGGGGAGATATGATAGAGGTCCTTAAAATTATGAGAGGTCTAGAACGGGTAAATGTGAATCGGTTATTAACTCTTTCGGATAATAGAAGGACTAACCTTAGCCTTGGACCTGACCATGTTTGCCTACTATCTGAACCTGACCATAGCCTTGGACCTGTCCATGTTTGCCTGCCGACTGAACCTGACTCTTGCCTTGTACCTGACTACACTTGCTTGCCACCCATTCAACTCCTGGCCTGCTCCCGGTATCTCTAGTCTGCTGCCTGTCTTGACCCCCGTGGGTCCTTTAACTTTTATTCTCTCTCCATTGCCCTAGGGACCCACCTAAGCCCTGCCGGCTGTCAGAACCTAAAGGCTCAACTTGTGAGGGAGGCGACTGGTATAGGTGAAGTTCCAGTCTGTCTTGCTTCACTTTGCATTCGCCCGCTGTCGGCATAGGCCTTATAGGTTCGCCTACGAGGCTGCATCAACTACGCCACAGCATCAAGGGCTCACTTCCACACCATTCATCACACAGATTTCCTCCCTCTATGGCAGGTGTGCTCAATATGGTCTTTGGGCCCCCACCACCTCCAGTTAGGTGAGTTTACAGGATTTCCCTAATTAATATACATGAGAAATATTTGCCTACATTGGAAGTAATGTTTGCAAATCTCATGCATATTCATTAGAAATATTTAAAATTAGGCTGGGGGGGGACGGGACCCCAAGTACTGGTTTGAGCGCTCCTGCTCTAGGGCTGTGAATGCTTCTTCAAAAGCATCCCCAGCAGCTAAAACTTAATTAAAATGTACATTTACATTTAAATAATGAAAACAGGGCTGTTGTTTATATGTTGATACTCTGGCTAATGATGATTAAAGGCTAAACATTTGTGGATAATTTGAGGTTGAACTCAAACCAGGTAAATCTTAGACTGGCTCGAGTTCAACAAAATCTTCATTCTTTCCCTAGGCCACAAGATTGGTACTTTATAAAAAAAAAATCAACAAGAAAAAATGTATTTCACCTCCACACACATAAAAAACCACTAGAGCTGAAGCAACATAATGCTCTAGTAAAAGAAAATACCTCAAAACATTTTTTTAAATTGAAAGTGATTTACTATTCAGTTATGGCAAGTTATATCTAAGTAGCGTCTCCACTTATGTCATTTATTCGCAACAAGCATCTCACCAAATTATATCATCAGGCATTAACTCCACAGGCAAGCTGACCTTTGTATATGTCTGCCCCATTCTGGTTAAGCACTGAAATCAACACCCAATAATTAGCAATACTTATTCTGACCGCAAGGTCCATGCAATATTTTGGGGAAAAAAAGATTATTAAAATACAGAACCAAACACTCTTAATATAAAGAAATATTTTATGAGCTTGATTAGACTGCTTATTCTAGCTGTTGAGATGCCTTCAAATTTAGACCTCTTCAAATATTACCCATTATTATATAAATAATGGAGGAGATTTAGCACCTGGACATCCAAATTTATTGATGTTTCTTTTACTACATCACTTAGGCCTGGATTTTCTAAAATGGCAGGGTTTTGTGAATCATGCAGTAACGGGAGGCGGGAGGAGCGAAGCGGGGAGCAGGCCTGCGAAAGCCAGCAGCAATCCACACCACCACGGCGTTATCGCTGCCGGCTTTCGCACCCAATAGCGCCATGGTGAAAGGTGGTGCTATTGGGCGTGCTACAGGCAGCGATAAGGGGTCTTACCTTATCGCCGCCAGTGAGGTTTCCGCAGCATCTGCCCCGACGCCGCCCCGACTCCTCCTCTTCCGGTGCCGACGCCGCCCCGATCTAGCTATCGCACGCGAAAAGTCTCTTTTCGCGTGTGATAGGGTTAGAAAATATCCCCCTTAGTTATTTGAGAAATTGATTAAAATAAAAAGCTAATTCTGTAAAGCAGTCTCTTTAGAAACAATACTAATTAAAAAAATGTAAAAGTTTTTATCCAAAGCCTCTGAAGAAAGGTTTACCTCGTCCTGAGAATCAGAAGGACTGTAGAGGATTCAGTATAACGAAAAGATGTGGGAAATGTTTACATACATTTGTGGAACAAGGTTAGGAGGAAAGTAGGCTGAAAGAACAGATGAGAACTATGAATAATTCTAGGAATGAGTTATTGAATGAGAGGAGAATGCAGCCTTCGAAAGATGTATCCAATTTGTGTATTTCTACCTCGATGCCATTTTCCAGGAAATTGACTATCATCACTGGAAAATATTGGCATATTACGGTCTTCAGATACCAGATTAAACAATTTTTTCCCATACAAGAGAAGACAGAATATTGTAGACATGTTTATATATTCTGAATTTATGAGATCAAAAACTTTGGATTTTGAACCAAAAAGGAGGCGTTATCCTTGTCATGCTCAGTACAACAATTTATTGAATGGTGAGACCTTTACAGATCCTTTTACTATTACAAAAAAATGTAACATTAGAGAATGGCATGTGCATAAAATTTTGTAATTTATGTACTAACATGCCCTTGCTTCAAAGTATATGTGGGAAAGAAAACTAGGTCGTTAAGACTTAGACTTTGTGAGCATAAAATTGCAATTCTAATACTTCTGTTGCCCGACATTACAGATACAAGACATATTCTGTCTTTTCCCTGAGATTTATGGCATAGATTATGTGTCCCCATTACCTAGGAGTCGTAAGAGTATACTGAAGTTAAAACAAAAGACAAATGTAAGCGAGAGATGGCGGCTTAGTGATAAGGATAATGGCATAAGATCCAGGAGACTTGGGTTCAAATCCTACTTCTGTCACTGATAATTGATATTATCTTGCGCAAGTAACTATCTCCCAATGCCTCAGGTAAGCCCTCTGGGCAAGGGGACTCTTTGTACCTGTATGCAATTTGTTGTAAAGTGCCTTTTGTTTAAAAAGACATTTTTATTATGTCAATTTGGATTTGTGTATGCAAATAAAAGTCAGTTTTGGTTACCATTAAGCCCTGGGTATGCCATTAGTATGGTTAGTGAAAGAAATAATTATGAGAGAGTCCATGCAATGCAGCCCCTCACAATGAGGGTGCTGGAATGGACGCCTCATTTTCAGAGGTTTTATAGCAGCGCTCTGCTAAGAGCTCTGGGGGAAGAATAATTTGCTGTTCTGGAGAAAGTATGTAGAGTTTTATCTCAGTTGTATTTTGGGCCTACCTGGGGACCTGGGTTCCATCCCACCTGGGATCTTTCGGGACAGGTCGAGGGCTCCACTGCTGAACTCTTCTCCCAAGGTGCAGAGTGGTGGTTCTGGGATTATTTTGGATTTTAGACTTTTACGTGGTAGGTGCCCATCTGGATACCTGGGCCTTTCTGGACCTGTGTTTCAGATGCCCAGGGATAGGGAAGACCTGCCCTCCGAAGTGGTGACCCACTGAAAGGGGTAACTCCAGCACTGTTTCCTTTTTGGGGAACCAGAAGAAATTGTTTTGAAGATCTGAGAAGGAAGTGTTTTCTGCCCCTCTTCCTATCCACTTCAGGATCTGTGAAGCTGCAGTTCCATCTTTGATCCCTCCCAACAGGGATCCCTATCATGTCAAAAGGGAAAATCTACTAACTATGAGTAAGAACCTATTTACATCTTGGAAGACACCCATCCAGAGTCTTCACCCTGGGGAGCGAGAGGGTTGGGCTCTCTGGGCATAGACATGATCTTGGCCATCATTGGAAGGGGTTTTTCCTGATCATTTTAGATTTACCCTTCCCACTGGGACCACCACTTTGCTTAATCCAGGACGGTAGATGAATCCCTCCCCTATTTAAAAGATTGCTGCACAAATAGAGGATAAAGACTAACAACAGAAAGTCTGCAGTGCTGGATTCATATTTATTGTGCCATTATTCACTTAATTTCTAAAAAGTAAAGTTTATTTTGGACACTAACCCAGTGCGCCCTGCAAGGTTTTTGGCACATAGCACACAGTGAAAAGATTACCCCTCTCCCAGGAAAATTTCAGTAATGAGGCAGTCACCCCTGCACTGCCAAGGCAGTGGGACCCTGCCTCCAGGCCAGGCCCCAGCATCAGGCCTGGGTCCAGCTGAGGCCCTGGTGTCAGGAACCAGCCTCTGGGCCAGATTGCAGCTTTATGCCTGGGTCCAGGCTGAGGCTCTGGCATTGAGATCTGGCCTCCAGACTGTGTCATGGCATCAGGCCTGTGTTCTGGCTCCAGCCTAGATCCCAGTATCAGGAACCGTCCTCGGAGCCAGGTTGTGGTGACAGGCCTGGGCTCCAGCCTAGGCCAAAGCCCCTGCATCAGGACCTAGCTTCCAGATCAGGTTGTGGCATTGGGTCTGGGCTGAGGCCCTGGCGTCACGATCCAGCCTCTAGAATGGGTAGCGGCATCGGGCCTGGGTCCGGGCCCTGGCCTAGGCTGAGGCCTAGGCGTCAGCACCCAGCCTCCTGGTAAGGTCACAGCATCGGGCTTAGATCTGGACCAAGGCCCAGCCTTGCTATCGGATACCCGACAAATCAGGTTAAGACCTTTTTTGGGTCTCGGCTGAGGTCTCAGCTTCAGACCAGGCCTAGGCCAAGACACAGCATCACTTATGGGGTAGGCTGCAGCCCCTATTTTGGGCCTCGGTCTATGCCCTAGGTATGGTTCCAGCTTCAGGCCTAGGCATGGGCAGCGGCATTGGTATTTCACTAGATCACAGGCCAAGGCCTCTGCTTTGGTACTGCACTAGGGGCTCCCTGAATGAAATGAATTGCCCTTATTTGTTGTGTTTTTGAAATTTGTTTGAAATGAATGCACATACCTAGTAAACATAACTCTCTATTCCCCATGTGCCTGTTGAAAGCCTTACTTACATCTAACTTTCCTTCATTTACATGCCTGCACATGTTAATTTTAGTGTGTGCATGGTAACATCTTCTGGGACTGGTTTAGTAAGTATGCTAGGGCCTGAATAAACAGCACACTGATCCACATGCATGTTAACCTTTAGGGGTAATTTTAAGACAGATCACATAAGTACAAAGTCACTGGGTATTTTTACCTGCAAACTCTGCATTGCTTTTCAAAGTGAAAGTGTGCATCATATGCATATTCTGTAGGAAAGTGACCTATAAATTGAAATAATACTTTTGAAAATACAAAAATGCATGTGCATAATTCCAAGCTCCACCCCCAACCCCACTCTGGGGAATGCCTCCCTTTACTGCAGGTAAATTTTGTACATAGATGTACGATGCATGTACACTGCCCACCTTGAATGTGGGTAAATATTTCTAAAAGCCCATATCTGTGGGTAAAACAGTGGTTTTTAAACTGGGTTTAGATTAAACCCAGGATTATGGTCTGAGTACATTTTTACCTGGAGAACGAACGATGAGGGTTTTTGATCTGTCTGAGTATATTGTGATTTCTTTATATTAAGATTATCTAATTATGTATTTTAGTACTGTGTTTTTCTCATAAAATTGCAAGGATTTGTAATTTAAGTATTGGGTAAATCTTCTAGTTACTGAGAAGGCAATAATAATCAAAGCCCTTTATGCCGGTAAACACTGGTTTAATCATCATCATTTAATTTTATCATGCTTTTCCAGCAAGAAAGCTCACAGTATGTTACAATAGGTTAGGGTCTATAACAGATATACAGAACACTAAATACAGTGGCTATTGAAAGTCTACACCCTCGAACATTTTTCACTTTGTTTGTCAGTGCATCAGCACTTGCATGCATTTAAATGAAGATTTTTTTTTAAAATATATATATTCATCAACACACTATAATCCACATTTTTCAGAGCAAAATAAGGTTTATTGGGGGACAAAGCATATGTGTATCCAAAAAAATCCCTGAAATACAATTGGATAAGACTCCACTACTCTGAGCCAATACTTGGGAGAATCATTTTTGGCAGCAATTACAGCTTAGAGTTTGCTGGGATAGGTCCACATCAATTTTGCAGACCTAGATTTCTCAATATTAAGCCATTCTTCTTCACAAAACCGTTCAAGATCTGTCAGTTCCTTGGGGAGCGCTGATGGACAGCAGTCTTGGACAGAGTTCAGGCCTCTGACTGGGCCACTCTGGGACAATTACTTTGTTTCTTAATCACTCCAGTATATCTTTGATTGTGCGTTTTGGATCACTGTCATACTGAAAGGTGAACCTCCATTCCAGTTTCTTCTTTCTTGCAGAAGGTGGCAGATTGTCCTCACATTGTTCCTTCTATCTTGACAAATGCCCTAGTCCCTGCCAATGAGAAACTTCCCTAGAACATGATGCTTTACAGCAGGAATGGTGTTCCTTGGGTGATGTGCTGCATTGGGATTGCACTAAACATAATGCTTTACATTCACGCAAAAAAGATCTATTTTTGTTTCATCAGACCGCAAAACTTTTTGTCACATGGCTACAGTATTCCGAGTGTTCCTTTGCATACTTCAAACGGGTTTAAGGTGGGTTTTCTTGAGTAATGGCTTCCTTCTTGCCACTCTACCATACATGTCAGATTTGTTCAGAGCTAAGGATATTGTTGTCATATGCACATTTTGACAAGTCTTGGACATGGATGCCTGTAGCTCTTTCAAAGTTTATTTATGCATTTTATATACTGTCATTCCAAAAGAAGATTACAATGGTTTACAAAAACAAAATTCACATTATTGGTCCACACAACCTCAGAACATGAGGCATTCACATTATAGGGCCATACAACATCAGAACATGCGACATTCACATTGTACGTCAACCCAACATCAAAACATGTTAGCTGCATTGTTAAATAGTAATTCATGATGAATTAGGTTCTTTCAGGTAATCTTCATGAGGTAGTCACTGAGATGTCTTAGCATTCTTTCAGTTGTAAATTTTATAATAGATCATATGCTTTTTTGAAGAGCCATGTTTTCAGTTTACGTTTGAAGCTCTTTCTTTCAGTTGTGAGACGTAACTCCTCAGGTAGGGAGTTCTATAGCTTGAGGCCCGCTACATACAATCTCTTATTTGTACTAGATGAGTGTCCATGGTGTAGGTACAGTTAATAGTCCTTTGTTTTGTGATCTAAGTGTTCGCTGTGGTGTGTATGGTTGGAGAGTTAAGCCTAATAAGCAGGATTTACTATCATTGATTCTGTTGAAGATGAGTGTTAGTACTTTATAGTGTATTCTTGCTTGTGCTAGTAGCCAGTTTAGATCTATTAGCGAAGGGGTGAAGTGGTCAAATTTCCATTTCCCTAACAGCAGTCTAGCAGAGGTATTTTGTAGTAGCTATAATGGTTTCAGTTGTCCTGAGAGAAGGCCTAGTAATAGTGAGTTGCAGTAATCTAAGTTTGAGAATATTAATGTTTGTAAAACAGTTCAGACGTCCTAGAATGTTAGTAGAGGCTTTAATCGATGTAAGATTTATAGCTTGGAGTATCCTGTTTTAATTAATTTGTTTATGTGCTTTTTCATTATGATGTTCTCATTGATTTGTATTCCTAGATCCCATACTTGTTCAGAGGGTGTAATGAGGAAGTTACCCAGGTCTAGGGACAGTGGTTTATTTATGGATTGGTTTCCCCTTAGCCAAATTATTTCAGATTTATTTTTGTTTAGCATTAGTTTTAGCTGTATTGCTTTCATATATGTTGAGAGATTTGCTGCTATATTTTCAATTGATTTGAAAATACGAATGTAGAATTGTATATCATCAGCATATAGGAAGAAGTTGATTCCTAGATCTGCTAGTAATTTGCATAGAGGGGACATACAGATGTTGAAGAGTGTAGCCGAGAGTGCAGAGCCTTTAACACCTGTATCAACTGGGAATGTGTCAGATAGGTTGTTGCCCAGTTTGACCTATCAGCTAGGAAGGAGGAGAACCATGAGTACACGCCCATCTATTCCAATTTTTTTCATCTGATGGCATAGCAGAGTGTGGTCGACTGTGTCGAATGCTGTTAAATCTAATAGTACCAAGATATAGGAATCATCATTGTTAAACCCCTGTAACACGGGGTCAGTCAAAGATAAGAATAGAGTTTCTGTCAAGTGATCTTTTGTGATTCCAAATTGGTTCTGGTATAGAATGCCATTGTCTTCTTTGTGATTTTCCAATTGCAATAACACTGTTTTTTTCAGAACTTTTGTGATAAATGGTAAGTTGGATATCGGTCTGTAACTGTCCCAATCGTCGATTCTGCCATTTTTATTTTTCAGGATTGGCTTGATTACTGTTTGTTTTGCCATACATGGAACCAGCACTTCTGAGAGCAAGTGGTTGATTATGGTTGTGATTGCTGGAGTGATTACGTTATGTACAGTTTTCAAAGAACTTGCTGGAACCTGGTCTAGTGAGTGGATAGCTGCTTTAATTTTGGAGATTATTTGATTTATTTCTGGTTTGGTTGTCTTTCTAATTGGTATCCTTCTTGTTTGGTCATCCAGTTTGGAGAGAGAGCCTCATCTGGGCAGGATCTTGGTGATGCCATATACCTTTCACTTTCTTTTATTTAACTGTTTATTAATACAGGAGAAACATAATACATTCAACTATAAAGTAGCATATTATGTTCAATCAATAGACCTGAAGAGCACAGTGACTGGCAAATAGAAAACAAACCAACAGTGAAAATACAAATTAATTATATAATACACAAAGCATTCTATATTAAGGTACGAAATTATTCTGTTTTCCTTTTTTCCCCATCAGTCATACCACAATCACACACACACACACATATACATATCCATTTTCTTCAACTGTTTCCAACCATGCTTTTTATAAAGCCAGTCATGGGTTGCTACTAATTCAGAAGGAATAATTTAAAAAAATATGGTTTCCATTTATTCATGAACACACTAATCATTCTCCATAAACCATGCTTTTCCATTTGAAATATCTCTGTTATAAGTCCTAACCACATATCTTTAGTGGACACTTCTTCACTAATCCACTTAATAATATACACTTCCTTGCAACTAAAAAATATAGAGCTATCATATTTATTTGTACTCCAGAAATATACCTTCCTCTTCTTAAGAATCAAATTTACCATGTTACGAGGGATATTAAAGACCTTTACAATTCTTTTATATCCATCCCCACATGTGTACCTTTCCACAACTTGGAATTCTTTTGGCAGCTCCTTGATGCTCATGTTTCGGTCTTTGCTTTGAAATGCACTACCCAGCAGAGGGAACCAACCGGAACTGCTCAATTTATCCTGTCATCATATGAAAGTACAATAAAACACGGGTGGGGGGGGGGTTCATTATGGGCCTGATTTTCAAAAGCATTTCCACACTTAAAACTGGGTTTTAAATGTAAATATACTTTACCTATCTAAATGGGCTTTTGAAAATTGCTACAATATCTGCCATTGAATTGTCAATAGATTTTACTCACGTTAAGTGCATTTAATGCATGTAAATGGCTTTTGACAATTGCTACAATAGTATGTTACATTTACATGGGTAATTCCTTTGAAAATTCACTTGTTTGTCTCTGCTTTTGAAGGCAACTGGTTACACCAGAGATTCAAGTATTTAGGATGGCTACAGAAGAAGCCTTCCCTTTCCCGTACGAAGACTGGATTTCATGCTGTTTCTAGACTCACTACTGACACCCAGATGCTTTCTGTAACAAAATCTTTAGCCACCTCTGGCATTCTTTGATGGCCGACCTTTACAACGATTATCCAAGCCTGCGTAATTTCCAGTCTGGACTATTGAAACTCTCTATACATTGGACTGCCTAAAAAATCTCAACTGTTGCTTGTAGCTCATACAAAATGCAGCTGCCCAAACCTATCTAAAAGTCAGAAAATTTAGCCATATCAACCCTCTCCTCAAAAGGCTTCACAGACTCCACACACTACTGGGCCATTTTCAAAACCCTAGTCCTGGCATTGAAGACCTTCTAAAGCTTGGCACCTCCCTAACTTAACAACCAACTCCCCTCTCCACTCCCGCCCTCTGCAATCACAACCTCAAGATTGCCTAGCAGTGCCAGCCTCCAAACAAATAAGATTCTCAACCACTAGGACAAGAACGTTCACAGGTTCAGCCCCCATCCTTGAACTCATTTCATTGGAGGTTAGGGTTATGCCAGACCTTCCCATTTTCAGGAAGAGATTGAAAAGCTGGTTAATCCTAGCAGTTTATGGCTTGCAGTCTATCCTCCAAACTCCTAAGACCCACCCTAGCCCATAGGAAATATAAGTACCACTCACAGACCAGAGCTAGGCCCCCCCTCCACTTTACTGAAATGGACATTCACTAGTCCACATACAGGCATATGTGTTGTGCTTGACTGGTACGAAAATTCCCGGTTATATGTAGACAGTATTATCTCCCATTCCTATTCTCGTCCCCTGAGAGTTTCCTTTTGATATACTTATTTGCTATCATTTGCTTTTTGTAACTTGCTGTTGGATTAAGAACATAAGGCTTTCCAAATTGGGTCAGACCAAGAGTCCATCTAGCCCAGTATCCTGTTTCCAACAGTGGCCAAGCCTGGTCACAAGTACCTGGCAGGATCCCAAGGGGGTAAATAGATTCTAAGCTGCTTATTCCAAGAATAAGCAGTGGATTTCTGCAATTCTGCCTTAATTGTTAATGGACTTCTCCAGGAACTTGCCCAAACCTTTTTAAATGCAGCTACACTAATAACTTTCACCACATCCTGTGGCAACGAATTCCAGAGCTTAATTATGCGTTGAGTAAAAAAATATTTTCTCTTATTAGTTTTAAATGTATTACCCAGTAACTTCATTTTGTGTCTCTGGTCTTTGTACTTTTTGAAAGAGTAAACAACTGATTAGCGTTTATTCATTCCATTCCACTCATTTTATAGACCACTATCAGATCTCCCCTCAGCCTTCTCTTCTCCAAGCTGAAGAGTCCTAACCTCTTTAGCCTTTCTTCAGAGGGGAATTGTTCTATCCCCTTTATCATCTTGGTTGCCTTTCTTTGTACCTTTTCTAATTTTGATATATCTTTCTTGAGATGTGGTGATCGGAACTGAACACAATACTCAAGATGAGGTTGCACCATAGAGTGCTACACAGGCATTATGATATTCTGTGTTTATTCTCCATTCCTTTCCTAATAATCTCTAGCATTCTATTTGCTTTCTTGGCTGCTGCTGCACAATGAGCAGAAGATTTCAACATATTTTCAACATTGACACCTGAATCCTTATCCTGAGTGGTGATTTCTAATGTGGAACCTTGCATTTTATAGCTATAATTTAGGTTACTCTTCCCTAAGTGCATCACTTTGCACTTGTCTACTTTCAATTTCATTTGCCATTTGCAAGCCCAGTCTCCCAGTTTTGCAATGTCATCTTGCAATTTCTCACAATCCTCTTGTGATTTGACAACTTTGAATAATTTTGTGTCATCAGCAAATTTTATCACTTTACTTATTTCCATTTCTGGGTCATTTATAAATATATTAAAAAGCAGTGGTACCAGAACAGATCCCCGGGGCACTCCACTATTCACCTTTTTCCTTTGGGAAAATTTATCATTTAACCCTACTCTCTATTTTCTATCTTTTAACCAATTGGCAATCCACAATAGAACACTGCCACCTACTCCATCACTTTCTAATTTCCTAAGAAATCTCTCATGAGGAACTTTGTCAAATTCTTTCTGGAAATCCATATACACTATCAACTGGCTCACCTTTATTCACATCCTCAAAAAAATGTAGCAAATTTGTGAGGCAAGACTTCCCTAGGCTAAATCCATGTTGGCTTTGTCCCATTAAACTATGCTTATCTATATGTTAAGCAATTTTATTCTTTATGATAGTTTCTACCATTTTGCCTGAAACAGACGTCAGTCTCACTGGTCTGTAATTTCCTGGATCGTCCCTTGATCTCTTTTTAAAAATTGGCATTACATTACAGGGTCTTCAGGTACCATAGATGATGATATTGATAGTTTACAAATTTCCAATAGCAGGTCCACAATTTCATTTCGCAGTTCTTTCAACACTCTGGGATGTATACCATCTGGTCCAGGTGATTTGCTACTCTTTAGTTTGTCAATTTGCCCTAGTACATCTTCCAGGTTCACTGAAATCACTGATGTGTTTCTTTCAGAATCTTCCTGTAATACACTCTGAACCCTTGGAAAAGCGTGATGATAAACAATGATGCTGATGAAGTACAAGGGAGATTATCACTTTTCCAACCAAGCTATCTCACATTTTTATCTCCACTTCTTTATGTAAAGAATGTAGAATATATTTTTAATTTGGCAGTTGTAGGGTCGAATGTGTGGATACACAAAATAAACTTGGACAAAAAGAAATCCCTAGGAAATAAGGTCTTTAATACACTGTTCAAAAACGGGCCCTTTGCCATAGATAGAACAGGAAAACACTTGAAAACAGTCTGTATCTTGAGGATTTGTATTTCTTTTCCAGACTCTTTATTCTCTCTTCTTTGACAGTATTTTTTTTTTTTGGCATGGATGTGTGAAAAGGAGTTTAACATGAGTTTAATATTGTGTGGCAATCTAAAACTACAGTTTTGCAGGTGAAAGAACTTTTTTTTTTCTTTGTCCTCCTCTCACCTACTTCAGTATCTGATTCTCCCAGGCTCTCTCAATGAAACCTATTCAATACTGGTTCTCTCCCATATCCTCAGTCATTATTAAACAGGGCCCTTAATAAACAATGTCTGAGGTGCTGCAGAAAAGGCAAACCACTGCAAGCTATATTTAAAAAATCATTAAGGCAGACGTATGTAACTATTATTTTGTGGCTTTGAAAGGAGCAAGATATAATCACACCCTTTTTGCATTATTTTTCATGTATCGGAAAATGCAGTTTAGGTCACACCATCAGTGTTTACAGATGTTCTCTAATATACTGAATTATGCAGTTTTGGCATTTTTACTTAGTATGTTAATCAGTATTCCAATTGGAATAGATATGGTAATGTAAACTTTACAGATTCGAGGTGCAATACTATTTTGCTTGAAAGAGTGGTCTTGGAAAAATATTTTAGAATGGTCAAAATAGATTTTTTTAAAAAGCTATTAAATCGAGAAAAATGAAGAATTGTGATCTGTATAAGTATACTTGGTTGCTCTGCACTTAAATGTTTTGATTTATTCAGCACTATGTGAGACACTAACCAAAAGCAAAATTCCTTTATCCAAAGCAGGAATATGCATGCTAAGGCCCAAACACGGGGTGAGGTCTGCATGTATTGCATCAAGAAACAGTGCCCCCTACGCAATCTAAAAGAACATGAGTTACAAGTGACCGACAGACACAGAGACACTGAGCCGAAAACCATTTCACCATTTTCCCTTGGGGTAAAATGATGCATTTCCTGTGCCTCTTTAAATAAGAGCGCAAACTTAACAGTGCTAGGCACACTTCCCTTAGGTGAGCATTATAAAACAATTTTTCCCTCAAAATCTGCCAAACAAGTTCTGTGCCCCAATTCTCGCCAGTCTCACAAATTTCAGAAAAAAACTGGTCCAATTTCTTTCGAGATAGATCAGGGGGGAGGGGCAAAATATAAAATTACAAAACTTAAAGCTCAAGCTTTTTTGCCCATGTTTAGCTTATAATTTTAAACTTAATTCATTAGACTACCATACAAAAAGTTCTGATGGAATTTTTAATCTTAAGGCTTTTGTTGACAAATGTTGGGTTTAAAATGCCTGTTTTCAGCATATAGAGCAAAAATAAGATTTTAAGTTAAAAATAACATGGCGGTATTTCAGTATATCCAGGCATATTCTCTATATGGATATCAATGATTATGCCATGGCACTGGCACAGACGTTAATGCACATAGTATGTAGATTGATTTATGTCTCAATGTCCATTCTCATATGATAACTGTATCCCATAGCAATAAACACTGAATTATAACACTAACCTTCAGAATAACAAGGTGCTGCTACAGATATTAACATAGATCATAATGAGGATTTAGGGCATTCATAGCTATACAGGATTTTTACAGAGATGGAAACAGATTCATAACATCAGAACTCAATGGATATGGTTATTATCAAGAGCACTGTAAAAGACAATAGTGGCAACACTGATAACCATAAATAGGCCTGGGTACGTTGAAAATGAGGCAGTAATAGGTAAAACTCCTCTAGCCAGGTCAATTACACCTAGTGAAAATGCCTGCACTCCATGGTTAGGATGGTTATCATGTCAATAGAAAGATTAACAATAATGATCTTACTAGCTACACCACAATACTAACACAAAAAGAGATGTGCATGTCCATAGTCAACAGGCTGGCCCCATTAACAGGAAATAGAGCTGGCAAAACTCCATCAAAAATAGAAAATCCCTTAAAAATGAATTCAGCAGAACTCAAACCAGTCCTTGCCACTCCCATCCCCAAGCCAGTCTATTTTGTAGGATATCCCTAATGAATATGCACAAGATATTTGAATACAGTGGGTTTATGAATCACATTGATATTTGAAAATATATTTCATGCATATCCATAAAGGAGATCCTGAAAATCAGACCAACCTTGGGGAAGCCCAAGGACTGGTTTGAATACCAGTGAATTAATTTACAAGATCATCCAAAGTAAGAACATAATTCTAACAAATGAACAAGTCAATGCTGCAGTGATCAAAACCTGTATTTAAAACAAATTGAAAAAATTTATTTTTTTTACTCAATACGCGATTAAGCTATGGAATTCATTGCCAGAGGATGTGGTTAAGGCAACTAGTGTTGCTGGATTTAAAAAAAGGTTTGGATAGTTCCTGGAGGAGAAGTCCATAAAATGCTATCAATCAATAGAGAGTAGCCACCTCTTGTTGCTTGCATTAGTAGCATAGGATCTATTTAATGTTTCAGTACTTGCCAGGTACTTTTAACTTGGATTGGCTACTGTTGGAGACAGGATACTGGGTTTGATGGACCCTTGGTCTGACCCAGTATGGCATATCTTATGTTCTTATATGTTCTCTGAATTTCTATTCTGATGATGCTCTTCCTGGTATGCCCATTTTATCCTGTAACTCCTTTCCATCTACGTGTCTGTCGTACATACCCAACTCTCTCATGCCTTCCAGCCATTTATATTTTACATAATTGTGCCATTTGCCTTGCACAGATCAGGGAATATAGCACATACTGGAGAGGTGGACTGAATATAGGGTCTAAATGATATGACAGGCAAGTGATTAGGTCAGTAACAAAGGTTGAAGGGGAAGGAGGGTGAGTTTTGCACTGCTAGTGGTGGTAATACATTGCATTATCTGCCTCAGCTTAATACTTTGGCTATCAAATGTCTGTCAAAGAGACTGATAAAAAAAAAACCAACAAAAAATGTAATACTAAACAAAACAGTGCAAAAAAAGTGTTCATAATATTCCAGCTAGCATTCCTTTCTCAAACCACCAGTTTCTACACAAAAATCTAACTGCCCTGGATATTTAGATTTTATAGTGTAACCCAGTTGCTTGTCAGATCAAAAAACAACAACACCTGATCACAAAACATCAACCAATCATGTCCAAGTAAGGAATCTGATGTGCAATCATATCAAATTCAAATATAAACTTTCTCTTTCAGTCTTGTTCGAGATGGACCTACACTACGATGCTCTCAACAACAAAGTTACTTTTCACTGGCCACTTTTCACTCCTTGTCTGCAGTGGCAGCCATGGAAAATTTAATGTAAAAATTAAAGAAGTCTATGTCTTGATTCACTCCCTAGTGGACACAGAGACTGGAACCAATTAAGGAGCAGACTGGGAGGGAACTTCCCTACCACCCTACCTAACTTTCCTCCCTCTCCGCCCCCTAAACCTAACCTAACCTAACTATTCCCCAAATTTTTTATTTTAGTGCTTACTGCTTCTCTGGGTTAAAAGTAATCTCTGTGCGCCGGCTGGCTGCCGGCACGCGCTTCGCCAGGACATCATCGAATGGTGCTGTCTCGGCCTGCCCTTTTGGAGAGGCCCCGCACTTCGGCACGTACTGGGCTTTACGTGCATGGCCGGGCCCATTGTAAAATGCGCGCAGCACGCAGAAGGCCCAGCCATGCGCGTAAACCCTGAAATGTATGGGGTAGATCTTTAAAAAAAAAATACGCGATCGCGTACTTTTGTTCACGCACCAGGCGCGAACAAAAGTACGCTGGATTTTATAAGTTACGCGCGTAGCCACGCGTATCTTATAAAATCCGGGGTCGGCGTGCGCAAGGGGGTGCACATTTGTGCAACCTGCGCGCACCGAGCCCAGCGCGCGCTGCCTGTTCCCTCCGCCCTCCCCCCACCTTCCCCTCCCTTCCCCTACCTAACCCCCCCGGCCCTATCTAACCCCCCCCCCCTAACTTTGCGCGCGCCGGCCAGCAGCCCCGCTCCGTCCTCCGGTCCCGGGGGCTGGTCCGGAGGCCTCGACCACGCCCCCGGGCCAGCGCCACACCCCCAGGCCCGCCCCTGAAACGCCGCGGCCCGCCCCGAAACGCCGCGTCGTTTCGGGAACGCCCCAGGACACACCCCCTCCCGCTCCTTTTCGAAAGCCCCGGGACTTACGCGCATCCCGGGGCTTTACGCGCGCCGGCGCGCGAGGGCCCTGCGCGCGTAAATCCAGAAGGATTTACGCGCGCGGGCCTTTTAATATCCACCCCTATGCGCGTAGCCAATTTCAAATTTACTTGATAATTGTAAAATGCCGTCTCTAACACCACTTCATGTTCTTTTAGAAATTCTGTAATGCAAAAAAAAAAAAATCTGCAAATCAGAGAACTGCTGATTGTTTAAATACATTGTTTTTATTTTAAAGTGTGCTCTCCCCACATACATTATGGCTTTGTGGATGGAATATGTTTTATTTAATTTATTATGTACACGTGTGTACCTTAATATTGAGAACACTATTACTAAATGAGCTATGTAATATTTCTAATTCACTTTTTTCTCCTTAATCAATTAATCTTAAATGTGAAGGGAATTTGTTTTATATGGTTTGTTTTTTTTTATTAGATCTGTAAAGCGGAACTTCATGAGTGAGCTTTCCAACATAGCAATATTAAAAGGAACCATCGTAAGGCATTATTGAATTTGGATGTGTCGCCTATTCTTCTATACAGAAACTGACATGATCAAAGGCAACACACAGTCACTGTGCAGTCCCAGTCTCTCTTCTCCCCCTCCCACCACAAGAATCACAGAGAGGGAAAGCCATAGAAAGTAGCTGCAGGAGCTGGCAGTGAAGAGAGGAAGGAGTTTCTGAAACAATCCAACCTCCCACTGGGTCAGCCATGACAGATCACTATAAGAATGGAGAAAAGATTAGTAGTAGCAGAGAATGTGTCTAACTAGTCCAGGAGTGAGTAGCTGGGGGCAAGGGAGCTACTGCGAATAAATGAGATGATGGCTAGGTAGATACCCAAGACAGTATGACACATGCAGCTATTTGCTGCCTAACCATAGGGAGGATTCATTTTCCAAGAGACTTCCACAGGTGAAAATAGTGATTTTTCTGCAGAAATGGACCTTTAGAAAATTGTACAACCAACACACACAGCAAATTACACACACACACACTGTATGCATGTACTTTCACATACATAAGACACAGGTATTCTGGGGAGAGGGGGGTGGAGTAAGGACAGAGATAGGGCTTACAGGCATTTTTTTTTTTATTATAAATTCTCTCAGCAAAACTATGTGCAGCAAATAGCAGATGTAATTGTGTGCATATAGTTATGCAGGGATAATTTTCAGAGTGGACTTTAGCCTGTAGCCCGCTTCAAAGATTGCTATAAGTTGTACACATCTGCTGGCTAAAATATGCATGATGCTACAAAATTACCCCCTTAGTGCACTGTAGGCAGGACATATTAAGCTAGGTTCAAAAATAAGTAATATTTTTATATGCAATCAAAAATACAGTTAGACAATTAGTGCTCATTCCACAACTGACACTTACAAAACAGAAAAACAGCTCTTCTAGGATATATATAAGTTAGGTCTTAGATCTCATCTTAGAGGGGGCTTATGGTGCAGACTCTATACCAGGGGTGGCTAACTCGGTTCTCGAGAGCCACAAACAGGCCTGATTTTCAGAATATCCACGATGCATATGCACGAGATATATTTGCATATAGTGGAGGAAGTTCATGCAAATTCTATCTCGTGCATATGCATCGTGGATATCCTAAAAATCTCGAGGACCAGAATTGGGATCTTGCTCTATACCATATGGATCACTCTTTTTGTCTATGCTCTTTTGGAAATGTGATCTCTAGAACTGGAACAATACTCTAGATAAGGTCTAATCAATCATTTGTATAGATATAACCCTCCTTGTTTTCTGCTGGCTTATCTGTACTATTCCATCATTGGCTTTCCCTACTGTGTCACACTGTCCACTTCATTTTTTCCACATCCTTTTAGTGTCAGCCCTGCTGCAGATCTTAGAGGCCACTGCAGAAAGTATATCTCACCTTCTACTACTTATCTGCAATATGAGTTATAAAAAGACTGACAATAACTGACCCCAGTAGACCTTCTGAGATAACATAGTGGCCTTCAGAAAATCCTGATAGGGCTGCTTCTGTTTATTAAATCTAACCCACCATACACAAGATTTGTCATGCCGAGATCTGACATTAAAAGGCTGAAATTGTACCTGCAAATTATGTTTAACCGCGAAGAGCCTTTTTCAAGTCTTTGCAGTCAAACCAGAGTTTTTATTGTTTGTTCTCCAAATTGTGACCTGACCATTTTTTTTTTAGGAAAAAAAATGGATATTTTTAGCCCTCCTTTCATCAGTTAGAGGGACAGGAACGTTTCTCCTGTACTAGCTGCTCAAGTATCTCCAACTAAAGAAGAGGCGAGGTATCTCACATGTGATCCAGTTGTGGTTAGAGCTTTGTGTTCCTATTTATTCTGAGAGCTCTTGGATAGGATTTTCTGACATTACTCCCACTGACATTAAACCGCCTGCAGCCAAATTCAGCAAGGGAAACTGCGATGTGGAGCCTTGCCTGGCATTTTTGTTGTCCGGTATGAATGAGATGAGGATCTCCTGTTAACCTGCCATTAAAAAAGAGATATTTCCCCTGTTCTTTGCAATCTGCAGTTTTGGCTCCTATTGTCAAACGCCATCTTTGGATCCCTCATACAGACCCATCTCTAGTCCTTTATTCCTGGCTAAAACAGTTGACTATGTTGTTGCTGTTTGACTTCAGGATTTTTAGAGGTTCATTCTCTCTCGATCTGGTTTAAAAAAAGGCTTTAGCGCTGAGATGCTGATGGTGCCCTTATTAGGTGATCTTAGACGAACTTTGGACAAAGTGGTTCAGATTTTCTCGAACAATTGGATTTTTCAGCTGATTTTGATTTGGTTAACAGTGCTCTTCCGCTCAAAAAGATTAAGAAACCAAGGGACTGGTGGTTCTGTAGTCAGATAATTTCCTTTTTATCAGACAGGGCTGTAGTTTTTCAGAGCCATGGCCTTTTGTGTGTGGGGGGGGGGGGGGGGGGGGGGGGGGGGAGTTGCACAAGGCTCCCCCTTTTATCTGCTATTCTGTTAGTTCTTCTGCTATTATCACAGTCCTAGGTTCCACCAATTATAGTTATGTAAATAATGCTCAAATTTTCTTTTCACTGATCAGCTCTCTGGAAACTACTTATTCGACTGTCAATGTAGCATTTGCAGAGATTAGCAACTAGATGCAGGCAAGTGGATTAAAACTTATTCCAGACAAAACCAAATTATTGTGCATAGGTACATCAGAGCTTCCATCCTCCAACTCATGTCTTTAGTTGGGTGATACTCAGATACTCCTTTGTTTGAAAGTATAGAGACTTGGGGTCATTTTGGATTCCTCTCTATCAATGAATGACCAAATTTACTCAGGGAAGAACGCCTAGGCTAATCTTCACCTAGTTAGACAGCTGCAACTACTATTACATCAGACCGAGCTCAGATGTGAGATACAGGCAGCGGTGCTATCTCATCTTGCAACATAGTTTATTTGGGGCTTCCAGGGAAATTGCTGGCTCAATTGAAATTAATCCAAAATACAACTGCTGAGATTGTTTTCGGTAGGAAGAAATGGGCTAGAGCATAAGAACATACAACAGTGTAAGGCAAGCAGCTAGAAGTACCCACTGCTGCTGGCCCTACACAGCTAATCTATTTAAAATAAACACATTTTAAAACCTTGCCATCACTTGCAGAGCATTAAAGGGGTGTGGCTCTGGTTATGTAATATGCCTGTGTGGCTCAATATTTCCCCATTAGCTCCTACGGCCTATTCAGGACTGTTGGCTGATGCTGTCTAGTGCTCAAAAATGTAAGCTTGTTAACTCAAGAAAAAGAACATTTATGGGTAAGGCTCCACAACTGTGAAATGTGCTGCCAACTGACCTGGAATTAGAATCTGTCTTCAGTTTTGGAAGAGCCTTGAGCTTTGGCTATTTAGTAGGTTTCTGGTTTTGCAGTGAACAGGATAGGTTACCAGTCTAAACAGGAGCTGTTATGGGGTGATTGGGCAGGCTTTCTTGTTTATGATTGGGATTCATTTAAGATTCTTTGGTTTGTTATTAAGAAATTTTTTTTTATATTTTTATGCTATAATGTTTTTGGTGGATCGGAATATATGTATTATGTTTTAGATGGTTCTCATGTTATTGCATTCTACCTTGAACTCTGATGGCCTGTGTAAAAGTAAAATATAAATGCCCATTTAGATTAGTTGACATTAGAATATCTTTCAAGATATTCTCTTATTTAATTGAACATTCTTCTATACTGTTTTCCTAATCAAGAGAACAATCAAAGCAGTGTACAACCAATAACGAAAACTTTTATAGAACAGAAGACTAGAAGCAGACAAACACATATAAACCAAGCATTTAAAGTACAGCTGGAACCTCTGAAGTCCAACTGACAGGAATATATATTTTTGACACAGCCTGGAAATAGATTTTACTTTGCCAATGGGATGCAATAATAATAAACCATTCTAAACCTGAGGGGCATCCTGACAAGGGAACGTTTTCTCCACAACCAATGGGCTTCAACTATACCACTCTTTAATAGCTGGGTAAAGAGCAGTACTGTAAATAGAATCAATACTCATTAGGCTGACTTCACATCCAACATTCGTGACATGATAGATCTTATACTACAAGAGACATTAGTTACATCACCATTTACTTACATAATGATGCCACTGAAGGACTCATTTTTATGTGGTGCATTTATGTGGATGGTATATATTTCTAATTGAGTGGAACTTTAGACTTTGCTGACAACCCAGGATAAATATCTAGAAATATATACAAGTCAACATTTCCACTTCCTGTAAGCCATTTTTGCAATTAATTTGATACTTTTTCTTGTTGTAGTCAATATTACATCTTCCTCCTCTTTTTAATCCCGAGGTTCCTGGCGAGCGCACTTGCAAGCCTATGCCTAAAACCTAGGAGTCTACTGCTGCTGGGTGAAAGGAGGAACACCTCCCCTAGGAGGAACTCATTCCCTTCTCTGACCTGACACTTGATTTCGCTCCCTATCCCATTACGGTCACAGTACGTTAGGGCCTCAGCACCACCTCGTTGCTTCCTTCCCTCCTCTGGGCACGACCTTTCAAGGCTTAGGGCTTTTCCCATGTAGAGCCCAATCCTCCCCCAGCACAGCATTACTGCCCTGGCACATTCCCCCTGTGCCTGCAATGGCTGCCAATTCAGCTCGCACTGGAATTTCTCATTGCAACTCACTGATCTGCTGCCACATTTCTTATTACATTGCATTACATGGTATTTTGGTTTGATGTGATGCAACATTTTATAAAGAATACTCTATAATCTCTGTGGAGAATATGTCTGCAGATATGAGTGAGTGATTTATGTAGACCTATGTTGCTCTTGCCTCAGATGCCATCTTCCCAGGAACTGGCACTGAACTCTCAGGGAGGTCTGCCATTTGCCTGTATCAGACTGCTGTATTTAACTGTGTCACTTCCGTTTCGTACCCTTCACAGTTTTATAGTCACTTTTCCTTCTGGAGTATAGCACAGCTGCAAGGAGCCTGAAGATATGCAAGACCTTTAACAGAAAACTGTCACAAACAGCATATTAAACATCCCCGCCCCCCCCCCCCCCCCCACCAATGTCTCTCCTGCATTGTGAATTTTCTTCCCAGCCACATAGGCAGAGGGTACAGAAAAAGAACATAAAAAGAAAAGCAGGCAGTGGCACATAGAGGTTTTACAGCACAATATCAATTAATATGCCAGATATATAAGGCTTGGGACAAACGGTCTTTGACATGAGAATTCTACAATGACCTTCTGAAAAGCCAACCGACGCATTTATTTTATTATATTCTGGAAGTTATATAATTCTTTACATCAGCTGGGTAATTTACAAGTTATATACGACAACAAGTCTCTTCCCCAAAGAGCTTACAATCTAAAAAGGTGAATTAGCTTTTTTCCAGAAAGTGAGGTAACGTGGCTCAAAATGGAGCATAGCAGCTGAAAGCACAAAGTCTTGTGCGGGTCAGTTTGGGAGGATCGGAGTTCTCTAGTGGGGGTGTAGGAGGCAAGACGTTGGAAAAGATACTTAGGGGTCTGCTTATTCTTACATTTAAAATCAAAGTAAAGGGTTTTCAGCTTTATCCTGCTTTCAACCAGGAGCCAGTGCAACTGGTGTAAGATGAGCATTATGTGATCTGTAGCTTTGGCCCTTACCAAAATAGTGGCAGGAATATTTTGCATGAGTTGGAGGTGTTTTAGGCTATATTGAGAGATGCCATTGAATAGAAAGTTGCCAGTTCAGGTGCTGATTAATGCAAGAATTATGGTAGCTAGCTTGTATTTGTTAAGGTATTTGCCCAGTTGACAAATCTGGCATAAGTACATAAATGAACTTTGATTATCTTTGAAACGTGCGATTCTAAGGTGAAGGTAAGGTGAAGTTGAAAACCAAGACTTTAAGAGAAGGTAATGGTATCAGGGGATGATCTTGGTAGCTTAGCCAGAGGAGTTCTGATTTGGAAGGTTTAATTTGAGTTTAAGGTTACTAAGCCATTGGGCTCCTGCTGTTATTGAGATCAGCAGAGCCATAGCTAACCTATGGCCAATGTGGTTATACCATAGGTGCCACTGCCCTATGGGTGTCGTAACACTGTGCCACCCTCATGGGTCCAGAAATTGTCAGGTTGAGGGGAAGGCATGGGAGACGAGAGGAATGCCTTGCCTGGGCATGGCGCATCTGTGGGCATCATTGGGCTGTTTCCCCAACCCAGCGTCGTCCTGTAGGGCCAAAAACAAACTGCTCTTCCACCACCCCATCCTCCAGATCCAGCTAAGGTGGGGCTAAGGACTCCGCAGCAGCCATCAGAGCCAAAAATGAGGAGTCAGCTGCTGGTACTCAGTCCTCCCTATAGCTCAGCACAAGCCAGAACAAGAGCGGAGCTTGAACCTTTTCTTCCCTCCTGTGTGGGTCAAAGATTTGAACCATTTGAGCTGCCTAGATATCTAAGATGCATCTCATAGTTTAAGCTGTTTCTTTGACTGTCAACCATGTAGGAGGAGGTGAAAGGCATCATCTCCACTCATTTCACCGCTGAGGCTGGGCTGTGGGGAGTGAAGGAGAGCAGTACTTAAGTTATTTGAGGGAGAGAAGTGACTGGGGCAGAAGGGAGTAAAGTAGGAGCTAGCGATTTGGAGGAGAATGTAGAGCACCTGGGGCATTATGGATCAGAATGGGAACTAGAAGTTAAAAAATGGAAGAGAAGTACCTGGGTTTTGGGTTGAGAGAAGAACATGTTCACTAGAGATTAGCAGAGGGAGGGAATGAATAAGGAATGGGAGACTGAAGGTGGATGTGGAGAGCATGGATTGGGATGGGTGGATTTGTGGAGGAGGCGGCAACTGGGGGTCAGGATGAGAGTGAATAGTGACCGGGAGGCTGGGAGTGGAGAGGTAATGGGTAAGGTGGTGGAGACTGGGGAATTTAGTGGGGAGAGCAGCACTTGGGCCATTGAGGAAGAGACTGGAAACTAAGATTGGATGGTAAGAGAATTGTGGGGACTGAAAGTTTGAGGGTGGCTGTGTAAGGAAAGTAGCAATTAGGAAGTCAGAGGTGGCTGGGGGATTGGGTGAATGGGGACTAGGTGAACTGGGATTGGTGGAACCAGTTATGAGTCTGGGAACCAGGATTGTGTGTGAAGTTATGAGGGACAGGGAGCAAGTAGTTCGAGAAGGGGATATGATATGCAGCTATGGGATGCAAGTGGTGGGGGTGTGAAATGAGGGTTTTAAAGTGATGAATGGACAAGAGGTAGTGTGAAGAACCTAGAAGACTGGGAATGGGGTGAGAGGCAGTGAAAAAGGTCAAGATGAGAGAAAGTAGATATGGGGAGATGAGGGGGGAGTAAAGGAAAAGAGTAATGAGAAGATGTGTAGGGAGTTAAGAGAAAGAAGACAAGAACCAGAGCTGGGGATATGGTGCATAACAGAGAAGTTTGAGCAGATGAGGGGATGAAAGGCATAAGAAAGTAGATGAGTGCGGGGTCAGGGGCAAGTACAGACGGTGGAAATGGGGGACTAGTGAGTAGGTGAAAGACAGAGAAAACTATGAAGCTGGGGAAGGATGAGAGCAGAGTTGGAATGGGAGGATTGGGAAGGAAGTCAGAGAGAAAGGGACTGGGAAGAGGGAATGAAAGCATGAGATAGAGAGCTAGTAGATAAGAAAGAGATGAAAATAAGGAGATTGTGGACTGGAAGGAAGAATCAGGGTAACAGAGGTAGAAATGCCCCTAGAGTGGGATGGAGAAGTGTGAGGAAAGGTGCAAGACAAAAAAAACAAAGATGTGGAGAAGGCAAGGAGTGAGAGCTAAAGAGAAATAGGAATAGGAGAGCTTAAGAGAGATAGGATGTGTGAATATGGATGTTTGGAGTGAGAAAGTCAGCTTTGGGATGGTGGGAGGTGAAAGAGCCAGAAAGGAAGTGGCAGTTTGGTAAGGACAAGGGAGTCAGATAGCTGGAGATCAGTGAGAGGGAGATGGAGAGCTTAAAGAGGGCAATGAAGGATAGAGTTTCGGAAGTGAATAGAAGGAGCAGGGAAATCTGGAGAGAAACAAGGAGAAGTGAAATCTAGCTATGAGTGAACAAACAGGCAGAGAAATGAGATGAAAGGAAAATAATGTCAAAGAGAGATGAAGGGAGTCACACACAGTTTACATTTTTACACTGTGAAAACAGACCATTTAATCCTACTCTCTGTTTCCTATCTTTTAACCAGTTAACAATCTATAAAAGGACATCATCTCCTATCCCATGACGTTTTAGTTTTCTTAGAAGACTCTCATGAGAGACTTTGTCAAATGCCTTCTGAAAATTCAAATACACTACATCTACTGGTTCACCTTTATCCACATGCTTATTTACCTCTTCAAACAAATGTAGCAGATTTGAGAGGCAAAATTTCCCTTCAGTAACTCCATAATGGCTGTGTCCAATTAAATCATGTGTCTCTATATGTTCTGTGATTTTATTCTTTATAATAGTTTCCATGATTTTTCCCAGCACTGAAGTCAGGCTCACTGATCTAGTTTCCCAGATGACCTCTGATCCCTTTTTATATATTGGGGTTATATTGGCCACCTTCAGTCTTCAGGTACAACAGATGATTTTAATGATAGGTTACAAATTGCTTGTAACAGCTCTGAAATTTCATTTTTTAGTTCTTTCATAAACCTGGGATGTATACCATCCAGTCCAGGTGATTTGCTACTCTTCAGTTTGTCAATCTGGCCTACTACATCTTCCAGATTCATAATGATTTGGATCAGTTCATCTAAAACATCACCCTTGAAAACTATCTCCAGAACTGGTATCTCCCCAACATCCTCCTCAGTAAACACTGAAGCAAAGAATTAATTTAGTCTTTCAGCGATGACCTTATCTTCCCTAAGTGCCCCCTTTAACCTCTTGATCATCTAACAGCCCAACCAACTCTCTCATAAGCTTACTGCTTTGGATATATTTTTAAAAGTTTACATTTAACTTGCCAATGCTTATGCTTTTTCCTATTTTCTTCAAAAGGATCATTTTTCCAATTTTTGAAGGAAGATCTTTTGGCTACAATAGCCTCTTTCACCTCACCTTTTAACCATTCTGACAATCGTTTGGCCTTCCTTCCATCTTTCTTAGTATATGGAATACATCTGGACTGTATTTCTAAGATGGTATTTTTTTTTAACAATGTTGTACACTCTTAACCCTTATAACTGCACCTTTCAGGTTTTTTTTTCCTGTTCTCATTTTATCAAAGTTTCCCTTTTGAAAGTTTAGTGCTAGAGCCATGGATTTACTTATTGTCCCCCTTTCCAGTCATTAATTCAAATTTGATCATGTTATGATCACTATTGCAAAGCGGCCTCACCACTTTTACCTCTCTCACCAAATCTTGTGCTCCACTAAGAATTTAGATTTAAAATAGCTCCCTCTCTCACAGGAACCTTATCTCACTAGCATGTCCTGATGTTACATTTACTCGGTCAATATAGGGAAAATTGAAATCTCCCATTATTACTGCACTACCAATTCGGTACGTTTCATAGTTCAATAATAAACAGTTTAAAAAATTCTTAGTAGGATGGTATACCTGAATTCCATATTAATATAAATTAATGTATTTCTATTATGTAAAGTCTGTGAAATAATAAAGTTGTAGATGAGACAAAAGTATCTTTTTCTTTTTAATTTAGGGTGAGGGATAAGAGAACTGGTGACCATGCCCTTGAAATGTCCAGTTTTCCCCACCCTAGTATGTTTGTACAGGACACCCAAGCAGAGTAACCCATGGTTCCACCTTCTCCCATACTTGCCACCAAATAGGCCTCTACTTTCTCAGTTTTATTTATATATCACATTATACATATGTAGTATAAAGGATGAGGGTACACTTTTTCACTTGGCCACAGGTGCCAAATTGCCTGGCTACAGCTCTGAAGATTAGCAATGGAGGAAGTTTGGTTGGATCCTATTCTGATGCAGTGTTGAATATTTTCTGCAAAAAGGTGGCATTCTATGTTGAAGGACTGAATAAGTTTACAGATTGGACAAATATAAATGTTGAAAAGAACTGGGGAGAAGACAGAGCCCTCTGGTACTCCATAAGGGAGTCAATCATCAAATCACGTTAGGGCGTTAGGGTCCTAATGCCGTGATAATGCCAAAACGCATGTGATATATATCGACTCGCGAAAGCGTATGCAAATTTGAAAAATGTATTCAAGTGGGAGGAGTTTGGGCGGAGTAAATGGAAATGAGGGCTGTTTAATGTTGTGTGCGATAACATAACGCACGCTATCATGGGATTTAATGCCGGAAATAACTACACCTTTTTCTTAAACATTATGCCTGTGATAGCTGTGTGTTACGGTTGAAATGAGATTTATTGCAAATCCCATTTCGGGAGAGGAGAGGAGAGGAGAGGGGGGTGAGAGAGAGAGAGAGAGAGAAAGAGAGCCTCTGTGGAGGCCCACTGATTTTTTTTTAACTATTTATGCCACTGTAAGGGGGACACTAGTAACTCAGGGTGAGGTTTGTGGGATGAGTTGGGTTTTAGGGGCAGTTTAACATACACAGTCATATGTACGAACAGCACAATTAAGTGAAGACTTAATGTGATTTGGGGGGATGAAAGGTGAAAGAGCAGCAGATTTGTACCATGTTCTCTCTATCTTGCTTGATTGCAGCTAGGTAGATAGTGCATGTCCTCTTTGGAGGACATAATTGTGTATAATCACTAAACACACACATTTTAAAACGAAAAGGTGAGTGTAATTGCCAACTCCACTCCCTGGAATTGCAAAATAGTAAATGTGCAACCAGGATACACATGTATTTTTATGTGTACTGAGCCAGGTCATCTTTACAACAAGCATTTATGCGTGCATAAAATTAGGTTTTATGTGCATTATTGACTTTGAAATTTACCCCCAAAGTGACTTGCATAAGGTCACAAGGATCATCAATAGGAAAGGCAAGATTTGATCCCTTGGTTCCCAGATCCTTACACTAACTAGCTAGCAGGCCATTCCCTCTCCATGTTTTTGATCATTATTTCTTCAAGAAAGCACTATGAGGATGAGCAGATATTGTCCAATGTGGCAGAGAGAAGATATATTTAAGGGGACTTAGAGCTGAGCAGAGTACCACAGTAAGATCAGAAGACATAATCCAAACTCAGGCATCAGCAGTGCATTAGGCAATTTCTTCATGCTCCAAACACAAAGAGATGCTACTATTCCCTAATCTGTCCTAGGGACCCCACAGGTTTTCAGGATATCCACAATGAGAAATTTACTTAGACTAAGTCTTTAGTGTATGCAAATTTATCACATGCATATGCAATATGAATATTGTGAAAATTTGACAGCCTGTGGTATCTTCCGAATAGGTTTGGGAAGTCCTGCCTTGACCTGTGAACCATCTATGTATTTGCCTCTTGAATGATTTGTTTTCAGCTTTCAGGAAATGAGGCAAGCATCAGATCTACAGGGCAATTTCCCGTAAGATTCCATTGCCAACATGGCTTTATCATACTGATATAAAATATGAGCAACAAAACTCAATGTTAGATGATGATTGGCATTGGCAGTAACTCATTATTCTGTCAAGGATTCGACATGACAATCAATGGGAGAAATGAAGTATGCTGGTTTGAAACTGATTGTAAAACACTTCACATTGATTGGCAAGACAAATCCTGTTTATCTTGGCTGATGCCATTTATTTGGGGCACCCACTTCCATGCAACCATTTTAAACACTTTCAGAATATATATCAGTAACCAAAACTGATGCTATTTGCCTCAGCTGTTTTGTCTCCACACTTCACAGCTGGGAGAAAATAGAAACTCTGCCTCATGGCCACATTTAAAGATTTCATAAGGAGAAATAAAACACCAGAAAATGGGTTGCAGTTACATTCTTATTCATGCCCCTATGCTAGTATGGTATACATCATCCAACGCCTTAAATATATAAAAGAATGCTACTCTGGTAAAACAAGTCAGAAACCAAAGACAAGAATAAACCTCCACAAAATACTAGTGGGAACACCATCTGGAAGAAAACATTTTTTGGGCCTGACTATTCTTCCCAGAGACCCTATCAACCTGATTTTAAGAGGGAAGATCAAAACTCTATGGGGGAAGTTAGACATAAAATGACCAGTCTCTATGAAGCAAACAAAAGGAGACTCAATACCAAAATACTCAATCCTCATTAAACAGAATTCTCCTATAAATGCAAATTCCGTTTGTTTTCTTCCCTCCCAGACATTTCTCACGCCTCTCGAAATATTTTGCACAAGTACAAATGAACCTTAACGTAACTACTGGAAGGATACCCAAGCACACTCAGCCCAGGTCCCTCATGCCCCACCTCCCACTAAATAATTTTACAGGCTTAAAAGAAAAGACATGTTGGAATCCACAGTTTACTTATACATTCAGACATTAGCATCTCATTCTCTACAGATGTGCTGAAAAGAATATGATTTTCGATAGTCACAGGAAAAAAAGATATCCATTGACATATTCTACATATCTATCTATCTGCAGTGTGACCACATTTATTTTAAAGTCTGCAGGTATGCAATCAAACTAACTTTATATCATTTTATCTCCCATTGCCCCAGGGCCCACAGTCTGGGGCAGGGAGCCATTGTACATTTATAATTTTGTAAAGTACCCTGCTTTCCTGCTTGTGGTTAGGTGGTCTTTATTAGAGAGGCTTAACTTTAGTGCAATTAAATTTTACTCACATTTAAACACCACAAATAATTAATAAAGCACAGAATGATTTATTTGAAGATAACAAACCAGCTATTCATCATCTGTAACACATATAAGTTTGGTCATCTGGACTATGCCAGAAGTACAACTGATGTATGTCTTAACCAAGACCACAGTTTGATAAATGGCTCCCAAATGTAACTTCAAAAATGCATATATCACAAATACAAATGTTTGTGGAACAAGCTATGTGCCCATTTGATAAAAGCATTTCCTCCACTGGGAGACAAAACTATCTGATAGAAAAGCTCTCTTCTATCTTCTCCTGGATCACCACTAGCAATTTGCTGAAGAGCCAGGTGAAAAAGGCCGGCCATGGGAGCAGACATTTTGTGACATCGTGCATACATAATCTGAAAAATAGTTTTCAACACATGCTTACACACAAAAATCCGCTTTTAAAATTCTACTATCAGAACTACACGCGCATAAATTACATCGGGTATTTGGTGTGTGAAGATTGGTCAAGAGAATTTATACTCTTTTTTTAAAATCAGTAACTCCCAACCCCATCCAGACTCCACCCTCTTAATGCCTCGCCTTTTCGCACCTAAGAGCATGTATGTGCATAATTTTACATGCTTAGTGATCGCGCCATTTTCTAAAGGGCCATTTCTACTGGTAACGCCCTACTTTACTGGCAGAAGTCCCTTTGAAAAGCACTGGCTTAATGTCCAAACACAGGGACAATATTGGAATTCAAAGCATGGCTTATTTCAGAGAGCTAACCGTATAAAAGCAGCTTCAGCAAGCACACTGCAATCAATATAGAAAGAACCCCCATTCAAACCTCTTTTCAGCCTACGATATTTTAATCTTTACAGAGCAAGCTCCTGTTCAGACAGCCATCGGACTCTACAAGGCACATATTTCTGGGTCAGTCTCGAGACCACAAGCTCCACATAGCAGGGACTGCCAGGGCACACCTCATAGAGCCACATAAATTGTTTAGACGTAACAGTAGTAATATTGGCTATTATGGCACATCTATGAAATGTCCTAATTATTACTTTTTTTTTTTTTTTTTTTAAATGGACGATAATCTAAAACTAGAAAAAAATAATGTACGGGAAATATCTATTGTGCAAAAAGGAACTGAAAGTATCTTTTCTGAAATGTTGCTAGGAAAAGATCCTTTAGGAATGTCTTCCTTCAGCGTACATACCTAATCTTCTTTCCATTTGCATGTATTCCTCTACAATAGACACAATTTATACTAAATGGTCATTCAGGATGGCACAGCTAGAGCCATAATATATTCTCATGGTTTAAACAAATTAGCTTTATTGATTTTGTTAAATAATTGTTTTGCATTCGCTTAATGAGCTATTTTTATGGGGCTCTGCCTACTGCTGTTTACCATTCTCTTGCTTCAGTGATAACATAAAAAAACATTACAGACCTCCTTTATAATCTGAACACACTACAGCATGTGAAAAAGCAAAGTCTGAATCTCGAGTAGAACTCCCACTCCTTGAAAAGGCCTGGATTCGAAACATCGGCGACTCAGCCCCTGGCGCAGTCCCTTGTAGACTAATTCTGCTGGCAAGCTCACGGTCGGTTTGATCGCACTGCCTGAACTCTATAAGTCGTCTCCTTCCGTGACTCACTGAGGCTCATGTACTGTCAGAACTTATGCTGTGAGGCCGTGAGAGAAAGAGGAGAAGAGGGCACGGGCTGTAAATGAAGACTCTGCAGTGCCAGTCACCAAGCCTCTGCCCCTGGCCATGCTCGCTGTAGTGAGCTCTCACGGGAGTGGCACACTGTGGAGAATTCAGGCATCTCCTAAGACTGATGCATATTGCAATTGGCAGTGTCGGAATGATTTCAGTCTAGTGATGGTAAAGTGTGTGGCAGGGCTGCTATCAATCAGGTAAGTACAAGACAGCAATTAGGGCCTTACCTGAGAGGGAAAGGAAGAAAGACATTTCTTCATTAAATGAAGTCGAATTGAAGGTAGTTCAGCTTTATCATTAGTGCTTTTTAAATTGCTATTCTATCCTACTTTTCTTAGGTGGCATGTTCAGACTGTAGACACGTGCATCAAACCGTGCAAGTGGTGTACATATTTGAAAGCAGATGAAGCAGTGATTCCCAGTCTGGTCATTAAGTATCCCCAAGCCAGTCTGGTTTTCAGGATATCCACAACGAGTATGCACCCCCCTCCATTATAGGCAGATCTCTCTCATACATTTTCCGAGTTGATATCCTGAAACCAAGACTGGCTAGAGCAGCGGTTCTCAACCTGTGGGTCGTGACCCCGGCGGGGGTCGAACGACCAAAATGCAGGGGTCGCCTAAACAGGGCCGGCGGAAGCACTAGGCGAACTAGGCGGTCGCCTAGGGCGCCAGCTTCCCGGGGGCGGCACTGCCCCGGTAAAATTAAGAGAGCCGCGCTTTCAAGCATGTGAGTCCTTTGCTGTCAGCCCGGGCGGAACGCGGCAGGACAGCTGGAGTCAGCGGCACCGGGCGTGCTCTCTTCTTCCCGCCCCCCCCCCCGCGGTCCGGAAGAGGAAGTGGAGAGCATCGGGTGCCTGCGCGGGAAGAAGAGACCACGGTCTCTTCTTCCGCGCAGGCACCCGATGCTCTCCACTTCCTCTTCCGGGCCGCGGGGGGGGGGGGGGGGGGAGGAGAAGAGAGCACGCCGGGCACGATTGGAGTCAGCCGGGTGCCAACGCTGGAGTCATCGGGTGCCTGCGCGGGAAGAAGAGGCCACGCTAGTGTCCGACGGGAAGAAGACTGCAGCGCGGCTCGGAGGAAAATGGAGTTTCAACCGCGGCCGATGGGACTCCGCCTCCGCGAGGGCTGAAAATGAAGAGGTTAGCGTTGGGAGGAGGCTGCTGCTGCTGCTAGTTCCCGGGGTGGGGGAGAGAGATAGTGAATGAACGAGCAAGCATGTGTGTTTGAGATCCTGTGTGTGTGAGTGAGAGATTGCATGTATGTGAATGATTGAGAGCCTGTATATGTGAAAGAGAGTATGTCTGTGATTGAGAGCCTGCCTGTGAGAGAGAGAGCATGAATGTAAGTTTACCATTGGGAACCTGTATGTGTAAGTTTGTGTGAAAGAGTATGTGTGTATGATTGAGATCCTTTGTGTGTGAGAGAAATCATGTGTATGTATGATTAAGAGCCTGTGTGTATAAGTAAGAGAGAGATCATGTGTGTCTGTGTCTGATTGACAGCTGGTTTAGGTGATGGAGCATGTGAGAATGTGATTGAGAGCATGTGTTTAAATGAGAGAGAGAGATCATGTGTGTCTGTGTGTGATTGAGAGCTGATTTAGGTGACGGAGCATGTGAGTATGTGATTGAGAGCCTGTGTGTAAATGAGAGAAAGAGAGGACATGTTTGTAAGCATGTGAATGAGAGTCTGTGTGTGAGAGAAAAAGACAGCATGTATTTATGTGATTGAAAGCCTGTGTGTGTGTGTAAGCGTGAAAAGATAGACAGCATGTGTGTAAATGTGTAATTAAGAGCCTATATGAGAGAGAAAAAACATGTGTATATGTGAGTACTGAGAGCATGTGTGTATAGGTGTGTCATTGAGAGCCAGTGTGAGAGAGAGCGCTGGTATGTGACTGAGAGAGGAGAAAGTTCCAAGCAAACCACCCCACCTCCTGCTAATTCAGAACAATCTCAGGACACCTGGATATCAAATGTTCCCAGGTATGCAGAGCAAAAAAATTTTTGTATCCTTATTATTTTTCATTACTGGGTCTTTGTGTCTGCTATTTTTAAATATTTTGTTGGTATCTGGAAATGTTTTATATGAGTTTTTAATTATTGGATATTCCACTCATCAGCTGTTTCGAAATATGTTCTTTTTGTTAGTACAGTTTTACTGCTGATGATTTTATATTTCTTGATTTGTTTTATAAGGATGGGTGAAGTTTCTTTTTTCCTTTGTTACACTGCATACAGAGACTCTGGCTTGTTGCAGTTTCCAATTCAGTTTTTTCTGCATGCTTCTTGTTATGTGTTTTGGTCTCTTTATTCTATGTTAGGTGAGGGACAGCACGTGATTCAGGTGAGGTTTTCTGCTGGCGTGTTGTTTCTTTGTAGGACTCTATAGCAGCCTGACTTGGTCCGTTTTCCTAATAGGAGATGTATTGGTGTCTTAAGGCCTGGTGTAATATTTTCAGAGACTTATTGTACTTTAAAAGTGTGATCTTACATAAAATGCACACATTTACTTGTATTTAGTTTTAAACATATTGTATGGCTCTCATGGAATTACATTTTAAAATATGTGGCGTTTATGGCTCTCTCAGCCAAAAAGGTTCCTGACCCCTGGTATAGAGCTTAGCCACTACTGCTGCTTCTGGTGTGTACTACAGCCTGCATGGAAGAAGAGTAAGAGAGCTGCTGGAGGGGGTAAGTAAAGATGGCTTTTTAAGTTCATTTTTCTTGACTGACTGCCATTTTAATTATTTAATATTATGTGATGTGTCTGCTTTTTTTGTTTGAGCAACAAGTATAGCTTTGGTTTATGTTTATTTTATATATTTTTATTTATTTATTTATAAAAGAGTTTCTATACCGTCGATAAGACAAATCATCTCAATGGTTTACATGGCATAAAAATGTCAAATAAGTGTTCTGTTATAAATACAGACTTCGTTATTTTCATTAATGCACAATGTAAGTTAATTGTGTGTGGAGGCGGGGGGGGGGGGCGGCATAGCTGACGTTTCGCCTAGGGCGCCTAATACCCTTGCACTGGCCCTGCGCCTAAAGCAGGTCCCCAACCACCGGTCCGCAGACCAGTACCGGGCCGTTGGGGTTTTTTGCCGGTCCGTGGCGCCACGGCTGCTGCGGGGAGGCGGGGCGAAGCTGGCGACCTGCCTCCTCCAACCCCAAAAGAGAAGAGACATGGCCCAAAAAGGTAGCGCGTCGCAGTGACGTATGTTGCTGGAGCCGCGCAGGCAGGAAGGAGGTGTATCAGCCACTGCAGGTGCTCCTCCTACTGCCTTCCTGCCTGCCCTGCCCCGGAAGACAAATGTTGCCGGAGCCGCATGGGGAGGAAGGAGGCGGCGCGTCAGCCGCGTGGGTAGAAGAGGCGCTTCAGCCGCGTGCAGAAGAGGAGCAGCGGGGCCGGGAAGACTAGGGCCACTGCAGAGCCCATCCTGTGGCAACCCGTAAAGAAGAGGCCCAGAGGTGAGAGAGAGGTGTGTGCGAGTATGAGATGAGTTGAGAGACTGTGTGTGTTTGCAGAGACAGCATGTGAGAGCCTCTGTGTGTGTGAAAGAGACAGCATGTAAGAGTGAGAGCCTGTGCTTGAGCAAGGCAGCATGTGGGGGTGTGAGAGAGCCTGTGTGTGAGACTCAGATAGCCTGTGCCAGTGAGAGCCTGTGTATGTGTGTGTGAGAGAGAAATGCATGTGAGAATGAGAACCTGACTGTGTGTTTGAGGGAAGAAGACAGGTGGAGAGAAAAGAAATAGAAAAAAAGGCAATATAAAAGGAAATGGCAAAAAATTAGAAAGGGAAGCAGATGTAAAAAAAAATACTTTTTACTGATTGCCACATGTAATCTTTGGGAATGTGCAAGAGTAGCACTTTCTCTATGGCGGATCTCACAATGTACGAGATCAACATGGAGGAAGTGGAAACCCACGGGGCCTGCACAGAGGAGGCAGCAGAATGGGCTTCAGTGCCAATAGCAGCAATCAGTGTCTCCCCAATAGCCATGTGGCAGCAGTGGCAGTAATTAGATTAATTGTTTGACTCAGCTGAAGGTGACAAAGTATGAAGTGGGATGTGAAATCAGCTTGATCTGGTGGATAATTAGGATTGCTGTTACACATGAACTGTATTTGGCAAACATAAAGGGAGCCAGGATAATCAATTGATGCCTGCAGCTGAGGACTGATTCATTATGACTCATGTAGAAATTAGTGCATTTTCCAGATTAGTCTGCATAACACAATTCTCAACATTCAGCATTATTTCTGCTGCATAGAGTTTTATCTGAGAGGCTCTGAGGTTGTGAGGGAGCCAGTAAGAGTGAGATCATGAGTGTGTATGAGAAAATCCAGGGGAGTAAGAGTGTGTGTGTGTGAGTGGGGGGGGGGGGGGAGAGAGTGTCTTACACCCTGAGAGTGTATCAGTGTCTGTGAGAGTGAGAGGTTATGGTGGGTATAAGAGCATGAATGTGTAAGTATGTGACAGTGTATGTGTGAGAGAGAATGGACATGTGAGTGTATGTGTGAGAGTGAGAGGATAACCTCCTAATCCTCGACAATATCAGGGTGACTGGAAATCAAGAGCTCCCATGTATGGACAGCAGGGGCTTTTTAAAATCCTTATTAGTTTTAATTATTGTGTGTTATTTGATATATGTGCTGTTTTGAAATATTATTGGTGTGTGGGAAATTATAAAAATGTATATGATTTTAATTAATAGAAATTCTATTTATCAGTAGTTTTAAAATATTCTTTTATTAGTATGGTTTTACTATTATAACTGATGCTTTATGTTTCTTAATTTTATTGTTTTATGAGGAATGGTGGTTCTGTTTATAAATGTCATAATAAATAAGTATGCACTAAAATCCAACCCCATCCATAACCCCGCCCCCATATGACCAAAGCCCCACCCTCACCCCGCCCTCGCCCTGCGAGGGCGGGGCAAGGGCGGGGCAAGGGGTCACCGCAACATGAGGAACTGTATTTCGGGGTCACGGCATTAGAAAGGTTGAGAACCACTGGGCTAGAGGTACTCAAGAACAAGGCTGAGAAGCACTGGTCTACTGCATGGATGGAAAGCAAATGCTTTCAACCTCAGTGTATTGCTTTTGGGAGTTTTACCTTCTGCTGGGATTTGTAAGTCTCAGTCTTAGACTAAGTGAGATCCTCATTCAAAGGAGTTTCTGGATAATTTTTGAGTTAGCCAAGCAAATCCCGAGTTTTCCATATCTGGTCCCTTTAACCAGAGGAATTTTATCTGGCTGACAGGGTCATTCATCAACTCGCATTAGGGCTTCATTGCGGAATAAAATGGGTCAAACGCGCAATAAACACATGATGTTTATCCTGTCGCGCGTTTGAATGCAAATTTGATAATGAGTTTGCAAAAGCTAGCTTTTTATGCAAATGAGGGACTCCTACAACATATCGTGAAAATTTAACACACACTAACATGGGATTTTACGTCGGAAATAAGACCTTTCTTGGTGCAGTAGAGGGGGAAAAAGTTTTTCTCTCAGAATAGTGGACTGCGGCTATAAAGGCAGCTAATATCGCGATTGCGAAAACGAGGGCTTTGCTCACACACACCTACACAGCCCTGCTGGGCTAAATAAAATACCCTCTCTTACCTACTCTGTCTTCCAAAATATTCTATGTTACAGAGAAGTCTAATAGTAGTGGGATACTGGCTGCTTCACTGGTCCAGTTATGTGATGGAATCGGGATATGCGCACACATGCAAGCACTTTCAGCCTGATACCAAGCATGTATATACGCGCTTATGTTATAATGTTGTGATCATTTTATTGCATACGCATGTACAAGTGTGCAAGTATCAAACAGGCTGAAAGCACCTATATGTATGCCCTATTTGATATGTTCACACAAATCCTGTGCCGTCATGTAAGTGGGGAGATTTTAAGGATGGGATAGGGTGTAACATGGATTTGTTTTGTGCTGCAAGGGGGGCACGGGTTGAGGGTACACAAGAAGATGAAAATGATAATGTTTATTTTTTTCTTTATAGTGCATAAGACACACTGCACTCTGAAGGTTTGTGTATTTGGTTACTTTGGTGCACCGATGCCACTGCAGTTTTACTAGTTTGTTCCCAGTTCACCAGGCTAAGGATAGGACTTCCAACCCCCCTAGTTGTTTTGTCTTCCTTTCCCCCGTAATCACAACCCGTAATAGTCAGCTAATTAGCCAAGATTTTTTCTTTTATGCCCTACACGCCATCCATAGCAGTAGTTAACCCTTTATTGCCCAATGCCCACATTTGGGAGCATTGAAATTTCACATTAATATTTTTGTGATAAGTAAGATATTCCCATATTGACTCTAATTCTTTGTTTTTAAATAGTTTTTGCATCCGTTGGTATCATTTGAGGTATATTTAGTCACTCTGGGGTAGATTTTCAAACAAGGCGCGTTGGCATACTTTTGTTGGCGCTCCAGGCGCAAACAAAAGTATCCCCTCGGAGAACCCCGGGACTTACGCGAGTCCCGGGGCTCTGCGTGCGCCGGTAGGCCTATGTAAAATAGGCTCACCGGCGCGCAGGGCCCTGCTCGCCTAAATCCGCCCAGTTTTGGGCGGATTTAGGCGAGCAGGGCTCTGAAAATCCGCCCCTCTGTGTTTGCGGCAGCCATCTTGAAAGTTGACCTTTTACAACAGCCATGTGTGTTTTTGGTTAAAAAGTTCCTCTGCAGGTAAGAATAAAATATTTTTTACAAATTTTGCTAGAAAACTATATAAAAGTGTTTAGTTATCATTTTTATTTTATTTATTTTAAAATTGAAAATGTTTAAAGATATGTAAATTGCATCGATTCAGTGATGTTCCCAAATGTGAACAATGGGCACAACTGTGACTATGTTCCCATTTGGGAACATCCTTATATTTAAGTGATTTAATATTCAATATGCTGTTATATCTTTACAGAATGTCTAAGAAACGACTTTCCAGTGCAGAAGCATTAACATTCATTTTAGATGAGTATCAAAGTTGTGAAGATGGTGAATCCTTAGAAGAATATGAACGTTTAGCCGACGTTATTGACGAAGCCGTAGAAAGTGATGACATAAGAGACATAGTGTTGCTACCTCCAAATAAAGTTGATAAGGTGGAAAGACCAACTGCGAACAGGATGGTCAGAATCAAAGTTTTGGGCTAGGTCATCATGTTGTGACATCATTACTGAGCTGCATAGAAAATCCATTATGCCATGTGGTATTCTTTGATAACTTCTTCACCTCATATGATCTTCTTCTGGCACTGCAAAAGCAAAACATCAAGGCCACTGGAACTGTTCGCAAAAATAGGTTGAAGCAGTGCTCATTGATGCAGACAAGCCAAATGAAAAAGAAGGAGAGAGGCTGCTTTGATGCCGTATGCGACGGACATGTCTTGGCTGTGAAATGGCACGACAACCAGTGTGTTATTGTAGCTTCAAACTACAACAACATAGAACCACTGGGAAAAGCAAGAAGGTGGAGCAAAGCCAGAAAGTGTCCAGATGACCTTCCACAGCCAGCGGTAATTGGCTTATACAATACCCATATGGGAGGAGTGGACATACTGGACAGATTTATGGCAAACTACCGTCCAGTGTTTCGTGCAAAGAAATGGTGGTGGCCTCTATTTGTCAACGGCATCAACATGGCAGTTGTTGCAGCTTGGCGTCTTCACGTTGAAGTAGGAGGTAAATTTGATCACCTGGAGTTTCATCGGCACATTGTTCGCACCCTGCTTCAGCGTTCAGAACATCGCACACCATTGAAATCTGGACCTTCCAGTAGACCAGTCAGTGATGTGAGGTTTGATGGTTATAATCATCACCTTACTCCATCAGAGAAACAAGAAAGATGTAGGATGTGCAGGAAAAACTCCCACCTGGTGTGCACCAAGTGCAGGGTTCTGCTTCATCTTCATTGCGAACAGCAGTATCATACCCAATGATCATTGGATCAAACAAACTCTGCTAATTAAATGGTTTTCTGTAATTACTAGATAGTTTTCCATCAAAACTGCTTAAAATACTTGAGTCTATGATTTTAATGTCATCAGTTCATAATTAAAACAGTGTTGTTCCCAAATGGGAACATGGTACCATATGTGCCCATTGTTACCAAATGGGAACGAAGCGCCATCTTGCGTATGTGACAAATATTTAAAAAAATTGTTCAGTCAAGTGATCCTCTCATGCCATGTGTTTCAAACTTTAAGCTAAACCAATATTGTTTCACTACGTAAGATTTGGGCATTACTGGGTTAACTTACAAGGTAGGGGACCCCCGGCATGCATCTGTGCTGCTCATAAGAACATAAGAAATTGCCATGCTGGGACAGACCAAGGGTCCATCAAGCCCAGCATCCTGTTTCCAACAGAGGCCAAAAACCAGGCCACAAGAACCTGGCAATTACCCAAACACTAAGAAGAACCCATGCTACTGATGCAATTAATGCGTCAACCAACCTCTTCCCTTGCAGTAATAATTCTTCAACATACATGGATATAAGGGAATGCTTGTGTGATGGTGTTTTTTTTGTACGGTGGCTATATTTAAGGGCAACCAATCTGTGGCTGTCCTTGTATTTGCGCCGTCTATTGCTCTTTATTATCAAAATCTTGTAGTAATGTAATTTTTCTGTAACAATTTTTTCTTCTTTTTGATAAAACCCCAACTCCCTGTTCGCTGAGGCGACCCGTTAGTGAGTGAATAAATACTTATCGAGGCATCTGTCTCTATAGCTTCTTACAGGATCGCTTCTGCTTGCCCGACATGGGCCATGTTTCGGCACAAGTGTGCCTGCTTCAGGGGCTACAGGAGGGGTAGCTACTGCGTCCTGCTGGGTACACAGTGGCTGGTATATCTTCAACTAAATAAAATTCACAACGATTAGTCTGTTTTTTATACCTATTATAACCGCAAATTACTCACTCACCATTGTCAAGTCGAAATCACTTACGTTTATGTTTGCCGTGCTTCTGACCGTGGACGACGCCTCATTTTCATGTCTGGGGCGTCTATGCCTATTCTGTGCTTTTATACTTACCGTGGGCTCCCTCCCGTTCTCTTCACTGAACAGAGGCTGACTCAGGTGTGCTGCATTACAGTAATTGTTAGCCTGTGTGAGATTTCTAAAAAACTCTCCAGGAAACTCTGTGTGTTCGATATCTTGCCTCCTTACTGCTATACCTTATAGAGATCGAATTTCCTCTTTCTATATCTCTTAGGCCCCCTTGGTTCTATGTTGAATTCATTTGGAGCGCCTAAATTACCCTTCAATTTGTACTGCGGACCTGACGGGAAACTGAACTCTCTCACGTCCGCTTGCAGTCTTAGAAGAAAGGGGCGTGTTGATTGACTCTTGGGCGTGGTGTGGCTAGAATTGTTACTGCTAGGGCGCATTAGGCATTTCTAAGTAATGAGGAATCATGTTGTGGGTGATCGCAGTGCTCTGCACCGATCTTGTCACACGTTGATGTAAACTCCTACTCAAAGTCTTCAAATATAACTATTAATATGCAGCTGTGCTGCTCTAACCCGTTTCATAAATTCTTACTCACAGCTGCATATTAATAGTTATATTTGAAGACTTTGAGTAGGAGTTTACATCAACGTGTGACAAGATCGGTGCAGAGCACTGCGATCACCCACAACATGATTCCTCATTACTTAGAAATGCCTAATGCGCCCTAGCAGTAACAATTCTAGCCACACCACGCCCAAGAGTCAATCAACACGCCCCTTTCTTCTAAGACTGCAAGCGGACGTGAGAGAGTTCAGTTTCCCGTCAGGTCCGCAGTACAAATTGAAGGGTAATTTAGGCGCTCCACATGAATTCAACATAGAACCAAGGGGGCCTAAGAGATATAGAAAGAGGAAATTCGATCTCTATAAGGGATAGCAGTAAGGAGTCAAGATATCGAACACACAGAGTTTCCTGGAGAGTTTTTTAGAAATCTCACACAGGCTAACAATTACTGTAATGCAGCACACCTGAGTCAGCCTCGGTTCAGTGAAGAGAACGGGAGGGAGCCCACGGTAAGTATAAAAGCACAGAATAGGCATAGACGCCCCAGACATGAAAATGAGGCGTCGTCCACGGTCAGAAGCACGGCAAACATAAACGTAAGTGATTTCGACTTGACAATGGTGAGTGAGTAATTTGCGGTTATAATAGGTATAAAAAACAGACTAATCGTTGTGAATTTTATTTAGTTGAAGATATACCAGCCACTGTGTACCCAGCAGGATGCAGTAGCTACCCCTCCTGTAGCCCCTGAAGCAGGCACATTTGTGCCGAAACATGGCCCATGTCGGGCAAGCAGAAGCGATCCTGTAAGAAGCTATAGAGACAGATGCCTCGATAAGTATTTATTCACTCACTAACGGGTCGCCTCAGCGAACAGGGAGTTGGGGTTTTATCAAAAAGAAGAAAAAATTGTTACAGAAAAATTACATTACTACAAGATTTTGATAATAAAGAGCAATAGACGGGGCGAATACAAGGACAGCCACAGATTGGTTGCCCTTAAATATAGCCACCATACAAAAAAAACACCATCACACAAGCATTCCCTTATATCCATGTATGTTGAAGACTGATGCAATTAATAGCAGTGGCTATTCCCTAAGTATAATTGATTAATAGCCATTAATGGACTTCTCCTCCAAGAACTTATCCAAACCTTTTTTGAACCCAGCTACACTAACTGCACTAACTACCTTCTCTGGCAACCAATTCCAGAGCTTTATTGTGCGTTGAGTGAAAAAGAATTTTCTCCGATTAGTCTTAAATGTGTTACTTGCTAACTTCATGGAATGCCCCCTAGTCCTTCTATTATTCTATTCTATTCTATTCTTATTCTATTCTATTATTATTCGAAAGTGTAAATAACCGAGTCACATCTACTCGTTCAAGACCTCTCATGATCTTAAAGACCTCTATCATATCCCCCCTCAGCCGTCTCTTCTCCAAGCTGAACAGCTCTTAAGTATATATGCGCACATCTATTGGCCTCCCCTACAAGCCTATGCTCCGGTGCTTTTTCACTACTTTTCACACGTGCGCATAGCAGGAGACACACACGTACTTGGGTAGTTTTTAAAACTTATTCTGCACGTATCGGCCCAACTTGTGCGCATATCTCCCAGTTTGGGCATATGACGCACTATTGCATTCATACTGCAATAAGCCGTTCCGTGATTTAAAAAAAAAAAAAAAAAAGTATTGCAGGGTATGATTTTTAGTTACATGAAGCAGAATCTCAAATTTGCATAACCACACCCTTTTTTAAAATCTTGGTCGGTAACGTGCCATATTCCCACGATAAATATAGCACTTTGATGACTCTAGGCCTAAGTCATTAACCAGATAAAATGGACGCATTCCAGGGGCGTTCCAGAATGGAGTTAACTTAGCCAAATAGCTTATCTGGCTAACTGTGACATTCAGAGTTAGCTAAATATGTTATTTGACTAAGTCTAGATGTGTCTCAGAGCAGGTTTAAAGTTATTCATGAAAAATAAAACAAAAACAACCCTTGCAGGCCTGCGGAAGCAATCCCCCACCCCTCCACACAAACTAAAACTAAAATTAAAATCAGGCAAAGTACTCGAACCCCTCCCCTCCCTCCAAGCATCCCCAAAAGACTTTCAAAAGTTGCAGGCCCATTGGCTCAAGAGCCTCCACAAGCCCTCCCCTCCAAATTTAGCAAATAAATGCTCCTTATGCCCACCCAACCCCAAACCCCCAGGCCACCAGGAGTGCGGTAATATTGTAACACATCTGGTGGCATCCAGCACTGCTGTCAGGTAATATCCAGACCGCAATGCTGGATGCCGCCAAGAGCTGGGGATTTTGAAGGATGCCAACTATGCTACATGCACATATAGAAACCATTAATATTTATTTTAAATTATAAACCAACAGGTGGATGTGGGGGAATAAAGCCTCTTCCCTCTTAGCTGAAAGCGACTCTCAAGGAACTATCTGCAACTTTGCACACATTCCTGGCTGCTTAACTCAGAAAATGAAGGGATTTTAAGTGCTGGACCTGCAGAGACATGACCATTTTCTGTAGGTCAGAGCTGTAACGGCACCTACCATCAACAATGGAGCCACATCCATAGCCAGAAGGGTGAGGGCATTCCTTCTGTAACCACCCCATTTTTATTAATGGCCTCCTGCATGTTCTGATTCTACCTGATTAGGCCCTAAGCCCATACACCTAATGTATGGCTAGTTACAATGGGTAAGCAATCTCTTAAGTCCTTTCCACAGCTATTTACTTCTTGATAACATTATTTAGAGGCCTATGTACAATAGGTTTTCTCTCATTTTGTCTCTATGGAAAAATGCACTTCAACATTTTTTTATTTTTTTTATTTGAAATCTGTTTTATTGATTGCTCATCAAACAAACATTTCCATAAAATTGTCTTGAAAACAATATTATAATTGTCAATTACAGAAGCAACCCAATGGAAAAATCCTTCCCCCCCAGTTTTATTTCTTTTTCATTTGTAATTTTAATTGTATTTATCTGAAACAAAACACAATTATAAAATAAATGGGGAAAAATAAAATGTAAACACACAAAAGTAAATGAAACGAGGAAAAACATTTTGGGTCCCCAAGCCCCAAGTTCTCCCCTTTCACTCCTTGTCCCTGCTGCCAAAATTTAAAAATGAAAAGGTATCCCAGGTAGCACTGGGACCAAACACTTTACCCCACCCCTAAAAGCCTTATCACATCCATGGTGGGGGGGGGTGTCAGACTGGCAGCAGTGATCCTCAGGATCTTATCCCACTGGGTCCCTATTCAAAATGATGCCATTCGGCCCTGAGGCCGGCACCATTTTGATGTATGGAGTACTTCTATCTCCGCACAACAAAATGGCGCTGGCCTCAGAGCCAGGCAGCACAATGTTGTCTAGGGAGCCAGCCAGGCAGGTCAAGTATCACTCTTGACCCCTCTGAACTTCAGCAATCCCCGTGGTTGGGATAAGGCTTGTGGGAGGGAGCGGTAAGGCATTTGGTGGTAGAGGCCTGGCACAGCCCAAAGTACATTTAATATTTAAATTTTGGTGGAAGGAGAGACGTGTGGCTTCTAAAATGGAAAACAAAATTAAACATGGACAAAGCTGTGTTTGTTTTTCTTTCATTTACTTATCCAAACAAAATGAAATAAAACAGGAAATATCATTGAAATGTCCTGTTTCATTTCAAACAAAAGTACATCCCTTACTATATATGGCTCTTAAAGAGGAGATTAATATGTATTCCCGCAATAGCAGAATTCACATTAGAGGCCTTGACCCACAGTTCCACCTTATCCTTGGGTAACTTGTTGAGTTTGGTCATCATTTTGATGGTTTTAGCATCCTTCTTATCTAGATAGAACTTATGTTTTCCTAATAAAATTACTAATAATTTTCCTATATCTTTTCATTTTTAGCTTCTTGACTATCAGCCTCCAGTTAAGCAGCATCCAAGGACCACTGTAACTTTCCTTGTGAAAATTTAATGCTGCTATACAATCTAATCATCATCACAAGGCTGCTGAGATACACTTCCTAAATCTAGAAAGTGCACCATATCAGACCAGAGTAGACAGTTTACAGATTAGAGCTGTTTTCAATCCTGTTTGAACATGTTCTTATAGATCTCACTTACTAATCCAAACAACGTCTACCGATCCTCCAAGGCAACCAGTGCTGACCCGAGGCACCCATGAGCCCTAGCTGTACCCCTCACCTGAAGAGAGGATTAACAGATGAAGTCATGTCACCTGGGATAGGTTTGAATCAGTCCTGATTCTATCCTACTGTGTTCATGAATTTCTTTACTAAAATCAGAACGATATCTTTGTGTATGTAACACTAGGTCTGGTTCAGCCTGTATAGACATCAGGAAGTGACTTGGGAACCCTAACTGAAGAGGGTCCTGGTCTCTCTGGTTTTTGGGTTTTTTTTAACACCCTTTATTTTATTATACCATTCACAGGAGTCCAAACAGTAATACCTAATACTACCTGAATGTAATCTGCTCTGAAGTGGCTGAAAAGCAGAATATAAATAAATGAAATAAGTAAATACCAATACATGGCAACAGAAAAACAAAAATTCCAAAATTCTGTCCCTCTAAGCTTAGCAGCTCCACACACGTTGGCTTCCTACAGCAAACAATGCAAGATATTCTTGAATGGAACCTAATCATTTTGAAGTTTTGAGATTCTGTTAATTTCTACACTACTATTTCCCCAAACTGTCTTTAATTAAGCTATAATTATAATTTATAAGAGCACAGCTCTTTAGTTGAACTGGTTATTATGTCTCTGTTTAGTTGGTTTGTACCATTGCATTTGTTCCTACAGAGAGAGAGAGATTTCATTTCAAAAGACCTAGTTGGTTTGATATGTAAAACAAAAATTCCTTTTTGTTTTTTTGTTTTTTGCTGCATTCAGAGGTGTTATGTTTTGAAAATATTGCCGTGTAGTATTTAAGGCAACAGCTGTACAGTTAAACTTTAGGCACAAACTGGAAGAGCGGAGGATCTTGCTGCATAAATAAAAATCCCCATAGCAACTAAATGTGCAACTAGATAACAAAGAAAAAAAAGGGATTTATGTGTTTGCTGAGTTGTCTTGCCCTAGAGGAATTCTCCAGGCAAACTCAGGCCACCTGCCACATGCTATATTAAGCTCAGCCTTCTGGACTCATTTTTGAATCTGTAGGTAAGGGGAAAGAAAAATCCAGCAACTTTGAACTCTGAAGTTTCTTTCTCGGTTCACAGGGGCCTGAAATGACTGTGTGATACCACAGAGCTAACTTTGTACCAACATCACCACGCTACTGGTCAAATGCAAACTAAATGTATTCCTGACCAGGGACCTGGCAATATCTGAAGAATCCTAATGCATAGGAGATTGAAGCATTCAGTTCGTATTAGTTGCCTATGTAAGGAGACCCCCCAATTTGCCTTTTGCTAGTGGAGTTGTCCTTAATTGTAATGGCCACAGTGTTACAACAGACCTGATAAGCCAATTAAGCACAATTAAGCTCTGGAATTTGTTGCCAGAGGATGTGGTTAGTGCAGTTAGTGTAGCTGGGTTCAAGAAAGGTTTGGATAAGTTCTTGGAGGAGAAGTCCATCAACGGCTAATAATCAAATTTAGGGAATAGCCACTGCTATTAATTGCATCAGTAGCATGGGATCTTCTTGGTGTTTAGGTAATTGCCAGTTTCTTGTGGCCTGATTTGGCCTCTGTTGGAAACAGGAAGCTGGGCTTGATGGACCCTTGGTCTGACCCAGCATGGCAATTTCTTATGTTCTTGGGGTAGGATCAGTGTTCTCAACAGAACCTGCCCATATTAGTGAACCAGTGAGTGTGGGTTAGGTTTGGTACTCTCCAGTGGGAGATATGCCCATGTGATACTGATTCAGAGGGAAATGAAGCCCTAGAAAACTTCAGGAAGAATCAGTCTGCAGCTTGAGGGGGCCCATCGCTTCACAGAAGAGTACCACTAGCGCCTGGACACTCCACAGGGAAGGTCTAAGGGAGTGCTTTCTCCCAGCAGAGGAGGGCTGAGAAGATGATGTATTCCTATTTTGTGAAAGAGCAGGGGCTCAGGACCCAGGTCCAGGATGTTCCAGAAAGGATCGGTCATTGGTGGGAGTTTGCAATAAAAAGAAATGCCCAACTGAGGAAAGGCCCTGTTAGAGAACCTGCCTGAAAGAACAGTCAGACATGTTGGAGAAATGTTTGAAGAAAAGAAAGGAAAGCTGCCTTAAACAGGTAAAAGGGGATACCCAAGCGAAGAAGGGTTCATGCCCTAAGAGCGGACTTGCTGGGGAGTGCAGTATATTACTGTGAAAAAGTTATTTTGGGGTGTTTTGGGTGTTTTGCTATATGCTACTCCAAAAATTGGTGTACCATTGTTATTGCCTGCCATCAGTGCCAGTAAGTAACTTTTATTTTCAACAGCAGCTGTGGTGCTCTTTGCACTTAGACTGGGCTGAATAGCAAAAGAGCCCCAGAGAGCTTTGAAGCACTCAGTCTTTTTCCCCACCATGTGCAGGAACCCTGGGAGGTCATGGGACCTGCTCCAGGACAAGAGCCTCTGTGCCCAGGACCAGATCAGGGCAGAGGCTACATTTAGATAGATACAGCTTAACAAATACAAAGCACCTCACTATACTTTTGCACACACACATATATATACACATATATATAGTGAACAAAACAACGGCAAAAGAATACAAACAATAAAGTGTTCAAAAAATAAACAAATATCATGTACCAGTAAAGAACACTAATGAATCAGTTTTATATAACAGTCGTTAAAAGATATGTATTTCTTTTTATCAAACTTTAAAAGGCTGGTGCTAACCAGACTACATGAAAAGGTTTTAATGTTGTAAAAAGAACAAAAGTCACAAAAAATGTTTTACAAAAAATGTTTTTACAAATTATACATAAAGCATACAATCACACATGTCAATTTAGATGTCAGAGCTTCAACATTTTCAAAAATATGAAACACAAATACAATAAACAAGGTAGGGAAGTCAGATGAAGTAAATCCAGTGTTGTAATCTGTCAGATGTTAAGGGCAAATGAACAATGGCGTTCTGGGTTCAAAGATAACGCTAACATGGGACTCAAAGATTTGTTACTATATATATATATATATAGTAACAAAATAAATAATAACATATATGTTACTATATGTTATATAGTTATACTATGTTATATATAGTATAACTATATATAGTTATATAGTTATACTATATGTTATATATAGTAACATATATATATATATATATATATATATACTATATATGTTACTATATATAACATATATAGTAACAAAATATATAGTAACATATATAGTTTTTTTCCAACTATAAGACAGGTTTTATATATATATATATATGTATATATATATATATATATATACACACACACACACCCACACACCGACACCTCCTGAGGAAGCCTGACAGCAGACAAATGACAAATCAAAGGCCTTTGTTGTGGTCTTTCTATGGAACCTTTGAACCGGTTAAAAATACAAAAATTACATTTCTTGGACTGTTATACGCCATAGATGTTCCTCTTATGAAACTTCATAATCTGGATACATCATTGGGATAATCCTGCACAGAAACTGCTTTCTTCATAAGCAAATATCCTTTTTTTTATGTTAATTGCATTTATCTTTTCCAACTATAAGACAGGTTGAAAAAGTGATTGAAATAGCTCGTCTTACATATTGGTTTCAAACATAGGTTTGGTAACACATTTCCTATTCACTTACATGTTGTCACATGATTTAATGAACTGACAGAGAGTGGTTTTGTATGCCTTTGCATTTTAAGATGTATTATTTTATTGTTGATGGTTAAGACTGATAAATAATAAAGTAACGTAAAGGGAGTATTTTTGTGGCACTTAAAATTCTTCTTCAAAATACTGATGGGAATCCTTCTTCAAATTAAGTTAAAGCTTTCTGATGAATAATTTAGTATAAACTTATAATGGTTTACCTTTTTTATCAGTTATAGTATATATACACACATACATACACACACACACAAATAGATATGCATATAGATACAGCTAATTAAATTCAAAGTTCAAACAGTTATGCATTGGAAGTCTTAAGATATTCCCTGGCTGGTCAGCAGAGCATGAAAAAAAAAAAAATATATATATATAAAGACCCTTTCAATTCTCCCTGTGTTCTTCTTTCTATTTGTTGAGGATAAGGGACTTGCTAATGTTGAGAAGTAAGTTTGCCTAGATTTCTATTTTTCCATATAGCAAAAAAAAAAAAAAATCTCTCATCCACCAAACCAGATCTAGTTCCTGGGAATCCCTCAGTACTGAAAAATAACCCATAAAAATTACATTTATTTTTATTGACTTTCAATCCCTTGGGGGTTCCTTTCAACACCTATTTAATTAAAGCAAAATAAAAACTGAGTACTGTACATTTATTACACACAATTGCAAAAACTTTCCACTACCTGACAAGCAGCAATTTGGTGTCAGCTGGCATCTCCTCTTTCTCTGTCAAAAGCGCTGCCTCTTGAGAATACTGGAGGGCTGGAACCGCTCCACTTCGTCTTAAACTCAGTCCTCCAAATTCCTCAAGGTGTCTTGCTGACAACCAGAGGCTCCTCAGACTATAAAGCAACACAACATCTATAACAGTTAAGGCTAAAATGTTTATTGTTTCAGAAAGTTAAGGCATTAAACACACTGCAACACATACAAGGCCTCTGGTTTCCTGCAGAAACTTAGGGGTAGATTTTGTGACCAACAGTTATAAAGCCTGTCAAACATTTGCATACATTTACATATGTGTGTTTATGCAAGTTTGAAAGAAAATTATTTTTTAAAATGCTCCTTTTTAAAATTAAATATTTCTACAGACTATTGTGGATCAGTCATTTTAGTCCCTTTTTCAATTCCATTTTCTCAGGTTTTTTCTCCATTTTACCCACTTCCTTTCCTCTCTCCCTCAAAAAATTCTTCTAGAGAGATAGATTGCTCCCGTTGTCCCTCTCTTGGCTCTGACCTCCATTTCTCCTCTAATCTCTCATCTCTTCTTCATTCACTCCCTTCCAATCTCTGGTCTTTCTTCTGCCTTTTGACCCTGGCTCTTCCCCCCACCTCTCCATCTTCTCTTCCACTCTCACCCTCTCCCCAGTCCCTACACTTACCCACACCCCTCATCCCCTCTCACTTCCCCTGGATGCTCTCTATCCACACAGCACCAAACACCTTCCCCCCCTCCCCCCCCCCACCCCCTTTTCAGCTGCTGCAGGGCTCAGTTTACTCTGAACCCCAAACTGCTAACATTAGTGTCAGCAACACACGGCAGCTACAAACAGTCTGAAAGAAAAGGGAATGGTTTGGTGGAGGGGACAGGAGTACAAGAATGTCAGGTTCCAGCAGGAGGAGGAGGAGGAGTAAAGAAAGGCAATGGGCAGATGAAGTAAAAGAATATAATGACCCAGACTGGTGGAGGTGAAGATAAGAAAGCCAAGTGGCAGGGTTATAGCTGAGACAGCTGATCTGCTTGTGCCAGCAACAATGGAAGACAGAAGCTGCAAAGTGCTAGGCTTCACCCCAGTTCTGTGGGAAAAGCAAACTGTGTGCCATGGGATTGATCCTGTGGCTCTTGCTGCAGCATCAAAGGAATCAAGGGGCCCTTGTAATAACTTTTGCTTCAATTATGTGAATTGTACTTTCCTAAACTATAAAGGCCAGATACATTGTATTGCATAATAAAACAGGCTAAGCATTTACAAATAATCTTTTTGGCTCTGACTAACCTTCGACAGTTACAACATACCTCTTAAAAGGTACCCTCCCAATTTAAGGCCAATGGCAACTGAGCTGAGGTGCTGCCATGATGCAGGATGTTGAATGGAATTTGTAGGAATTTGTAAACAGTGCTAAGTGCTTGTTCTCAAAGCCACAGGAAGCATACATGAGAAATAATGTAAAATATTCAAAACATTTGATCTAAACTATCATGCAGGACTAGAATGAAAGACCAAGGCAGTAATCTATCTTATAAATCACAGCAAGTATAAATATTACACTGGAAAAGTTAAAATTCAGCAAATATATTGTATGTGAAAAGAAAGTGTAAAGATCTCCACATTAGCTTTGCCTATTTAGGTACAAACTGTAGTAGGAAAACAGGATAATTCAAGGCTCAACAAATTCCAGGCATCAGGTTGCTATGGTAACTAGAAATCTAAACCTGGCACCAATGGCCTGCACAAGCCAAAAAAGAACAGTTGGCGTCAGTGGCCCAGGCAGGTGAATGGGAGGAGAAGTAACTGGTGTCAGCAGTTCACAAGAGCCAAAGATGAGGAAGTGCTGTCAGTAGCCTGTGCAGGACAGAGAGAGCTGTCTTCATCAATGGATCAGAGGAGGAGGAAAGTTGCTTCCTCTTGGTGGTAGAGCACAGTAAGTGACTGTTGGGCAACAAAGGGAGGATGTTGAGAGGAGACTATTAGGGGATTTAGATCTGTTGGGGATGAGAAGATACCTGCCTGGTCCGAAGGTGGCAGACCTCACACGTCACCTAAGTAAGATTTTAAACAATGCTGGGGAGGAGCCAAATGTCATGGTCCCAAAAAACAAAGCGGAAGCCGATCCAAGATGTCTAGCAGCGATAAGCATGAAGAGAAGGATCGGTAAAACAGGGACTTTTATTAAATCTTTGCCCGACTCTGGCCAAGTTTCGCTCCTACAAGTTGTTTTATACTTGTTTTTAGTAGCCCCCAAGGCAGTTCCTAGAGGAGCAAAACTGGCCAGAGTCAGGAAAAGAGTTAATAAAAGTACCTGTTTTACCAATCCTTCCCTTCGTGTTTATTGCCAAATGTCATGGTACATGTGGGCACCTATGACATGGGACGGTGTGGGAGGGAGGTTCTGGAGGCCAAACTTAGATTTTTAGGTAGAAAGTTGAAATCCATAACCTCCTAGGTAGCATTCTCTGAAATGCTTCCTGTTCCACACGCAGGTTCCCAGATGCAAACAGAGCTCTGGAGTCTCAATGCACGGATGAGACCATGGTACAGGGAAGAGGGATTCAGTTATGTAAGGAACTGGGGAACCTTTTGGAGATAGGGGAGTCTTTTCTGAAAGGACAGGCTCCCCCTTGATCTGAGTGGAACTAGGCTGCTGGCACTAACCTTTAAAAAGGAGATAGAGCAGCTTTTAAACTAGAACAAGAGTAAAGTTGACAGTTGCTCAGCAGTACATGGTTCGGAGGGCGATATCTTCAAAAAATAGTAATGAAACAGGAGAGTCAGAGCATCCCAGCAGAAAGGTTCCAATAAAAGCAAAAGTGAGCCTATAAGTAAAGAACAACCTGAGTTAAAAAATTGCAAATTATCCCTGTCAACTGATAAGCAGGTTGCTAATACAAGCAAAATGTCTGTATACCAATGCCAGAAGTCTAAGAAGTAAGATGGGAGAGTTAAAATGTATAGCACTGAATGAAAGAGACCTGGTGGAAGGATACAGTGCTATACCAGGGTACAAATTATATCACAGTGATAGGGTGGATTAACTTGGTGGGGGGGAAGGATGCTTTATGTTCAGGATGGCACAGAGTCCAACAGGATCAAGATCTTGAAGGAGACTAAATGCACAGTGTACTCTTTATGGGTAGAAATCCCATGTGTGTTGGGGAAGAGTATAGCAATGGAGGTATACAACTGTCCATCTGGCCAAAGTTATCAGATGGTCAATGAAATGCTAAGAGAAATTAGAGAAGCTAATAAATTTGGTAGAACAGTTATAATGGGAGATTTCCATTATCCCAGTATTGACTGGGTACATGTAACATTAGGATATGCTAGAGAGGTAAAATTTCTGAATGGAATAAATGACTGTTCATGGAACAACTGGTTTAAGAACCAACAAGAGAGGGAGCCATTTTAGATCTACTTCTTAGTGGAACTCAGGATTTGGTGTGAGAATTAATGGTGGAGGGGCCATTTGGCAATAGTGGTCATAACATAAACTGTTGTTATACCTGTAAACTGGAGTGAAGGCCATTCACTAAACTTCGGTATATAAAAACATACACATAAATAAATAAATAAACATGATCAAATTTGACTTAATGACTGTAAGGGGAGCTACAAGTATATAGCTCTAGCAATAAATTTTCAAAAGAGAGAGTGATAAAATGAGGAAAATAGAAAAAAATTGAAAGGTACAGCTACAAAGGTTAAGCATGTACAATAGGTGTGGACATTATTAAAAAAATATATCATTCTAGAAGCATAATCCAGATGTATTTCTCACATTTAAAAAAGTGGAAAGAAGGCCAAACAACTGTCAGTATGGTTAAAAGATGATTTAAAAGAGGCTTTTTTAGCCAAAAGAACTTCCTTCAAAATTGGAAGTATCCATCACAGGAAAATAGGAAAAAGCATAAGCATTGGCAAGTTAAATATAAAACAACAATAAGTCAAGCTAAGAGAGAATTTGAAAGTAAAGTAACCATAGAGGTAAAACTCATAATTTCTTTTTAAATATATCAGAAGCAGGAGACCTGTGAGGGAGCCAGTTGGACTGTTAGATAACCAAGAAGTTAAAGGGGAAGTTAGGGAAGATAAGGCCATTGCAGAAAGACTTTGCTTTGGTTTTACTAATGAGGATGTTGAGGAGATACCCATTCCAGAAATTGTTTTCAAGGGTGATGATTCAAATGACTTGAACCAAATCACAATGAACCTGGAAGATACGGTAGGCTGGATAGACAAACTAAAGAGTAGCAAGTCATCTGGTCCAGATGGTATATACCCCAGGGTTCTGAGAGAACTAAAAAATAAAATTTCAGATCTATTACTACTAATTTGTAACCTATTATTAAACTCGTCCATTGTACCTGAAGAAGGGAGAGTGGCCAATGTAACCTCGATATTTAAAAAGGGCTCCAGGAGTTATTCGGGAAACTACAGACCAGTGAGCCTGACTTCAGTGCTGAGAAAAATTGTGGAAACTTTTCTAAAAAACAAAATAACAGAACATGTAGATAAACATGGTTTAATGGGACACATCCAACATGGATTTACCCAAGGGAAGTCTTGCCTGAGAAGTCTGCTATGTCTTTTTGAAGAGGTTAATAAACATTTTGATAAAGGTGAGCCAGTAGATTTAGTGTAACTGGATTTTCAGAAGGTATTTGACAAAGTCCCCCATGAGAGACTCCTAAGAAAATTAAAAAAATCATGGGATAAGAGGCAATGTCCTTTTGTGTATTGCAAACTGGCTAAAAGATCTGAAACAGAGAAAATAATTAAATGGTCAGTTTTTTCAGTGGAGAAAGGCAAACAGTAGAGTGCCTCAGGATCTGTACTTAGACTGGTACTTTTTAATACATTTATAAATGGTCTAGAAAGGGAAACAATGAATGAGGTGATCAAATTTGCAGGTGACACCTAATTACTTAGCGTTGTTAAATCACAAGCAAATTATGACAAACTGTGGGAGAACCTTGCGAGACTGAAAGACTGGGTAATTAATGGCAGATGAAATGTAATGTGGGCAAGTGCAAAGTGATGCACATAAGGAAAAGTAACCCATGTTGTAGTTGCACAATATTAGATTCTGTATCAGGAGTCACCACCCAAGAAAAAGATCTGGGTGTCACAGTAGACAATACATGGAAATAGTCAGGTCATTGTGCTGCAGTGGTCAAAAAAGCAAACAATGTTAAGAATTATTATGAAAGGGTGAATAAAATGGAGAATGTCCTAGTACCTCTGCATTGCTCCATGGTGAGACTGCACCTTGGGTACTGTGTACAATTCTGGTCGCCGCATCTCAAAAAAGATATAGTTGCATTGGAAAAGGTTCCAAGAAGGAAGACCAACATGATAAAGGGGATGGATCAGCTTCCCTATGAGGAAAGGCTACAGAGGTTAGGGCTGTTCAGCTTGAAGAAGAGACGGCTGAGGGGGGATATGATAGAAGCTTATAAAATCATGAGAGGACTAGAACAGTTAAATGTGACTTGGTTATTTACTCTTTTAGATAATACAAGGAATAGTGGGACCTCCATGAAGTTAACAAATAGCACATTTAAAACAAATTGGAGAAAATTATTTTTAACTCTTCGCACAATTAAGCTCTGGAATTCATTACCAGAGATATGGTTAAGGCAGTTAGCTTAGCTGGGTTTAAAAAAAGGTTTGGACAAGCCCATAAACTGCTATTAATCAAATTGACTTAGGGAATAGCCACAGCTTATTACTGGCATTAGTTGCATTGGTTTTATTTACTATTTGGGTATTTGGCAGGTACTTGTATCCTAGATTGGCCACTTTTGAAACAGGATACTGGGCTTGATGGACCCTCACTCTTGACCCAGCATGGCAACTTCTTAATTTCTTAGAGTGAATTGACAGCTAGATCCATGGTACGACCAAACTTTTAGTACTGTGTGCAATTCTGATCAACCCATCTCAAAAAAACACTCATAGCAAATATGGAAAAGTACAGAGACAGGTGACCAAAATGATTAAGGAGATGGAAAATATTCCTTATGGAGAAAGGCTAAACAGATGCTCTTAAGTTTGGAAACGAGATGACTGAAAGGGCATATGATTGAAATTTATAAAATTATGACTGGGGTGGAACGGGTAAATAAGGAACAGTTATTTACCCTTTTAACAAAACCAGGACTAGGGTAAACTCCATGAAACTAGCATCCAGCAAATTTAAAACAAATTGTAGGAAGTATTTTTTCACTTGGTGCACAATCAAGCTATAGAATCTGTTGACAGAGTATGTAGTCAAGGCAAATAACATACGGGCCGATACAGTACAGTGCGCTACAATGGAGCGCACTGTTAACCCGCCATTGGATGCGCATTTTCCCTTACCCCTTATTCAGTAAGGGGCCGAAAATGCGCCATGATATTAAGTCGGGACTTAATATGATGGCGATATTAAGTCAGAGGTCCCGAAGGGTAAAAAAAAAAAAAAAATTTGAAGTCGGCCCACGGCTGTCGGGTCGAAAACCGGATGCTCAATTTTGCCGGCGTTTGGTTTCCGAGCCCGTGGCTGTCAGCGGGATTGAGAACCGACGCTGGCAAAATTGAGCGTCGGCTGTAAAACCCGCTGACAGCCGCCGCTCCAGGCCAAAGGAGGCACTAGGGCCGCACTAGTGTCCCTAGCGCTTCCTTTTGCCTGTTTTTACCGCCGGGCCTCATTTAAATACAGAATCACGCGCACAGGCGAGTGGCCTGCACGCGCGCACTCTCCTGCGGACTTTACTGAATCGGCCCGATAGTGGGGTGCAAAGGAGGATTGGATATGTCCTAAAGGAAAAATCCATAACCAGTCATTAGTCAGGCAGACATGGGAAAGTTGTCGCGTATCCCTGGGAGTAAAACATAAGAAACAGATCAAGTATTGGAGATATGATGGATACCTGTGACCCAGACTGGGAACTGTCAAAGACAGAATGCTGGGCTCGATGGACCTTGGCCTGACCCAGTATGGCGCTTATGGGGCATGGAGTGAGGGGGCTGAAAGAAAATGGAGACTAATGGGGAAGAAGGTGGAAGTGAGAGGGAGGAAGAATGGTGAGGGGACTGACAGGATCTCTCAGCCACTGGCTCTTTCTTTGCTCCCCCATCTGGTGGATCCTAGATGCAAAGAACATTTTGCAAGCCCTGGGATTCTTGCTTCTTACCAAAGGAAACATCAGAAACCACAGGTAATCAAGATCTATCCAAACTCATCATTAATTTAAAAATATATAATTTTAAAGTTACATTTTCCATGAAACTCATAGCAGTAATTTCCATGCAATAACTAAAATTATTATTTGGTTTCAGGCCACTCAAACAGTTTGCACTTCTGGGCCACTCACTCATTGCTTCTATGCCCCCCTAACTTAAATAGGATATACATGACATGAGGTTTCTATTGAAGCATCATAAAGAGTGCTAGGACAGCTTGGTACTTGCATATAATGAGTTAAAAACACACCAAAATTAACTTTATATATAAAGTTTCAATGATACTAGCCTACATATATCTCTGTATAATTTTATAACTTCAGGGATTAAGAATTTAATTACTTTAACCAAAGACAACTACTTACAGGAAGATCAATGCACTTTCATTAACTAGAAAGCCAAGCGATGCAAGGGGTCCGATCACAGCCTCACCTTAACACCACAGGACAGAATTTTTAATTAAAGTCAACTTTATCAGACTATCCTCAGCACTTTAAAATCATTATCATTCATTCTAATTAATCAATCTGATGATTTGGAAGCATCCCAGTAACTCCAAGGACAGGCAAATAAATAAGCAGATACACAAACAAATATATGGCAATAAGTTACCACCATAGACATTAGCATGTATTATATTCCTGGTATATAGTTGCCCAGTTATAAATGTTACATAGTTATAAAACGTAAAATAGAACGTAGAACTGATGCAGACAAGGGGCACACCTTTTTCATGACCTCACTCAGGGGTATAAAGGAGATGTGGCCCTAACCAAAACCAGTAGCCACCTGAAAAAGCTCTAGATCTCCCTTTTAATACCTTATTCTTGAACATATACTATGGAGGACCCATTCTGAGCGAGGCCCGAATGTAAGATGAGAGAAGGATATAGGCAGAAGCAGGACACTTGCCAGTCATACCTCACTTGATTGCCTTAGTCACCCTGGCCCTTCTCACCCTCGTCTTCCTGGGCGGGATGCTGACTGGTTTAGCAGTCTTTAAGGAAAGTAAATTATCAGGTAAGCATAATTTTACGTTCCTTATCATCCTGCTAGACCATTCATTACAAATGAGATATACAAAAGCTCTCCCTTAGCTGGGGCAGGAGAAGACAGGGCTGCCTTACCAATCCTGGCCTCAAGGGCAGCGACTGATTTAGAATGCATGACCAATTTCTGGTGTTCCAGAAGGTCCAAAGATGGCCACGCCACTGCCTTGCCGGTTTTTTCTGGGGAGGCTGATGTGCCTCTGCCCAAGATGAGGCTTGTGTCCTTGTAGAGTGAGCCTGGAGTCCTACCGGGACTTGCTATCATAATAATAGATGGGCCAATGATATTGCTTCTTTGACTCCTTTGGCATGGTGGCCCTAGAAGCCATCTACCTCCTCTTGGGCACCAAATATCTAGAACATCTTGACTGCTCTACTATAACCCTAAGTATGTCAGGTTTAAAATTTTCCCTGACTGCAATTGCTGTCACGATGTGGACAAGCCTCTGCTTTCAATAGAAAGTGGACAGTGGCTCGGGTGAACAAATGGAACCAGGCCTTGAAGCGTTCCTTGATAAGGATCCTTGCACAGCAGAACCTGCCACTCTGAGATGCGTCTTAGCTGAGCGAATTCCTTCAAGTAAGTCCATTCCTGGAATGGTCCTTCATGGGTGGCGATTAGATGGTCCGAGAGGCTACCTGCCCCATACTTTTAGCATCGAATTGCTATTGCACCCTATTCCTAACCTGACTATCAAGGGAGGTGGGACACTATCCGGGAGGCCTGATGACTCCTGAACTGCCTTGGACTCATAAGCCAGATGCCTAAATATGAATTGGCCTAGAGCCCTGTGAAATTTAGGCTGCCTTGCCAGGCTCTGGTGATACATTTAAATGGGCATATGTTGGTGAGGGTCTGCTATGTCCGGACATCGGGAACATTCCTGGTGTCCCCAGCGATATCCTCAATAGCTGCCTTCAAACAGTGGGGCATATATCAGTAACTGGTGACACCCTTCTCTTTTTTTTTTTTTTTAACCATACTCCATATTACAAGGTGCCAGGGCCGTCTCCTTCCTAAGACCTCTGGGGACAGAGTCCTTGAAAGTATCCTCCCCATGTTGTACCTATCCCTTGCCCAGAATGTCAACGCTATTGGTTGACTGGGAACCCCCCCAGTTTGAGTGGATTCTAGTTTCGGCTAGGGCCACACCTCCTTTATACTCCTGAGTGAGGTCATGGAAAAGGTGTGTCCCCTGTCTGCGTCAATTGTGGAGGAGGGAAATCCCATTTGTAATAATTGGTCTATCAGGATAAGGAATGCAAGCCTATTCTACATCTCTGAGCATACAGTAAAAGCTAAAAGATGCTCCTAATGCAGTATATATTATTCTAGGATCAAATTATGAAGAGCTCCTCACCTCCACAGGCAAAAAAATAGGAGAAAGGCCTTGCTAAATCAGGTTCTACACCTATACACCAAGAAGCTTTGTCAACAATTTTTCACATCTGAAATGATTCTGGCTGTGGGATCTACATGTTTTGGACCCATGCATGCACACAGCCACACACATGGGACAGAGGAAATGAGTCACCAGGTGCATTGTGAAGCACCAGCCTTCACCCACCCAGGAAGTACAGCCTGCAAATCACACATTAGTTTACTCTGTTTCAAAGCTTAATTTTCAAGAAAGTGCAGCATCTTTAAACATACAAATAAGAAAAGTGGAACATTAAACACCAGCCCTACCAGAATCTACTTTATATGTAAAAGACTACAGTGCCTTGGAAATCTTTGACGCAAAGATGCAAGCCCACAGAGCTAAAAAAGATGTACTCCCAGAGTATGCATAACAGAGACAATGATGGCAGGATTAAAAAAAACAATTGGCCCATCCAGCTTGCCCAGCTATTCCCTGGCCACTGTAAAAATATATTCTAGCTGCCAGTCTAGCAGCTTAAGTACTCATAGGGTATCCGAATTCAAGAAAACACGGTACAGCACAGGGATTTCTGAGTGATGAAAGGGTCTATAAAGCTGAGCAGATGTAAATGGGCTGATCACATGAGCCAGATGGACTTTATCTGCCATCGTGTTCTATGTTTGCTTCTTCATTGGTTCTCTACCATCCTGAGGAGATGAGCAAACGAGATCCCAAACTTAATCCAACTGTGTCTGCTTAAAACCCCCTCCTCCCATCCCAATGGTAATAGGGGATGGTGAAAGAGAACCAGAGAGCAAAGCAGCTGTTACTTGGCTGCAACCAACCAATCTTACGACCTGCAGAGGGTCAGAAGATTGAAGAGCTGATGAGGTAGGCAGACCAGTCAGTTGTCTGATATCGGGCTATGGTCAAGCACCTACAGAACTGGCACCTATGTTCCCGATAAATGTAGGCTAATATAAAGATGAACCTGGTTTATTGAGGGTTCGTTTTTACCTTTAGGCTTTGTACAGCGACCATAACACAGTACCTCACTTGGTTGTGGTTGTACTCAATGTGTTCACTTTCCTTCCATTCTGTGCTCAACCATTAAAGAAGACAGTTTCATTGTTTTCAATTCTTTTTATCACTTTTCAACTCATATAAAAAGGCATTTAAGGATTGGTTCAATCTGGCTGTCTGGGAGCATGCCAACTTCTATAAGAGACAACCGGCCGGGGAGGGATGCAGTTTGAAAGGTGAAGTACAGCGCTGCTCAAAATGACCATAGTCCAATAAAGTTGAGGTAATTTTTAAAAGATCCAAAGTTGACAAGTTTTAAAAAAATCATCCATGAATAAACATGGCTTTCACTTCTCCTCTCGTTGTACTGTGATATGTTCAGTTGATCCAGATTAGTACAATCCTTGTTTAATTCTCCCTCAGATGAGTTTAAATTCATTTGATTTGTGAGGTAGTCACATACCTTTTACTACAATGCATTCAGAAGTCAATGGAAGGCTTTTCAAACTCATTATGATAAAGATCTGAAAAGGAGACCTTCTGAGGGTTTGAAAGATCATTGGCATAATCATCTTTGGATAATCTTTAAGCTAGTTCAATAAAATGGTAACACAATCTGCAAAAAATCCATGAGGGGGACTGTCCTGTAAAGTTTCAGGATAGCAAAATGGTTTGTAATGTTATTAAGTGCTGCTAAACAAGTAGTGAAAGGAAGATTTTTGGATATGGAATGAGTTTGCTAATTGTTCAACCAATATACTTGCATGGGACTGTGTGTATGTATATACGTACATATACATATACACACACACAATAAACACACTTATACCATATATGTATTTCTGGAAACCACTGTATAATTACTAGAGCTGTTAAACCAACATATACGCCTTCACATTCTGTGAAATGATTTTTCTACTATATATGTGAATGCTACAAAACAGTTTTCTGGGAATATTTCCACATTATGCTATGGAGGAAATTAATGTCTCTCCTTTCTTGGGCATAAGTGAGTATGCATACATCCTACATACAAGGCATCATGCAATGGAGCTGGAACTAGCTACACTCTAACCACAAACCCAGTGCCACTTTTACCATTCCTTTGCTAATCAAAATAACTTTAAAGTATTGCATAACATCATTACAGCACTTCAGGAGAAGTGATCTCTAAATTATTTACAACCTGTTACACACGAGCAGTATAAATAACTTGCTACCCATACCCCTTATGCGATATACTAACATTTCTGCCAGAGCTATTTGATTCACCAACATCCCCATACAGGACACGCTCAAAACAAACAGGACTTACACAACCAACTCACAAGCTTAAGAGTTTCAATACTAGTTCAAGACTTTAATACTTGTTTAAGTTGTGGCTGTCCTAAGTGATTGGGAGTTCCTTGTGATTAAGTTAGCCTTAGAAGAATGGTGCCATTCTTCTAAGGCTAACTTAAAAATCTGGAGCACCTCCATCATGCCCAACGTTTAAATGCTCAACAAGACCACTGGTCTCTATTTTAAGCCCGTTTTGATTTCAAGCTGAGGTATTGCCTGGCAGTCAAGAATGCTTGGGCAGATGCCCTTTCCGGCTCCTTCCAGATGGAAGAAAACCCGGAACCTCTCAAACCCATCATTGATCTGGCTAGGGTTCTCTTGACCACCATGATTGTCCCTCCAGGGAAGCCAGTTGTCCCATGCAGACTCCAAGAAAAGGTATTAATGTGGTCCCTTAACTCCCAAGTAGCAGGACACCCTGGCTGGGCTCAGGTGCTCGCCTTCCTTCAACAAGACTACTGGTAGCTCTAGATGCAATTAGAAGTCAGAGCTTACATGGACTCCTGTCCCACCTGTGCCTAGCAGAAACCACTGTTGGGACAACTCTTGGGGCTGTTACAGCTGTTGCCAGCACCCAGGAAATCCCAGACCCATTTGTCCACTGATTTCATAGTGGACCTCCCCCTCTCCAACTGCTGCACCATCATTTGGCTTGTAATTGATCTTTTTTCTAAGATGGCTCATTTTGTTCCTCTGCCCAGACTTCCCTCAGCACCTGAGTTGGCCCGCCTGTTCACGCACCACGTTTTCTGTCTACATAGTCTGCCTAGACATATTGTCTTCGACTGAGGAACCCAATTCACTGCCAGATACTGGTGCTCTTTGTGCAAGAAATTTGGTGTTTCCTTAGACTTCACATCTGCATACCACTCCCAGGGGAATGGCCAATCCAAATGGACCAACTATACCCTCAAAACATTTCTCAGAGCATATGCCAAAGAGCGACAGGATAATTGGGCCTCTCCCTTGCCCTGGGCAGAATTCTCCCACAACTCACATATATGCACAGCTACGGGCTCTTTGCCCTTCCTAATTGTTTATGGAAGACAACCATTACCTTCTCTACCTCTTCCCTTAACAGTCCCTTTGTTAGCAGCTCAACTCTCAGCACAGGAGCTCCAAGAGCTATGGACTCACACCCAAGAAATGCTCCAGAAAGCAGCCCAAAGGGCCAGAAGATTCACAGACCTTCACTGGTGACCCACTCCACAGTGGGAGTGTAAGGGAGAAGGTTTGGCTGTGTATTCATCATATTAGGCTCCAAGTTCCTTCCGTTTGCAGTTACTCGGCAACTCAGACCAGTAACCTAACAGCCATTGTTGCCTGCATCTCTGGGAATCCACAATGCATTCCATGTCTCGCTTTTGAAGTGCTTGAGCCTCTTGTGGCCCTCCAGGAAAATGCCACAGCCTCAGGAGATCCTCTTGAAGGAGAATACTACATATCAGGTGACAGAGATCTCAGACATCCGAAAGAGTAGCAAAAGATGGAAGTATCTTCTATCTTGGGAAAGATATGGACTGGAGGAGAACAGGTGGGAGCCAGCTTCCAACATCCTAAATAAAAGTCTCCTGTGTGAATTCCATACCATGCACTCCAAGAAACCCAAACCCTCAAAGGGGGGGGGGGATTAGAGGAAGGGGTATTCTTGTGATTGACAGTTCACACAGCAAGGAGCAGGACCAGGACAAGGCAAGACAGAGAACAAGACTGAAGGCAAGGCAAGGAACTGGACTAGAGAGAAGAACAAAGAGAAGGTCAGGAAGCAAAACAAGGATGAGAAGCAGCAACACACACTGTAGATGGCCTGTTGCTGAGGCAGTGGCTGGAAGGATCTTCCTTAAATAGTCATGCAGGTTGTGATGTCATCAGCCAGCACTACAGGAAGTCCCAGCTGGAGGACCCATAAAGGAACCCGGAGCTACAGGAAGTACAGCCATGTTCTTTGAATGCAGCATGATGCCAGAGGTGCTTCAGATTAGAGGTGAGGGGTGTTGCACCAACTAACAACTTAGCTGGCTAGATTTAAGCCAGCTACTGCTGTGTGGCTAGCCAAATAACTTGGCCAGATACTGCTGTTTATCAACTATTATTAGCCAGATATGCATGGGAGACCACATCTCTTATATGTATCACTGAAAACAAGACTTTGGTTTTTGTACGGGCTTCGCTCTCACTTCTCTTAAGTGAGAACAGCCATGACTTGTTGAGAGAGAATTTTGCAGTCAAGCTAGCCTGCGTTGTCTTACTGTTTTGCTCCTGCCTCGGGGCAGGAGCAAGTTGCGCGCGCCGGCACCCTTCACAAAAGTCTAATTCATGCTTGCTCACAAGAGGGGTTTTCATTTTTACATAACTGTTATACAGCATGCACATATATTATTTATACATGGGCTTGAAGACGTTGATTTTTAAGAGGCCTGGGAATTATTTGGCTGAGTGCAATGTTCTTCATTGTGTTTCCAGATATTACACACCTGCATTGTTATAAAGAATCCCTCGCTGAGTAGAACTGCCCAGAAAAGACCAGCAGGAGCTTTAGTCCAACTTGATTTCCGCTAGAGGCAACCGTGTAAAATATTCCACCAACAGATATGACAAATATACTTTACATTTCAATGTGTCAAACCATTTCAGTGCTCTGTAACTATTCTGAAACTGGCAGGTAAGCAGACTATATTAAATTTTTCTCTGGAATCGACTTCAATTCTGTACTGAATTATTGGAATTTTAGTGACCCTAAAAAAAGGCCGTCAGAAATGATATTCAAGACACAGTTTTCAAATCTAATGCTCTATTACACATACTTCACAGAAAATAATATACCGTATTTCCAATATAGGCAAACCAGTGAAGAACAACGTTCTATTTGTTCCTGTAATTTCTGATATTCTTTTGATGCTGATTTCTCACAGCAGGTTTAAAACAAAAAAACTAATACCTCTTTCAATTTACAAAAGGGCAAACTTTTGTGAAATATTAGGATGCTTCTGCATTTGATGCAGTACATACAATGTTCTTTGTTCTTTTTCAAAAGCACTGGCAAGCAATATGTGCTGTATGCTGTAATAGAGTCTTCTGGGTTTCTGTTTGATGGTATCCCAGCTTTTAATATGATATAGATTTTCTGTGTCAAATTACATTTATATTTCACCCAACTATTGTTCCTGAATTTCTTGTTCATGTTATTTGAATATCCAGAGACACCCATCACAATGCTTCTAACGTGATGTCTGTTATTCAGGTGAACCCCAGCTAGATATAAAGTTTATTTATTTGTTAGCATTTGTTAATCACTTTCCAGATAAAATCTTATCACCCAAAGTGATGTACAAAATAAAACAAAAATACAATAATAATCATAACACCTCCTTAGGCTAAGTATTCCATATATTTGGGATGGCAGTAACAAATTTGTCTCTATTCCTGAGGACTTGAGGGTAGAGATGTGAATCGGAACCGGAATCGGTTCGGATTCCGGGTCTGATTCACATGTGGGGTTTTTTTCATCGGGCTGCGCCCGAGCCGATAAACAAAAAACCCACCCCGACCCTTTAAAACTAATCCCTTTGCTTCCCCCACCCTCCCGACCCCCCAAAAACATTTTACAGGTACCTGGTGGTCCAGTGGGGGTCCCGGGAGCGATCTCCCGGTCTCGGGCCGTCGGCTGCCACTAATCAAAATGGTGCCGATGGCCTTTGCCCTTCCATGTGACAGGGTATCCGTGCCATTGGCCGGCCCCTGTCACATGGAGGGAGCACTGGATGGCCAGCACCTTCTTTAAAAATGGTGCCGGCCATCCAGTGCTCCTACCATGTGACAGGGGCCGGCCAATGGCACAGATACCCTGTGACATGGTAAGGGCAAAGGGCCATCGGCGCCATTTTGATTAGTGGCAGCCGACGGCCCGGGAGCGGGAGATCGCTCCCGGGACCCCCACTGGACCACCAGGTACCTGTAAAATGTTTTTTGGGGGGGGGTCGGGAGGGTGGGGGAAGCAAAGTGATTAGTTTTAAAGGGTCAGGGTGGGTTTAGGGGATATTTTTGTGTGCCATTTTTCCCGCCCTCCCCCAAAATGATAAGAGAACCCCCACAACCAATATCGTGGGGGAGCCCCCGATTTCTGACGATTTTGAAAATATCAATGATATTTTCAATCGTCTGAAGCTCGATTCACATCCCTACTTGAGGATAACAAACGTAATGCCAATTTTCAAGAAAGTCTCCAGGGTGATTCAAGTAACCTCAGGCTGGTGAGCCTGATGTTGGTGTTGAGTAGAATGGTGGAAGCTATTGTTAAGAACAAAATTACTGGTCATACAGATAAATATGGCGTAATGGGGAAGAGTCAGCATGGATTTAGCAGAGAGGTTATGCCTTACTTGTTGCACTCCTCCCGTGGCTGGAGCCAAGGGAGGCGCTTATCTTCATGGCCCGGGCTGCTGCTGCTCCCTTGCGGCCCGGAGGCCGCCCAGAAACTTTGCTCCCGCTGCGGAGACTGTGCCGCTCCTAACTCCGCGGCTGGGCCACTGACGTCACCAGTTTCTTCGTGGCCAGGAGGCCGTATCCCCAGTCTCCCCTTCGCAGTTGGAGCCACCCTCCATCCTCTGTGCGTGGCCTGGAGGCTGTCCCTCATGTCGCAGCCTGCCCTGAGGCTGAACTTCCTCCTGGTCCAGCTCAGCGTCTTCAGCAGCAGGGACGCCACTGTCCAGGGTCCTGCCCAGCTTCCTCTAGGGGCGGGCCCGCCTCTCCTCCCCTGATTTAAAGGAACAGTGCAGGTGGGGTCCATCTGGAACTCTACCCAAGGAGTTCCCTCTCAGCCCTACAAAAGGCCTCCTCAGTCAGTCCATCATTGCCTTGGCAAGGAGTCAGTCCATCCTGGCTTTCTCATGGAGCCAGTCCTCAAGGGAGCTTCTCCTCCTGGACTTCCCTGCATTCCGTTCCTGCCTGGCTTCCATCCTTGTCTTCCAGTCCTGATGTCTCCGTTGTCCATGTTCCTGATGTCTTTATCCAGTCATCCCAGGTCCTGAGTACCCGTGCCTCCGGAGGATCCTTGCTTTTACCTGATCCAAGATTCCGGTTCCAAGTTCCATGGTTTTAAGACTGTTCCTGTTTCTATCCGAGATTCCGGTTCCAAGTTCCATGGTTTTTAAGACTGTTTCCTGTTCCTGACTCTGGAGGATCCAAGGGGTAAACTTGTCCTGACCTGTCCCTTCGTCCAGAGCTTCACCACTCCTCTCGTGGTCCATGACCAGCTTCCGGCTGGTAAAGCGCAATGAAGACAGATTGGTCCATGACTAGCCTAAGGGCTGTGTAGGGTGCCTGAGGAACCTTGCTCGCCCTGTCTTGCCCCCTAAGTTCCAAGCTCTTCAGAGTTCCAAGCTTCACGTCTTGTCTTCAGAGTTCCAAATCCACATCTTGTCTTCAGAGTTCCAAGCTCCCCGTCTTGTCTCCAGACTTCCAAGCCTCAGTCCCAGACTAGGCTTAGACCTACCGCAAGGGCACACTTCCCTTGTCCCGCGCTGGGGAGTGCCTCCTAGCGCTCTCCATTACTGCAGCGCAACGATTCACCAAGGCCTCTGAGCGTCCCATGCTCAAGGCCGCCCGCAGTGCAATATTACTAAGCTATTAGAATTCTTTGAAGGCGTGAATAAGCATGTAGAAAAAGATGAGCCAATCAACATATTATGGGGTAGCTTTTAAAAGATTTACGCACGTAGGTGGCCTTACGCGTGCCAGGCCTATTTTCAAAGGCCTGGCCACACGCCATTTGCCACTATGCTGGGGGATCGCATGCCAGCAGGGTGCCGGCATGCACAACTTACTCCTGCCCCCGAGGCAGGAGCAAACGGTAAGACATGATTTGGGGAGGAGGTTAGGATAGGGCTAGGGAAAGGAAGGTTAGGGGAAGGGGTAGGAAGGTTAGAATAGGGGGTAAGGAAATTCCCTCCCAGGCCGCTCCTAAATTGGAGCAGACTGGGAGGGGAACTGGGGAAGGCTGCGGGCATCTGGTGAGCAGGTTGCACAAATGTGTACCCCCTTGTGCACGCCAATCCCCGATTTTATAACATGCAATCACCGGCGCGTGCATGTTATAAAATCGCGTGTCCATGTGCACGCGCTGGGTAGTGTGCGCATATGGACGCGGGTGCGCTAGTTTTGAAAATCTACCCCTATATTTGGATTTTCAGAAGGCATGTGGATAAGTCCTTCATGAGAGACTCCTCAGAAAACTAAAAAGTCATGGGACAGGAGGCAATATGAGGTTTAAAGATAGGAAGCAAAGAGGAGAACTAGATGGTCAGTTTTCCCAATGGAGAAAGATAGATAATGGGTGTGCCCCAGGGTAATGGGACCTGTGTTTACCTTTTTCATCAATGATTTGGAAAAGGGAGCAATAAATGAAGTGATGAAATTTGCAGATGACACAAAAATATTAAAAGTAGTTAAAACACAAGTAGACTGAGAAACTACAGAAGGATCATGCAAGACTGGAAAACTGGGCATCTAAATGTCAGATGAAATTTAGTGTTGGCAAATGCAAAGGAATGCACCTAGGGAAAAATAAGGCATATTATATGTACACTATGCAGGGTTCTGTACTACGAGTAACCAACCAGGAAACCAATCTTGGAGTCACTGTGGACAATACGTTGAAATCCTCAGCTCAGCGTGCTGCAGCAGTTACAAAAACAAATAGAAATTATTCAGAAAAGAATAGAGACTAAAAGTGTGAATGTCAGAAGGTCTCTGTATAGATCTATGGTGCAATCACACCTTAGTTCCTCTCTATGTAGTTCCTCTATTTTCCACCTTTCGGCACTTCAAAGCGGATTACATTCAGGTATTGTAGGTATTCCTGAGTATTATGTGCAGTTCTGGTCACTTCTCAAAGAAGAAATAATGGAATTACAAAAGGTATAGAAAAAAGCAACGAAAATGATAAAGGGGATGGAACAGCTCCCTTATAAAGAAAGGCTGAACAGGTTAGGGCTCGTAAGCTTGGAGAAAAGATCACTAAGTGATAGAGGTTTATAAAATCATGACTGGCGTGGAACAGGTAAATAGGGAATAGCTATTTACCCTTTCAAATAATACTAAGATTAGGGGACAGTCCATGAAATAGCAGGTAGCAGATTTAAAACAAATTGGAGAAAGTATTTTTTTTACTCAACTCAATGTAAAATTACGCTATGGAATTTTGTTGCTAGAGGATGTGGTTGAGGCATCTAGCATAGCTGGGTTGAAAAGGGGTTTGGAAAAGTTCCTGGAAGAAAAATCCATAGATAATTAGCCAGGTAGACTTGGGGAAAGCCACAGCTTATCTGGGAGTGAGCAACAAGAAATTGGGTCTACTCTTTGGGATCTAACAGGTACTTCCTAATGCCCAGATTGGCTACTGGACATTAGGAAGCTGGGCTTGATGACTTCTGGCACGTCGTAAGTTCATATGACTTATAACATTTCATATTGCCCACTTTTCATTTCAGCAGCCCAAACACTGATTGTTCAATGATTCAATTTTTTCCTCTCCACTACCATAAATCAATAATACTCAGAAAATGGAAGTTCCTCCCCTGCATTTGTTTTTTTAACTACCCCTATACTATACCGACTGTTTCTAGTCAACTCAATGCATCCAAAGTGGACTATAGCAAACCTCAGAATCTTTTTTTCTTCTACAATACTAAGAATATGGTTTGCATTCTTGCTAGTCAAGAATCCCAGTAAGCATCTGACCTTTTTGTTATGCTCCAAATCAGGGGCGTAGGGTGACTGCTGAGGTTGGTGGTGCACCAGAATATTTGCTGCTATGTGCCCTAGAACACAGTCTACCCTCCTACATTACCCTGTGAACACTACTTTCTTTGATGCAAAAAGCCTATCAAATTTATACTCACAGAAACCTAATCTTTAGAGGAAACATTAGCTAATCCCTTAAAATAAACACCTAATCTACTAACTGCAGTTACAGTAAAATATGTGAATGAAACAATATTTTCTGCAAGAACATTCAAAACTGCTTTCTCTATGCAAGGGAAATTAATAAAGAGCAAACGTCTGTTTAAAATAGAAATGAGGATGAGATAACCATAATGCCCTAAAAGCCAATGAAAAGTACCATAATCTTCACAGCAAGAATTACAGTTACACAAGAACTGGACCTTTAAAATACAGTCAGGCCCTCACCTAATACAGAATAGAAATGTGCCAATAAAAACTGAATTGTAAGCCACAAGCCCAACTCTGTTACGCAGTGCAACAGTGGAAACCCAGAAACATCATCATTCCTCTCAAAACATCAAGCAATAAAATCAAGAGCTATAAAACATGATTCATATTAAAACCATACTAATAAAAAGATTAAAATGTCAAAACAGCTGACAAACATCCAATTAAAAAAAACTGCATAAATTTGTTCTATTTCCCAAACACCAATATTTCAAAACCTGATGAATAAAAATTCAATAATTAAAAATGTTCTAATATTTAAAAATAATTTAAAAATAATAGAAACATCAACTTACACCCAATAATTAAAATTATAAGGATTAAAAAAAATCTCCTGCTTTCTATACTTGGGATCTTTTGATTTCCGATCACCCTGACATTATCGCGCATTAGGGGAGGTAGGGGCACACAAACTATGTTCTCTCTTGCCCTCACTCACACACACATACTAACACATTCATTCTTTCAGACACTCCTTCTCTCATATACATGCCAATGTTTTCACAAACACTCCCTCTCTCTCACACTTACACTTTGTGTGTCCACGTGCCTGTGAGCCTGATGGCGACTCATAGACTCTCATAGACACGCAATATACACACACTCTCTAAACACAGACATGTACACAGGCTCCCACATATACAGGATCTCATACAGACATATACACATACCCACAGGCTCTCTCACAGACATGCACATCCATAGGCACACAAGTTTAAAAACATGGCTTTTTAAACAAGCTTTTTATAAAGAGACTGGAGAAGAGAAAATATACAGGAATAGGCAGAAGAGCACCAGCACACAGCACTATTCTAAGGCTGTGCATTATAATAGTCTATGAACTCTACATCAAAATAAACGTAATTGTAAAAACTATGAATATGAATTTTAACCGTGAACAGTACCTTACAGATACACTTGGTCAGGACCTACTTCACAAAACAATTGATTGTCTTTAATGATTTATTGTAACTGAACCTTTTGTGGCACCTGTTAGAATGTACTACAGTACGCATCCACCTACATCAATTTACTTGCCTACATGTAAACCGTTGTGATGGTATATAACTTAGCGACGGTATAAAAAAAAGATTTTAAATAAATAAATACATAGATCTCACATATACAGGGTCTCGTACAGATATATACATACACTCACAAACTCTCACACAGACATATACATACATGCACACGATCTCACAAGATGCACACAGGCTCTCACAGACATATACACAAATCCACAGGCACTCACACAGACACACAAGATCTCACACAGACATACACACACAAACACACATGGCTTCCTCTTCGCTGAGGGCCGAGCCCCACCAGCTTCCTCTTCCCTCACGGCCCCGCCGGCCTCCTTCTCACTTCGAGCCGTGATGGCATGGGGGGTACACCATGGCCCTGCCGGCCTCTTCTTCATTTTGGGCCAAGGCAGGATAGGGTCTGCCACAGCCCCTACAGCCTCCTCTTCACGTCGGACAAGATGGGATCCATCACAGCCCCGCCAGCTACCTCTTCATTTTGGGCCAAGGTGGGATGGGGTCCACCACAGACCCACTGGCCCCTCTTCACTTTGGGCTGTGGCAGAATGGGGTGCATCACAGCCCATCCAGGCTTCCTGCACAGGGAAGGGGGATGAGCTTTGCATGCCTGCAGAAAAAGCTGTGCACAAGCACACATGCAGCTTAGAGAGGAGATCATTAGTGGTGGTGGTCAGCAGCACTGTTGTTCTGGGGGGAGAGTCAGGGAAGACGCAATAGCTTCCCAAGCTGGTGGTGCACAGCAGACCCCCATTTTAAAGTTGGCGGTGCTTGTGCACCACTGTGCACTATGGACGCTATGCCTAAGTTCCAAATGTACTTCTAAGTTAATGCCTTTGATAAAGGAGTCCCTGACAGTAGAAATTTTCTATTTTGGGCTCTTTTGATAGTACCAATGGGGTATTTTTTTATATATACATTGAGTCACTTTATTCCAATCTTTTGCTACTTCAAATAGGTTATTTGGGGATTATCAACTGTACCCAATACTGTGAAAGCATTTTGTATGGGTATCTTTTGGTGTGGGTGGCACTCTCTCTATATCCCAGTTCTTATACTACCAGAACCTATTGTAAACCACAATGGATCTTTGCATCCTTTGTGGGGGTGGAGGCATTTCTGGATGCTGTAATATGTAATATGTCTCTGCAGAGAGCTGCGAAGACAAGGCACCAGCTCTGAGACTCCAAATGGTCTTCCTAAAGGCAAGAGCCCCACAGATATTAAACTGAATAAAACTTAAGAGTGTCAAATATATCTTTCTAATCCTTTTAGGGCTGACTTGGCTCTTGCTACAACCCTACGTAAAATATGAGATCCAGGAAAGCAAGACTTACTAAGGAGAGAATGATTCAATTAGCACAACCTTCAGGCCGACACAGTAGGGATGTGCTAAAAAAAATAAAAAATAAAAAAACGCGTCCCTTTCGGCGCCCGATACACAATGCAAATGAGGGGTCGTGCTAAAAGGAGGCACTCGGGACAATTACATGTCCCTAGCGCCTCCTTGGCCCAGGAGAGGTGGCTGTCAGCGGATTTGGAAAACAGATGCTCAATCTTTCCCTTGCCTCTCTGTATCCAGAAGAGGCTCTTCATTCATTGAGTGGCTTTTTCAGACTGTATTGCAGTTCAGTAATTTTGAAGAATGGGGGAGGATCCTTTGATAAGTACAGTATAAGAAAAATGACGTTATGGGACTGCTATAGCAGTGTTTAACTTTTACAGCAATGTAATTGAAAGTTTACTTTAGGGAGAAATAACTTGAGTGTATGACGTCGAAGATTTGTGATACACAGGTTGGCTATAACATGGGGATACTGTTCACTACAATTCAATGACCAGGAAAGCTTATAATTTTGTCTTGCAAAAGAGGTGTAAGCATAGCTGGAAAAAAAAAAAAAAAAGGAAATGGTAAAGAATAAAGCAAAAAGAAGAAAAAAAAAAAAGGTGAGGATGAATTTAAAAAATAAAAATTATTCCTCTCACCTTTTTAAAATACTAAATAGGTCATCAGTAATTTGCAAGTTCTGCTTATTGAGATATCAGTTAATTTGTACATCAAAGTTGTCAACCTTTTTCTCACAGCAGACAAGCCACTTCAAGTACTATTGATTAACTCATCCTCTTCTGCAGTGTTGCCTGTGGCAAAGTAATGCATAAATCTCACTAAAATCTTAAGCTGTGGGTATTCTATCAATAATTTGAATTTGCTACAAGAGCTTCTATTCTGCTCAAAATTACAATGCAGAAAAAGGTTAACAAAAATGTTAAAAATGATATTTTCTTTTTTTCTTGTTGACTTATTTCTATGCATCCAAGTCGTGCATAGTAACTACATGACTTATTTTTCTACAATAATCAGATGCCCTCATCAACACTTTCATCTTCTAAATGTGTATCATTTGCATCATCTAAAACTTCTGTTGCCTTTTCTAAACTAGAACGGAAATCCAGGTTACATCTAATCTACAAAATATATTTTTTCTATCATGTTAGATAATGACATTTACTAATAGGGATGTGCATTCATTTGAAACAAAAATGTAAAATGGGACAAAAGGGCCCATTTTTGTTTTATTTCAAACAAATTAAAAAAAAAATTAACACAAAAAAAATACCCCCCCCCAAATGAAAAATTAACATAAAATCCCCCAAAAATTAATGAAACACAAAAATTTGTGTGCACATCCCTATTGACTTGACATATTTTGACAGCAAGAAGAATGCAAAGTCAAAGACCCATTAGCATAGGGGAGCATTAAAGCAGTAATGGATCCAGAGACAAAGGGGGTCATTTACCAAGTGGATCGCACGCGAAAAGTCCCTTATCGCTGCGATACCAAGATGGGGGCGGAGTCAGGGTGGCGTCAGCCCTGGAAGGAGGAGGAGTCAGGGCGGCACCAGGGCTGACGCTGCAAATACTTCACCGACAGCGAAAGGTACGCTTGTTTATCGCTGTCAGTTTCGACCGAATAACTACACCTTTTATGGTGTAGTTATTTGGCACGACGCCGGCAGCGATCGCACCGTGGAGGTGCTATCACTGCCCGCTATCGCTTGAAGGGCCCCCCCCCCCCCCCCGCGTTACCGCGGGATTCACTATGCCTTGCGGCATTAGTAAATTCAGCCCATTGTCAATGCCAGGCAAGAGAATGAGGTGGAAGCCATGCATGAGACCATGAGGGAAAGTTCACCATAACACTACGCAAGAAAATTAGGAGAATACATTGTGCACTACCTTGCCTGAGATTTTGAAGGATAACAAAACTTGTCATGTGGGAGGCTGAGGGAGAGCACAATACATGACTATGGGCTGGATTTACTAATGCCGCAAGGCATAGTGAATCCCGTGGTAACGGGGGGGGGGGGTGGTGGGGGGACGGTCCTGCGATAGCCAGCAACGATCGCACCTCCGCGGTGCGATCGCTGCCGGCGTCGCGCAAAATAACTACACTATAAAAGGTGTAGCTATTTGGAGCGAAACTGACAGCGAAGTCTTCGCGGCGTCAGCCCCGGGGCCGCCCTGACTCTTCCTCTTCCGGGGCTGACGCTGCCCCGACTCCGCCCCCATCTTGGTATCGCACGCAATAAGGGACTTTTCGCGTGTGAAACGTCCCTTATCGCGTGCAATCCGCTTGGTAAATGACCCCCTTAGTTGGAGACACTGATGGAGGAACATGCTGCATCACCATGTGGCAATACAAGAAGGGCAAAAAACGAGGTAAGGAAGCATGACAATAGCAACTAGCTCTGCAGGCAAGGCAGGAGACTTGTTGCTGAGGCGAGGAAAGGAGCATGTGGGGAGGGGGGATAACATTGTCCTAGATTTTTTAAGAAGTTATCCTCTAAATAGGACACTGGGACATAATGGATTGAATATCCCGATGTGTGATGTCATCAGAAGGCGCCCCCATTAGCTTTTCCTGCCGCAAGGCCTACAAAGATTTGCATGCGTGCCAATGGGATCAAGCTGGCAGAGCAGGGAGGCCAGAGCGTGGTGGTGCTCTAGCCACAGCGATGTTGTGGCGGCATGCAGGAAGAGTGCAGCCAGTTGCGGGGCCATCCCGCAACCGACCAAATGTTAGAACCACTTTATAAAGACTTTAAAAGGAGTTGGTTTTCTTTTAGAAATATAATACCCCAGTTTATCCTCTTCCTTTTTGGTTTGACAATTTTTTTTTTTTTTTTGTGGCAGTAAAACTTCAGCTTCATTGGGTGTTTATACTAGTTTATATCTAGAAGTCCTACAGGAAAGGCAGGCACTCACTTTGCCAGATCTGGCTGGCAGGCTAAACACACCTCGTGTTGAGTGGGATGATAAAGCTGGCTTTATTTGTGACAGGGCACCATCTGTAAAGGCCCTTGCATTCTAGAACGATAGATACTGTGTTTGAGCATCAGCCAAACTAATACTGGTAGCTATTTAGATTACTGCAAAGCTTTGTGGTTAGATACGAGGGGGAAGAGGGGGAAGAGAGGGAAGGTAAACTATACAGGGGATCTTGCATTCTCATCCACCTAGAGGGTAAAGTACAAAGCAGGATAATGACAAAAGCTGTCTTGGATAAGGAGTGATATCTTACAAGCAGTCACTCTTTATGAGTGTCAGCTGGAATATATCTTTGCATTGTGGACAGGAATAATTGGGCGGACTGGAAAAACCACTTGGTCTTTTTCTGCTGTCATCTACTGCATCACTGTGAATGGGAGGGGAGTCAGAAGCTTTCTTGCTGGGCAGCAATTTTTTTTCTGCCTGATATTCCTCTAATAAATGGATTAGTTTGACAATTTTCCATAAACAGGGTCAGCTAAAACTGCTGCTTATGCACAAATTCTATGTTGGGTGAAAATTTTAGAAATAAAACCCCACAAACTGACCTTCCGACAACTTCTCTCCAGGCTGAGCAGCATTTCCTGTGGGGACTGAGTAACAGCCTGCAGCTGCCAGAGCCCAGGAAGGAGCATGCTCAGTGGGGAGCAATGTTTAAGTGTGGCCTAGTGGTTACAGCAGCAGGCTGAGGACCAAGTCAGCTAGGGTTCAAATCCTGCTGCTGGGCAAGTCATTTCACCCTCAGGTACAAACTTAGGGTCTGATTCATTAAGGTATTTTCCCATAGACACAAAATGGCAGAAAAGCTTTAGTAAATAAGCCCCTGAGATTTAAAGCCCACAGGGGACAGCGGAAACACCTGAAGTAAATGAATGCCACTGTTGGAAACAGGATGCTGGCATTTTCTTATGTTCTTAACTCACCTTGAATTATCAGTCAGTTTCTTATTTATTTATAATATAAATAAGAAACTAAATAAATAAGAAAACTAACACACCTCTAATGCCTGTCTTTTTTGGTGTATTACATAACTTTGTGATTTTTTTTTTTTGTACATCAAAATATACCAGATTAGTTTATGATGTATAAAATGTTTGTCTTTAAAAAGTTTCCCCTATTCCTCCTGTGCATATGGGGCTAATTCTGAACAGCCCATGTCATCTGCAGTGCACCTGTAGCCTGTGTACATTGCAACCAGTTTTCAAAGTAAAGCACTAGCATTATTTCCCTTTGAAAATGAACAACTATACAGCTGTGCATGCTAAAATTGCCTGTCTACTTTGCATCTGCTATTTGTACAGGCGAGCAAAGCGAGCCGAAGTAACATGTGTGCATTTGAAAATCAAAATGTACACAGTCTGTTTTACTCCCCCAACCTAAACACGCCTCTTTTCAACCCAACTAAATGTCTGCATGCTGTGGAAGCCCATGCGTACTTTTAATCAGCCAGAGGAGGGGTAATTTTCAGACAATCCCTTTTACCAGGGTACCGTAAATGACTTTGAAATCCTTTCTCCTAAAGCCTTCCTAGTGCTGCACTAACAGAGGTCTCCCTGTGGTGTTGTGATTAGGAATCTGTTGTGAACCTGAGCAAGGCCTTCATATTATACTGCTTAAACTATTTGCAGTTTAATGAAAGCATTTCTTACAGACCTAGGTTCAATTTCCTCACATCCTCTATTCATTGGACTGGCAAGGGTTGGGAATGCTGCAGAGGCAGCATTCACAGTCCCTGAGGGGAGGGAGTCTCCAGTGTTGCACAACAGTGACACCCATGGGTGGGATCTGAGGTTCATGCATCCCAGGTCCCAAAAGGAAGCTACCGTCTGTGAAGCTATACAGAGGGCTGTCATTGCAATTGCTTGGTGAAACAGGGAGGAGGATGGGGGGAATAAAAACAGAGGAAAAACGCTTCGGTATCTGCAAATGGAGGCTCATGGTCCCATAGCCCCATTAGAGGCAGGCTCTGACTGAGCTGGAAGCCCAAAGCAAAAGGAAGAAACTTCCTATCCTTAAAAAACAAAACAAAAACAGAGCAGCTGTAGCCATGTTTAAACTGAATCCAAAAAATAAATATTCTTGGCAGTCCTGAGAAATGCTTGTAACCCTGGGTTCAAGTGGTATCTCCCAGTCTACCTGAATAGAAAGGCTCCTTGTGAGTAGATCTAGGACTTAACTGGGTATGTGGCTAAGAGAATCAGACAATATGCCAGAAGAAAGGAGGGCGTGAAACCAGAATGTGATCCATGAGGAGTACGTCTTTAAGCCTGCGAGATCTTCTGAGACTAATTAAGAGGCAGGGCATCCATTAGAAGCAGCTGTAGTCTTGGCTGGTTGGAACGAAGTATAAGCTTAGTTCCATAGAGCAAGCAGGAGTTCACTAGCTACCTGGCCTTGCTGTCTGATACTCTTAGGGAGGATTATGAAAATCAAAGGGTCCTTACTGTCTGCAGCCCAAAGTCTGAGTACCGTGGGGACCCTCCCAATCCAGAGATCCTGGTGAAAACTGAGAATCAAATTACCTAAATATTGACTCACACTGGAGAATGCATTAGTATGATTCTTCCAACTAAAGCGTTTTTAAACCACAAAATCATTTGGAAGCAATATTGAGCCTAAAATGGTGGCGTAAAGAAATGAGGGTATAGCACTCCACAGGAAAAGTATTCGAATTTCTCACAGTTAGGGGAAGAATCGCTGGCATATTTACTTGCCCTTAAAATGTCTTTGCAGGACCTAAGATTCAATTTTATCTGAGGTAACTCTAAAAGCTGAAACGATTAAGATACATGAATAATATGAAGATCCTTAGATATGATAGAAGACGTGTTCATTAATTAAGAGGCTCGATTTCACTCACAAATGTTTATGTGGTTTAAAAACCCTTTTGAATAAATTGGGGATGCTATAGATGGAAGCAAACTGAGAACCAGCCAGGGCCGAGGAGAAAAGAGCCACAGTGAGAGAAAAGGACTCCTCTCACTGCAGGAAGAACAACCTCCCCCCCCCCCCCCCCCCCCTGCTGGCTCGAGTGAAGGGTTAAGGAATGAGATCAAGACATGCGGCTCAACTCCGCAAGTCCTCTAGGATGGAGGGACTGTCCTACGCTCTGGTTTAGAAGGGAGAGAACTACAAACAGGGGACCCTCGTCCATAACTCATATGATAGTGCAACTGCTCAACGGAAAAAAAAAATTGAGAACTGCGACAACTCTGTTTCCTTTGGAATTTATTAAAAAAATAATAATAATAATACTGGAGCCCACATGCATCCCACATTCATGGCGGATAACATAACATAACATAGTACCAAAACAGACATAATACAAAGGATAAACAGCTATCGGCTAATATAAATTGGCTGCATTCATGCGAGACTTCCCAAGATTAGATAAATACAAGCTGGCTATCTGCAAAGTATCTAAACATGTCCACAAGACTGCTCACTCACAAGTTCTCACACAAACGTACCAAAAGAGAAATGATTTAAGATGTTTCTTGAATTGCTTAGGGCATGCGATCAAGCTGAGGTTTGTGGGTTTTGCTGATTTTTTGGGCTTGAGGTGGCTCAGAGAGTGATTAGTGGCCGAATCTGTTTTCTATTTGATTGCTGATACTTGAATGTAGTTGAATGTTCAATAATTGTATCTGATATTATCTTTGCACCTAGCTTGGAGTTTACACATTAAAAAAGCATGTAATAAATAGTTTAAATAAATGAATAAATGCAGAGGTGCTATTTCTTTAGGAAAAACAGGCTTGCATAATGAGCCAAAAAAAAAAAAAAGCAGGACTGGTTCAGTCTTTTCCTGATGTCATGAAGTTGTCTGGTAGCCCTATCTCAGCACATTTGATACAGTTGCCTTGCTTTCCAAGGGGGCAACCATGTGTGCACCTGCAACATTCCTGACCCACCGCACACCTTCCACAGGGCAATGTGCGGGATAGCCATTGTCTAATCGCAGGATATCCAAAAATACAGAGTGTGGTGTTCCCACACCCCCCCCCCCACACACACACACACACATTTCAACACATTTTTTTCAATTTATTATTTTTGTCAAACAAGAGATGTTCGGTATGGATGCCTACATTATTGACACTGCATCAATCACAGCAACGTACAACCTGTCTAATAACTCAGAACTAAAGAACATTAGCTATTGGCAAGACTTGAAATTTATCTGGTATTGCCTGTCTCACAGTAACAATCAAGGATAATTCTTTGCAGGGCCACAGCAGCACCTGCATTTTAATTCCACAGAAACAGAAAGACATTTTAACCTTGTCAAAATAAATAGCCGAACATGTCCTTCACCGGTGTTGCTTTATTGTCTGTAACCCCAGTTGGATACTGATATTTACAGATTGAAGCAATGTATAACTAACCAAATGCTTAGCCACCTCAGGTGTGGAAACAGGACGGCAATTTTTGTAGCACGAAGTACGCACTACACAAAATTGCGTGAAAACGGTGCTAAGGAATATGCTCGACCATCAGGTCAGTGTCCAGAGATGACAACTGGTCCAAATGTTTGCGCTTTCACCAATCTGGAAAGCGCACGGTGGAGGAAACGTTTTTAGACTGACCTTAAGGGCCACAAGTCTATCTATAATTGCCTTTTCACTTCTCCTTCTTTGCACAAACTACATAAGGGTTCACCAGGGGTTCAACAACACTATTTCTCCAACCCTGCCAGGGTCAAATGTTCAACTATCACTTGCCCAGCTGAATAATTTCACTATCCTTTCACTGTAAGCAAATGAACTCTAAATAATGAGTAATGAGCAGACCCGATGAGTTCCCGAAGGAGCCCAAGTGCTGGGATGAGGAATCCTGTATTCCAACTGGCTGATGCCCAGCACTTTGTTAACATCTGAGATCCATTATCTCACTGGTAAGGACTTCCGAAATAAATATTTTCATGTTTTGAGTTATAGAAAGGATGCTCAGTTTAGCTTTATTTTAGTTAAGAATTTTCTGTGGGAGTTTTATACTAATAACAATAATATCCAGGGCTGGATATTTCCTGGCATTAATGCCTTCTTTCCAGGGCATAGCCTGGCATGAAATGCCCAGCCTGCTGATGTGGCTCACTTGATTACAAACTAATTAGAATATAGAGATAACTTCCAAGCAGTCTCATTGATTGGAGCACACAGTGGTTGCTCATAAATGCAGGTTTTGTTCTCACTGGCTGCGGGGGAGGGACTTCTGAAACTGTAAATTGTAAGGCCACAAATAAGTTATGGAAACCATACTCCTCAGGAATAAAAAGTGAGAATAAACCCTTTATTTAATGGGCATTCACTATGTCTTCTTTTCATGCTATATTGATTAAAGCAATAAAAGTCCTTTTGTAAAAATAAGAACCTTCAGGTTGCTTGCAAGAGGTTGATCCATGACTTACAAATCCTAGCTGCTCAGTTTTCTGGTAACGTGCATTTGTTTTGGGGGTTTTTTTTTCACTGTGAGTTACTGTACACTAAAAAAGAGTCTTGGGTTGGATGAGTCAGCACACAAAAGCCTCCTTCAGTGATGTTTGTTCCTGAATCACCCTAAGAGCGTTTTGGCCTGTGGCCTGTTAGAGGAGCAGTGCGTGCACAGCCTCTCCTTTTATCTCACTCACCATAAACAATTACTCCTGAGGAAATTCTGTGGAAACATGCAATGCAGAGACTGCGCTGAATTCCCCCACTGTGCAGAATTTTAACATTATGTGCAGAACTGGACCACGGGCCGGAGGCGGACAACAATCCAGGTATATAGCTGCATGGCATCACACAGGTCAGCAGGCAGCGGGCTGTAGAGAGTCGGCATCAGGCCATGCAGGCCAGGAGATTCCTTGGCTTTTAGTTGTAAGGGCATGTGGGAGGCGGTCCTACCATCAGCGTCAGTCACACTAGAAATTTGAGGAGGCATAATCAGCTGCATGGAGCCAGAGGAAAAAGGACCTAGCATCGGCATTGGCCACACTGGCAGCTGAGGAAGCAGTATCAATTGTGCTGGGCCGGAGGGAGGATGAACCAGCACCACCAGAAGCTTCAGCGAACACCAGCAGGAATTAGGATGCTAAGGCGTTAGTGAGGGGGAGCAGAGGGAAGGCAGGCTTAGGGGTGGGGAAAGAGAGAAAGAGCAGGGAGGATCAGACTCAGGGGGGAGGGAGGGGAGAGAGGAGGAGCAGAGAGGATCGGACCTTGGGGGTTGGAGGAAGAGAGAGAGATCGTGCAGAGAATCTTCTTTTTTAAAATATGTATGTACCTATCATATTGCATAGTGGCTTGCAGTTGACTTCTCCTGTTTAGTTGTGCCTATGAATTATTTTACTAATGAGAAAATTCTGTGCAAAAAACCCCTCAGATTTCTGCAAATATATTGACTTTTGTATGCTTTAATAACAATATAAATCAATCCGAAAGAAATTATTTTAAAATACAATACAGAAAATAGTTATTACTCAAAGATGTGGAATAGTTAATAAATTTGTGCAGAGTTCCACTAGGAGTGCACTGTAAGAGGAGATCCCTTCCACTTTCTCTTTCTTCTCCCCTGACCTGAACCCCTCCCCACTGGCCTTCCTTCACTATTCCACTGCAAGCCTGAGCCCTTATACTCTCCACTCTCTCCCCCCCCACCTACCCCTAGTGCTCGGTCCCCTCCATTCTAGCCCCAGCCATGCCTCCCCTAGAACTCGACACCCACTGCTCCCCCGCTGGCCTGACCCATTCCACCTACTCTCTTTGTCCTCTACATGCTCTCTCACGCCCGATTCCTTCCCTACTCTTCCACTCTTCCCTTACCCGCTCTGCCCATAGCCAAATCCCTGTACAGGCACACTCTCTCCCCTCCCCTTCCTCCCAGGCCTGACCCCCCCCTCCCCCAACCCCCTCCACTCCCAAGGACAGATTCCGTCTGTGAGTTCCCTCTCCTCTCCCCCCCCAGGCCTGATTCCTTCCCTGATCGCCCTTCCCCCTCCCCCAAGACTTATTAGTAAGTCTTGTGCATTGTGCAGCTATGATGGACATCTCTAAAGCTCTCACTCTGTTTATAAAGTCTTTCCTGGAGAATCGGGCCCCAAGCTACAAAGAAGCAAAACCTATAGCCTACAGTTTCTGCAGCACTGTAGGGCTCAGTTCTGTGACAATATTAACTGCGTTCTGCAGCTGTTCTGCCTAATGAACGCAGTACTGCTGCTGGCTGTAGTACTGCTTAATCTCAGACAGAAAACCTAAAAACAAACAAAAAATAAACCACCTAGTGCATTAGTGCCTGGCCAGCTGGCATATACACATTGTGTTAATAGAAGCCAAAGAGTCACTCCAGCACTAGGCTTTCATCTCAAGCAAGCTTTCGATTTTGCTGTTTGCTCAGCAATTAAAAACATTAATGTTGAAATATCATTCATGCTGAGCATAAAAAGTTAGCTACTTTTTTTTCCCTAAAAACGTGTGTGTGTTCAGTACATGCAGCTGAAAGGTTCCGAAATTTGTAGGCCAGGGAATGTTTTAAGTCACCCGCTGAGTAGCCGTTTGGGCACACCTTGGATTTTCCTTAGATAAAGCTGACAGCTTATTCCACATTCTGGATAATTACATTTATAATAAAAGCTGAAGTGGCTCAAATTGCTATATAATAGGAATCTAAAGATTCCCTAACATATGCAAACCACAGGCACCAACAGAAAAGGAAGGCGTTCGCATAAAAATCTACAATTCTTTAGTAGCCTGCAGTTTTACATTCTTTTGACATTATTCAGAATTTTATTATAATTAAAGACTAATTAACCTCTGTTCTTAGCAAAATAATTGGAGGGTTCACATGAGGGCTAATAAAGTTGTTAATTTTCATCATAAAAAATAAAAACTTTAAAACATTTTTATCATAACGTACTGAGATGTTGGGACAATTGTGATGTTAAATACCAACTGGTTAAAGACAGCAACAGGAAGAGGGGGGTAGTCATGGACAGTTCTGCTGGCATTGAAAAGCATAAGCTTCCTACCGGCAATGGCATCCAGAGAGTTTCAGGCACATGAGCTGATGAAACTGCTCCATCACTGAAAACGCCGGGCGGTCGCCAAGATGCTGTATTTTCCTGATGACTGTTTTTCAAACTAGTATCGAAATGCAATGGGTACATCTTATGACAAATGGGCAAGAAATGAACAGACTTCTGTGTCACAAAATGTGCTTCTAATGGCAAAATTTTGATTCCAGTAACAACATATACTTTGGCCAACAAGACTTCAGAACATGATGAAAGGAGGCCGGTGTGTTATTTAAAAAAAAAAAAAAAAAAAAAATACATGTACATTTTAACAGAAGCAAAAGCTTTGGTTTATTGTGAAGCAGGGATTAAACTTTTCTCCAAAGTTCCTAGTCAATGCATTAAAAACATCTTTTTCAAGTCTATCTAGTATATGTGCATTAGTTTATATATATATATTCTTTTATAAGGTCTTTTATAAGGTCTCAGGTCAAAAAGATCTTTCAAATGAGGTTGGTGAAGCCACAAATAGAATCTGATAATCGAGACTGCAATGAAGATAAAAGTTTTACCTAACTTGTTCCCAACCCATAAACTAGGAAAATTCTTAAACTGGATCACTATTTAAAACATTTTTTTTTCTGGCTATTGATTTATCCTGTTGCTCAATAAAAGTATCAACCAGTAAAGTGTTTATTACTTTGTATATAGGATTTTTTTTTTTTTTTGCGCTGGCAGTACTATATCTATATTTACAATGCACATATATATCTATACACACATATGTATTTTCTTTTAGTGTCCTAATACATTTTACTAGTGGTGATATTAGCCGGAGTGCTAGTGTTACAAATATATCTACATGATATATACACTAAGAGGAATGGAGAGGTGAGGTGGTCAGTGGTAGATAAATTCCATCATGTGGGATTAACAGCTGAATGCTCAGGGACTGGCACCAGGCATTTTGTATATATTATCTGTGGCAGAGAAACCATGTGGCTTTGCTCAGTGACAATGCAGGATTCTTCACAACGCCTGCCCATGACCTCAGCCCTGACCTCTAGCAATTTTTCTTTCTGAAGGGGTGAAAGGCAATTCAATTTAAAGCTGAGCTCTGCTCAGGCTCTCAGAGGGCTGAGGCTTTTCGTTCTGAATTGTCTAATAATGTTGGGGTGGGGGAAGGTAGCTCTGAGGTTGATTGTTGTCATCTTCCGCTGAGGCCCCCAAACTCATTTCCCTGAGGACTTTAAGGATGGCTGAAATCACTTCGAAGAGATGAAAGGCCTCTGTTTGATGTGCACCCCTTCATAATACTTCACCTATTGTCTTCTCCTTATTCTTCTATTGGATTTTTTGAAAATATTTAGTGTATATTGATAGGTGTGCACATAAAAACATTACTTACATTTGGAAAGTGATGGACAGCGCATAAAAACTAGCCCCATTTTTCTGTGCACTTCTAAGACTCGCTGGTAGGTCAAACAAAATGTTAAGATACATTGTAAATTATAGCCATGCATTTGTGGAAATAGTGCTTCATGCTTTTTTTTCTGTTTTATATTCATAAAGAGTATTTTTTGTGTGTTTTCAGGTTTTCATAATACAGTTAAGCCTGAGTTGCACAATATTCTTGCTATATGCATAAAATGGGTGCATAATGTTAGCAACTATGGCCATCATACAGAAGTGGAGACCGTGTAAACCCTCCTTTGTATGGTTGGCAGTCATTTTTACCTTCTAAGGCCTTCTTTTTTTCCATACACATAGAATGTAAATGTGGCCTTTTTTGGATAAGGCTCCATGAATCTTCTATTCAACATAAAAGAAGTATAACTCAAGGTCAATGAGTTCATCTCATCTGAAACAAGGTATCTGGGGAGGTGGCAAATTCTCAGTCACCGCAGGTTAGATAAATATATCTATCTGGAATTGTTTAAAATAGTCTAGCTGCCTTGTCAGTCCAACTGAATACACAGAAATAAAAGTTAACATATAAAAATGAAGTATATATAAGGTGTTGCCTTTTTACTGGACTGACAATACATTTCTTGATTAGCTTTTGAGAGCTAATCCTCTTCTTCAGGTCAGAATTGCTCCATTTGAATTCTAACCTAAATTGTTATCTCTCAAAAGCTACTCAAGAATTGTATTGTTAGTCCAAAAAAAGGTATCTCCATATACATCTCTCTCTCTCTCTCTATATATATATATATATATATATATACATTTTTATTTATTAACCTTTATTTCTGGAATAGTTTAGGAAGTGTGCATTCTGCTTTGAGGCAGAGGGATGGAGAAGATGACCTCAGGCTCCATTTGGCAATGACATTTAATAATTCTATGCCCAAAGTGAAACTACTCTTAGCATAGCATGTCCTACTTCCAAGACATCAATGTGTGTCATGTGAGATGAAATATAGTCCAAACTGTATGCATTTTGTTGTTTAACAGCATACAGATGGCAGTAATTAGTTTTCTTCCTATATCCTATCATGATTTCATTACTAGAGATGAATAACAAAATTATGATATCAGTTTGTGATCCAAAATGCCACAGATAATTTGGTTATTTCCCTTTGGGTGGGGTTATATGGACTGTGGTCCAACACTGAAGAAAAATGATCTGATAAAATTTGGGAAGAATAATCAAATCCCTGATACCATGTTGTAATTTTCATGCCACTCTCAAGATATATATATAAATATCTTTATAAATATATACACTCACATATCTACATTTATTTATTTATCTAAACAGTTTTAAATACCGTTGCACGGACGAATCCATCTCAGCAGTTTACAATTAATCACAGTATGCAGAATAAACAGAAAAAGAAAATTATAATAATATTATAAATATATATCTATTCTAAATATTTCTATGTAGACACTATATAAATATATATATAAATTTATATATATATATATGTATATACACCTATAAACATATATACTATACATATATACACACACACACACACACACATATATAAATATATATACATATATATAAAATTGAAAAATTATATACATAAATACAATGGTTTGCAAAAGTATTCAAAGCCCCGTCTCCCTGAAATAAAAGTCAGCAGATTTGTGTGGGTTACAAATGACACTTACACAGTTTGTTCCAGGCAGTATGTTTACTACAAACCAGTATGCTCTTAAAGCAAATTTTCAAAGTCACAATTCATTATTTCTCTGCATTTTTTTGTGAAATAAAGTTAAAACCTGAAAAATGCTGCTTGCATACATATTCAACCCCTGTGCTGTGGAAGCACCATGTTTACACAGGTGGAAGATATTGCCCTAACAATTGCCTCTAATTGGCCTCTACCTATGAATCATTAAAAAAGGTCAGCTTTTCTGGATAAGACCCCCTAATTCCAGTACCGTCGGTCAGACTGTGAATCTGAAGAAAGTTGTGAAAATGAAGAGCAAATAGCATTCTAAGGAAATTAAAGATAAAGTTATACACAGGCACAAGATGGAAAAAAAGTTATAAAATAATATCCAAGTGAGGAAATTGAAGCTGCATCACACCACCCAGACACTGCCTAGACAAGGCCATCTCCTGCAGCTGAGCCCTGGTCCCAGCAGCACAGTAAAGTGCCGGAAGCAACAGGAAGAGGCGCCCGCCCCCGCAGGTGAGGGAGGGAAGATGACACCAGTGCCAGCAGGCCGACTTCCACTCCCCCAGATCTCCCCTCAGCTCACCCAACACTGATGCTGACGAAGCAAGAGCCCGGAAGCCATGCCGGGAGACCACAGCTGGAGCTCCAGCAGCTGAGCCCCGATCCCAGCAGCAATGTAAGGCGGCGGAAGCAGCGGGAAGAGGTGCCCCACCCCCCTGCAGGTGAGGGAGGGAAGACGACACCGGCACCAGCAGGCCGACTTCCGATTTCCAGATCGCCCCTTGGCCTGCCCACCACCGCTGATGATGAAGCAAGAGCACGGCAGCCATGTCGGAGGCGTTTGCATCAGAAGGCGTGCGCCCTTGGCGCGCTCACAAAGGACCGTGACATTTGCGCCCTTTTGCACACCTGAAATGCAAGCCCAAAGTGCTTATCTCATTACCTCCTAGTTGCCTCTACTACATAATTAGCCTAACTATATAACCAACTTCATATGCTCACTAACTAGCTGACTACACTCCCTAGCTAGCTATAATTCCTGTCTAGCCTAACTACTTGGGTGTCTTTACTACCTAACCAGTCTTCCTACCTGGCTGGCTTGCATCCAAAATAAATAAATACATTTTTATCTCAGCCCTAAACACACATATCATAAAATGGAGCCAGTCCACTTCATTGATATCATCACAGGATGTGGAAAACATGGAATGCACCAGAGAACTTCAAAACACAAGCAAAGAGAGCACGAAACCCTGATCTATCCCAAGTTAAATAACTACACCTCGGCAACTTCTCCCTGCCTAATGTTTACTCTCCTATTACTAAATGCACAATCAATATTTTAAAAAAAAAATCCCACTAATAATGGTCTACTAGAGGAACAAAATCCCTCTATCCTCTGCATCACCGAAACATGGCTGAAAGACACTGATAATGTCCTTCTAAACCAAATCGATTACCTCAACTATATCATCTTTCACTTCCCCAGAAAAAACCAAAAAGATGGGGGTCTATTAATAGTCTAAAAAAGAACTCAAATTTAAACCCTAATAGCTGAGGTAAACCCTCGATATGAGGTTGCTATACTAAAATCATCATATCTAAATATCAGATTGACCTATTGCCCACCTGGAACACACTAGAAAGACTGCTGACCCCTAATTGAAATCTTCACTAAAGCATTTCCTGCTCCTGAATCTACTCTAATTGTAGGACTCTTTACATGTAGACTGCATACTGAAATAAAGAACATGTGAAATCTTTCTAGATACTATGGAAGCCATGGGCTGGACCCAATTTATTACCAAACCCACTCATAAAGCACGACACATTCTTAACAATTTTCACCAATCACAATTACTGCATAATCAATTCTTCTCACCAGATATTACCCTGGACTGATCACCAGCTAATAAAAGTAAGAAACTCTCCTCACCACAAAGCAAACAAACACGAATATAATAGTCAATCCTTCACATGCAGAAAAAGGTTAGAACCAGAAATACTTGAAGAAACAATTAAAAATAAAATAAATTAATTTGATCACGATAATGCCTCCTCATCCTTTAACTCCTGGGATAAAATCATCAATGAAATAGCAGATTCAGAGAGGTACTGTAACTACTGATAAGTGAGAAAATGAGGAGATAGTAACTAGTCCAGGTATTACAACTTTTCTTGAAGAGTCTGTTGATGTAATCTCTAAAAGAACTACTTTATTTGTATCTTTTTGTTCAGAAAAAGAAAAAGTTCTGGTATTCCAGAAATTTTTCAGGGTTAAGGAAGTTTCCTTTTGTGGGCAGAGTTTTTTTATTTCCAAATGTTTCCAGAGTTACGAAGGCTCAAAGGAGACATTTTCTATCATTAAGAAATAGGACCTTAGCCATTGGAGCTACATTTTTATTTTAATTCCCTTGCAAGTGATTTGTTTCTTATCGGGCTAAGAGATTTATTTTTACAGAACACAATAATATACCCGAACCAATTCAGATTAAGAAAAAAAAATCCCTCAACTGAAACTCTACTCATTTCCTTATCCGACCCTGAAATACAGGGGTTTGACAACAATGAATCATATATCCTTGTACTAATTGTTCTTACTGCAGCATTCAACACAGTTGACCACACCCTGCTATGCCACTGAAAGATACTGGAATAGATGGAAATGTTAATTGGTTCTCCTCCTTCCTAAAAGATAGGAAATTTCAAGTGAAACTGGACAATCAAATATCTGACACCTTCCCAATCTATATAGGTGTCCCCCAAGGTTCAGCTTTCTCGGCCACTCTATTCAACATCTACTTGCTACTAATATGCACATTACTGGCAAACCTAGGAATCAAATTCTTCTTATATGCAGGCGACATTCAATTCTATATCCTATTCGATAAAACATTTGAAAAACAACGGCATCATTTCTGTCAACATACATGAAGGAAATACAACAAAAACTATCACTGAAACTATCTCTAAATTAAAAAAAACAAACTGTATGGTTAAGGAGAGATTCAACAATAGTCAAACCACCAGACTAGACTTAGGAATTATCATTGCTCCCTCAGATCAAGTACGCACCTAGGAATACAGATCGATGAGAACTTCTCTATGAAAAAAACATATAACCAAATAAATAGAAACAGGATACACCAAGCTGAGAATATTACACCAAGCTGAGAATACTACACCGGCTGAAACCTCTACTAACAATACAGGAATTCTGCACTGTCTTACAAACATTACTTTTTTCAAATTTAGACTCCTGCAACTCCCTATTACTAGGCCTACCTTCAAGCTTAATAAAACCACTAAAATTATTCCAAAATGCATCTGCTAGACTATTACTAGGGACAAGGAAATTTGACCACATCACCCCCTCACTGATGGCACTGTCCTGGCATCCTGTACAATCCAGAATTCATTACAAAGTATTAACCCTAATTTTAAATATCATCAACAATACTGATCAATGCTTATTAGGAGTGATATTTCAACACTACTCACCACAGAGAATCCTGAGATCACAAAACAAAGGACTTCTAATGGCGCCTTCTACACAGAACACACATCTAACACAAATAAGGGATCAACTGTTTTCCATAGCAGGCCCCAAGTTGTGGAACTCCCTTCCAGAGTCATTACACCAGATAACAGATAGAAAGGCATTTCAAACGTGAACTAAAAACATGTCTCTTTTGAAAAACTTACGATTTAACATAAAATACCAATATACTGATAACTTCAATGTCAGTACCAGAGACAAGGGTAGCGAAGTGTGCAATAATGAATGATGTAAAGTGTACAGGTAGAATTGGAATCCGCATTTGCTGTAATGCCAACTTTGAAAATTTACGAATATGAAGTCTATAAATCTACTGTCATGGTGACCAAGACTATGTATGAATATGAACAAGAGCATATAACTGCCGTAACGTTGACCTAAATTATGAATGCTGACACAGAATGTGATTGTTAACCAAGAATATGAACGCTGATTTTGTAAACCATTGTGATCTTATTCTGAGCGACGGTATATAAAATGCCTAAATAAATAAATAAATGTTGTCGGGATGCTTTTCCTTAGTGGGAACTGGGCATCTTGTTAAAACAAAGTCTGATGGATGATGTAACATAAGGGTTTTGCAAGACAGCCTGCTTCAGTCTGCTAAAAAATGAAAACTTGGGAGAATGTTCACCTTTCAGCAGGACAATGATCCTAAGCATAAGGCCAAAACAACACAGTAGTGGCTGAATGTTCTACAATGGCCAAGTCAAAGTCCAAATCTCAATCCAATCAAGAATCTGTGGTACGATTTGAAAATATCAGTCCATATGTGTCATCCAACCAAACCTGGAGCAAATCTTCCAGGCAGAATGGGCAAAAATTGCCTCAAATAGTATGCAACAATGGTAGAAACTTACCTTAACAGACTTAAAGCTGTTACTGCAGCAAAAGGTGGTTCTGCCAAGCACTAGTCTGAAAGGGGTGAATACTTAAGCAAACAGCATTTTCAGTTTTTAATAATATTTTACAAAAAATGCATAGAAATAAAGAATTGTGACTGAAAATTTACTTTAAGAACATACTGGTTTGCAATAAACATACTGTCTGGAACAATCTGTCATTTGTAATCTACACAAATATGCTGACTTTTTTAGGGGGTTGATTACTTTTGTAAGCCACTGTATATATGTTTAATATTATATATATTCATTTTTTTTTAGAATGTAGACAGGACTTTGTGCTAAACACAGCTGTCCAACAATACTGTTTAGATCCTGCTTTGATTTATCACCATCCTTCACATCTACATAGTGCTAACCAGCTGCAGAAAACCCTTAGTGCCGCTCTAGGAAAAGCCATGAAGAAAACATAGGCTCTCTGTGGCTGAATGCAGCAGAACTGGATATTGCCTGGGGCAAAATGCAGCTTTACAGCATGGCAAAGAAAGGAAATTTTTCTATTGGTCAAAGCAACTGTCAATGGAAATCCTCATCATGGGACTTCCGATTTCCCTTCCATTTCCAAGCCAAATATGCCAGGGGAAAAATAGATTCTTTTACTTTCCAGATTTTCACACTTTCTACAAGATTTGAGTCATGCAAAGTGCTGCAGAGAACAAGCTGATCACTTTAGCTCAAGCTTCAGTTTTGAAATATTTTTGTACTACATTAACTGTCTTATCATAGGCCCCAATTAACTCAGCAAGGTTTTATAATGTAGCCAGCACTGCAGTGATAACAGCTTATGTCTGTGTGACAGAAAAGCAGAAGGCAATTGTCATGTAAAAGAATGTGACAGGATATGTAATCCCAGGCACTGAAATATAATGTGGACAAGTGCAAGGTGATGCATATAGGGAAAAATAACCCATGCTGTAGTTAAACGATGTTAGGTTCTAAAGATCTGGGCATCACAGTTGATATTACATTGAAATCATTGGCTCAGTGTGCTGTGGTGGACAAAAAAGCAAACAATGTTAGGAATTATTAGGAAGGGAATGGCAAATAAAACAGAGGATGTCATAATGCCTCTGTATCGCTCAATGGTTAGATCGCACCTTGAATACTGTGTGAAATTATGGTTGTCTCATCTCAAAAAAGATATAGTTGCATTGGGGAAAGAACAGAGAAGGATGGCCGAAATGTTAAAGGGCATGGAACGGCCCCCCATTGAGGAAAGGCTAAAAAGGTTAGGACTGTTCAGATTGGAGAAGAGATGGCTGAAGGGGGTTACGATAGAGGTCAAAATCATCAGCTTGAACAGGTAAATGTGAAATGGTAATTTACATTTTCGGATAATACAAGGAATAGGGGGCACTTCATGAAGTTAGAAAGTAGCACATTGAAAAAGAATTTTCTACGATTTTTTAAAATTTAACATACAATTAAGCTCTGGAATTTGTTGTCAGAGGATGTGGTTAGGGCAGTTAGTGTAGCTGGGTTTAAAAACGGTTTGGCTAAGCTCCTGGACAAGTCCATAAATTGCTATTAATCAATAGAGAATAGACACTTTTGGGTACTTGCCAGATACTTGTGACTTGGATTGGCCACTATTGGAGACAGGATACTGGGCTTGATGGACCTCTGGTCTGACCTAGTATGGCATATCTTATGTTCTTATAAAGACAGGGCAGACTAGTGCCTTTGCAGTTTTCATTTTCTCTGGAGTCCCAGCTCTGAGATATCTATTCAGCTCCTGGGCAGAAAGCTTAGAAACCTCATTTTCCGGTCCAAACATGAAATTTACAACCTCATTTGGCAGTGATTCTATTGAAATTAATGAATGCATTAATTACATTTAACTTTTGCAGTACATTCTTCACATCATTTTCAACATTTTCTATGAATTTTGTATTCTGTTAATGATCTCATAAATTATCCTGTTTCTTGGCAAAACAAATTATTCAAGAACACTGACAAAAACATAGTTAAATGAACCATTTTATAAGTTAACTAACATACACCAGGTTATGTTGTTGAGGGAAAGCATGAGAATTAGAGAGAAGAAATTGAAGAGAATTGAAGAGTTTAGATATCTAGGAGCAACAATAAACGCAGACAGACTCCTTGCAGGAGAGATTAAAGCAAGGACCACAATCAAATGGCTAAAGAGGCAAGAAACAAGTGACATTATCTGTGACAGAGTAATCCTGGCCTGATTACAAGGAAAGATGTACAGAACATTAATAAGATCAATATTTAGCTGGTCCAGTGGTTCAGCAGTAGCGTAAAGAGTAGCCATATTGAGGTACCCAAGTAAAATAACTGGACCAGGATTCTGCTCAGGTATAGTTTACAATCCCTGGGGGAAGGGAAGCCTTGCCATCATGCTACAGTGACACCTAGAGGTCAGCCTCAGGGACCACAAAATGCATGCTTCCAATGACGCATGACCAATAGCCAACAAAAGTCACCACAATGGACAGTTTAGTAGAAAAGGAATGTATTATACAGGCAAAACATCCTGTTGAGGTACTTCGAAAAAGTTGTCCCTATGAAGCTATTATTACTGCTCTGTCAATGCATATTACATGACAAAATATGCTGAAATGTTAACATGTAGGTCAAAGGTAAAAAAAAGATATGAGCATAGTTTTAAGTTTCATTTCTCTCTTAGTTATGTTTTATTTCTCTTAAGTTGCATTTCTCACTCTGGGCTCAATTTATAAGAAATAACATGATTTACAAGAACCCTAACCATTAAAGTATATATGAGATAGAATTATAATGCTTATAATACTATTCTATCAAGGAGATGTGGTGTTAATGTTAACCATTTAGGAAAATGTTATGAAAACAAACATAGTCATTGGTTTAGAAATCAGAGGTGTGGACCCTTTTTAATGCCTGGTATCAGTAATTAATCTCTGAGAGAAATGATCCTGTTCTACTGTATGGTGACTTCTTGTTCTCTCCAAAAAATGTCTAATTATATTGTAGGTTTGTATTTAATAAAAGGAGCTTCTCTCAGCTGCTGGCTTTGTGTGTTTATTTAAACCACAACAATCCCAATTAGTTATAAATGAATGCTCTTGACACTGGTTCCCAACTCTGGTTCCAATTAAACTGAAGGAATAAAGAAGAAGAAACTACTGAGCCCCCACACACAGTCATACCAGTATTAATCTATACAACAGAGCACTGGAGTGTGAGAAGGAAAGAACAAGAAATGGATGCAACAGAGATAGATGCTATGCTGGTTGCTAGGGGTGTCAAGCAGTAACAAAAAATTTAGGAAAAGGTTCAAGGTGACTAAACTCACAGAGAAGATGCAGGAAAGACAACAGCAGTCATTATGTGGATAAAAGAGATGAAAATTATGTGGCAGGGAGGTATTACAAATGCAGGCAAACTGGAAATAGAGGAAAACCAAAGACAGACAGAGACCAATACCATTTACTAGGTATCAAGGCCCACTGTTCAAGCAATAGAACCATGCTTGAACAAGTAGAGGATAACTAAGACTTCAGACTCCACGAGTGGGGAAACACACATAGAAGACGATGATTATGCTATCATACATCCACATATAAAGTACTTCTCAGGTATCAATGACACCTTGAGATTTATCTAACTTACAACTGTACATTCTGCTGGGCATTATTCCCCAACATGAACAAACAAGATTTTCCAAAGCTGAATAATCTTGTGTCCTGTGTTTGAAGTGGCACAATAAAAATGCCTCAGTGAGTGAATGCTTTACAAGGACCTAATCGCAGGGCATCATTACTGGACCTCAGTGTCACTGATTTATACATTATTAGCTGGGTTCTGAGAGGGATATAGATTGTATAACAATGACATACAATTCTATATCCCTCTGAGTGCCTCCTGGGTGGAAACTTCAAATATGCTGTCTCAGCAATTGGACGATGGCTGATTCACAACAAATTAGCTTAGAATCTAAAGCAGAAATCTTGATGATTCATCGTAATAGTACCATGGTAATGCCATCTGAATTTACTGTTGAAGAAGTAAAGCTGAAAACTGCCTCATGTGTGAGGAGTTCAGGGGTATTAATCGACCCTAACCTGTCTTTTTTCATCAAATTAAGACTGTTATTAAGTCTGGGTTCTACAATATCAGATTATTACTTTGCTTTAAGCCACTGTTACAAGCTGCTGACTTTTGCTCAGACGTCCAGCTGCTGATTCTGCTATTGACAACTGTACTTCAATTTAAATGGGCCTACCCACTTCAACATTGAGAGCCCTGTATTTGTAATAGAATGCAGCTATGCGCCTAATTTCTGGACACAGTATGAGAGAGCATATTATGCCAGTGTTGCTTGACCTTCCTTGGTTGCCTGTACAGTGAAGGATACATACAAAGTTGCAACATTGGTACAGAAATTCCTGGCCTTGGATTCCTCTCCTTCGGCCAGTACTATGCTCTGGGTATATAACCCCACAAAAGCCTTGCAATCCTCACAGAGGGGTCCTTTAGACACTCCTATAGTGTGTCAAGCTCACTTTGCTGAGATAAGAGAGAAGCATTTTCTGTGGCCATTCCAATTTTATGGAACATTTTGCCGCAGGAGTTCAGTTTGATGTCATGTCATAAGTCCTTTAAGAGCATGTTAAAAACGTATTTATTTAGTCTGGCCTTTTTATGAGATGTTGACTTTAGCCCTTTTGTTTACTCTGTGTGTGATGCTAATTATCCTTTTGTGCTTTGTTCTGTTTTATGCATTTTATTTTATTGTATATGTTCTGTCGTGCACCACCAAGAGCATGGGCAGAGAGAGCCTATAAATTCACTAAATAAATAAATAAATAAGAGCAAACTGCTATGTTGAATCTGCCGAAAGAGGAGAGGGAGTAATCCATAATAGAGCAAAGGTTCAAATCCTGCTTCTGCTACTTGCTTTGCATTTGGACAAGCCACTATCTCCCACTATCAGAGGTACATCGTGATGCAGGAAGTTACTGTACATGAATGTTGTTTATTGGCAGTACCAGGCATTAAGCAAATCAATCTTCAGAAATCACACTCTCGGTCTTTCTCAATCATCAGCCCTGTTATGTAGAATGCCCTGCTCAAGGAGCTTCAAGTAATTACGGATATTAAAAGTTTCCGTAAACACCTAAAAGTCCTGCTTTTTGAAAAGGCTGTTGGTTAGATTTTGCCAGCAGCTGCTTAATGAAAGTATTAACTCAGACAATAGAACATGTTTTTAATTTTGTGATTAACTGTTTTGATTTTTATAGTATTTTATTGTTGGTATTGCTAGTTTGTTATGAATTTGATTTATATGTACTTGTTTTCTTATCCACTCAGCACAATACATTTTTTATAAGCGGACTATAAATAGTTTAAATAAAATAAATAAATAGAATTCACTCTGGTTTGGTGTCCCATGTAAATGCCTAAATAAATGTTGCCATAATGAGTTCCTGAGATCATATACATCACTTTGTCAGATGTTTCACATCACCATTTTTGGATAAGTCTATTGGTTTGTCCAATAAATGCACCACTACCAGCAAATATTCCTGTTTTATACAATATGGCTCCTAGAACCTCTCTCTATAAGCCCTATCAGACCAAGTCAAACTATTATGATTGCATAAAATCTCCCAGTTGTATATTAGATAAGCTGAATCAGTCAGACTGGCAGATTCTTCTTTTACCAAAGATTATCTCCCCACTGTGCAGGGCGATATGTTGACCATAGCAGTTTGAACAATCTCTCTCTACCTCTGTACATATAGGAACAATGTACTAAAGTGCAGTAAGCCGGCCTGCACACAGTCAAATTCACTTTACCCACTGAGTCTTTACCGTGGCTCAGAAACTGTAAATGCTGTTATCATGACCCACATTAAATTTACCAGTGCCATGAGAAATGAGCGTGGTAAGAAAGAACAATTCATTCTATGCACATTCACAACCTCCTTACTAAAATGAAGCGGTGCAATATTTTTGCTGACGTTTTAAGTTGGAAAAGAATCACCAACTGGATACTGGCATTAGATTTGATACCACATGAGCAAATTCAGTGAAATAACAGTACCACTTCCTCCTCCTCCTCCCCCCCCCCCCCTCCAACTTGGCGTTTCCGTGGGTGTTCTGGCTATAGCATCAGAGACTCAGGGAGAAAGAGAGAGAGAAAGAAGAAAAAGAGATGTGGGCAAAAAAGAGATAGAAAAATGGAAATGTACAAGTGAATGAGTGAGGAAGCAACCTTGAAATAGCTAGGAAGACAGAATGAGTGGCCTCAGCAAACACAACAGCTGGGGAGGCCACACAGGAAGTACAGAGCCATGTGTGCCAGACTATGCACCTCTGTACCATCCATTCAACCAGGCCAGACTTCAGTCTTTCCTCCTCTGGTGTCCCTGTATCTGTTTCTGCACTGGTCATCAGTATATTGGAACATCCCAAACAGGTGAGGGCCATAGCTATCTCCTTTGCCTGCATGGGCTTCTGACTGGACTCTTCCCCTAACAGTCATGACTAGTGCTTCAGCATCAGGTCATGAGGTAGGTTATTCTCCTCTACGCTAAAAAGGATGTTGCAGATCCAGGATTAGTGGCACAATGTCCCCTGCTCTGCTCATTGCCTGCAATACCGTTTCTACATCAATCAGTTCAGGAAGAGACGGGAGTTTTCTCTCTTTACGCCATCTCTTCTTCCCTCTTGTCTATATGACCTTATCTTCCTCCACCTCCTTGTCCTCTAGTAGCTATCCGCAATCTTCAGTCATTGCTGTTTTCAAGTAGATTTAATGACTGGGGTTTTGTACCAATCCAGGGAAGCTGATGTTTGATAGATTATAAGGATATTATGGCTTCATCAGCTTGCCATGGCTGTAGAATCTGAGCCGATGACTAAGTTGCTGAACTAGAAGCAAAGGGGTTTTTTTGTGTTTTATTTTTAATTATTATTATTATTATATCTGTAGGTTTTGCACTACCTTGAGTTTTATATAGCAAGGTAGTTATACAAACTGAATAAATTACATGAAATGGAAGTTATCATGGAAAAATTACCATAATCAACTTCTGCATGTAATGAAAGCCCCTGGTCTACCACAATTCCGTGACTGTGGGAAGGGCTGCAAAATCTAGCCCTTCCCATAGAATTTGCTAGTCCCTGAGGAATTGCCGAGGGGAAACCAGAGTGCAGGGCTCAGCCGGATCAGGTCCAATGGGTGGACAGGGCTGCTGTCTTCAGCCACTGCCAAACGCCTTCTTGGTTCCCCCACAATCCCTGTGTATGCACACACACTGATCACACAGCAAGGAGAAAGAGTGCAGCCTCATATCAGGTCACCTCCTCCTCCTCAGCAGCCTCCTGGGCTAACTGCTGCTTTCAACCATGAGACAGAGTCCAGCCCCGCCGGGTGAGACTGGGAGTTTTGTTAGAGTGGCTGGAGGTGGGAAATAAGGAAAAGAGGAGATGAAGGGATTTATGTGTGTGTGTTGGGGGGGTTGCATGAAATACAGGCGAGGGTATGGGGGGATGAGGGAAAAAGGAGATGTTGGTATGATGGGGTTGGAGCTTGGAGAAGAGATGGCTGAGGCGGGATATGATAGAGGTCTTTAAGATCATGAGAGGTCTTGAACGAGTAGATGTGACTCAGTTATTTACACTTTTGAATAATAGAAGGACTAGGGGGCATTCCATGAAGTTAGCAAGTAGCACATTTAAGACTAATCGGAGAAAATTCTTTTTCACTCAACGCACAATAAAGCTCTGGAATTTGTTGCCAGAGGATGTGGTAAGTGCAGTTAGTGTAGCTGGGTTCAAAAAAGGTTTGGATAAGTTCTTGGAGGAGAAGTCCATTAACGGCTATTAATCAAGTTTACTTAGGGAATAGCCACTGCTATTAATTGCATCAGTAGCATGGGATCTTCTTAGTGTTTGGGTAATTGCCAGGTTCTTGTGGCCTGGTTTGGCCTCTTTTGGAAACAAGATGCTGGGCTTGATGGACCCTTGGTCTGACCCAGCATGGCAATTTCTTATGTTCTTATGGGAAGGGGCTGGAAGATGGGATGTGCGATGAAGTGCTGGAAGCAGGGCCCCCCGATCTCTTGCAGTTCCATGCCTGCAGAAAGGGCTGCAAATTTCCAGCCCTTCCCACGGAATTCACTATTTCCCAGAGAATCACCAGGGAGCCGGGCTGAAGTGTCTAAGTTAGTAGGAGCAGCAGCGATGGCAGTGGCCCAGTGCAACACATCAAACTGTATCCTCCCACTCTGCTTCCAGCAGTGTGCGCGCTAAGACATCCCACACAGTTCAAAGCAAGAAGGCAGCTCTCCTCCACTCATTTCCTTTCCCACTGCTCCCTGATTTCCCCATCCCTTCTCCTTCTGCACCTCTCTACCTCATCCATTCCCTATTCCTCTACCTCTTCTGCCTGAAATTCCTTTTCCTTTGTCGTCCTCTGCAATCCCCTCTCTCCCCATCCCTTAAATCCCATCAAGATCCCTTTCCCCAAAAATGGAACCAAATAAATGCTTTACTTTTTCTAAAGTAAAAAAAGAAAATTATAATATGCAGACATATGCAAAATTATGCAAATCCATTACAGAATATGCTAACTCTTGCCGCAGAAACCAAGGGCACATGGCAATATCAGAGGATCTACCACATGCTGTAATTTTGTTAGGTGAACTACAGACCCTACCAAAATTACCATGGTTTAGGACATGGGACCCATAGTCTGTACCTGGACAGGGAAAGAGGGACAAATCACAAAGTAAAGTACACAATCTGAAAAGGTAGCTCAATTTTGTTAAGTGATAGCACCGTTCTACTAAACTGCCCATCTTGCCTGCAAGTAAGTACCCTTCAAAATCTGAAGTTTCAACATGCATTTAAATTAGGAAAGGAACAATTTCTTTGAACAATTCGGCCATCAGGACCAACAAAACTACAAGATTATCCCATCATCCCTTTGTTTTGCAATTGCCACTTTATTCCCAAGACGAAATACATCGAAGCATTTGAAGCTTCAGAATAAAAGTGTGCACATCTTTAATACATTGCAAGAATATCAGATATTAAATGCTTTTGTCAAAGAAAAAAACACAGCGAGGAATAAGGCCAAAGAGGAGCAGCTTTAATAGCTTAATGGCTTATTAAAGAGGATGGAGGAGTAGCCTAGTGGTTAGAGCAGCAGACTACGAACCAGGAGTGGAGGAGTAAAGAGCCAAGTCCAAGTGTCACTCCTTGTGACCTTGGGCAAGTCACTTTACCCTCCATTGCCTCAGGTACAAACGTCCGTGCGGAATGATGAAGCCTGTGCTAAAGGGGGTAGGGGGGATGAAGGAGGGGGCGGGCGGGCGATAGCCCGCAGCCGACTTATCGCGTGCGTTAGGCCCTAACGCACGCGATAAGTCCTTAGAAAATAACTCCCTTAGATTGTAAGCCCTCTGGGGATAGGGAAATACCTACAGTACCTGAATGTAATCCGATTTGAAATGCTGAAAAAAAAGCGGAATATAAAATCTCAATAAATAAATAAATGGGGGGAATAAACAGTTATAACTGGCACCTTGATTACTTTATCACACTACTGCTTTGTCCCACTAAGTGTTGCAAAAGAACAGTGCCCTTTGGTGGACATTCAGCTCTCTCCTGTAAAATGATCTGGGATCAGTTCCCTTGATGGTATATCTATTACAGATTCTTTAAATAACAGAGGCCTTTTTCCTCTAAAATTTATTTCAGATATAGTGGAACTGTGTTTGCAACCTACAGACTTCTCTCTGCAGTAGCAGTAATAAGTTAAGATTTTTTTCAAAATATCAACTTGCCTGTTTCTCAGTGCTAGTGCCATCTTTTACATCCTATTTTAGATTTTCCTCGCGTTGTTGATTTAAAATTGTTTATTTCTTGCACTTTCTGAAATTTCTTGCAACAAAAAAGTTACATGCATCTAATGATGGAATAAACGACCTTTACAAGCATCCTGGAGCGGCCCGTGTTGGATCTTCTGGCTCCCCGCAGCGGAGGCGGTGTTCACAGTCCCTGGGGGTGCAGGGGGGAGGGGGGGGGAAGAGTTGCTTGGTAACAGTGGATTGGTTCTGGATCCATGACTGCAGGGTTATGGAAGAAGGCCCTTATGCACGACCCCTGTCCCAAGACAGTCACTGCAAAGACCGGACTAGGCACATTGTTGAAGAGGGGGTGCAGAGAACTGACGAAACAAGCACGTCTCTCAGAATTCAATCAAAACGTAGTAGAGCAGTCCAAAGCAATTTGTTTGTTGACCTTTACCTCTATGGAAATACAAAAGCGCACTCCTGGCCGCAGAAACTGGGGCCCCTCAAACTGAAGAATGATACCTGCACCTGGTCCACCCGATTCAAGGCAATGTAAGGCAGATGACATCTTTTTCATTGTTCCTCTATGTAAAGATATATTTCCATTTTGGAACGACCAGGACTTATTGCCATAAAGAAGTTCTTTCACATCTCAGTATTCCCACTAACAAAAGACGGGAGGGCTAGGCGTTCATCTCATCAGGCAGCAGGTATTAGGATTAGCACCGAATAAGACACCACAGATTGTCTAGCCTATCACTTACTAAACACACATCATACAAACTTTGTCTTTGCCAGAACCTCTGCTCTGCGTTTGTCATCCACCTGAATAATTAACAAGTACACGCTGCCTGCTAGCAGCTTAGGGAATTCAATTTTAAAGATTAAATGCACATCACGTCCGCAAAAACTCAGACCACACACAGACTACTATGTATTACAACCTTTCAAACATTAAGGGAGGGAGACTAGAGTTTTTGGGGGGGAGGGGGTTCTCTCTCTCACTACGCTAAAAACTTGGCAGTGACCTCAAACCTAAGGATTATTATTGAAGCCTGGGATAAATGTGAGATTTTATATTCTTTTCATAGCAAAGGCAGCAAATGACTACCTAATTGTGCTGATTTAACCCTTCTGGGTGTGTTCTGCAACAAGAAAAAAAAAGACTGTTTTTTCCTTGCCAAGTATTCTGAATTAGGTAGCTCTGTTTGCACCGTGGAGCAAGCATAAATGGCTTGGTGGGAAGGGGCATTCCTGATTTCATACCAAGAATGCTTCTCATCTAGTCTAAAGCCAGTACAGAGGTCTACATTTTTTTAAAACAAAAAAAATAATTTTTGAAATCAATCTTTATCGATTTCTCTCATTGGATAACATGTTTTGTGTGGTTTGAGGATTTTTCCAAAAACATATTGTACTTCCTGTGCCCCCCATACCTCATCAAGAAAAAGACAAAACAACGATAGATACAGATTTTCAAATTTGATGACACCACTAAACTTTACATGTAGCTAAAGGACATAACAATACAAAGTGAAATACATATTTATCTAGCACAAGTAAACAGAAATACAAAGGAACTATACCCATTTCACATATATAAAAGATTTGTCTGTAACCTTACCCACGTATAACTCCATAGGAGAGTTCACCCTAAAGTTTCACCACATAAGCCAATTTTTCCAAACAACTGGAGGTGCTAAACTCAACACAAATTACCCCTCCCTGAACAGTGAAGGAGTATGGCTAATATTGGGGGTGCTCAAGCATCTACTGCACCCGCAGAGCTGGCACCTATTAGTATCACAATTACAAGGATTCTGTGTGCACAGCCCATGCTATAGAATATTTGCAATTGTCTCTGTTCTTTACCTGTAGTAGATAGAACCCATAGAACAATGGAAACTATGTGGAACCCTGAAAGACCAGAAGATGTGGCTTTAGTACATTTCATTGTCTGATCCTCATAATTTAAATGATTTGGAGGTATCTTCTATTAGAAGGATACTCAGTCTTATTAGATTAGGAATTTTGGCATTTTGGATGTATGCCAAGAACCCTCATTGTGTGATCAAAACAGCAAAGGTAGCTCTATTGTCCTGTTTCATGAGAAATGTGTCATGGAAGTGCAGAGTCAACTGACAGATTCTAGTCTGGTAATCCAACCAGGGAATACTCACGCACATATTCTTGCTTTAACATTGGCAGCCGAGATGTCCCCTTCCCCTCCCCCAAACATCTCAGCCCGCCCCCCCCTTTGACCAAACCAGGGAATAATAAACATACGCTACAAGGCCACAGCTTAATTAAACTAAACCTAGAATTCTATCTGTGTACCCGAGCCGGTGTCACCCCTTAAATAAACATTACTGAGTTTTGTTATAGCTCTGTCTGCAATAGCCAAGCAAGCTAGCCATTTGTATCTGGCTCCCTGCCCTGTTTCTAGGCTTGCCATGCCCCAGGCGGTATCCAAACTACTATCCCCAAAATGAGATAATTCGCCAATAGGCTCCTCAGCCCAGTCCAAAGTGGTGCCTCCACCCTGGCTCATGTACCCCTGCAACACTGAAAATCCCAGCCGAGACGTACAATTGCAATAAAAGGTTACATTCAGCTAGTGAATACAGTTTTGTTTTGTTTTTTAAACAGACTAGCAAAATTCACCTGCCTAATATCCCACAAAAAATACAATTTTATTTATTTATTTGAAACTTTTATATACCAACATTCTGGGTTCAATCATGATGGTTAACAAAGTAGTAAAAAATAAAATTGATAATATAAAATAATCATAAAATACAATAAAAGTATGGTATAAGAAAATAAATTATTAAAATTAACATAAAAGAAATTTTACCAAATTATAACCCTAATAGCCTTATCAGAGGAGGGTGGGTGGGATTGCCGCAGAACAGGCGACATGTGGTGCCTGCATCTGCGATTTAAAATTGGCTGGCTACATCATCAAAGGGCACCCAGCCTCTCTCCAACCCCCCCTTATGCGCAGGCCCGTCAGGATGCCTCTACCCTTGGCATATGGGCAGCCAGGCAACGTGGCCATGGAGGAGAGGAGGAGGAGAAAGGTAGGTAGGGTGACACCCCATCGCACTGGGAAGCTGCGGGTGCACAGAGTTGGGATCGGATGGTACATGGCACAATGCTACTGGGAGCCTCCGTGCATGGGCCTTTTCATTACTGATGTCTAGAAAGAATCAGGGATATCTCATGGCTCAGGACTATTGTTTTCTGGATATTCTGTGTCCAGAAATTCCTGTTTTATATATGCTATCTAAAGTTCATAAGTCACTTGTGGATCCTCCAGGAAGTCCTATCATGCCAGCCAATGGTATTGACAAACTTAAAACTGGTTGTTCCCTCCATGAAATTCTACATCTGAGACTCTATGCACATGTTAGAAATTTTAGCAGATCTATGTTTGGTTCTTGATGACTTGAGTGTTGGACATAGAGACATATACAAATATACCACAAGATTTGGCTCTTCATATCATTCATTTAATGTTAACATCTACGCCACAGTCATCACATCTTCTGGTGGAGTTTTTAATGTGCGTTAGCAAAAACTGCTTTAACAACTTTGTGTATTTGATAACTCATTCTATTTACAAGTAAAAGACTTTGCTATGGCCCCAGATATTGCTAGCTTGTAGGAGTCAAGATTTGGTGGCTAGAATGTTCTCTGTTTAGCAAGATCTTTTTATGGAAACATCTATAGACAATATCTTTCTGTTATGGACTGCAGTTACGTGCGTAAATACATATTTTAAAATCAGCGGCCAGTTAGCGCCATGAGGTATAAATCTGCAGAAATCACTTTTTAGGCCTAACACGACAGGGTGAGGGATCTGGGTCAACTGGTGGGAGTGCAGGCTGAAGACCAAGAGGGGTCTGCATGACCTTGAGATAGATTGGGCAAACTGGTGGCCTACTTTGTAAAGCTAGGAATGTCCTTCGCATGAGGATGTTTTAAAATCCACTTACCTGTGCGTGATAAAGCCAACAAAGTCCTAAGGAAGATACCCAAAGTACGTAAGCTCGAGTAATGGCTTATAATTAGGTGCACACATAACACAACTGCGCACATGATTTAAAATTTCAGATCTATTAGCTAAAATTTGTAACCTATCACTAAAATCATCCATTGTACCTGAAGACTGGAGGGTGGCCAATGTAACCCCAATATTTAAAAAGGGCTCCAGGGGTGATCCAGGACACTATAGACTGGTGAGCCTGACTTCAGTGCTGGAAAAAATAGTGGAAACTTTTCTAAAGATTACAGAGCATATAGAAAAACATGGTTTAATGGAACACAGCCAGCATGGATTTACCCAGGGCAAGTCTTGCCTCACAAATCTCCTACATTTTTTTGAAAACATGTGGACAAAGATGAACGATTAGATGTAGTATATTTGGATTTTCCGAAGACATTTGACAAAGTTCCTCATGAGAAACTTCTAAGAAAACTAAAAAGTCATGGGATAGGAGGCAATGTCCTTTTGTGGATTACAAGCTGGTTAAAAGACAGGAAACAGTGTAGGATTAAATAGTCAATTTTCACAGTGGAAAAAGGTAAACAGTGGAGCACCTCAGGGATCTGTACTTGGATCGGTGCTTTTCAATGTATTTATAAATGATCTGGAAAGGAATACAACGAGTGAGGTAATCAAATTTGCAGATGATACAAAATTATTCAAAGTAGATAAATAACAAGTAGATTGTGATAAATTGCAGGAGGAACTTGCGAGACTGGAAGATTGGGCAAGCAAATGGCAGATGAAATTTAATGTAGACAAGTGCAAGGTAATGCATATAGGGAAAAATAACCCATGCTGTTGTTACATGATGTTAGGTTCCATATTAGGAGCTACCACCCAGGAAAAAAGATCTAGGTGTCATAGTGGATAATGCATTGAAATCATCTGCTCAATGTGTTGCGGCAGTCAAAAAAGCAAACAGAATGCTGGGAATTATTAGGAAGGGAATGATAAATAAAACTCTCTATAGTGAGACAGCACCTAGAGTACTGTGTACAATTCTGGTCACCACATCTCAAAAAAGATTTAGTTGCACTGGAAAAGGTACAGAGAAGGGCGACCAAAATGATAAAGGGGATAGAATGGCTCCCCTTTAAGGAAAAGCTAAAGAAGTTATGCCTGTTCAGCTTGAAGCAGAGACGGCTGAGAGGGGATATGAAAGAGGTCTATAAAATCATGAAAGGTCTAGAACAGGTAAATGTGAATCAGTTATTTACTCTTACAGATAGGACTAGGGTGCACTCCATGAAGTTAGCAAATAGCACATTTAAATTAAATTGTAGAAAATTCTTTTTCACTCAACCTACAATTAAGTTCTGGAATTTGTTGCCAGAGGATGTGGTTAGTGCAGTTAGTGTAGCTGGGTTTAAAAAAGGTTTGGATAAGTTCCTGGAGGAGAAGTCCATTAACTGCCATTAATCAAGTTCACTAACAGCCCGATTTTAAATGCGCCGCACGCATTTTAGAAGGGACCCGGCCATGCACGTAACCTTCATTACATGCGCAAGAGCTGGGCTGAAGAAAAGGGGCGGTCTGGGGGGCGGGGCTTGATGCACCGGTACTGCGGCCATTTGATGGACCCTTGGTCTGACCCAGTAAGGCAACTTCTTATGTTCTTTTGTATGTCTGCTTGCGCACCCATACACACTTGTATGGGTGCCTGTATACTTCTTTTAAAGTTACTAGAGGTGGACAGAAAGGCACTGCTGCAAACAATAATCCTTAATGAAGTTCTTTCATAGGCCATTAACATCCCATTTACACAGAGCAGTTCACTGTGGAACCTGCTTATGCCATAATTTGTTTCTGGCCAGGATAATGCCCTGCAATCCTTTGCCTTTTAAAAATAATGGAACTTAAGAAATTTAGACATGAACATGTGGAACTACTTCTGATTCTTTAAAACCCCTGCTTTAAATTAGTATTTTGATTAAATGCATTTTGAATCAATTTATTGTTCAGTGTAAATAAATCAATTACAATAAGCAAAAACAATTTTTAGAAATGTACCGAATTCTATTTTAATTCATTATATGACAAAGGCCTCCAAAAATATATAATTATTATTTCTCAGTTATCATGCAAAAAAACCCAAACAAATTGATTGGACTGAGTATATTTTGTAAAGGCTCTGCAGTGTTTTGGAAAAAGAATGCATCCAGGATTTGATCTATAGTAGAAAATAATTTATTTTGCACTGCAAAATCATTTTGTGTAAGGGCCGATACTATTTTTCATCCGTGTTCAAGATTTTGCTACTGTCATTGAAATTTAAATTGGAAAGCTTTGGGTATTGTCCAGGGCTGGGACCGAGAGCTCACCACAGTGTGGCTATCACTAGCAGAATAAAATTGAGGCCCTGCCCTTCAGCCCTAGGGCTCAATCTCTGAATAATGCTGAAAATGTTGTGCCATGCATGGATTAGCAAATTAAAAGAAGTTACAAACCTCCATTAGGACTCCTATAACTCTCTCTGCCTTCCAAACCAAAGCTCATGCTCGGCATTTCACTTACAGAGCTAACCAGCATTAGCTGAGAAATTTCTGTGGAGATATTTATATGATGCACGCAATGATTTTAATCAGTGACATCTTTGTCAAGCATTACTGTGGCATATTACAGACTTTCAAGACAGATTTAAAAAAAAAAAAAAAGATAGAAAATAATGATCTTAGAGATCTTAAAATCCTTGAGTACTGTATCAGAATTTTAGATTAGGGATCAAATCTATCAAAGCAAAAAACTAAGAAATCATGAATTACCAGTTTACAATGGCACAGACTGAGCCCAACAACCTCATCCAATCACTCATTATCCCATAAGTCAAGAGAAATAATTTAAAAAAAAAAATCATCATCCAAGGAAATCCTGATAATGTTTTTGCTGAAGAAGTATAACATTTGTAATTCTCTCAACAAAGCAGATTCTGATTTGGGGGGGCAGATAATGATCAGCTGAAACTGGTTGGAGGGTCTTTGTAATCTGGTGGTATATGACTTTTTGGTTTGTCGCTTTGTTAAATGTGATTCCCACTCAAATTCTATGCCATACAAATCATTGCTCCATTTCTTTTCCACTTTTATTATTCTACTTTGATTCTTTTAGAAAGGGTTGGGTTATACATATTGTCCCTTCTTTATGTTGCAATATTCCCCACGGTACTGTTACAATTGATTGGTACCACTACTGTACAGAGACATCATGTCAACCCTACCATGATAAGTTGTGATAGCTTTTCGTGTAATGCTAAATGATGAATTAAATGCAACCAGCAGTCATACTTGCAGTAAAAGACACAAAGGTCCTGATTTCCTAAGCTTGTTCTCCCCATAGACACAACGGGGGAAAAGCCTTAGGTAAATCACACCTCAAGTAACACAGAATATGCTGTCACATCACCTCTTTAGTTAATATCAGCTGTTATGCTATGTGTGCATGTATGGGGGTAGGGGGAAGGGCTGGAGAGGGTGGAAACACAAAAAAAATGCAACGGCTCAGACGTAGAAGGCCAACCTGTGTGTAAAAAATTGTAATGATTAAGAAATGACACAATGTGGTGAGGGAGGGAAGTGAATGCCAAGGCGCCAAACTATTCCAGCTCCCCCCTTCTCATCCTCCGCTGCCCGTTATGGGCTGAATTATGCAACAATTTGGGATGCCAGACTTTACAATTATTACACTGACCTGCAAAATAAGTCCTAAGTGTCATCCAGGAGTATGGAGCAGACGGCCAGAAAGCCTTCAACAACTCACAGTTAAGACGTTACTAAGTGCCATAGGAGATCCTGATCTACCAAACCATCTGTCCAGCAAGCACCATTGCACCCACACGTGTGCGCTTTGCCAGGGAGGGTCTACGCTGCAGTTTTGAAAGCACATTTGAACAGAAGTAGGCTGATGCAGTATTTGCCAACAAAAGGCAACATCACATTAGATGCCACAGAAATGCTAGTAGTTTTTAACATCATTTTACATATTAGCACTTTCATCAATCATTTTAATTACAGTTTGAGTACTAGAAGAGTGTTAACAAGTAAATCAATTAAAACTGTACAAATGTCAGGTGGAAGCTCCAAGTATGCCCTAATTACTCTATCTGCATTATTATTTTCAGGGGCACTGATGAACAAGTAAATATGTTTCTATAACCAACAGGATCTTTTTTTTTATTATTATTATTTTACAGACAATTAAAAAGAAAAGTGAAAAACAGCCCACAGGATTAAAGTGCCTCACATGTCCCTTTATTAAAGAAATTCTACTTTCTGTTTACATTGTTTCACTACCGCTTGCTTCCCACACAGCATGAAGATGTATAAACTTAGACCTGAAGCAACACTCTGAATAAAGACTTGTCAGATTTTGTGTTAGACTACAATAACCAGAAGTGGATTTTCCCAGAAGGCAAAATCATGTTTGTACATGGGTGTGTTTGGCATACGATTCCCCTGCCAATACCCCATGAATACTTCTAAGTTCATGCTAAAACCGTTCTGTACAAATTTAACAGTGTTAGCCAATCAAACCAAATACAAATCAAAGGGTCAATTTTAGAAGTCCGACGTGCGCATTAATTAGGGGGATGTGTGAATACGTTGGGCTCGCGCGCACCGAGCAGTTTTTAAAAGCTCCCCCGGATATTTTTTTTTTTAAATTTTTATTTAAAGAGTTTTATATACCATCATTCGGAAACGTCAAAGTAACGCCATCATAACGGTTTACAGATAAGGTTATAGGGATAATGGGGGTTAACAAGGGGTGTAAGACGTAACATGTTCTTTACTCTATTTACTTCCAAGCTGTAAAGCCTCCAAGTTATAGTCCTTGTTCAATGTAACTTTTTTGCTCTCTTTTTGATTATAATTTACTGTTCAGTTTTTTGTTTCAAGTTTCTCTATTCCCTGTTCGATGTAAACCGATCTGATATGGTATTCAACCATGAAGCTCGGTATAGAAAAATGTGAAATAAATAAATAAATAAATAAATAAATAAATAAATGTTATTAGGCTTGGTAGTATTAGGATATGCGTGTAAATGCCGCTGCGCGCACATCTTGGAACCTCTTTATGAAAAAAAAAAAAATGGGGCATGGCGAAGGCTGGCCACAGGTGGTGCATGGGTATTTCGGGACTTTAACCAGAAAATTGCACATGAGCCGGTGCACACCGGGGTCCCCTGCCTTGAAACATTACTTCTCCTATGGCTGATGTTTAGGTAAAAATATAAAACAAAATAGGCAGATCAGTGGGATGTTAAGGGTCGGGACTAACTGGGTTGAAGGAAGCCTATCAAACCAGGGGGGGGGGGGGGGCGGACCTGTTAACTGGGTGAACTGGTAAAACTGGAAAATGCGTCAGCGCGCGTCCCTTTTAAAATTGCCCCTGTTACGCAATAGAAGCGGCTTTTGCTTGCACAGGTGCGTGTCCAATTAAACTTGGGCGCACTTGTGCGCACGGCCATGCTGTTTTATAACATGCATGCATATGTACATGTGCATGTTATAAAACAGCCGTGTTTCTGGGCGCGGGCCAACGAATGTGCACACCTGTGCGCCTGCACGCCACTTTGAAAGTTACCATCAATATGAATAATGTAAAAAAAAAAAAAAAAGTCAATAGCAAAAAATGTACCTGACCTTTGAACCGACAAGGATATAGGCATGTATGTATAGATAAGCCTAATTTAGCATCTCTGAAGTTTTTTCTTGCTTTTTCAGATGATAAGACTATGTTCAATAAAGAAAACAATGTTAAAATTTAAAGTGTAAAGATTTATAGCGCGATTTATTTTATTTTCTAAAATCAAATTTTATGAAAAGGGCAATATCTCCTAGCAGGGCCTGAAAATCATCTTTTTGCATACTCAGCCACTGGCCAGTTACCGAATGTTTCTGAACACGCTACGCTTGGGCTAAATTCAGACCACTGGTCTATAGAGGTGGATAACTAACTGAGGATCCCAGGTACTCATGAGAGACGACGTTTCTATTTTAGACCATGCTTTTGGTAGCTGTAAAGTATTGTTTGCATGTATTTAAAAGAATGTATTAACCGTGCCCTCCAATGTATGGGGCGGTTTACAAATAAAGCAGGCATAATAAGATACAAACAGAATACATTACAAAATATTATAAGTAAAATAAAAATACTTAAAATACTGAAATATCGAATACAAGAAAAGCAAACTATAAAATTTACACAAAGTCATTGAAAGCTTATTTAAATAGATGTTTATTTGCATGGATATGATCTTACATTTCTATTTTTAAAACTATATATAATTGTCAATTTGGATTTAGGAAAGGAAGAACAGAATCTCTGTTGGCATCTTTGATAGATTCTATCTGTTGTGATAACGACAATTGTTCAGCGGTAGATTGATTCAGCTAGATCTTGCAGCTGCCTTTGGTGGGGTGGATTATGGAATTCTACTGCCTATGCTTCAGAGTGTGGGTGTAACCTAAACCGTTTTTGGCTTGGTTTATATCTTTTCTGAGGGGAAGAGAGCAGCAAATGAAAACAGGCAGTACAAGCACCTCTTGGAAAAAATTAAAATCAGGATTCCCTCAGGGATCAGTATTATAATCCTGTGGGGTTTTTTTAATACATATTTACAACCCTTGGAGAACATTTTAATATCTTTAGAAACAATATATATGTACGCAGATGAGTTTTATATAAAATGAACTCAGGATGATCCTAAACTGGAACAAAAAATGAGGCATTGCTTAAAGAACTAATGCCTGGCTACTGAAGAATAAATTAATATTAATTGTCTACAAAAACAACTATGTGGGCAGCTCCCGCCCCTTCTGCCATGGCCCGCGGCTGGTGGGCCGGTGCTTCTAGTCACAGAGTGACCAAGGAAGCCTTCCCACCGCGGACTGCACTGCCACTTGTCCCCCTCTGTGTGCCACTGCCACGGTTCACTCACCAGTTGAGGGGGATGGGGGAGGCGGAGGATCCCTGCTGCTCTCCAGGGGGGTGGGTCTGGCTGGCCTCTGCAGATCCAGGGCTGAAAGCGGGCAGCCGGGGGTGGGGGGGGGGGGCAGTACTTCGGGCCTCCCTTCCCCCTCCTGCGGTCTGGCATCATGGCAGCCACCACATGTGGTGCTCGGCATGTCAGGGAATCTGCGCGATGACTTTTTGGCAGTGCTGGAGAGAGAGGAGATTGACCAGGTGGCAGCATCGGGGGTGGGCGAATGGGGTTTAAACTGGTGGCAGTGGTGATCTCCCTTTTGTGATCACTGATAGCAACAGCTGTAGAGTCACCACTACTCCATCCTTAGCCGTTCATTCCTAGGCCCTCCCCAGAGGAGTCCCCTTTCGATTATTTAAAAAACAAACAAACAAACAAACAAACAAAAAAACCCAATTTAGAAACTATCAGAGAGATTGGGGGAAGGCTAATATAGAGCCTTGCCGCCCTGCACTCAGGTTTGTGGCTGGATACAGGCAACATTCGGTCCTGCTAAGCCTACCTTCCTTTCATTATTATTTAGATTGGGCAATTAAAAAATACATAGGAGTGAAAGCCGAGACTTTGCCCGGCTAGCAATAGGACACTTGTGGTGACGGCCACCACGCCTGCAATTAAGGTAGGTGCCTCTCACTCCTCCCTACTACCTTTCTTCCAGTCAATATGCCTCGCAGGTTGGTGACCGCTGCACAGGCCTGTTGTGCTCCCACAGTGAGTTCGGCTCTCCCATTAGAGGGGGCTGCCCTCACAGGGAAGAGAGTGCGTTGGTTGATGCTGGGCAGACAGCCCCTGCCCCCGAGGAGTGAATGGGTGCTACTGATGATCAGTAGGCCAGATGCATGTGGCACCGAGGTAAGTCAGGAACCCGGAGGGGTTGGGGCTTCAGAAGAAGGGGAGGCACTGCCACCCGGAGGTGGAATCCCAATCCCTCCACAGGCTCTTTCTGATATCATCCAGGGTGAGCACAAGAGGGGCCACTCTCAGAAGAAAAAGGACGCTGTACCGCCAAGTCTTGTCCCAGGACAACAACTGGATGTCGTTACAGGTGGCATCCCTTTGGCTGGTGGCAGAGATTCACAGCCAGAGGGCAATGACTCGGCATCTGCAGCATCCATGCACAGTAGGGACGCCCTCTCTACCGTAACTGTGCCATCCGCTGTTGCCCCTCTTGGGCAGGGCCCCTTCCCCTTCGGACACAGAGTGGAGGCACCTGTTCCAAGCTGGGAATGATGCCCTTCATTAAGTCCTCAAGATATTTTTCAGGCGGGCTATGGGGGAGGCGCTAGCCCAGGACCATTCCCATCTTTGATATGATGGGCCAGTGGCAGACATTTTACCAGCTATCTGGCACATCCGGACAGGCATATGCAACCCCTGCAGGAGTATCCACGCGGGTGGTATGATTATGAAGTTGATGGGCCCCGCGCCCATTCACTCTCAAGGAGTTGTTATGACTGTGAGCATTGGTAGGACCACTCTATGCATTTTGGCTCCCACAGAGACTGTTAGACTCCTAATTGGCACTGGATCTGCCCACCATGATGCCATAGCAGTTTCCATGGACTCCCTAGTGACAGGAGGTAAAATTATGCCTTGGTACATGGAGAGGTCCCCTTATTCTGTGTTCCTCCTCCTTCCTCCATTCCAAATCACTGGCAGGGTCAAGCTCCTCCAGCTTTGGGTCACAGCCCACACAGGTCTTCTTCAGCGGCCATGCCTCAAGGGGCCCCACCATTCATGCCAGCAGGGAGGCAGAGCATTCCCAGCCTTTGAGGGGCACGTCTACAGTGGTGGTCAGGGAGCACACTGACAAACTCCCAGAGCCCTCCATTGTCAGCTGCCCTCGATATCAGCGAACAAGTGCCTGGATCAGCTTCACAAGGTAACATGCCCCTTCAGGTTCAAGAAAAGCACAAGCAGCAATCCAGGAGACGCTCCCCTAGCTCAAGCCTATGTTTCCTACAACCGGCACAATGATGGCACCCCAGATAGCACTCGTGTTTAACTCTCGCATCTAACTCTCATAGAGTTATTTTCACAGGCATCCCTGAGAGGGCAGAAGTCGTATGGATCTTGGGCCGCTCATTTGTTTCCAGGGCTGAAGGAAGCATGTGTAGGCAGAAAACTCTGGGTTGTTGGTAGACCAACCCATTACTAGTGAAAGCTCAGTGGTGTGGCAAGCCGCGGATGCGTTGGACACAGCTGGTTCCATTACTTCGGTGGTTGCTAGCAGATATTCGAGACCCTCATGACCATCCAGACATGATCATCATCCACCTCGGGGGCAATGACATTGGCTGATATTCCACGTGTCAAATGTTACTAAAGGCAATAGTCTGTGACCTTGCCTTCATAGCATCATGGCTACCCTGTGTCACCCTAATGTAATCGGAGATCAAACCTTGCTTTAAATTCATGTACCAGAGGCTCTGGTCAAGAGGGGTGGCTGGGGTTAACTGCCAGGTAGGCAAGGTAGTGGCCCTGTTAGGGGGGCGTCACATTCACCATGAGTGGGTGGTTTTCTTGTGTGCTGACCTGTATGAAAAAATGGTGTGCATCTGTCTCATTTAGGCATGTCTGTATTTAAACTCACTGGCAAAGGCTCTGCTAACCATTCTAATGTAATATGGCATTGTTCTAGCTGTTATATGATAATCTGGTTCGGTTCAATATATTTATGTGGTTATGTAAAGAGTGAATTTTGCCACTGTGGTTGGGGATTGTGCCTCCCCTGCAAACTCACGGAGGTGGTCTGGCGAGAAGGCTCAACTTTGGTAGGTATCTGAGCCTTGGAAAAAGGGGATCATTTGGTTGGACCGATGTTGGGTCTATTCAGACCACATTTATTAGGAGCACGAAGAGGAACTAGTGCTCGGCAATCCACTGGCAAGGCCTTACGAGACATGGCAGGCCTTGGAAGTTCTGCCTAGGGGCAGATTGAACCCCATCGCTAGGTGGGGGGCTGATGACAGTTTGCAAACAGTGGTTCAGGGTTCGTAGCCCTAACAAGTGACTCTGGGAGACAGGGCAAAATTGTCAGCTCAGTCTGACACAGAATGGGGGGGAGAAGTAAGAAAGGGAGCAGCATTAAGAGGGAGGTTGTGGAGGCTCAGCCATTGGTTCCAGTTGCATTCCTGTTAAGTTAATAAAGCTGCAGCCATACTTTTTCAAATCAACTTTTGTGGCCACTCTTCCTTGTTGTTACCAAGTATCAAAGGCTGGGAGGAGAAGTGGGAGCCAGAGAATGGGGGTCCAGATGCCCCAGTTAGTTATGGATGGGTAGTAGTCAAAGGTTTTTAGAGCACCAGTGCTGCTTTAAATATCATCACAGCAGTATTCTAACTGTAACTGAAACAAGGGATTTGGGAGTGATTTTACATTCCAGACTTAAGTCATATATAAAGGAGAATTGCCAAAGCTGCATTTTATAAACTGAAAATGGTGTCGCATTTGAAAAACGAAATTCTAAGATCAGTTCTTAGATCAATAGTACAGGCATGTGTTATGTAATACAGGTTATTGAAATGCCTTGTATCTTGGGCTACCTAAAGTTTTAATTAAATTTTTCCAATTAGTCCAAATTGCGGCTGCTAGGTTGGTGACTGGTGTCACTGCAGGAGTTGCACTGGTTATTGGTGAATGAAAAAATATAATTTAAAATTTTGACTTTAATGTATAAGGTAGTTTAGAATAACTATTTTCATGGGTTGATACAGTTATATATAATGGTATGTACTCTTCGATCTACAAGCCAAAATATTTTGCAGGTTCTATCAAATTATATAGATTAGAGGAAACAAGCACAGCTTTATCAATTGCTGGTCCAAAATTATAAAATTTATTAGATAATAAAATAAAGGATGAGCCTGTATTTTAGGAAAAAAAGTAAAAACACATATAGGAGCAGAGTTTGTGAAATCAAGGCTATATGTGATGTTTTTATATTTACTGTTTTATGTGTATTATTTTATCTTTCATGAATGTATCTTGGAATTCACAAGGATTTTTTTTTTTTTTTTACGAGATTTATGGAATAAAAGACAAATATATAGACACACATGCACCTTGCATTGCTTTTTCTCAAGTGAACACTACTGAACACAAAATGCTATCATTATATACAGAAAAGAGATTCTCTTTTTTAGGAGGGGTAAATTAAGTGTGCCATATGGGAGATTAAAACCCACATGAAAATTCAAGGTCAGGCTGAATATTTATAATCAAAAGATGCAAGCAAAGAATTCTTCTAATAGTGTTTCCACATTAACTTTGTTAAACTCTGATCCCCAGCTTGGTACATCTTGTTAAAATAAGTATTAAAGGATAGTCATGTCATCTTGACTACACACACACACATCATACTCTATAGGTAAGCCAAATGGTTCTAACTCTATGTTAATATAATCTTCATGTACAGCTCAACTGAGAGAAAAATTGGTCCTTTAGGTACAGTATGTATACAACTTATTACCTATATCTCTTCCAAAAATCAGTTAATGTTGCAAGTGAGGATTATACAGAACCAATTTAGGGATGTAAATATTGTGAATATTTAAATAGGAAGAATAGCAAATGATAAATTATTCTATCCTTCAGTTAGTAGCTCATAAGATAACATAAAAATGTAAATCCTAGAGCAGTGGTTCTCAACCTTTTTTTGGCCTGGACAACCTGACAGATGGCACTTATTCACACAAACTCTCACCAAAAACTTCTTCGTCCTTCACTGCAGGGATGGGCTCCAGTTCCGCCGCGGCTTTACTCCAGCGGGCCTTCCTTTTTTGCCTCTACGGGGATAGGCTCCTGTGGTGGCCTTGGTCAGGGTAGAGTTTCCTCTTTGCCGCCACAGGGATGGGCTCCCGTGGTGGCCTTGCTTCATCAGGGTTCGACACTGCCATTCCTCCCACCCCCCCAGGCTATGCCTGCCTGCCTCACCGGCCAATCAAAGGCTTCCTCCCTTCTTCCTACTCCCACTGGCAGGTAGAAGGGAGGAGGCTTCCGATAGGCCTGCGCGGGGGCAGGAAGAAGGAAGGAAGCTTCCTATTGGGCAGTGGGGGTAGGAAGAAAGGAGGCTTCCAATTGGCCCGCGGGGGCTGGAAAAAGGGAGAAGGAAAGTACAACAGGGCAGTGGGACCCCGGGAGACGCGACACACCTGCCGGTGTTTGGCGACACACTGGTGTGTCGCAACACACCAGTTGAGAAGCGCTGCCCTACAGAGAGGAGAGATCATGGGGATAAGATGGGGTCATTCACATACCTCGAAAATACTAACAACGAACAGGAAACATTATTCAGAGGAAAGAATGATCTAGAACATGAAATCACAGCATGAGCCTCCAAGGGGGTAGCCTTGGCAGCAACATCAGGAAATTATTCTTCACAGAAAAGATTCCATGCATCCATTACCCTAAGGGAAAGTGCTGGAGAGTGAAACAGTGACAGAATTCGGAAAAGCATTGGATAAGCACACAGGATTCTTGGTTATGAAGTAGTAAGGAGAATGACAAAAATCATCTGGGGTCTATCATACTGCAGCAGGAAGGAATTTTGACAAATCAGCTGGAGATTCTTATCTGTCACCGTATACTACGGAGGTAATTTTAAAAAGTTTCATATGAAAATGTAACATACTATCACAGCAATTTAAAAAAGCCATTTTTGTGCGTAAAGTGCATTTCCTGTGCATAAAATTATCCCCAATGTTTCTATTTAACTGTTGCAACATAGTTGCCAATAATAACTAAGAATTAGGAATACATTGAATTAAAATTCACATTCTACTTTTTTAAACATTATTTTTACCTTCTAACTAGATGATAATGCTGAATTCAGGATGAACTTGCTCAGTCAGTGGACTTACCATGGGTATGAGGGCAACTGAGTAGCTTCTAAGGATGAACCACCTGAAAGACCATAAATTTCTTATATATTCAAGTTGGCTGTTAAGAATTATGAGGTCTATATTCAGACACAGTCCGGATAGCAAAGTTAGCCACATAAACTTATCTGGCTAATTTTGAAGGTATATTCAACAGTGCAGCCACACTACTGAATATAGCCAGCTATCTTAGGCCTGGATTTATATATCACAATTTGCACTAATTACCTGTGCTAAGTTAGTGCAAATTGCGATACCATTTTCAGATTCTGCAATAAGTGCCAGATCTGTTGTATGCCTACATTCAACCACTGGGGGACCATTGTTAATGGTCACAGATATGAGAGAGAGAGAGAGAGAGAGAGAGAGAGAGAGAGAGAGAGAGAGAGAGAGAGAGAGAATCCATAATATCATGGCCCATAGGTAGGTATTTGTATCCCTATGGTAGGCCCACCTAGTAACTCGAGGTGGGGTTTAGGTAAGAGTGTAGGGGGTTAGGGGCCACTTTGACATTCTACATGACACCTACGAACAGAACAGTGATCTCTTGTGAAGATTTGATGGCCTTCGGAGTGAGGAACTCACTCCAAGATGAGATTTGTGCAAGGTTCTCTCAACCTAGCTTGATGTTACCCAGGTAGAGAGTCCATCAAGCTAGGTTGAGAGAACCTTGCACAAATCTCATCTTGGAGTGAGTTTCCTCACTCCAAAGATCATCAAATCTTCATGAGACCACTGTTCTGTTCATAGGTGTCACGTAGAATGTCAAAGTGGCCTCTCTCTCTCTCTCTCTCAATTCACCTGAAATAGAACGTATGGGAGACATCGCGAAAGGAGATGAAACCTTGCCGCACGGTCACGGCAGCTATCGCACAGCCTAACGCAATCCATAGAGGTGTAGTTAAAATCGGCATTATGGCTGTGCGTTAGCTCTTCGCAAACAGGCTAACCCAGCCCACTCTTCGCCCCTAACTCCTCCGATTTTCTGAATTTGCATCGCACCATACGATATGGTGCTATCGCATGCGTTAAACACGTTTTCGCATGCGGTAAGGGCCTTTCGCATGCGTTAATGGTGCTTTTCGCCTGCGATAAGCCCTTAACGCATGCGAAAACGCCTTATCGCATTTTGATAAATGACTCCCTTAATTAGTTAGCCGGCTAACTTTAGGACAGCTCTTTGACTTGACTAGACTTAGCTGGCTAAGTCATCCGGCTAACTGAATATTGGAGTTAGTCAATTAACTTAGCCAGCTAACTCAACTCCTCCCAGTTACACCCCTGGACCGCCCCTAACTTATCCGGCTAAATTATAGCCACCTAACTTATTAGCCAGCTAAAGGCTGAATATTGCCAGGTAAGCCACTTAGACAAATAACTATTAAGTTATCCATCTAAATGGCTTTTAAATATGGACCTATATATGTAATTGTTTTTTGGACTGTGGAGCCCATAAAAGCAGTTCATAAATGGATTGCAAGAAATGGACCCCTCAGATACAGGTCCTGGACCTCCACTGCAAATAGGGAAGGGGAGGAAAACAAACAGAAGGGAAGGAGATGCATGGAGAAAGAGGAATTGAAGAAGGGGCCCTGATCGAGAAATGAGTATGTATGGTAAGACTGTGCAGATTCGATGCAAAGAGCAAGGCGTGCAACCCCTGATGTATGGGGTACCACCTTAAGCTATTCTCACCAGTCCTTGCCTATTGCAGTCGACCATCAAGCAAAATTTAAACCACTTTAGTACAATCCTCATGATTCCAAATTCTCTCAACCAATATAAAAGAATCTGGTGGCAATTGTTTCAAAAGCTGCCGACATGTCAAGTGTTATAACTACAAAATTATGGCCGCAATCAGACCTCTTCTGATGGCATCAAGAGTTGAGAGAATTAAAATCTCAGTATTCAAGTATTTTCTAAATCCAAATTGACAATCATCCAGAACTTGATAATCTTCAATTAAGTCAACTAACTATTTAGACACAACTGCCTCAACAATTTTAACAAAAAAAGATGAGGAAACTGGCCAATAGCTAATTAGATCCAAAGGATCCAAAATTGATTACTCTAATAATAGCCTGACAGAGGCTTGTTTCAAAATAGTAGGAACAGAACCCTCCGCTAATTATAGACTGACGTTGGTAATACATGTAATAATCTCCTTTCTGGTTTTAAAGTCAGCAACACTGCAAGGATTAAGCAGACAGCTAGTGGGATTCACTGTGGAAATGATGTTCAAAAGCTCCAGCTCAGAGAGCCACACAAATGCAAATCATTTAGTATCACAGGAATCCAGTACAACATTAAACCATTAAGGAGCTATTGAAAAAGAAGCTGAGATCTTAGCTAATGTTTGTGATTAAAAAAACCACCAAAAAAACCTCATGAATTCGTCACAAATAAAGCTGATTTACACGTTAATGCAGAGGTGAATAATGAAGTCAGGTTGCAAATAATTTGAAAAAGGATCTTCAGATTATTACCAGAAGTCTGCATTTGAGCAATTTGGCCTCATTGATCATAGTCTTATAGGTCACTAATTGGCTTTTATAGGACTGTAGGGCTTCAGAAGTACACACCTGGTGCCATTGTCATTACTGCTACTAGAGCAGTTGTCTATGGCTACAAATTTCTGGAGTAAACCATGGTTCCATTCTAATATGATAAATAATGATATGTGAGCAATGGAGCTACTCTATCCAGAACTGTTGACAGCAAAGTATCCCATAAAGAAATAGTAACATCAATGTTATCCAAAACAAAACCTTCAAGCTCTTTAAAACGATCAATATCTATAGGCTCTCATGTCACTCTCCTCTGTTCTATTTAATGCAATTCTTACTGTAAACATTGCCCAGAACATTGCAAAGTAATGAAGAAGGGTTCAGACCATGGGGCTCCAGTAACTCTTACAATTGGATCAAAAGACTCCAGAAATCTAAAGTGTCCCACATTTATGTGTAGGTTGATGAATAATTTGTTCCCATCCTAAATATCTCATGCTATCCAGAAACTGTTCACAATTTACGAACAAAAGGGTAGCATTAACATGAAGATTAAAATCACCCAAAATGAGTGTTCTATTTAAATCAACCTTTGATTGTAAAAGTTACACAAAAAAGGAGAGCAATTCGAATACACCTGACCAGGTGGAGCATAAACCAGACAGATGCTTGAGACCAGCATCAGCATTTCATAAGATAAGCCATCACTTACATTTTCCTGTAAAAAATTCCAGTGGTTTTTATATGCAATTAACAGATCACCCCCTCACCCTTTCAAACATGGCTGGGAAAGAATTGAATATCCAATAGGTCAAATTTGATTAACAAATGCAATGTCAGAATCTAACAACCAAAATTCTGTAATACACAAAGTCAAGAGATTCAAGAACTAATAAATCATGTAAGATATTTTTTGCCTCACTGATTGAGCAATAATTAAACAAACTGTGAAATTAGAACCAACATCATTTGAAGCAACTGTACACATTTCAACTGGTATAAGACAAGATGGCTGCCATTGTCTAAATGGGTGTTTATACATTCCTTGTCCATACAAAAAATTGCTTTTTCCAAATCCAAATACTAAAGTTGGTAAATCAGCACTATTGGCCATGGAGTCATTGTTTTTCAGTCCACATTGCATGCATGAAGGAGCACACAAAGAAGCTCCTTTGTTGTGATCCTTTGTGCATGTGACAGAATACGCACTACCAGCACACAGCACCTTCTGGTATCCTTTGGTGACCCATCTCCCCCCTCCCACCCGTACAGGTGACATCAGAAGGGGAAGAGGCCAGGGCTACAGCACCATGGTATCAGCAGAACCACCATGCAACTAGAAGAAGCTTCTCCTCCTGCAAGGGCTAAGGTGCATATCAGCCCCGATGGAACATCTAGGGATAATCACACAAGCATAGCTCAAAAAGTCTACTGGTATATAATTTCAACAACTTCAATATAGCCATATTCAATACATAAATATGTATAATACAGTATATTATTTATGTAGGACCCACACTTCATGAGTCTGTATGTCATCAAACTCAAAATTAGTAATAGGTCTCTGATTTATTTTCATCAATTTTTTGAATTTTTTGTATTTGACAAATTTTCTAAAAATCATTTCTCCATAAGCTGACAACTCCAAAGTAGATGGTCAATTCATTCCATAAGCTGACAAACTCCAAAATAGATGCTCATTTCAAAACGGTAAATACTCATCTCAATATTCCAGCCCCGACTTGATCATGTTTCGAACCACAAAGTTCTGCCTTAGGGGGAATCCTTTTCTATAAATCTTCACTACGGAGAAACATTCCATCAGCTCGATATCGGCTATCTTCCTATTTTTCTTACGTGACCTGATTTCAGAATCGCAATTCAAAAACATGGCACCAAAAGGGAACGCTTTATACACCTCCCGGAAATCACTACCTGACAGTCCTCTGTCAGGTAGTGAATTACAACACAAAAACATCACCCAGCATTTACAATGAATACTAATGTGATTGTCAAAATAGCATTTATTGTGAAACTATATATTTATTAAATAGCAGCATTATGATTGTGAGCACAAGCCAATTCTCAAAGACCACAAAATCATCTTAGGATTTTTTAAACAAGATTGGAATTCACAACCAGGTCCTCTGTTCCCTCCTGCGACAAAATTTCCCTAACATGTCCGATTTTCATTATTTCAAAACAAAAAAAAGGTCTTCTAGCAAGTCCTCCTTCCTTTACTAAAAACTGAAAGGAGTTCTCTAATAGGTCGGGTTTTTCAAAGTGTAGTTGTAATCGTTCTCAAAACCTTACATGCCACAAAAATACTTCCCACCAAAAAATGTTTACAGAAAACCACGGTTAGATCAAAGAATACCAATTGATTTTTTTCATTTAGTCTTCTAGGATCCACTGAATCTAATATGAATATCCAAAAATGTTCATGTTTATTCAGGCAGGACTGTATATCTCCCCCCTCTTCCCCCCTTGTGCAACTGTTCCAAAATTAACCAGTTAAGATCTATAAACTTTTGGGTTTTTTGTGTGCAGTGTTGTACCAAGGGCGCTGACAGTCTTAATGCAGCCTCGTTCGAATCTTTCTCTTAGTTCTCCCTACATATATCAAATCACATGGACACTGTATGACATATATGACCTGTTCTGAGTCACATGTAGTCTATCCATGTAGGTACACTACATCCTCCGAATTTGGTTTCCATTGACTCCCTACCACTGATTGGGCACACATCTCACATTTTCCACAACCATTGTGCCCCCTGGGTCTTAATTGTCCCCATGTTGAATCAAAGGAGGATCTAACAACCAAATCTCTGATGTTCTGACCTCTAGAAAATGCAAATCTTGGAATCGCACTAAACACTCTGTGTAACGATAACACTTACCAATGTGATCGTACAATATTGACCACATCTTTTGTGTGTGCTGAATATCGCCACTCACATGTCAAGTTCTTATTATCCACTTTCTGTTGGTATTGTAGCAATAAGGTTCTATTGGCAAAAAGAGCTCGTTTGTACGCTTTTTTAATAACATTCTTTGGATATCCTTTTTGAGAAAACCTCACACTCTGGTCAATCAATTGTAGTTTAAACTCTTCTTTGTTTGAGCAAATCCTTCTCAATCGCAAAAACTGGGATATTGGTAGTCCATATTTCAATCTTTTGGGATGATAACAAGAATATCTTAGTAGATGATTACAGTCTGTCTCTTTTCTATATATTTATTTTTATTTTATTTAAAGTTTTTCTAGACTGACCTTCGTTGGGAACATCACATCGGTTTACAAAGAACAGGATATACAGCGAAAGTGCTTTACAAAGAACTGTTAACAATAATACATAATGTAGGGCAGGATGCTTAAATAACAAGAAGTTGAACTGTGTAACTAAAATATTAAAATAACAGGGAATAAATAGTGGGAGAAGATATATATAAATAATGAAAGTATAATAAGTATAGAGGTAACAAGATATAAATTGCTGAATGATTAAATACATGGAGATCATGAAATTAACCAATGGAGTGCTTATAGAGCAGTTATATTAGATGATGCATTATAGGGCGGGTAGATGTGACAAAGAGATGAGAATAAATGGTAAGATAGAAAGTGAGGTGAAGTTGATGCAGGGAGGACGAGTGAGTGAGAAAGGGTCAGGTGAAAGCTTGTTTGAATAACCAGGTTTTCAGTTTTTGTTTGAATTTTTTTAGGCGGAGCTCTTGTCGTAGGTCGGTGGGCATAGAGTTCCAGATTGAAGGCCCTGCAATGGATAGGGCATGCTCTTTTTTGGTGGTAAGATGTGTAAGCTTAGTGGGAGATGTGTGTAAGGTTGCCAAGTAGTGAGATCTAGTGGGTCTATTGGGGGTGCAGAAACGTAGGGAGTCATTGAGCCAATACATATATAATGGGTATGTAAGGTTTTGGTATGATGGATAGGGTCTTATAGCATATGCGGGAGGCAATAGGGAGCCAGTGTAGTTCTTTGAGGATGGGGGTGATATGTTCAGTTTTGCGAGTGTTAGTAAGAATGCGGGCAATGGTGTTTTGCAACATTTGGAGTGGGTAGATTGTATTTTTGGGAAGGCCTAGAAGGAGGTCATTGCAGTAGTCAATTTTCGAAAAGATCATGAACTGGAATACTGTGTGGAAGTCGCTGAAGTGGAGAAGGGGGTCTTAGTTTTTTGGGGTGTGAAGTTTGAAATAGCATTCTTTCATTGTGGTATTGATAAATTGATTGTCAATGATGACGCCTAGGTCTCGTACGTGTTGTGATGAGGTGATTGTGGAGGGGAGGGTGATGGGGTGATTTGATCATGATTTCTGTTTTGGCAGTATTGAGAGTGAGGTTCAGGTTAATGAGGAGGATGTTGATGGCGGTGAGAGCAGTTTCCTAAGTTTTAATGGAATTGTGTAAGGAATCAGTAATAGGGATGAGGATTTGAAAGTCTTCCGCATATGTGAAGTGTATAAGACCCAGTTCAGAAAGGAGGTGGCAGAGTGGTAGTAGGTAGATGTTAAAAAGAGTAGAGGATAAGGAGGAGCCTTGGGGAATGCCTTGTGAAAAGTCGATTGCTTGGGATTCAGTGTTGCCTATTTTGACTATGTATTGCCTGTTGTTTAGGTAGGATTCGAACCAGTGAAGTGGGATACCTGAGATGCCAATTTCCTTGAGGCAGTTGAGTAGGATATTGTGGCTTATGGTGTTGAATGCGGAGGAAATATCTAGCAGTGCAAGGATGTAAGAGTGGCCTTTGTCCAATCCTTTGAGGAAGGAATCTGTCAGTGAGATCAGGAGGGTTTCTGTGCTGAAGTGCTTTTGGAAGCCGAATTGTGATGGGAAAAGAATATTGAGCCAGATTTTAGTAGGTAGGCGCGGGCGTAGATTTGTGCGCAAAAATCTACGCCCAATTTTATAACATGTGCGCGCAGCCACACGCATGTTATATAATCCAGGGTTGAAGTGCGCAAGGGGGTGCACACTTGTGCACGCCGAGCCCTAGGGGAGCCCCAATGGTTTTCCCCGTTCCCTCCGCTCCCCCCCCCACCTTCCCCTATCTAACCCGCCCCCCCAGCCCTACATAAATCCCTCCCCCCCACCTTTATTTATTTATTTTTTTATTTGCTCCTGCCTCTGGGCAGGCGCAGGTTGTGATCCCCCGGCACGGCCGCTGTGCCAGAGGCCTCGGTCCCACCCCCGCCTCACCCCCGGGCCACCCCAACCACTTCCCGCCCCTTTTTTCTAGCCCCAGGACATGCGCGCGTTGCCATGCCTATGTAAAATAGGCTCGGCGCGTGCAGGAGTGGGTTTAAAAGGGTTACACATGTAACCCTTTTAAAATCTGCCCCATTATGTTTTTCTAGAAAGTCAGTTAGTTGTGTGTTTACTACTTTATCCAGAATTTTCAATAAAAAACACAGCCACCCTCACACACACAGAATTTTCCAGAATTTTTAGAGATTGGGCAGTAGTTGGTTAGATCAGCAGGGTCGAGTTTTGGTTTCTTTAGAATAGATTTGACTATAGCTTGTTTTAGTGATGTTGGGACATCTCTGAGTGTGATTGAGCGATTGATGATGTTGGCTAGGGGTTGTGCTATTATGTTAGGGATGGTCAGCAGTGATTTAGTTGCAATAGTATCAGATGGGTGTGAAGTGGGTTTCATTTTCTTTAAGAGGGATTCTATTTCGGTGGAGGCAGTGGTCTCAAAGGTGTTGAGGGAGGCAAGTGGGTTTTTTGGAAGGGCTTTGGTGGGGAGTGAAGTTGTTGGAAAGCGTGTCATGATTTTAGATATTCTGTCATGGAAAAATTGTTCTAGTTCTTCACATTTTGTTTTGGCATCTTCATCGGGTATGGGTGAAGGGGCAGTTTTGGTCAGATTTGAGACATATACGAATAGGGCGTTGGTGTTCAATTGAAGGTTGTGGATTCTCTTAGCGTGGAAATCTCGTTTGGTTTTAAGGATAGTCTCACGGTAGATGTGTAGGGAGGATTTGTATTTTGCCAGTTGTGTGGGAGAGGGGTCTTTATGCCAGTTCTTTTCCAGGCATCTAAGGTTGCGCTTCATCTTTTTAAATTCAGGAGTGTACCATGTTTTTTTTTAGGTGAGTGTGGGGTTTAGTTCTTTAGATTGTGGAGGGCAATGTTGCTAGTGAGGTGATTCCAGGATAAGAGTGCAGAGCTGGTGTCGGTAAGATCGAGTTTATGAAGCTCATTGGTGAGGGCTGTGATTAGGTCGTCTCTAGAACAGGGTTTTCTGAAATGGATAGTGTTATTTTTTGTGTGTGAGAGTGGCTGTGTTTTTTATTGAAAGATTTGCTCTGATGAAGTAATGATCCGACCAGGGTGGTACTGGGGTGTAGGTGGGGGTGCCAGGTAAGATTTGAGAGTTTATAAAGATTAGATCCAAGGAGTGACCTGCTTTGTGTGTAGGCCTTATTATAATTTGCTTAAAGCCCATTTCATTGAATGAGGCCAGGAGGGCATCACATGTGGGGGAAAGTGGTACTGCGTCGACGTGGATATTGAAATCACCGAGAATGATAGCAGGAGTGTCTATGGCTATGTTCTCAGCTATATACTCGATGAGGGGGAATGAATGTTTGTCAAGGAGACCGGGGGGGGTGTAGACTAACCAGATTTGTAGTTGCGGTGATTTAAAGAGACCAATTTCAAATTTGGGAGCAGTGCAGACAGTGTGGGATATCAGTTTAAGGTCTTTTTTTGCTGTAAGTAGGAGACCTCCACCTCTTTTTTGGGTCTTGGTATGGAAAAGAAGTCATATGTGTTATTAGGGAGTTGATTGAGCAGTACTGTGTCAGTTTCCTTGAGCCAAGTCTCGGTTATGGCACAGATGTTAGGTTTGTCATCCAGAAGAACGTTGTTGAGAATGGGGGTCTTTTTGACGATGGATTGTGAATTGAATAGGATGAGGGTAAAAGCAGTGAGGCCAATGAATTGTGTGAGGGGGTAAGCATGATTGGTAGCAGAGATCTGGGTTGGTCTATAGGGTGGGTGATGAAGGGTGTGTTGCGCTTGGAGAGGTGGTGTCTGAGTGTGGGTATTGGGTGTCCCAGAATGTTTAGGAGGTGCGATTATATGGGGCGGTGGGGAGGTGCAGAGAGTGGGGTGTATACTGCAAGCAGGGCAGATTTGTGGGGGAGGCAATGGTGGGGCGGTATGATGTGACGTGCGAGGCTAGTTGGGGTGAGGGAAGTAGAACTGAGAGGGCGAGGAGCCAGGAGGTAGTGCATAGTAGTAGAATTGGCTGGTAAATAAAGTGAAGCAATTTGGGGTGTGAGGGGGAAGAGGAGAGGGGAAGGGGGTATAAGGGGTGGCACTGAGGGTCGATGCGCAGGTGCACGTCAAGGGGGCCTGCTCCTTGGTCGCGCTCCTTAGGCTCACAATGCCTAGGATCGCAGCCTTACTTTAATAGCTCAGGTAGGTCGCCGGGAAAATGATGTCACTGAAGGGGCCTTCCTCTCATGGAGAGAGGTGTGGCCTGGTCCGAAAGTAGTCCCGGGGGTGGTGGTGGATAGCAGTGGATATAGAGTGGTACCAATAGTCTCGCCTTCTCGTTTAATCAAAATGTCCAAAAAAGAAATTGAACTTTGATGACACTGCGCAGTAAATTGAAGATGAGAATTTTGTAAATTCAAACATTCAAGAAGATCTTGGAGATCTTCTCTTGAAGCTATCCAAATACAGAATACGTCATAAATGTACTGCTGCCACAACCAGATATTTTTGAACCACACTGAGGAATATAGATGTTGTTCTTCAAAGTTGGCGACATATAAGTTTGCAATATCTGGAGCAACTGTCGCTCCCATTGCCACTCCTTGCATCTGTAAATAGAATGTTCCATCGAATTTGAAGAAGTTTTTATATAACACCAACTCCAATAATTTGAGTAGAAAACCAGTTGGTACCTTATGTGGACGAGGACTAGCATCTAAAATATTCTGAATCAAATTAAATGCCTTATTTTGAGGGATGTTAGTATAAAGCAAATATGATGGTGCCTTCTGAACAAACGGTTTTAGAAAAAATCTAGAAAATCTGAAAGGGGCTCTAAAATTGAGCCCTTACCCGCAACTATCGGGCGACCTGGAGGTGTGGAAATATTTTTATGTATCTTTGGTAAGGTATACAGGATTGGACACATAGGATGCACAACCTTTAAAGCACGAGCTTCCCGAGATGATATGAATCCTCTAGTAAGACCCTCTTGAAGTATCTCTTGGATAACTTCTTTCAGCTCTTCAGTGGGATCCTCCATCATCACCTGATAGTAAACAGTATCTCCCAATTGTCGAAGTATTTCACAACGTAGTCTGTGGTGTTCTGTATAACAATAATTCCGCCCTTATCGGCAGGTTTTACAATAACCTCTCGATTCTCTGCCAGCAACTTAAGAGCGTGGTATTGAGTCTGCGACCATTCTGGAGAAAAACTTTTTTCTTTATCTCCAAAGCTGGAGACTTCCAGCTTTGCCATATCTCTTAATACCAGTTGCATAAAGGTTGCAACAAACGGATCAACCAGTCCAGGGGGTACCCACGTCGATCGGGGAGTAATGATGGAGTTATTAGAAGAGCCAAAATTTGAATCACCAAAGAATAGTTTTAGTTGTAGACTCCTAAAAAATCGACGAAGATTTTTGATGTTTTTGAATTATGATTCTGAAATCAGGTCGCGTAAGAAAAATAAGAAGATAGCAGATATCAAGCTGATGGAACGTTTCTCCGTAGTGAAGATTTAAGGAAAAGGATTCCCCCTGAGGCAGAACTTTGTGGTTCAAAACATGATCAAGTCAGGGCTGGACTATTGATAGCTGTACAGATATGAGTATTTACCGTTTTGAAATGAGCATCTATTTTGGAGTTTGTCAGCTTATGGAATGAAAAGATTTTTAGAAAAATTTAGAAAATTTGTCAAATACAAAAAATTAAAAAAATTGAAAATAAAGCAAAGAGACCTATTACTAATTTTGAGTTTGATGACATACAAACTCATGAAGTGTGGGTCCTACATAAATAATATACTGTATTATACATATTTATGTATTGAATGTGGCTATATTGAAGTTGTTGAAATTATATACCAGTAGACTATTTGAGCTGTGCTTGTATGACTATTAATTGTCTCTGGAATACATTGTTTGTAGTTGGGCAGGTTTTGTGATTGACATCTAGGGATAAGCCAGGCAGAGCAATGATGAAGGCAAAATGAGTCTGTTTGGCATCCTCTGCTGGCTCTTCACACACATCCCTCCTTCACAGATGATATCAGTGGGGGTTCTATCACTATGCCCTTTTCCTCAGATAGATTTGTCAGCAGGAATAGAGGGGGCTTTCACTATTTTATGGAATCTTAAGTAATTTTGACAGTTGGATGACACAGGACTGTTGATGTTATCAGAAATATCTTGCACTGGTGTTTGGTTTCATAGGTTTGCAGACATTTTTTATTTATTTATTTATTTAAGGTTTTTATATACCGGCAATCATGAGCACATATCTTGCTGGTTTACATGAAACGGGAGTGCATTAAATACATCAACTAGAACTGTGGTGATCGAAGGAGCAGTTACAAATAACAAGACATGGTTGCTTATTCTTTTTTCTTTCAAAATATGTCATTTTTGTTTTATTGCGTATTATCTAGGTTATTTTTATTGCATGATAACCAAGAATGTGATTAGAGGTTTGAGGTTTTTGGTTTTGTTTTTTTTTATTTAGTTGTGATCCATTTTGATTGAGTATGCACTCAAGAAAAGGTGAAAGATATATATATTTTTTAACATTCTGACTTAAAATTCCATCTAAAATAGGCTTCAAGAGCTACCTGTAAATATAGCAATGTGTTCACGTGACTTCTACTGACAAATCAGATTGTCCAATTTGTGCCCAGAGTTTAATGCCATTTCATAATAAAAAATAAAATCAAGAGTGACAGGAAAGTCAGTAGCAATACAAAAGGGAAGAAGAGTAATTTCCTGTTTGTGGCAGCTCTTAGGTGAAATAATTTCCTATCTTATTTGTGATCTACCTGTTTTCTTCAGCAGCAGCCACATTTATGTCAACTCTTTACATTATATTTCTCATTTCAAATACACCATTTTAGCATGAAAATCATACATCTGGAAAATTAGTGATCAGTATTTACACACTTTTCTTCTTCTATTTTGTACTTTGTTAACCTGCCAATCAAAATCACCTATTAATAGGTGTGGTAATAATTATTGAGAGGTTCAGATGAAATCTGCTAGATTTTGGTTAGCTTGTGACTTTGCAGAATGGTCTGAAGTGTGAGGACGAGCTTGCTCCCTTGTGGCTCATGAGGAGAATCTAACCATGTTTAGAGGTATAATCTAGCGATTATAGGATATAACTTGTTAATGTCAGGAGGAGGCAGCTAGAAGGGCAGCTGCCCCATTGAAAAAAAATCCTGGGTACCACTTTTAGACAAAGAGCTGCAGCATTCTCAGTCACTCACTCATCTTAGAATATGACTAAGTATGCATTCTAATTGGAAAATCTGAACATAAGATTTCACGGGTCTGGTGCTTCAATCAGATCTGAATAAGTTCCAGGCCATGTATTTTCATATAACCAACAAAACTGGGGTTATTTTACCTATATTACTAATAATACTCATTTAGACTAAATCATTCCAAATAGGGACTGACATCATCTATGTTACTAGTAGAGATGTGATTCGGCCGAACCTTTTGGTTTGGCCTTCGTTATCGGCCCGCCGCAGGAAATTTTGTTTTCCCACAGTTCGGGCCAATTTTATTTCAGCTGCCCCAAAACGAAAACCGAAACCCACCCCAACCCTTCAAATTTAATTAATTACAACCCCCCCAAAACTTTCCGAAAATCCCTGGTGGTCCAGCGAGGGTCCCGGAAGCGATCTCCTGCTCTCGGGCCGTCGGCTGCCAGTAATCAAAATGGCGCCGATGGCCCTTTGCCCTTACCATGTGACAGGGGCTATCGGTGCCATTGGCCGGCCTCTATCACATGGTAGGAGCAATGGAAGGCTGGCACCATCTTAAAAAATGGCACAGGCCATACATTGCTCCTACTATGTGACAGGGGCCGACCAATGGCACCGATAGCCCCTGTCACATGGTAAGGGCAAAGGGCACCACTTAGATTAGTGGCAGCCGATGGCCCGAGAGGAGGAGATCACTCCCGGACCCCGCTGGACCACCAGGGACTTTCGGTAAGTCTTGGGGGAGGGCAAGTCTTGGGGGGGTTGCAATTAATTTATTTGAAGGGTTGGGGTGGGTTTGGGGTTTTTTTTTTTTTGTTTAACATGCCGTTTCTCCCCTCCCAAAAAACCGATAAGAAAACCACACGAGATTTCGTGGGTTTTCTTATCGTTTCGTCAGCCCCCCCCCCCCCCCCGAAACGCAACGAAATAGGAAATATCATCTCTATTTCCTATTTTGTTGCAAACGAATGCACATCCCTAGTTACTAGTTCTCTAGGAAGAAGTTTTGTTACTCATTACCAATTCCAGCCATGGCTGGTTTACCTATTCATCTCAGGGATTCCATGACCATTCTAGGTATCACCCTTGATTCATCATTGACTTTTTCATCTCATATTTCTAATATCATGAATAAAGTCTACTTTTTTCCCTGCGATTCATTTGATGGCTGTGACCAGATTTGGATCCTTCATTTCAAAATCTGTTAGCTCCTTCTCTTATCCTGAGCAGATTAGATTACAGCAATTCAATATTTCTTGGGTCAGCTTTTAATTTGGTTAGATATTTACAAACTGCTCAAAACACAGTGGCTAAAGTCATTTTTAATAAACACAGAATCGACCATATTAACCCACTTTTGTTGGACATTCACTGGCTACCTATCTCCATCCGTATACTGTTTATAATTAGATGTTTGGCTTTTATGGCATTTCGCTTTGGAATTCCCTCTTAACAAATATGTTTAGTAGTTCCCACTGCCTGACACATTTCCTGCGATCATCTCAACAAGAACTTTTGCTTTTATCTTCACCGAGACAGATAATACTGGATAGCACACAGGACACTAGTTTCTCTTAACATCCAGTTTTTGGAATATTCTGCCATTATCACTGCATCTCGAAAGGCATTACCTGAAATTATGGAAGGCCTTAAAATCCTACTTTTTCTCGAAAGCCTTTACAGATATTTTATGATGTATTCTTACTATATACTTTATCTTAATCATGTAGATATGTTTTATATAACAACGCTTTTTTAAATTTTATTTCATAAGGTATGATGCTCTCTGTAGCACCTAACTATCCTCTCTTATCTCTCTCTATCTATTCCTGACTCTGTACTTTCCCCCTGGCTGTGCTGTGTGCTTGGAATAGTTTTCCTGAACTGGTGTGTCATGCTCCCTCTCTTGCTTTGTTTAAATCCCATCTAAAGAACTACCCTTTTGAAACGGCTTTAAAATCTTATCCCTGCTTGTCTGCTTTAGGATTAACTTTCTTTTAGTCTTAACTATCTTTCTTTTCTGTCTTTTTAACCATTGTCTTCCTGTATGAAATATCCCAAGTCTCTTGTCCTGTATGTTTGCCTTATTAGATTGTACGCTCTATTGAGCAGGGACTATCTTTTTGTATGTTTGTAGAGTGCTGCATATGTTTTTAGGAATGTTAAGTAATAGTAGTCTTTTATTATGTGTTTTATTCTAGATGTATGGGATTTATATGAGTTTATGCTTGTTTGTTATAAGACCTTTTATGTTCTACCATTTTACCATGAGTTACACTGTAAAATGTGTGCTTTATTAACATTTAGTTTATTGCTCTGTTCTATATAGTATTGTTTTACCATTAATTACACTGTAAAATTTGTATTTTAGTAATATTTAGTTATTTATTGTTCTATGTTTTTATTTTAATACTAGCTGTACCCGGCCATGCGTTGCTGTGGCTCAGTCTGGTTAAATGGAAAAGAAAGAAAAGAGAAAGTGCACGTTTCTAATATGTTTAATTTCACAATGCTTGTGGGTATACAATATTTTTTGTTGTTCCATTGTCTGTGCAGATATAGAGATTGTCTGGTTTGCCGACTCTAGAACATGCAACATATCATTGTCCATGTGAGAAGCAATCCGTGTCTAGATGTAAACCGCATAATTCTAGAAATGAAAAAAAATGAAAAAAGAAAAAAATAAACTATACTCACTAACGGGCGGATTTTAAAAGCCCTGCTCGCGTAAATCCGCCTGGATTTACGCGAGCAGGGCCTTGCGCGCCGGCACGCCTATTTTGCATAGGCTGCCGGCATGCGCAGAGCCCCGGGATGCGCGTAGGTCCCGGGGTTTTTTGAAGGGGGCGTGTCGGGGGCGGGACCAGATGACGCAGCGTTTCAGGGGCGGGACGCGGCGTTTCAGGGGCGGGACCGGCCCGGGGGCGTGGTCCAGGCCTCCGGACCAGCCCCCGGGTCGGAAGACGGCACGCCAGCAGTCCGCTTCTCGCAGGCGTAATCTAGGGACAAAGGTAAGGGGGGGTTTAGATAGGGCCGGGGGGGTGGGTTAGGTAGGGGAAGGGAGGGGAAGGTGAGGGGAGGGCGAAAGGAACGGAGGCAGGCTGCGCGGCTCGGCGCGCACAGGCTGCCCAAAATCGGCAGCCTTGCACGCGCCGATCCAGGATTTTAGAGGATATGCGCGGCTATGCGCGTATCTTATAAAATCCAGCGTACTTTTTTTTAAAAATCTACCCCTAAATGAACGGTATGGTAAACGACACAGCTGAATTCCAACGCAATGTCACATGAAATAACTAAATCAAAATGAAAATAAATCGAAATCTATGAAAATACAATTTAACAATGCAATCGGAAACATTGAAATAGAATTGTAAAATATTTAGTACAAGCCGTTAAGCCCGTTAAAACGGGCGAGATGTTTGTCCCCTCTCCTCCTACGTCTTTGCTCTGCTCTGCTCCTCCCCCCCCCCCCTCCCAGCACCACGAAGGGCCAGAGGTGGCGGCGGTGGCAGGAGCTACAGCGGTGGCCGAGGGGGATCTCGCGAGGTGTAATGGTCCTGCCATCCCAACTCCCCCCTTACCTGGTGGCGGAGGGACAGGCTCAGACCCCTTTCACTCTATCATTACAGGCCCCAACTCCTTTGCTCTCCCATCCAGTGCTGCTGAGCTCATCTCACATCTCACTGACGCCAAGCTCCACAGGGGCCTCCCCGAACGCCTCCACCAGCATCGAGGGAGCCTAACAAACCGACCCCCCCCCCCTCGAAATCGCCTGCAACCAGCAGCACAGGCCTCAGAAAGGCCTCCTTTCAGCAGCACCACCCTTCTTGAAGCGAAGCCAGCACCTGACAAGCGAAGCCAGCCCCCTGACGTCAGAGGAGGGGCCGGGTGAGTGGTGTTTAAATTTAAGGAGCAGGCCCCTTTGCGCACCCCTTCGCGCAGCCCATTCATCGCAGCCCTCAAAGACACCCCCTTCCTAAACCTTGCCTTCTCCACCTGCTCCTCCCAAACACTAAATAAAAAAAAAACAAAAAACTGCATCACTAACAACTGCCTTTAAAAAGCAAGCTATACTCTCATATTGCTATCTCAATCAACTTTCAGTTCAAAATCTCAAAAAGATATGAAGATGAACAACAAGATATCATCTCCAAACAATCAACCTACATCCTCTAAGAAACATTCATCCTTGAAACCTCCACACAAACTAAATCAACCAATAAACTACAAAAACTACACACATATCCAACTCTCAAACTATATGCTTCTCTCATTCATACTCATCAATACTCATTCTATAATTTAAAAAATCCCTCTATTCAATGACCAACTCAGTGACCACAAACCAGATTTCATTTCAATTACGAAAACCTGGCTCAAAAACACGGACTCTGTTCTAATAAACCAACTATCCAACCAAGATTACAACACCTCTTCAATCCCCAGAAAAAATAGAAAAGGAGGTGGCTTAATGCTTATATCTAAAAAAAGCCTACAACTAACACTTCGCCCATCTAACATTCCTCCACCATTTGAAATTGCTTTATTTGATTCACCAAAACTTCAAATATGCCTCATTTACTGTCCTTCAGGAGCACTAGATAAAAACTGCTCACCTCTAATTGAATATATTATGAACATCTCCCTCAACAAACCCATAATCATACTTGGTGACTTCAACATACATTTCAACTTATCAACTCACTCAAAAACCTGCCAAACTATCATTGATGCACTCTCAACTCTATATCTAGAACAAATAATCCAATCTCCAACTCATTTTTGTCAACACTGAAATCTGGAAATCATTCTCTACCCACACCACAGAGATACCCTGGTCCGACCACCATCTAATCCAAGCTAACTTACATACCAACCTCAATATTAAACCTCCTCAAATCACCCCAAACAAAATATCCTACCATCCACCATTCAACATAGAACTTTTACAAAAAACTCTTCAATCCGAATTAAACATCATCCATATATCTAACTCTGAAAACGCTACCTCATCATGGCTAAATATCACAAAACAAGTTGCAGACAACATCAATCCCATTATTTCAAAGACTAAACAACAACCCAAACACAATAACCAATGGTATAACGAAAATATCAGAACTGCCAAACGCATACTCAGAAAAAAAGAAAGAGAATGGAGAAAAAACAAAAATACTACCACACTAAATAATTATCGGAACAACTTAGCTCAATATAAAAATATCATCAACAATGCGAAAAAGGAATTCTTCTCCAAAAAAATCTTCAAATTTCATCATAACCCCAGAATGTTATTCGCAATAGTTCAGAAACTTACCAAAACCACCCAAGAGTCTTCATGCACCAAACATGGAAGTGATTACTTTGCTGATTTCTTCAACAACAAAATATCTCATCTAATCCAATTCAACATAACCAACAACAACCAGAACACCAAACTTAACAACAAGATAACCTCATCATGGTCAAACTTTGACACTGCCTCCACCATTGAAATTCCATCTATAATAAATAAAATGAACCCCGCCAGCCATCCATTAGACAACCTCCCAATAACAACCCTCAAATCAATTGAACCCACCATATCAAAACCATCACCAAAATTGTCAATTTATCACTGACCGAAGGCAACTACCCCAAATGCCTCAAAATCTGCTGTCATCAAACCAATCCTTAAAAAGAACAACCTAGATCCGGAAATCCTTTCCAACTACAGTCCCATATCAAACCTTTCGTTCATAGCCAAAACCATTGAAAAAGTCGTACACACTCAACTAGATGACTATCTGGAGACAAACAGCATCCTACCTCCATCCCAATATGGTTTTAGAAAAAACCTAAACACAGAATCTCTCCTCATCTCGCTAAATGACATTATTATAAGAGGCTTTGACAAAGGTGAAAAATACTTGCTCATTCTTCTTGACCTTTCAGCCGCCTTCGACACAGTGAACCACAATATACTATTGGAGCGACTATCCCAAATTGGTTTAACTGGCAATACCTTACGTTGGTTTTCTTCCTATTTATCTTATCGAACATACCAAGTATTAATCAACAACAACCTTTCAAAAATAATCAACCTCAACACCAGAGTCCCTCAAGGATCTCCTTTATCAGCCACCCTTTTCAACATATACCTTCTCCCCATTTGCCAACTACTAAAAGAATATGAAATCACACAGTTCCTCTACGCTGATGACATTCAGCTCCTCATTCCCATACAAAATTCGATTGAAGACACCTACAAGAAAACCTCAGAACTACTTATCTCAATCAAACATCTCCTAAATTCCCTGAAACTCATAATCAACTTTGACAAAACTGAAATACTACTGATGGATAAAAAACCCAATCCAACTCCACCACCCCTGACAATACTTGACAAACAAATGATAACTATACTCCCTACCACCCACACCAGGAACCTCGGAGTTATCATTGATAAAGAACTTTCTTTCAAGAACCACATAGCAAATAAAACTAAAGAAGGATATCACAGACTCCTAACCCTAAGACACCTGAAACCATTTCTCAACCCCTATGATTTCAGAACTGTACTTCAACTTCTTATCTTCTCCACCTTCGACTATTGCAACTCCTTACTAACTGGAATACCTTTTTCATCCCTCAAACCACTCCAAATACTGCAGAACTCAGCCGCCAGAGTCCTAACTAGAACAAAAAGAAATGAACACATAACACCAATATTGACCTCACTTCACTGGCTCCCTATTACTGCACGTATTGCTTACAAATCAATGACCATAATCCACAAAATTCTAAACAATGATCATCAAGGTCTTAACACCCTAAACATAATCCCTCAAAATCCTCCAAGAAACCTACGCTCTAATAACTAAGGCTACCTAAACATTCCCCCTATCAAAGATGCACATCTGGCAACCACAAGAGAAAGAGCCTTTTCAATTGCATCACCTAAACTTTGGAACACCCTACCTAAATTCCTGAGAACCCAACACGACCTAAAAATATTCAAAAAGGACCTAAAAACACTAATGTTCTGCAAATTCTACATTGACCCTCAGACGTCTGATCATTCCAACTCTCAACTGAACTCTCAGTTATAAACCTCTTAATACATTCTCTTCACCCTGAACTGCATTCCCTCCTCTTCCAAACTAATAATTTTATTTATTTATTTATTTATTTATTTATTTAACAGTTTTTAATATACCGACGTTCGTATGGCACATCACGCCGGTTTACAAGTAACTTGCTCTCTGGACTTGATATGCTTATTTCTGATATTGTTCAAATTGTTTTTTATTGTTGCACAACTGCTAAGAAAATGTATAACGTTCAGATTGTTTTTTCTGTTACACAACTGCTAAGAAAAATGTATATTTTTGTAAACTGTTATGATGGCTCTACCGAATGACAGTATATAAAACTCAACAAATAAATAAATAAATTCCCCTCTACACTCTACCTCTTCCACTCTAACCTATAAGTGGAGAGCTGGGGGGGGGGGGTAGAGACTCTCTCTCTCATACAGTCCCCTACATAGGCTTCCTCTCTCTCTCTTGCACATACACTCTCCCTCTGTCCCTCACACATGCACGCCCAATCCCTCTCACACACATACACAATCCCTCACGTAGTCTCCCTCTCTCTCTGGCACTCACACTCGCCTTCAGCGCACATTAACACACTTCTCTCTCACACAGTTAAAACGGGCGATATTTTTGTCCCCTCTCCACCTAAGTCTTTGCTCTGCACTCACAAGAGCTTGCAAAGTTCTCACGCCTGTTGTGTCTGGGAGAGTGAGGAAAACACTCCGTCCCCGTCCCCCCCCTCGCAAAGGGCAGGCGGCAGGCACTGCAACAGATTTGGGACACGTTGCCTAGCTTACTTTGCTCTTTCTGGGAGACCTGTGCCTTTATGAAATCCGATCGGGGCATGAGAGGGAGGAGGGAGCAGGGCTCTGGCTTTCACTTTTGTCACGGTGCTTTGCTGGGAGTGGGGGTGGAGCGATGCCCATGTAAACTCTTCCCATGGTGGCTGAGACCCACGGGCGGCTTGACAGCACTGCCTTCCCCCTCCCCCCCGCAGTTGTGGGATATTTACTTGGCTTCTCCTTATCTGCGGGACTCAGGGGGCGGGAGAGGAGGGCGAGCTGTTCTCTGTTCAGCTCTTTGCGCTTTGGCTGCTGCAGGCTTGTGATCTCTTCACAGCCGCTTTCTACTGCATTTGCTCTGCTCCAGCCATCCCAACTCCCTCCCCCCCTTCCCCGGCGGTGGACGGACTGGCTCGGCGACTCTTCTACCCTTTCCTCCTCCTGTGTGTAACTGTCCGGCAGTCCCTACTCTCTCCCCCTTTCCCCAGCGGCGGAGGAACAGGCTGAGCTGTATCTCGGAGCAGCGACTCGTCTGCCCTTTCTTCCTCCCCTCTGTGACACCCGGCATGTAGCGCAGAGCTCTATGGTCCGCACATGAGCGGTAGAGCTGCTCTCTACTGCGCATCTGCGGTTCGTCTTTCAGAGCCCATTTCTATTGTAGATAGCGTGTGTTGCTTTTACGTCCAACAGATGGCGCTGTTTTTCCAAAAAAACATGTTTTTACCTGTCACAGGTGTGACATCTATATAATATAGGTATATAAAAACATGCGCGTATTCGAATGCAACGTTGTGTCAAAATTTCAAAGCAATCGGTGAAGAAGAGATTTAAGATTTTGAACAAACGAACATTTACATTTTTATTTATATAGATTTTAAGCAACTTAGACAGGAGTTTATGGGTATCAAACTGTATTTTATTGACTTTATACATCACTTTAACTTACAATCTTGTAAGAAATACAATTAAATAAACTGAAATTGAAAAAAATTGCTGAATATCATTTGCAGCAATAGTGCTCTATAAATAATTTGTTTCCAGAATTCTTGAAGGAAGTCCTTGTGAAGACCCCAAAATCCAGGATACCATCATTTATTGCACTGGATATAACTCTTAAGCAAGAAAAGACAACTCAAAGCAGGATGCTATTAAGAAAGATAAGGCAAAGTCTATCTGTCTGCCATTCTCCTTTCTATCCCAAAATCACAGCTCAGTAGCTCAATGTGATGTGTATGCCTGAACTTGTCTAGCAAAAGCAAGATGATGGGCCTCCTAAGGTTTGCTCTCTACCTCAATTTGGCACTCTAAAATTTGAGTGAGGATGAAATGTCACCTTAAAAGATGTCACCTTAATTACTGCCTAGAAAATTCTACAGAAACTTGCAGGAAACCAGTGTATACTCCATCCAACCTTTCATGTTGCAAAAGGCTCAAAAACTGTGGCATCTAAGGGTAAGGCCTCACAAAGGGGGATTTTTCCCTTTTTCTGAGTAGCATCTAACACGGTTTTCAAAATATACAGTAATAAAGTGACTTGATAACAGGGGCCATATAGAGCATTAATGGTAAAGTATGATTCTGAACTAACATCCTAGAGTTTTTTTCTGTCCTTTTAGCTCAGGTTCAAACCATTAATCCAAGATTCCTCTAGACATTTTGTCTGATAATTAGGAAAGGAAAAAGTTGATACTTCTGAATACAAGGGGAGGTCAATACAACTTTGATTTAGTAGGACAGTAACCTGGAAATTTAAACACATCGTTTTATTTCTTTCTTCTAACCAAGCAGGAATAGAAAATACCTTTTATCCAAACAATTTGTGTTCATGAATCTGCAAGGTTTGATTTGCTTGGATTAGCATAGCAATTGCTCAGGCATTTTTTTTTTTTTTAACTGCTAATCAATCTTAGCTGAAAAGAAATTGAAATGCCATAAAGATTGCCAGCATGGCCCAAAAATGCTAATCAGTTCGGAAATCTAAATAAACCCTGCTTTGTTGCAGGGTTCATACCTATGATATTCTTAACATCCTTGTTCACAACACTATTTTAGAAATCCAAAGTTTCTGAGCAATTATATTAGCATATCTGTGAATGAAGACTATTTGCATCGCAATGGAAACACATAACTATTTAAAATACAAATACCGTATGTTTAAAATAAAAAAATAAATACTATGGCTGTAGGTTAGCTATAAATAAATAAGGGGCTGATTCAACTATTTTGTGGCTAGAAAGAAGACGAAGATGAATAGCTATTCAGGTTAGCCAATGAATAAAAATATTTGCTATTCAAAGCTGGCTCAGAGACTGCATAGGAGGCTGAATCGTGATGTTGAATATGGCAAAAGTGGGTGTTTAATGAAGCATTTAAGGCCCATCCTATTATGAGCTTCAAAATGGACCTCTGCAAATATTTATTGAGTCTGATGAATTATGTGGATCAGTTCTTTTCATTGGCCCAGAGATAGATGTCCCTCTATTTCTACTAGGAGGAGACCCTGTTTCATCAAGGTTTCCGGCCCTAAATCATTCTCTTGGGTTTTCTTAAGAAGTAAGCCACATGTCTGCAGGTCCACTTCTTGAGGACATTAATGTGGAGGGTCTGGACTTTCTTTTTATCAGGCAGGGAGAGTCTATATGTAGGACTTCTGATTTTAGCTTTTATCCGATAAGCTCCGATAAAACAACCCCGATGCAAAAAAAAAAAAAAAAAGTAAAATGATAACTTTTAAAAGGGAACATGGGCGCACATATGCACACATTCGACGGCCAGCACCCAGCAATGTGGCCACTTTATAACATGTGCGTGTATGTTATAAAATAGCCTGACCGCGCATGCACCTGTGTGTGCAATTTTAAGTGGATGCATGCCTATGCGCACAAATGCCGCTTCTACCGCATAAGTTGAGGGATTTAATAGATTATGTATACCAATGGAGGAGCAACCTAGTGGTTAGAGCAGCAGGCTGTGACCCAAGGAAACCAGGGTTCAAATCCCACCATTGGTCCTTGTGACCTTCGGCAAGTCACTTTACCCTCTGTTGCCTCAGGTACAAAATTAGATTGTAAGCCCTTTGGGGCTAAATACCTACAGTACCTGAATATAACCTGCTTTGATGTATACTTTGAAAAGCAGAATATAAAAATACATAAATGCCATTATTAGTTTTCTCAGTTTACCCAGGTAAGGGATAGGACTTCTAAACCCCCCCTAGTTTAATAGTCTCCCTTCTCCCCTGTTAGCTCCTATCTTTAAAACCCTGATCTGCCTATATCTTTTTTATTTACTACTTACATCCACAGCACAATGAGAAATTACTACTTACCTGATAATTTCCTTTTCTTTAGGACAGTCAGATAAATCCAGAACAAGTGGGTTATGCATTCCTACCAGCAGATGGAGACAGAGTAAACTGACATCACAGTAAATACACCCTGCAGTTACATCAGCCTGACAGTATTCTCTTTAAAAGCATCTGTGGACAGACTAGCAAAAAACTTGAAGAAAAAAAGATAGCCATTGCAATACTCAGCCAACAGGCAAAAATGAGTCAGAATGTAATAACACTAGTCTAGGACTGGAGTAACACTTACCAGTAAGCCTTGTAACACATAGGCACACAAGAGGATCATTATGTAATCATACGGCAGCCAAGGGAAGGAAGCTGGATTAATCTGACTGTCCTAAAGAAAAGGAAATTATCAGGAAAGTAGTAATTTCTCATTTCTTAGCGTCCAGTCAGATGAATCTAGAACGAGTGGGATGTATCCAAGCCACTCCCGAATAGGGCGGGGGCTGCCTGTGGTCCAGTCAAAACCGCACATGCAAAGACAGCATCCTTCTGGGCTTGTACATACAGACGATAATCTGGAAAGGTGTGTAAGAAGGACCATGTCGCAGCTCAGCAAATGTCAACAGGAGACAACAATCTAACTTCTGGTCATGACATTGCCTGAGCTCGAGTGGAATGGGCCCAAACCCGACTAGGTAACAGCTTCCCAGCATCCACGTATGCACTTGTGACTACCTCCTAAATCCAGTGAGCTATTGTAGCCCTCGAGACTGGGTCTCTGCTTAGTACCGCCATGGAGGACAAACAGGCAATCCGACCTATGCAAAGGCCCAGTGACCTCTAGATACTGACCATATCCGGCTTGACATACAAGGGCCACAACAGATGAGTCTCTTCTACATCTCTCTCCCTGGCCAGAGAACGCATGACTGGTTCAACTGAGACTCAGAGACCATACTTTCAGTAAAAAGAGAAATAGATCCTGGCAAGACAAGATCTGCAGCTCGGAAACCCTATGCACAGAACAATTTGCCACAAGGAATACTGTTGTCAAGGTCAAAAATCGCAAGGACAGAGTACACAGCGGTCAAAACATAGGGCCTACCAAAAAATCCAAAACCAAATTGAGACTCAATAGGAGCACCGGAAATGTAAAGGAGGACAAAGATATTACATTCCTTTCAGAAAATGGACTACATCAGAATGAGCTGACAAGGATCCATCATTGACCGGACCCCTGAAACTGGCAAGAGCAGTTACTTGTACACTTAGGGGTAGATTTTTAAAGAAGCGTGTGCAGGGTACATTTGTGCGTGCTACCCAGCATGCACAAATGTACACCCGATTTTATAACATGCGCGCATGTTATAAAATCCGGGGTCAGCACGCGCAAGGGGGTGCACACTTGTGCACCTTGCTCGCGCCGAGCCCTAAGGGAGCCCCGATGGCTTTCCCCGTTCCCTCTGAGGCCGCTCCGAAATCGGGTCTCGGAGGGAACTTTCCTTCCGCTCCCCCTCACCTTCCCTCCCTTCCCCTATCTAACCCACCCCCCAGCCCTATCTAAATCCCCCCCCCCCCACCTTGTTTTCAATAGTTACGCCTAGGGCCTCTGGCAGGCGTAATTTGCACGCACTGGCCGGCTGCCGGCATGCCATCTCCCAGCACAGCTGCTGTGCCGGAGGCCTCGGGCCCGTCCCCTTTTCAAAGCCCCGGGACATGCGCGCCGCCGAGACTATGCAAAATAGGCTCAGTGTGTGCAGGAGGTTTTTTAAAGGGTTACGCGCGTAACCCTTTGGAAATCTACCCAAGGAATAAAGGGCCAAGCCTTTATTCAACCCATCCTACAAAATTTCCAAAATGAACGGAATCTTGACTGAACAAGGAAGAGTACTGTGATCTTCACACCAGGCCTCAAACACTCTCCGAATTTGCACATAGGCCAAGGAAGTGGAGAACTTTCTAGTTCTTAGTAAGGCATAGATCACTGCCAAAGAATATCCACATTTCAGACAAAATCAAGTCGGATCTTTGTGAAGGACAGGCCCTTGCTGCAACAGGTTCCTGTTCGCCGGAAGTCAGAGGTGAATCTACCAGGAACCTCTGCAGATCTGCATGCCACGGTCTCCTGGGCCAATCTGGATCAACCAAGAGCACCATCCCTCTGTGGCATTCAATCTTTCAAATCAATCTGCCCAACATGGGTCATGGAGGAAAGGCATACAGCAACTTGTCTTCCGTCCACTCCTGCACTAAGGCATCGAACAATCACGAAACAATCGGCTGAACAATCACGAAACTTAAAGAATGCGCAAAGTCGCCAACGGGTCCAGGAATGGGAAACCCCAGTGATCCCGAATCAGCTGAAACTCATCTGACAATGCCCAATTTTCTGGTCCAGGCTCTCCCTGCTTTAAAAGTCTGCTCTTACGTTGTCTTAGCCTGCGATGTGCAAGGCTGAGATCATCTGGAGATCCACTTCTGCCCATTCCATAAGATGATCTATTTTCCTGTGACACTTGCTGGTTCTTGGTACCTCCCTGCCAATTTATTTAAACCACAGTTGTTGCATTGTCCCACATTATGCAGACCGAGCGACCCTGCAGCCTATCGCCGAACTGTAAACATGCAACCAGACCACCCTGGCCTCCAGGCGATTGATGTTCCAGAGATACTTTCTGCACTCCAGTGCTCTTGCACCATCAGCTCCTGACAGCGAGTTCCCCAACCAAGGAGACTCGCATCCATTCTCAGGACTAGCTAGTCTGGAAGCGATAGTGAAACTCCCTTCCATAGATGATCCGCCTGCAGCCATCACTGCAGTTGGGACAAACCTCCATCGGCAGGTGGAGCTGAATCAAGTAGTCCTAAGACTGCGGATTCCACCGAGACAGCAGGGATCTCTGAAGAGGACTCATATGCACCCTCGCCCATGGCACCACTTCCAGGGTTGCTGCCATTAAACCAAGGACCTGCAGGTAAAACCATACCAATGGGCACAGAGTGTTCAACAACAGACTAAGCTGAGCTAGCAACTTCTGAATTTCAGCTTCCAGCATGAATACCTTGGCCTGCTTTGTATCAAACTGAATCCCCAGGTATTCCAGCGACTGAGTAAGCTGAAGACTGCTCTTGCCAGGTTCACCACCCAACCGAGCTCCCGCAACAGGAAAATCATCAGGCAGCAATCTTCCAGCGACCTGGCATGAATCAGACAGTCATCAGAATATGAGTGTACTAGGAGTCAATCCTTTTTCAATTCTGCCGCAACTACCACCATTATCTTGGAACAGGTTCTGGGAGCGGTGGCCAGACCAAGGGTAGAGCCCAAAAATGAAAGTGGCATTCCAGAACTGCGAACTGCAGGAAGGATTGATGTTCTAGTCAGATGGGAATGTGGAGATACTCCTCTGACAGATACAGAGAAGTAAGAAATTCCCCCGACTGCATGGCCATTATCACCGAGCGCAATGTTTTCATGTGAAAATGCTTCACTTGCAGATGACGATTGATGCCTTTGAGGTCCAGGATGGGACAAAAACAGCCCTCCTTCTTTGGCAACCTTGATCCTGTCTCTGCCAAAGAAATCCTTTCCAAGTGCAAGGGAGCCCTAGGGGTCCGCCCTATTGAATTTCACCTGCCAAAATGCAGGCCAAGCACAGAGGACCCATTGGCTGATGCAGACTGCTCTCCACCACAGGCCCACAGTATCGACCTTTGCCTGGCTTGTCCATGCGTATCAAATATCACCTTCCCAGCCCATTCCTGAGTGAAGTTGAGACCTCTGAGCTCTCCTCCAAAAAGGCCACTGACTCCACAGATAGCAAGAAACACTCCTCTACCTAAAGAGACTGCCTGAGCGCACATCTCAAGTAAATACGAGGCGATTTTGCATTATTTTGTTGTGCCAAAAAAAAACAAACATTTTTTGATCACCCTGATTAAAATTCAAACAACATTTAAGCTCATTTAAACAGGGAAGTCAAATGCATTAAAATTTTATATTCATAGAACATACTGTACATGAATCCTACAATTTACCTCATTTGCTTAATTCTGAAAGACAGCTTCACTTCCTGCTTGCACCAGTACTCTGCTTAAAATAATCACATTCAAGGGCACTTCTGCTCCAGCTAAAGTCACTATACTAAAAACAGCTGAATAGGTTTACTATGCTGATAAAAAAGAGGGCAACTAACTGCCCATAGAATAGTAAAGTCTATGCATAAAATGGACACGCAGATTTTACCAAATATTTTTAAAGCACGCTTATGTGTATAAGCTAGCTTTCAAAATCCCTGGCTAATTGGCCGAGTATGCGTACCAATTACCTCACACAAAATTTCACCTACTCCAAGTAGGGCGTAACTTATGAACATCCTTTTTAAAATCTAAAAGTCTGCAAGTAAGTCACAACTCCACCCTCAGGAATGCCTCTCCTCAGGGCACATAAAAGTATACATGAAACTAGATTACGTGCATACTTTTACGCACACCGGACTTCTGACATATTTAGAGCAGCATTTACCCACATAAAACAGGATTTTCTGCTCATAAATGGCTTTGAAAAATATCCCCAAAGATTCTAGCTCACAACCTGAATGAAAAACTTTAGTAGCTTATTCCAACTCCTTGAGAGTCATAGTAACTGATAATGGTCTCCACATGCTCAAAAACTGTCACACCAGTCTGAATTCTCTCATTAACTTTCTCCGGAGTCCCTTTACTACAAAAATGGTATAAAACGTTCCATCTTGCCACTGCAGGAAGGCTGTTTGGAAAACAAGATAATCCTGAGAAAAGCAGAAAACTCATGACCCACCAGATATCCAGATGGTTAGCATTTTGCACTTCCAAGCTGAAGTCCTGGCTATATTTCCCATTTTAAGTTCCTTCGCTTTGAGTTATGAAGAAATAAAGATCCATAAACAACGTGTAGGTGATGCTACAAGTATTAATCATTCTAAAGCAGAACAGGGCATACTGTATGCAGTGCTGTACAGTACATGAGACAGTCCCTTTTCCACGGAGCTTACAATGTAGTCATAACAAACAAGAGTCTTTGGGAAGTTTATTTATTGTAGAAAAATGGCCTCAAAAAAGATTTGATTACAGTCAGCGAGAGTATGGCATGCTGGCACAGGTAGTTTATTCCAAGCATATTGTGCAACAAGGTGGAAAATGTAGAATTAGGAGCTGGCAGAAGAGGCTGAGAAGGGCACAGATAAGAGCAACTTGTCCAATGAATGGAGTTCATGAGAAAGTGTACAGGGAGAGAAAAGAAGATATATAATGAGGATCTTCAGAGTGAATTAATTTGTAGGCGAGTAAGAGAAGCTGGACAGGAAGTGGACATGGAACCAATGTTACATGGTCATAACAATGATGAAAAGAGAAAAGTCATGTAGCCAAATTTTGAATAGATTGCAGTGGAGAAACATGGTTCAGTAGGAGGCACAGAAGGTGAAGACAGAGTAAATAAGTATTTTTGTAGCATGCTAAAAAAAGGAAGAGATTGATTTTAGCAATGTAATGGAGAAAGAAAAGACACACTTGAGACAAACAAAGTCTCCTAAACCTGCTTCCCCTCTTCCCAGTGTATGGTGCTCTCATCCTTCTTGTTCCCTCAGTCCATAACCTAAGGATCATCTTTGATGTGTGTAGAGAAGGAGAGAAAATCATCAAAGATGATCCCAAGGTTATGGGCCAAGGGAACCAGAAGGATGAGAGCGCCACACAGTGAGAGAGAAAGAGAGGGAATTAGGGTTAGGGGACTTTGTTAAATTTAAAATGGTAGCAGGATATCCAAGCAGCAATGTCAAACAAGCAGACTGGATTTTTTGTGAAGTATACTCTTTTCTAGGGATGTGAATCGTTTTTTGACGATTTAAAAAAATCGTCCGATATTTTTAAAATCGTCAAAAATTGTTAGAGTGCGCAATACAATAGAAATTTTCCCGATTTATCATGAAAAATCGTTACTCCCCTTAGTGTCCACTAATGGGAGTTATTTGGGGGGAGGGCAGGAAAACCGGCACACCAAAACAACCCCTAAACCCACCCCGACCCTATAAAACTAATCCCTTAACTTCTCCCACCCTCCCAAACCCCCCCAAAACTTTTTACGAGTACCTGGTGGTCCAGTGGGGGCGCGGGCACCGATCTCCCGCTCTCGGGCCATCGGCGTCATTTTGGCTGCCACTCAAAAATGGCGCCGATGGCCCGATAAAAAAAACCCACCCGACCCTTTAAAAATGACCCTTTAGTTTCCCCCACCCTCCCGATCCCCCCCAAAACATTTTAAAATTACCTGGTGGTCCAGTGGTGGTCCCGGGAGCGATCTCCCGTTCTCGGGCCGTCGGCTGCCACTCATAAAGATGGCACCGATGGCCCTTTGCCCTTACCATGTGACAGGGTATCCGTGCCATTGGCCGGCCCCTGTCACATGGTAGGAGCACTGGATGGCCGGCGCCATCTTTAAAGATGAGAACGGGAGATCGGTCCCCGCACCCCCACTGGACCACCAGGTACTCGTAAAATGTTTTTGGGGGGTGAGGGAGGGTGAGGGAAGGTAAGGGGGTCAATTTTAAAGGGTCAGGCCTCACTAAAAAAAAAATTAACTATGTGAATCGGAACCGATTCCGATTCACATCTCGACTGATCAGATTTTTTTCTCCCTCCATCCGAACCCGATCGTTAAGATTCACATCCTTACTCTTTTCCTCAGTTTACTCTCTCAAACATAAGATTTCTGCACCATAAACTCTGTAGGTAAAGAGATGTGTGTGTGGGGGGGGGGCGGGGGGGGGGAGATGTAAAGAAAACAATGGAAGTTATGAGGAAGGATTAGGTGAGAGGCCTTCTAGAATAATTACATAATTACTAGAAAAAAGAAGATCTCAAACTACAAAAAAATAATTTTAGATTAATAATTGTTCTGTGCATGTGTGTGTGTACAAGACACCCTTTTGTGAGCAAAGAGGTATGAAATTAAAGAAATTAGAACATGATAGGACAAAGTTCACAAATTAATCAACATGATTGCCTTCAAATATTATAGTACAGCATTTTCTTGTATGACTCAAACATTAAAGTGTTCTTTTATTAACAGATGAGCTTGATAGGAAAAAGGAGTCAGTGCTACCCACACAAAGCCTACAGTACAATTTCACGCTGAATCATTCAAAGCCATTCCAAAGAGATGCATTCCAAAGACTTGATCAAAAATTCCCTATTCTGAAAACCTTTAGAGGTCCATATTGAAAAGCTTTTTCTGGATAAATTCAGGAGTTGCATGCAAAACTCTTTAATTTCCAATATCCCCCTCCCTTCCCCCGCTCTCTGTTTCAGTTATGTCCAGCACAAAATTTAGCTGGATCAAAAAGAGGCTGTGTTGGGGCATACCAGGGCGAAGTTCAATATTAATTAACCAGTTAGCATTGATATATTCAGCGCTATGCAGATACAGTTATTCCGGTAAGTCTGGTTGTGCCAGAGGGCTGTCCTAAAGTTATCCAGATAACTTTATCTGGGTAACTTTGACTTTAGCCAGATACACTCAGCGAAACGCATATCCAGTTATGTTCCATTGAATATCCAAGTAAAGTTACCCAAAAAATGTTCCTGGCTTACTCAATATGGACCTCTGTCTCGAGCACATTCTAATAAAAGGGATCAGAAATCTTAAATGTATAATTTGATGTGTGATATCTTTTACTGCACTTAACATGTTCTTGGAACTTAAGCTTTTAGAGCTTTACAAAATTCTTCCATTATGACAATCTGTAGGAAACGTTCAACAATGAAAGTAATAAAAATGCTATATTTACGGGTAGATTTTAAATTGGCTGCGCATGTAAAATCTGGCCTTTACGCGCGTGGCCGGGCCTTGCGCGCACTGAGCCAATTTTTCCTAAAGGCTGGTACGCGCATAAGACCATCAACAATGAAAAGATAGACTAGCTAAAGGACACCCTCCACCCACACAACTGCAAAGAAACCTTTGATCCAAAAACACTGGACTACTAACTATTTCTTCCACCAAACTGGCCCACCTTACCACAACCAGAGAACGCGCCATCTCGACAGCTGGCCCCTCACTGTGGAATAAACTACCCACACAACTCAGAACCGAACCCTCAACCCAGACATTCAAGAAGTTCCTAAAAACATGGCTATTCCAGAAAGCCTACCAGCCAGCAAGTTAATATATCACGCGTTACCATGTAAACCCCACAATACTGGTTAAACTCACTCTTTTCATCATCCCCCCATAGCACCCCCTTGCTAAACCCCCTCACAGTTACTCCCCCCTCCCCACTCCTCTCCCCATTCCCCTTTTCTACCACAACCACTGACTCCTTATTCAAGTGTCTAAACTGCCAATTACATATTAACTGCCCCATTAAGAAGAAAACGGCACCGCTATTTCACCTTTTCATGCTTTCTATACGTCTCAAACTAAAGTTCCAAACAGTTTAATTAAGTTATTTTGTTTCGCTGTTTTATCATACGAAAGTTCCAAATTGTTAAATAATTTATGTTTCGATGTAAAAAATAATAAGACACCATTGTCAAATTATCCAATGAGTTACCATGTAAACCGATGTGATATTCCATATCGAATGTCGGTATGGAAAAACAAATAAATAAATAAGTGCCAATCTTCCTGCAAGGGGCGGGCCGGGACAGCGCCATTGTTCACTGTCCCGGCTGCCGGCGTATGCAACTTACTTCAGCTTGGGAGCTGAAGTAAGTTGCAGAACAAAAAGAAAAAAAGAAAAAAGGTAGGCCTTAGGGGGTGGGAAGGAGAGGGGAAGGGAGGTTAGGTAGGGGGGGTAGGGAACTGGGAAAGGCCGGGATGTGTCGCCGCACAAAAATTGTGGAAGTCTCCCCTCCCCTTGCATGCACCGCCCGCACATATGCGTATGGATTACAACAAGCGCGTGCCAGCGCACACAAGTTATAAAATCGGCGTGACCATGTGTGCGTGCTGGGAAGCACGCGCACATGGACGCGTGTACACCTTTAAAAATCTACCCCATTGTCTTAACAGAACACAATCTATTTTGCCTTTTTTAAATAAGCAACTAAAAATGTTACAAATCTTTATTTATTATGGAGATAAAACATTTACGATGGCCAATGAAGATGCCTTCAGACTGGCTGTAATCTTCAAATTGTATGAAAAATAAATAGAATACATTGAATATGATTTGTGTTAGTGACACCCAACTTTGGTGATGATTTTTTCATATTTCCTTAGCAAAATACCTTACATAAAGTTACAATAATGACCACTTGGTCAAGCACTTTGAAGAAAATGAACAACCTTCTGAGCAGAGGGCCCTGCAGCTTTGGCTCAGAGCCTTCAACTCCTTCAGTGGGTCATTTCATTAGCTGTCAGGAAATGCCATCTCCGTTGATCATTATTGCTTCAGCAAAGCTGCCTCTAAGTGTCACTGTAATCAGCAACAAGAAGGAAATAACAGATAAAGCGTAAACCTAATATTAAAGAAAATTCCAAACCTGCTATATCCTTTAGACAGATACCGTTTATAGATTATTTTGTTCAAATACAACATGATTTTTCTATAACTAACCGTATGCAATACTTGAAGACAATTCAGATAAGCACCTGGATTTGAAGCAAAATGTATTAAAATAGACTGCACTATTAACCATGGCAACAACATTTTTTTTTACCCATTTTAAGATCTTTCAGATTTGTTCTTTATGCGTGTTATTTCCCTTGTAATAATCCTTGCTTCATCATCTGCATTTTCTTGTCAGTCAGAGTTGTTCAACAATCATTCAGAAGGAAAAGCAGGTAAGAGGATTTTTGGTACACAGTGCCAATATCATTTCATAGACTGCAAAATAAATGTTGCTAGAACAGAGTGATCATTATTGTGGTCTAGCAAAATAAACCTTATCACCCAGTATTCTTGACCACTCTGGCCATCCCAAGATCCTAAAAATGCAGAGTACTAGTAACAGTATGAAAAACTCCCTTTTGTGCAGAGAACCTATGGGCAAGTTAATGCTCATGGGAGTATTCTCCTAAATCTATTTAAATAAAGTTACAGAGATATCTCAGGACTTCACACACCACCTACTATGAGTCATGGTATATCTTAATAAACCACACTCCCTCTTTCAAATGGTTTCAATAGAAAGCAGACAAGGCACACTATCCTCAGGTATCAATCTGAGGAGGAAGGAAGAGGGGGAGATGAATGCAGAAGAAATATTTAGTAAAGGAGTATGATATGAGTGACATGATGAATCAGTGCAGTGGTTTACTGAGGATGGGGGAGGTGAGCATGAACGATCCTGCACAGTTTGTGATGACTAGGGAGCTTAGCAATCAGTGGCATGCCAGGAGCAGCAGTGGCACACATATGCCCTGGGATCAGTGGCATACCAGAGCAGCAGCCATCAGACAAGGCTGGTAGGTTGTGACACAGCAGTAAAGTAAGAGGTAGGAGAGAGAGGAAGTCTGGTAGTAGTTAAAAGAGAGAGAGAGAAATATAGAAAGAGACTGGTGGGAGTGAAGCGATGGGACTGGGGAAAAAGGAGAAAGAAAGACTAATAGAGGTGGTGAGAGGAGAGAGAGATTGGTGTGGTGGAGGGAGACAGACTAGTTAGGGTGTGAAAGACAGGGAGAGAGATGGTTGGAGAAAAGCTAGAGAGAGAGACTGGTAAGGTGTGGAGGAAGAAAATTTGACAAAGACAAATCTAACCACAACTCTTCTGCGGGTTTACACTAGTAAGAAAATAGTATTGGGCAGGAGTGAACTGCTTTTTAAAACAAAGCATTAGCACTGGGTTCCACAAATGGAACATATTTTGATTAAATTTTAGGGAGGAGGAAGGAACATATTGTCAGTGTAATTGCTTGAACCAAATCCTTCTCCTATAACAGCTCTAATACTTCTTTTGCTCTCTTACAATTAGTTTGTTCAACTGAACATTTGTAGGAGATATTAGAAGTTTTTACCACTGTATGAAACCAAATATGAATACTGACCCCACAAGAGGGACTTAAATTTCATAAGATGGATTCTGACATGTATATTTCAACAGAAAAACAAGATGAGGAACTTTTGACCAGAATAACACCACATGTCCAGGTTATCTGATCTGCCTGTTTAACTAAGGGCTATAGATTCTTTCCACAAACAATGCTGCCCAGTACAGGGACATGTCACAGATGTGAAAACAACCCAAATCTGCCTGGAGACAAAAGACAGCCTATCCAAAGGACAGCTTATCAGACAGGTCAGCTCACAGAAAAGTGATGACACCACAAGACAGCTTGCGGGTCAAGAGGTTACAGGACTGAGATGAGATACTGGTCTGGGGTCACCCACAGCAGGAGATTGACCCTCTCCCCCCCAATGGGAAAGGGGAGCCAGCAGTCTGAAATGGAGAAATGACCCCTTCCGTCCTGCTGCTTAATTATACATGAGCTTCTTTGCCTGTTAAAAAGCAGCCAGGGAGAGGGCTCAGGTGGCCAGTGAAAGAAGAACCATTAACACCTGAGGACAACTCCCCCTGCCTCTCCCTGTGATAAAGCAGATGAGCTCCAGTATTCTGCGCATGTAAGAAGCTCTGCTGTTACCTGCTATTCATCTCAAACATGTCTTTTTCTTCTCCAGGGCTCAGACCAGCCTTAGCCCTTCAAGCAACCGGAGCCAAGAACGCCTGCTTCCTTCAGCAGAGACTGCTTCAGGGTAAAATGGAAGGTAATCACCTAAGGTTATGTGGTTAGTTAGCTAGATATGTTTAATAATATAGCATAAGCAAGTCAAGGTCTCAGATATGTTAAGTTTACTAGTGATGCAGAGCTTTATTCAGTATAAACTGATGCTGAGCAGCAAGGACTGTATAGATCTTATTGTTTTATTTTATTCTAACTGCTAAACCTTGAAAAGTCTGACAAAGTCTGATTCTGTGGAAAAACCCATGGTCTTTTCTGAGATATTTGGATTACACAGGTATAGGAGGTGATAGAGGTAATTGTCTATAGCACTGCCCATCCCAATAAGTGTGGGGGAGGGGGAAGAGGGTGCATTATATCATCCAGGTTACAGAACACCCTTATATTGCTTACACATTAAGTCCAAACACAACTCTTAAAATACCTTCTATTTCTAGTGAGCTGCACATTTCATGCAATCCTTTGAAAAAGTTATTCAGGACCTCATATGTTATTAGCTTTAGTCTAGTCCGGTGTCTCAGGAGACAAATGCTGTGTGCACTGTCACGTGGAAGGAAGTTCCCCAGTGCAATCCCCAAGTTAGGTCTTCTGCTCCCTATGTCAGCCCTAGGTCAGCTGGGACTGGAATTGCTGCAGAGGGAGCATTCACAGCCTCAGTGGGGGCACAGTCATGGTTATTACTTAAGGATGACATCTGGTGGCCAGAATCAGGGCCCAAGGTTCCAGAAGACACCCTGGCCGAAGACCTTTACTGCACCACCCAAACAAGGTGGGTATAGGAATATAAAACAGGGGAAAATGAGAAGGCTCATGGAGCTGAAAGTACAAAGAAACAGTAGGATCAAAAAAATAAATATTTTAGTAGTTTTCTCTAATCTACTGGCATTTCTTCCTCATATGCCTAACAAGCCATTAATTTCTCTAAAATAATCTTTATGGCAGAAATCTTTCCAATGTTAAGTTTCATGAAAAACCTTATAATCAATAGCTGACTGAAAGCTGCTGTCCTTTTACCTTCCTCATCCCTAACTGCTATTTAGAACAGCCTTTTTGTTCACCATGTAGTTATCATACAATACTATTTCCTCCTTATAATATCAAGCTATTCGCTAGCCTCCTAATATACTCTTTTGCTATATTTATTTTGCTTTCAATGTTACGACACCAAGGACTCCTAAGTATTCTAGCAATGTTATGCCATTCTTATTCACCTCTGTGAATAAGAATGGTACAAAAAACTTAGGTAAAAGCACATTCAAATACATAATAAAAAGCTGTAACAAAACATTTTGTTTACAAAATTCAAAAAACTCCATATCCCCATAGAAAGCACAGTGGTTTAAGAGATTCAGATCACTCCCATTTTGTATTAACATGACTTAGTAGGCCACAGAAGACACATACACACATGGAGAAAGCAGCTCACTTGGGCTCTGTGTGTAAACATTTTGATAAGCCAACAAAAATGCGCCTAATAAGATGTCACAAAATTCTTTTCATCATAGTTCTAATAAGGGTTGTATTCAAGAAAGAATTTTCCAAAGGCACAGAATAAAAAAAGTCTTTTGTGAATGAGGTCCTAAATGTTATTTCTATGCATCATGTTATATATTGAGCTGATAATAGTCTTCCAGTTGTTTTAGTATACACTGAAGATTCATAACCAAGTTGCCAGAATGGCTTTCAACTCAGTAAGTAAATGAAATGGGATCAGCACAGTGCTGCTATTATAATCACTAGAGGAAGTGTTCCACATCATGTGGGTAAAGAGCAAATCTCTACGCCTATGTACAGATTGCAAATAATATCTGCTATTAAACCTATATCTATCAGAAAATCTTATTTGGAGTTTGGATGGAAGCCATCTCTGTGGCTGCAAATTGCAATCCTCTGACAGAACTGGCCAGGCTGCTATCTTATAAGTGCCAAGAGCTCCAGTCAAAGGTTCAAGTGTTGTAAGGCAGTTCTACAAACTGACACAAACAGCGGAAGGCAAATCTACATCTGACAGTTTGGCAACTATAAATAATTGCTGATCTGTTTAATCAAGCTAGTAAATGACAGCAAATAAAAATATTGATATAAACAGTAACCAAAACGGCACACTATTTTCTTGCTGTGATCACCAGTGGTGCCTGTACTCTTTTCTGAAATTGTTCTGTGAGATTTTCTTTAAACTAGAAGCATGCATACAGACTTTGAAAAATATCTAAAATCTAAATGGTCTCAGAGATTCAAAACAGAATGGCTAAGCTACTAGTAGTAAGAGCATAAGATTTGCCATATTGGGTCAGAGCATGGGTCCATCAAACTCAGTATCCTGTTTTCAACAGTAGCCAATCCAGCTCCCAAGTACCTGGCAGGTTCCCAAATGGTCGACAGATTCCATGCTCCTTATCCTAGGGATAAACAGTGGATTTCCACAAGTCCACTTTAATAATGGTTTACATACTTTTCTTCCAGGAATTTATCCAAAACTTTTTTAAACCCACTATACTAACATCTTTAACCACATCCTCTAGCAATGAATTTCACAGTTTAATTATGCATTGAGTAAAAATATATTTTCTCCTATTTGTCTTAAATGTATTACCTAGTAACTTTATTGCTTGTCCCCTAGTCTTGTTCTTTTTGAAAGTAAAACAACCAATTTGCATTTATCCATTCTACGCCACTCATTATTTTATAGACCACTATCATATCTCCCCTCAGCAGTTTCTTCTCCAAGCTGAAGAGTCCTAACCTCTTTAGTCTTTCCTCACAGGGGAATCATTCTATCTTATCATTTTTGTCGCCTTTCTTTGTAACTTTTCTAATTCCACTGAGATCAATATTCAGAACTAAATGGCTAACTTGGAGTTAGATGGGCAACTTGATAAACCTAGAGTTAGATGGATAACTTGCCATTGACATGGATAATTTGTTTGAGGTGTGGTGACCAGAACTGCATACATTGCTCAAGGTGTAGTCGCACCACGGAGTGATACAGAAGCATTATGATATTTTCTATTTTATTCTCCATTCATTTCCTAATAAGTCCTAGCATTCTATTTGCTTTCTTGGCCACTGCTGAACACTGAGCAGAGGATTTCAACATATCCATGATGCTGCCTAAATCCTTTTCCTGAATAGTGATTCAATGTGAAACCTTGCATTATATAGCTCTAATTTGGGTAGCACTTCCCTACATGCATTACTTTGCACTTGCCTATAATAAATTTAATTTTCAATTTGAATGCCCAGTCTCCCAATCTTGCAAAGTCCTCTTGCAATTTCTCACAATCCTTTTGTGATTTAACAATTTTAAATAATTTTGTATCATCAGCCAATCTGATCACCTCACTTGTTGTTCCCATATCTAGATCATTTATGAATATGTTAAAAAGCAGTGGTCCTAGTACAGATCCTTGAGGCCACTGTTCACCTTTCTCCATTGAGAAAATTGACCATTTAGCCCTACTCTCTGTTTTCTATCTTTTAACCATTTCTCAATCCACAATATGACATTGCTTCCTATCCTGTGACTTTTTAATTTCCTCAACAGTCTCTCATGCTGCCTACTACTTAACATTTCTATAGCGCTACATGACAAACTGCACTGTACAAACACACAAAAAAGACAGTCCCTGCTCGATAGAGCTTACAATCTAATAAGATAAAACATACAGGACAAGAGATGGGCATTTCATAAAGCAAGACAATGGTTAAAAAAGAAAACAAATTTAGTTAATGAGGGTAAAAGGAGATAGACAATTAGGCCTAAGATCTATGAGGGGCTTCAAAAAGCTGAGTCTTTAGATAGGATTTAAACACAGCAAGAGAGGGAGCATGATACATCAGTTCAGGAAGACTATTCCAAGCACATGGCCAGATGGACAGTATGGATTCAGGAACTGGCAGTAGAGGAGAAGGGCACAGATAGGAGTGACTTGTCCAATGAGCGGAGTTGCATGAGGAGGGATGTAGGGAGAGATAAGTGAAGGGAGGAACTGAGGTACTTTGTCAAATGTTTTCTGAAAATCCACATACTAAATCAACTGGCTCACCTTTTTCCACATATTTATTCACGTCTTCAAAAAAATGTAGCAGATTGGTGAGGCAAAGCTTCCCTTGGCTAAATCCATGTTGCCTTTGTCCCATTAAACTATGACTATCTATATGTTCAGCAATTTTGTTCTTTATAATAGTTTCAACCATTTTGCCAGCATTGACATCAGGCTCACCAGTATGAGTGTGGCTGACCTGGTGGTTCTCCTGCCTCTTTTGTTGAATCAGCTGCTACATTACCTACAGTACCTGAATGTAATCCGCTTTAAAGTGCAAAAAGCAGAATATTAAAAAAAATCTAAATTAAAAAAAAAAATTAGAAATTTGGATTGCATAACGCGATGTTACTGTTCAACCCTAGGGCAAACTACTGCAAGGTCTTATTCTATGGATGGCAAATAAAATAGCAGCCTGACATTTAAAGCATGGGAATAAAGGTCTAAACTTATGGTTGTTCCTTTGATACTCAGTATGATTTTGTGAAAGTCATTTCGATTCCTTTATGTTTCTACTTTACCTGCTGAAAAGAGAAATAGCATTAATCAGCTCCAGTATTCCCTCTCCCTACTTTAAAGGCCGTGCTATATACTAGATAGACAACATGAATGGTACTAAAGGGCTGTAACTGTAAAGTATATTATGTTGCTTGGATAAAAATACTATATTAACAGCAAAATTATTACTACTAAGGATGTCATGGCCCCTTTTAGAAAAAGCAATTATAACTTAAAGGTAGCAGGAAGGAAGTTCTTATGATCTGACGTTCCAAGGAGTTAGAACCAGGAGTAACATTAGCAAATGTTTTCACAGAAAGCTTGGGATAAAAGAATCCTTAATTGTGAAAAAAGAGAAAGCCAGAAATCAACTGGTATCTGGGGCACGTGTCAGAAAAGAAAGTGGGCAAATTTGATGTGCCTTAACATCTGTATCTTCTATCATATTCAGTGTTTCTATGATTAACACTAGTATCTTTCTACTTGGTTTGCGCTGAGAAGTGCACAGCATCCTCTCTCTCTGCGCTCCCTTTCAGCCACAAAAAAATATTTCTATCGGATAGTAGTAGTTGTGGATACTGCATAGTGGTAGCATTACTGATTTTGTGTGTCTGTAGGGCTTTCAGGGCACTGTCTGAATGACAGGTACTAAGAAAGTATATGTATATATATTAATATATACAAACTCCCCTAGAAGCCTAGGTGAGGAATTCAGGAAAGATCATGGAAAATTATTTCAAGACTTCTTTCTGACACTTACTCTCCAATACTCCTTAATAGGGATGTGAATCGTGTGCCCGATCGTTTTAACGATCGGGTTTGGCGGGGGGGGGGGGGGGGGGAAATCTGATCGTTACAAGATGTGAATTGGAATCGGTTCTGATTCCAATTCACATCACTAATTTTTTTTTAGTGAGGCCTGCGCCAATAAAAAAAACCCACCTCGACCCTTTAAAATTACTGATGGTCGGCCCCTGTGACATTGTGAGGGCAAAGGTAGCACCGGCGCCATTTTGAATACTGGCAATACGGCCGGAGTGCAGGAGGTCGCTCCCGGACCCCCGCTGGACTTTTGGCAATTCTTGTGGGGGTCAGGAGGCCCCCCAAGCTGGCCAAAAGTCCCTGGGGGTCCAGCGGGGGTCCGGGAGCGATCTCCTGCACGCGGGCCGTATTGCCAATATTCAAAATGGCGCCGGCGCTACCTTTGCCCTGTCTCATGGTAAGGGCAAAGGGCCATCAGCGCCATTTTTTTTAGCGCAGCTGATAGCGTGGGAACGGGAGATCGCTTCCCGCGGCCCCCCTGGACCACCAGGTATGTATAAAATGTTTGGGGGGGGGGGGTCGGGAGAGGGGGGGAGGCTAAGGGGGTAATTTCAAAGGGTCGGGGTGGGGTTTTTTTTTATTGGGCCATCGGCGCCATTTATATTAGTGGCAGCCAAAATGGCGCCGATGGCCCGAGAGCGGGAGATCACGCCGGGACCCCCCCACTGTACCACCAGGTAATTTAAAACATTTTGGGGAGGTTCGGGAGGGTGGGGGATTTGTTTTAAAGGGTCGGGGTGGGTTTAGGGGTTGTTTTGGTGTGCCGGTTTTCCCGCCCTCCCCCGATTTACGATTTTTCACGATAAATCGGGGGAATTTCTATTGTATCGCGACTCTAACGATTTTTGATGATTTAAAAAATATCTGACTATTTTTTTAAATCGTCAAAAAATGATTCACATCCCTACTCCTTAACCTTCTCTGTGACATTTGATATCATGGACCATGATGTCTTAATCACTCACCTAAAGGCCTTGGGGATGGATAGACTAAATGGCCCATCCAGGCTGCCTAGCAAGCTTCTTATGGTAGTATCTGCCTTACCGACCAGGTTAACCCCATAGTTTTCTTAAGGGTAACAACTGACGCTCCGTGCAATTATCCTCAAGCCTTATAACAACCTATAAAAATTTACTGCTAGCAACATTTTTAATGGGTGATGAGCCTTCTTGAAAACTCAGACAGTGCAGTTTGACGTGCTTTCCTTCGGACTTGGCCACAGAATTAGTCCTGTGCTTTTCCCCTTACGTCTGCTATCAGTACCACAGACTGTAAAAGTCAGGGCTCATGTTTGTTGTCTGAATCCGAATCCCCCCCCCCTACACGCCGTCAAAGTGGAGAGCAATGCTGCAGTTGCATCAAAAGCATCAAGGCTAATTGGTTAAGGGTGGTAATCTCATGCCTTCTGATAAGGGTAGTAACTGCTGCTTTGCGTAGGTTACTCCCATGCTTATCAGTTCCCCAGACCATAATAGTTGGGGCCCTCATTGGTTGTTATCTAAATCCAATTCCCCTTTTTCCCCTTCTGTTGAAGCAGAGAGCAATGTTGTAGTTGCATCAAAAGATTCATGGCTTATTGGTTAAGGGTAGCAACTGCTGCACCAGCAAGATACCCCCATACACTATTTTCTTCATTTCTATCCTCTAGCCTTTTGAGATCCACAGTGTTAATCCCTTGCCCCTTTGAATTCTTTATTATCATCTTAACCACCTCCTCCGGGAGGGCATTCCAGTCATCCACCATCTTCTCCATGAAGAAATATTTCCTGGCAATGGTTCTGAAGTTTTAAATAAGTTTTATTTCGTGATTCCTAGTTCTATTGTTTTCTTTCCAACAGAAAAGGTTTGAAGTTTGTACATCATTAAAACCTTTCAGGTATCTGAAGGTCTGTATCATATCTTACCTGTACCTCCTCTCTTCCAGGATATACATATTTATATCCTTCAGCCGCTCCTCATAAATCTTCCGATACTGATCCCACACCATTTTGGTCATCCTTCTCTGGACCGCCTCCATCCTGTCTCTATCCTTTTTAAGATTCAGGCTCCAGAATTGAACACAGTGGTCCAAGTGAGGCCTCACCAAGGACCTGTACAAGGGCATTAGTACCTCCTTCTTCTTAGTGGTTATTCCTCTCTCTGTGCAGTCCAGCATTCTTCTGGCTTTAGCTATCGCCTTATCACATTGCTTCACCATCTTCAGATTGCCAGACACTATCACTCCACGATCCCTCTCTTGGTCCGTGCACATCAGTATTTCATCCCCCATTATATACAGCTCTTTTGGATTACCACATCCTATCTGCATGGCTCTGCACTTCTTGGCATTGAATCCCAGCTGCCAAATTTTTGACCACTCTTCAAGTTTTCTTAAATTACTTTTCATTCTTTCTACTCCGTCAGGAATGTCCATTCTGTCGCTGATCTTAGTATCTTCTGCAAATAGACAAACTTTACCTTCTATCTCTTCCGTAGTGTTGGTCTGGTTTAAATCCTTCCTCCAAAACTGCTCTGAATCATGCTTGGATCTGTAACATATCCTCACCCTCTCTCCTATGAAGTAACAGAGGGTGCTATTTTATTTCCCATGCTATTCAACATCTACTTGTCCCCCTATAGGCAATTTCATCAGAGAATATCTGATCGCAATATACACATATACTAATATTCTGCTCCTGGTTTCTCTTAGATCAGACCCAGACAGAGCAATATCAAACTTAAATGAATGTCTGGCAAAGATTCCCAGCAGGCTATGCCATAATAAACTGAAGCCACAAAAAAACGAATTAACCACGGTGGATAAAAAAGACCCCAACTTCTTAAAGCCTCAAGTGATCCTTGAAGGGGCAGCTCTTCCCTTCACCCATCAAGTTTATAGCCTGGGAGATACAGTAGACTCCAAGCTCACCTTTAAGCCTCAGGTCCAGCTGTATGTAGCCAAGGCAGCATTCTTCTAACTACATCAACTGTGCAATCTCTATCCCTTCCTAAACAGCCTGGCTCTTGAATCAATTATCTAGGAATGTGTAATCTCCCATCTCAAGTACTGTAACTCTCTTTAAATCGAGATCCCAAAAACTTGCCAAGAGACTGCAACTCATATAGAGTGCTACAGCTCAAATGTCAAAAAGTTCAAGAGGATCACGCCCATTTTAATATCCTTATATTGGCTTCTGATAATTTACCAAAGTTTAGAATCTTTGCTCTGGTCTTTAAAGCCTTTAATGGTAGCGCCCCACTCTTCTTGAGCTACCATTTGAGTCCTATACCTCTTCTCATTTTCTGTGATCACTACCACAAGTGCCTAATGGTCCAGCCACTCAATGAACAGCACTTCATTAGTAGCAGAGAAAGGATCTTGTCAGAATCAATCTCAACACTGTGAAACTCCCTTCTACTCATCGGAATAGCAACAAACGTTCTAGTCTTCAGAAAATTACTGAAACATGGCTTTTTGAAACTGCCTTCCCAGTTCAAAACCAAATTTAAGATGTGTGCCTCAACAGTACCACTCTCTGAACCTTAAATTATTTCATGGTGAGGGTTCTACAAAATGCACCTTTACCTTAATGAGTGTATAAGAAGTTTGTCTTAAGTGGTACCCACTCTAACTGCACTCTAACTGACACCATGCATCTATGTACACTATTATCATTATTTTATATTCCTTTCTTGGATTCAGCCAATTTATGCTATTATGATATGGTGTTTAAGCTATATATTTTTTATTTGTTGAGCTCTCTTGATAGAAAAGAATGAAAGAAACAATGGTGATGATGTATGACCTTGTACAAGATGCTTTACTTCCCCTGTCCCTCCAGATTTTGAATTCCTAACTCTGACCTTGTCTTACCCTGCACAATAGACTTGACTTGTGATTACTGTTGTAAACACACTTCAAAAGTGCTAAAGAAATCTATAACAAAAAATATACACCATTATGTCTCCACCACAACAGCACATACAGATATTACCACTCTGCAGATATCTTAGAATTAACTCTTCTATTCAGCATTTTATGTTGTTCAAGAAATGTGTTAGTCTTTTAGTTCACTCAGTACAGAACACAAGCAGTTAGGAAGCCAAAAATCCTGGCTGGTCCTTTATCCTTACTCATTATTCCCCACTTACACATGCCTATTCACGGAGAGATAATACCCAGTACTACATAGTTTTGATTGGTACCATGTTCCACCATAATAGAGAATTTAAAGTATATTTATAAATCCAGAATGATTACCCAGCATTTTGTCAAACTTCAATTCTTTCTTGTGGACCGAACATGAATTTTCAAAATGAAGGGGCTTTTCAGATAACAAGGCAGTTCCATATAAAAGAGGAAGGAAATTCAAGGTGACATGGGAATAAAGCAAGAAGTGAAAAATACCTATGCATGGATTTTCAGGTGTTTTTCAAGTTTGACTACTGAAAACCGACCTCACTAGTATCACATCAAGGTCATTTTCAATAGGATCAATGCTAGGACAATGCTCTGCCTGCCTCTCAAGTTTGGACCCAACTGGTGAATTTTCATAAAAGCTATCTGCCGCAGTTAGGCGGACAGATTTAATCATTGCTACAGCACTTTTTACCCTGGATGAAAACAGCTAAAAAATAAATATTTCAACATAAAGAATCTGAAACTTAAAAAAAAAAAAGCCAAAACCCAGATTAAAATACAATGCAAAGGGGAACAAATAGTTCCAATGAATTAATACCAGGTTAAGGAAACTACTGCCCCTTGGACATTAGTTCAAATGCAATTAACCACTATCCAATCGACGTCTGGTGGTCCATGTGAAATGAGTTTGTGTATTCGGCCCAGAACCAGTGGATGACTGCCAAAAGTACTAAAACTATTATCTGTTGATTTCAACAGAGAAGACAAAAAACAACCATCAGAAGAGGCCCTGTCACAGACACAAATCAAGGGGGCACATAAAAGCAAGCAATGCTCCCAAAGCAACATCTGTACATGTGAAAATCTGGAAAAATGCAGTTTATGCTGCTTCACCAACACTAAATTGATTGAAGAAAAAAAACAAAAAGGAATACAAGAAAACAGAAATCAAATTTAGAAATAATCTTGCCACACTGTTTTGTCAATGAAACATCATCTGCATCCCTTACCACTACTTTGCCTATAACTCCCTGTAACACCTAGTGATAATGTTACTATTAATTTACTGAAATGAAATTATCATTTTAACTATAATGGAACATTTCAACAGCTATAAAAGTCATCATCCTCTATTGTATAAAACTGACATTCCCCCATATGCAGTATCTGGTTTCAGTGGGAATCTTAGTAAGCAGCTCCTCAGTAGACACTTCTACACTATGTATGTAGGTACCATTAGCAAACGGGCAAAGAGAAGCAACAGTAAGGCAAAAGGACTCAGCTTCAATTTAACTGTCCTGGAAGGTACATACTAATTAGCTTCAAAGCTTTGAAATCCTAGCTAGCATGTTAAGTCTGCTACATGACAGTATAATTTGACTTCTTAAAGGATTATGCAAATTACAACTCATCATTCCATTACACGACTGAAAAAAAATGACAGCTAATTTATATCTAACACACCTTTCAAATCCCAGAGAAATACAGCACCTGTGCTGCATTCCCTTGTATATAAATACTTGTTTATTACAAAACAGTTTACCCAAAAATTGCATTAAATTCACACTTTCTAAAATGTAATTCAAGACCCTGGCATTCCCTAGTGTGACCTTTTACAATTGTATGCAACATAGCATATACCCAGCAGCAAGAAGGAAAAAAAAAAAAAAAACAGGCAACGGGTTTCAAAATAAATACCTTATTAAACAATATTGCCAGAGGCAAGGGGCATTACTGTGAGATAGTTGTCCACAGTGACAAATGTCCAAGCCAAAGGCAAGATCATTTAATGATAGACAAGGGGAACTGTGCAACAATTGTGTTTACTGCAAGGGACCCTATTGGTACTAGAAACCAGAGCTTTAGTTACCTCACTTTTGTGGGTCGCCCGTTCGCCAAGACCCCTGAGAACTGCACAGGGTTTCTTTGTTTTATATATTTTCTTTCAGCCCAGCAGTTTTATTCTGTTCCTTTGGGCTTCCAGCTCAATCGGAACGGACCTGTAATTGGGCTACAGAGCCATGAAGCCTTCTTCTGTTACAAGCTGGGTTTTGTTTACCTGTTTTATAGCCACACCCCGCCCCCCACCACCACCACCACCTTCAACTGAGCCCAGCCACAGCAGCGACAGTTCTCAGCTGGAGCCGCAAACCGCAGCTCGTTCTGGAACACAGCTAGCATGAGCCCTAAGTTCCGCCACCGGGTATCACACAACGAGTAAGATGCCCTCCACCCCCTGGGGTTGTAAACTTTGCTTTCCCAGCATTCCCAGCCTCAGCAAGCAGAAAGTCTCACCCAGAAATCAAATCCAGGTTCTTAGCATGGCAGTGCGCAACACTGCCCTTCAGCACTACTCGTTCCAATTTCCTTTGGTTTTCTACTTTCATTTAATGCTCACTGGATACTGACACTGATTGGCAGAAGCTACCATTCCATTTTCTAATACTGGGTAATCCTACGGTGTTAATTTAACTAAAGCAGAGAATCAAGATCAAATTATTAAGCGGATAACATTTCATTGTATTTTCATAATCATAATCATCAATGAGTGCTCTATTTTGCATTCTATTTTAAAAAAACTACAATTTTTTCCAACGAGACAAGATATTTTCATTTGTTTAAATAATATTCAAACAAATGTCCTTGGTTTATTAGCACATCAAAACTACCATTAGTAAAGATATGCAGAAAATATGTTAATGTCATTGATTAGAACATAACTGGTGCTAGCTCAGAAACATTATAAATATTGCTTAATGGCTGGACCACAAGACAGGAAATCCCGGAGAACAGTCCTAGTTCTGCTTACTGGACAAGTCACTTTGCCTTTTATTCTCTAAGGTTTCTCAATTCCAACTGGAAGGAAAACAATATAGTTCTCCATCCCCACACTTTAGAATCTCTCAGGCAGCACCTAAATACTGAAAAGATGCTATTCCATCCATTCCAGAGGGATTTTACAAAGGCTTCGGCAATACTGCAGCAAGAGCCGTTTAAAATCTGAGCATTTTACCATGGCAATCCCTGCGTTTCCCCATGTCAGACTCTGAGATCATGTTTAATGCTGTATCAATTAAACAAACTATTCGGGGATCACACCTGGCTGACAAATGTTCTTCATTATAGCCCGTGGCCTAGGAGTCAACAAATGTCCACTATTATATAAAGATGGTTTGTCGCAGAAGAATGACTACTATAGCGAACATTGTACAAGGTTTACTTTGAAACATAGCTTCGGTTACAACAAGCAATGCTTGAGATAAAGTCCTTGTTCAGTAATTTAACATGTACTTGTACATATCCACTGTATGTTATGGCACCCCAGCCCTTTAATATACTGTGGATATGTGCAAATAAACGTTAAATTACCGAACAAGAACTCAAAGCAGTGGGGAAATCTGATGATATGCTCAGGTATGTAGGGGAAAGGAGAGGTAATATTGCCCTTCTACAAGTCACTGGTGAGACCCCAGCTGGAGTACTGTATTCTGCAGGCCAAACCTCTTAAGGACATTGATAGGAGGGGAACGGCTTAGAAGAAGTATACCAAAATGGTACATGGCCTCCAACATAAACCCTACACAGAGAATAAAGGAACTCAAAAAGTACTCACTGAAAGAAAAATAAGAAAAAGGGCATATTAAATAAACATTCCAATATCTGACACGCTCCCATAAGGTACATTGTTCATGAAACAGTAGTTCAGCACAGGGGACCATGATATGAAGTTGGAACTAGGGAGGCTTAGAGGAAATGTAAGGAAATGCTCCTTTACTGAGAAAGTTGGAGATGTCTAGAATTGCCTCCCATCAGTTATGGCAACGATTAAGCATGTCACAGAACTCACGTATATGCTAAGGACGAGGGAAGGAAGAGACTGAAACAGAGTCGAGTCCATGGTAACACAACAGCTGGAGAGAACATGGCATACTAAGTGCATCAAAGGGGCCTTATATTCCAACCACTATTATATGTTAGTGAGTTGCTGCTAAACTGTGGTAGGGAACATTCCTCACTTTATCTCCCTCTTTACTTCCACCTCCTTTGACATTTCCCAGAATGACTTTGGTTCCTTGATGTCTGTGATCTGGAGAGGAAGCGTTCTCTAAAACCTAATGGGTAGATTAAAAAAAAAAAAAAAAATGCGCGCATGTTATAAAATCCGGGCTGGCGCATGTGGGGGGAGGGGGGGTAGATTTGCCCAGTTTACGCACGGCGACGAGATCAGGCCTCCGCCAATTAAGGAGTGGACTGGGAGGGAACTTTCCTACCCCCCTACTTACCCTCCCCTCCCTCTTCCCCTCCGAGACCCCTTTGAAGGCCCTACCTTTTTTTTTTTTTGTTCTTGTTTTTGAACTTACGCCAGCTTCTGAGCTGGCATTAAGTTGTGCGCACCAGCAGACTGCCGACGCACGATCCCCCCGGCGCAGCAGCAAATGGCCACTGTGCCCTTCCCTGCTCCCGGTCCGCCCCTTGGAAGAGGCCTGGCTCTTGTGCGTGTAACAGGGGTTACGTGCACGGCCGGGCCTCTTCTAAAATGTGCGCTGCAAGCGTAACCCCCATTTTCCCCCACACGCAGGGGATTAAAAATCAGGCCTTAAGCCTTCAGTGTTACTCTTCTGACAGCAACTTCCTTCCTTCCATCCCTTTGCTTATGTGTATTACCTGCACTATATCTCTGAGCCTTACCACACTAACAACCTGACCCCAAGCCTCCCACACCATCGTATACATTGGCTGAAACATAGAACTAGCCCTAATGTCACTTTGATATAATTAATTTTTAATTGTTCCTTATTATATTCATGTTTTTTATTTTGACTAGATTTTTATCTTTGCAGAAAAATATATATAGATATGTATTTATCAATACATATATGTGTGAATATATATTTTTTCTGCAATTTTATATATATATTTTTATTTTTATTTATTTATTTAATTTTATATACCGGCAACCGTTTGCACATCGTGCCGGTTTACAGATAACTTACAAACCAAGATAAATATAGGCAGAGCCTTTACAAAGAACTGTGTGTAACTTGAGCATAGTAACATAGTAAAAACTCGAAAACTAGGGGAGGGAGGGGTGAGGGTGATCTTGACGAGGGGGGGGCGGGGGGGTGAAGACGGGTAAAGGAGGAGAAAATATGTACAGGGAATCAATAAATAGAGAATATGTACAGAGGTTGTATACTAAGGGGTAGATTTTAAGAGGCGCGCGAACAGCCTACTTTTGCTTGCGCATCAGACTCAAGCAAAAGTACGCTGGATTTTAGTAGATACGCGCGGAGCCGCGCGTATCCACTAAAATCCTGGATCGGCGCGCGCAAGGCTATCGATTTTGTATAGCCTGCGCGCGCCGAGCCGCGCTGCCTCCCCCCGTTCCCTCCAAGGCCGCTCCGAAATCGGAGCGGCCTCGGAGGGAACTTTCCTTTGCCCTCCCCTCACCTTACCCTCCCTTCCCCTACCTAACCCACCACCCGGCCCTGTCTACACCCCCCCCTTACCTTTGTCGGGGGATTTACGCCTCCCGGAGGGAGACGTAAATCCCCGCGCGCCAGCGGGCCTGCTGCGCGCCGGGCCGCGACCTGGGGCGGGTACGGAGGGCGCGGCCACGCCCCGGGCCGTAGCCACGCCCCGTACCCGCCCCCAAAACGCTGCCGACACGCCCGCAACGCCGCGCGCTCCGGCCCCGCCCCCCGACACGCCCCCCTCCGAGAACCCCGGGACGTACGCGAGTCCCGGGGCTCTGCGCGCGCCGGAGGCCTATGAAAATAGGCTTCCCGGCGCGCAGGGCCCTGCTCGCGTAAATCCGCCCGAGAATATGTACAGAGGTTGTATACTAAGGGTAGATTTTAAGAGGCGCGCGAACAGCCTATTGCTTGCGCATCAGACTCAAGCAAAAGTACGCTGGATTTTAGTAGATACGCGCGAGCCGCGCGTATCCACTAAAATCCTGGATCGGCGCGCGCAAGGCTATCGATTTTGTATAGCCTGCGCGCGCCGAGCCGCGCTGCCTCCCCCCGTTCCCTCCAAGGCCGCTCCGAAATCGGAGCGGCCTCGGAGGGAACTTTCCTTTGCCCTCCCCTCACCTTACCCTCCCTTCCACTACCTAACCCACCCACCCGGCCCTGTCTACACCCCCCCCTTACCTTTGTCGGGGGATTTACGCCTCCCGGAGGGAGACGTAAATCCCCGCGCGCCAGCGGGCCTGCTGCGCGCCGGGCCGCGACCTGGGGGCGGGTACGGAGGGCGCGGCCACGCCCCCGGGCCGTAGCCACGCCCCGTACCCGCCCCCAAAACGCTGCCGACACGCCCCCGCAACGCCGCGCGCTCCGGCCCCGCCCCCCGACACGCCCCCCCTCCGAGAACCCCGGGACGTACGCGAAGTCCCGGGGCTCTGCGCGCGCCGGGAGGCCTATGTAAAATAGGCTTCCCGGCGCGCAGGGCCCTGCTCGCGTAAATCCGCCCGGTTTTGGGCGGATTTACGCGAGCAGGGCTCTGAAAATCCGCCCCTAAGGTTGTATGTGCGCATGAAGAGCAGGGAGGGGGGTGAGGTAATATGTACAATTGTATTAGGTGATGGCTTGTTATGTGAATGATGTTAGGTGAGGGGTTTGAGGTTGTCTTGAGGGGAAAGGTGTGGGTCCTGTGGTGGGGGTGTTAGAATTAGGAGGAGGTTGGGAGGGGGTGTTTATAGGTGAGGATAGTGATTGGGGGTATGCTTGGAGGAAGAGCCAGGTTTTGAGTTTTTTTTTAAAGGTAGGGGTGGAAGTTTCGATGCGAAGGTCAAGGGGCATGGAGTTCCACAGGGAGGGGCCTGCGAGGGAGAGGGCCCTCTTGGTGGAGGAGATGAGTCTTGTCGATTTTATAGAGGGGGGAATAAGGGTTCCACGAAGGGAGGAGCGGGTGGGTCTTGTGGAGGTACGTGGGAGGAAAGGAGGGTTTAACCAGTTGAAGTGTTCATTTGTAATGCTTTTGTGTATTAGGGTAAGTGTTTTGTATAAGATTCGTGAATGGATGGGAAGCCAATGGAGATTGATGAGGGTGGGGGTAATGTGGTCTTTCTTCTTGACATTAGAGAGGATGCGTGCAGTAGCGTTTTGGAGGAGTTGGAGAGGTCTGATGTGGGTGGCCGGGAGTCCAAGTAAGAGTGCGTTACAGTAATCAATTTTTGAAAAAATAAGGGATTGGAGTACTGTGCGGAAGTCATGGAAGTAGAGGAGGGGTTTGAGTTTTTTGAGGGTTTGGAGTTTGAAATAGCAACTGCTAAGGATAGATTTGATGTATGGTTTAAAGGTAAGTTGGTTGTCAAGTATAACACCCAAGTTTCTTGTGTTGGAAGAGAGGTTGGGAAGGTGGACTGTGGAGGGACAGGTTGTGGGTGTATGTTTAGAGGATATATATATATATATATATATATATATATATATATATATACATGTTTTTCCTGCAAAGATAAAAATCCAGTCAAAATGAAAAACATGAACATAATAAGGCACAATTAAAAATGTAAATAATCAAGAAGAAAATAACTTAACTGTATCCAAAAGCCAAAGTATTCATTAAGAAGAAAAAGAGTTCTAAGGATAGGAGGAGGAAAAGAAAAATAAAGTTAAACATGCTACATTTTAAACATAAAATACCTTTGATCAATATACCAAAGCACACAACACGCTTCTTACAGGAGACATATTTGGCTACCTGATTAACATGCTCACTTTTTAAGACATAAATTGATAGCAGTGTATATGCGTAACTCAGCATGCAAACAAAAACCTCACTTTGCTAATAGGTTTTACCAGTATTTCATGCATTTATATGCAAATACACTTATACAATAAGCTACTGATAAGCAAGAGATTGGGCCAGAAATGAAGTCTGAATAGAACTGCCTTGTGAAAACAGATTTTATGAGACTCTGTATTAGATTTACTCTTACAAATGACTCTCAAGTATAATCTACCCCAAATTGATTTTGATAACGAGTTCCCCGACGTGATATAGGCAAAGACAGTTGATTACAAGGGACTATACAAGAAAAAGAAACTTTCTTTCAAGTATTAAGAATTGGTTTTACCTGAAGATAAAAGTATACTCTGGGTACTCCACTTTTTCTCTGGGTATATTCCTCTTCTATTTCATATTTCTAATAGATTTTTTTAATGGCTTAGCGCACACTAAAATCTAAAGAAATAAAATGGATAGTTTTCAACAGTGTGCGTTAAGTCAGCATCTATGCGCCTAAGACAGTGTGCACAAAGTTACGCCCCAAAGCTTTATAAACTGTGTGGCAGGAATCATAGTTTAAATAATACCGCTTACCTCTGCCCCAAAAGTACACACATACGTTTTAGTACACATACAATATGAATTCAGGGAGCCACATACTTTCTATATGTATTTCACTATTGCACACATATTTTGCGTGTGAAATAATTGTAACAAGCGTGCAGAATTACTGCAATTTATGCATGGAGGTAGATATTTATAAGAGTATGCTTGCACTCCACTTATGAAAATACTTCTGCATGTACTTTTAAATACCAGTTCGCCAACACCTCCATAGTTCACCCTGACCCTCTAGCACTTCACCTTGACCTCCCATCCAAAAACTGCAGACAAAAGACTTCAAAATCTGTGACTCAATTAGCATGCATTGAAGTTCAGTAATGTACAAACATATATTGCTTACAAAATACTAATTTGTGTATGAACTTTCAAACCAAGCCCCAGAACACTCCTAAATCGCCTTTTTTTTTTCGCTTTAACATTTATGCAAGACACTGCTAGTGTGTGCATACTTATAGCTTTTGCAAACCATTACTTACATACATAACTTCCAATTTTATGCACTAAAATCTTTTGAAAATTAATCCCAGATAATCTATGTACATATACCTAACAAATTGAGAGATACCTTTTTCAGTGTGATGGGAAGGGTAAAAAAAATCTTGGCTCCCTGGTGACATGTCTAGAAGTTACGTTTTTGAAGGGAAAGTGCGAAAAAAATGCTAACTAGAAAAATTCACAAAGACTGCCCTTTTTCGAGGACAAGGGATCATGATCTTAAGCTGCAGGGAAGAAGATTCAGAGGAAATATGAGAAAACATTTATTTAGTAAGCAGGCAAAACATACCTGGAACTGGCAATCAGCAGAGGTTGGTGAAAACCAGGATTGTGACAAAATTAAAGCATACTTAGGACAAATATTGAGAACAGCGATAGGAACAAGATTGGGAGACTCTTGCACCTAATATTTTTGCTTTTGTCTTTAATATGTTAAGC